>NC_140398.1:10644615-11289230 GCF_056956725.1 Heliconius melpomene rosina
TTTTGCCTCGAAACCAGAGCGAAGAAATGAAAATACAAATTAATGTAAATAAATATTTACATTATTAGAAAATCACATAATTCTTCAAATATTGCAAAATTGTATATTTAAATATCTTTCTTTTTTGCTCGACATACGCTCGTGTGGTAATTTTAAATTAAGGCTTTTAATTTCCCTTGAGTTAACGCGAAGCAGCACTGCGTAAGTTTATTTTGTAGTTACGTCACTTGACAAAATACAAATCTCTTTTACCATCATTCATGTCCTTTTAAACTTTAATCATTATCTTTCATAATATATATAAAATAATCTTTTGTTTCTGTACGTTTTTTTTTGTTTATTATTTATTTCTATAGCTTACAATAATTTTAATATATCTTCAGAAATTATGCCAATAAAAATACTGAAAACGTTCCTTTTTTCTCATTTTTTTAACAACAATTTTAAAAATATTGTCTATATATTTAATGTAAAAATCAAGTAAAATTATCATGAAATAACAGTCCAATGGACTTTACGTTCGCCTGCGTTCGTTCAATGGTCTCAAAATGTGAGCTAAAGATATAGGTCGTTGAATTTCTAACATAACTTTAAGTTTCCTTTAATCTAGTAACAGAGAGCTCGTGCTGCAGTAGTAAGATGCAGTATTATAAGAGCTTTACTTGTGCCTGTGCGGTCGTCACCTGGCGCGCTTTCAACGTTAGCACGCGATTTAAGATACTGAACAGCTTGACTAAATCTTCTTTTTATTTCCATATCTAAATCATCTACGAAATTTATATTAAGTACTTGGTTAAATAAAGTAAGTCAAGTAAATTATGTATAAGGAGATTCTATTGGAAAAAAAAAACCGGACAAGCGCGAGTCGGGCTCCAACCAAAATATTTCCAAGCGTTCCTTTTTTCCTTGAAATGTACGGAACCTTAAAAACAACAGTTAACTAAATACACTGAACAAAAGCTCACAAAAAATGTTAAAAAGTATACCCAAGCTGGCACTGAATCCAAAAATAACGGATTTTAAATAGTAAATAGGATGAAACTTTAAAGAAATTAAAATATAATTTTCTATATATTACTTTAAGAAGTGTTGTAGAAGTTGGTTTTTATTTTTTTGTATTTTATATATTAAAAGTTACTATATACAGTTTCATTTAATATTACACACATTTAATTTATCATAATGCTCCTATAAACTCGTAGTTTTCACGACCAAGAAAATCCCCTAAACTTCATTATACACAAAACAGGTAAAGCAATATATAGGAGCAGACGTGGAGCGACTGTTGATGAGTTTTAATTAACGCGGTGACTGCCAAGGTGGAAATGATTGCAAATTACTGTAAGAATTTCGTATTTCACCTTAACTTGTTAAAGCAAAATTGGATTGTGAATGAATATATTAAAATTAATGTCTGTATATAAGATTATTATATACATTAAGAGGCCATTCGTGGTGCAAAGGCATAAGCGTGGTGTCGAGATAAAGCGCGGCGTTAAATACCGCCACTAACAAGCAATACCTCTAAAACTTGGCGGAAAATAGGAAACAGAGTGTTTTAACATTAGGTTCCCTCTGCCAACCCTACTGTGTGCAGGATACAGTGTTAAACTAAAAAAAATATTATTTATAAGTTATTAAACATTTGTAACTAAAGGTATATATATATAGCATGAAAAAAGTTGTGTACAATTACAGCTGTCGTTATTAGAAAGGAACATTGTCTTACTGTAAATTTCCAAATTATGATTTCGGCCTCCTAAAAGAAAATTGGAAAACGGATATCAAAATAGCAATTTCTTCCCACCCTGTCTACCATGTTGTGTGTAGTGTTTGCCAGAGTTTTACGAAGCTAAAAAAAATATTATTTAATATTATATCTATCTTTACTAAACTTAACATTTCACATCACCTAGGTATACCACCGCCATTATGCGTATTATTATGAACGCAACTTACTAAGCAATCTATATGTTTCCATCAAATATATCATAAAAGCAATTAAGTGAACGAAAACAATTTCACATTCAGGAAGTCTCATTAGTGTATGCCTTTTGCCAGTTGACAAGTATACTAGGGTTGTGATAATGTTCATGTTTTCTTTTCTTAATACAAATGTAGTTTTGTTTTCTTGACCCAATACATTAGAATCTATTAATAATGATATTGAGTGAAGAAATAAATTAACCAGTTAAGTGCGAGTCAGACTCGCCCACCGAGGCATTCGTACTTATTTCAGAATTGTAAGTCAACGGCAACTTATAAAAGTTTACAAACTTAAGTCTACAGATGTATGCACTCATTTCGTATGAAATGAACTACAAATAAAAGTTTGTAATGGTTTTTTTCACTATGAAATACTTATAAATTTTTACTTTTCGAATTTTTACGTATTTATATTGTAAGTCCCCACTTCGTGCAAATTTATGCAAAGTACCCTATAGGTTTTGATTAGGTACGCGGCGATTTTCATACATAATACAGCAAAATCGATACATAAACTCTCCATATCTTTCCATTGCGTTAATTTGGAAGCTTGATTTTTTTGTGCTTCAAAGGCTGGATATTTGATGTTAATTTCAGCTTGATACCTCCACGTAATCTCGAGATAAATAGTCTTGACAGTGGGACAGACGTAAAATAAATAGTTCCTATAAAAATCAGTTTCTACCTTTTGAGGTACGGAACCCTAACAAAAGGGTAAAATCCGTAGAAGAATTCTATTAAAAAATCTATTTAACTTCTATGAAACAGCTACTAAATGACCCATCACTAAAAATTCAGAAAGGCCGCAAATTAATTTGTATAAAAGTGTACAAAGTGTATTTGTTAGTGGGAAGACCTATTAATCTCAATAGACCCAATCTAGTACAAGAGCAAATGTAGTTTTTTAAATACTCCCCCTCAAAGCTACGAATAGAGTGGATCAATACCGCAAACCAAACCTATTAAGCTCGTTTCTGAATACAGGCTAAAATAAATTAAACAGTCTGTGGAGCAAATGGAAACAGTATGCAAACATTCTTTTTATTTTGTAAGATTTCATAGCGTTAAAATTAGGAATTTTGTCCTCTTTGTCGTAATATATAGAATATTGTTAATATATAATTTGTAGATATTTACTGATTTGTCATTTGTACACAGTATTGAGTACTGTCATGTTGTTTAGTTATATATGTCAAAAAATAATGCCTAACATAAATAAGATATAAAAGTATTTGAGTAATAAATAATATATAGTAGTAATAATCATAAATAATCAGTGATGTATTTTTATATATACATATATGTTATATATTTATTCAGTCCACAATAACGATCAGTGTACATTACAAGATATATCTTTGACGCACAAACATGATCTTTTATCTGCACCAAAAATTGTAAGGAAAGTGAAATACAAAATATAATTTCATCGACCGTCGCTGAAACATCCATCATCTCGATTACTCGGGAAATCACTGACGATATCAATTATAAATAAAAAATAATATCTAATCTTTTTTATGGAACGATCTATATTTATCATTCTCATAGATTTAAGGGGAAAATAAAAAAAATAGGATATAATATAGTCATTACTCATATTATTCAAAAACCCATAAAAGAATGGCCAGTGTAGAAGTAGGCAATCGGCCTAGGCGTTCGGCTTGTGTACATACTATTCATTCATTGTTACTTGTTTAATCTGTATAATTTTAGTAAAAAATATTTGAATTGTATTTGCATATAAATGTTACAATATCGGAAAAAAATGATATTAATATACAAGAATTATTGGTAACAATTATTTTATATACTTCAACTTAACATATAACAAAAGTAAATTGAAGTGTTTATATGATAAATATTTATATAATGAAGCTATACATTAATGATATGCTTCAATACATTTTAAATAAATGTTCCGAATAAATTACAAAATACGCCTATATCTCCCATGTATACATTTCGTGATACATAAAATTTATACTGAAATACAAAACATCCATTTAATTTACTTGCAAATTGATTTTACTTTATATTCATTATGTGAAATTCGTAAGCGATACGTAAAAAAAATGTATAAAAATTTCCGAAAAAATCATTCTACCAAACACTCCAATAACATTTTGGCTCATTGAGATTCTCTAAAAATAACTGATTTCTACCTTTATAATGTATTCTGCAAGAGCGAAGAGGCGAACATCGAGCTTTGTGGTGTGTCATAGGAGAGGTCCATGTGTGGCTGTTGTTGATGACGATAGGCTAATGGGGATGATCATAATGATGAATGTGTTCGATAATTCAACGAAACCAATGCTATTTCCTACCCTTATTATATTATGCTATACCTATGGCTTCACCCCCGTCGCCAAATGATATATGGCATATGACACACACACAAGTGCCGGAGGTAACTCTGGATACTGTTATTTACATCCTTTCGTCTCGTTAACGTCTTGGAATATAGTTTTTGGACTATACACACTAAAATTTATATACACTTTTAGTAGTAGTAGATAGCGTAGTTTGTAAATAGTTACCCGTGATTTTTGAAAAATAAACAATCTCGAAAAATTCTAGAAAAATATACGATCTGGAGCTTATAGATAGTTATAATATTCATTTTAATTTCAAAGAAATCTCTTCAATAAATACTGAGAAAATATACTTTTGCGATAAGGGTTTTTACTCTCTTACTTTAAGGGCGATTTTAAAATCTAGTAGTTAGACACATAAATGAAGTAAAATGCGGAATGAAATAAGAAAATTAATTTTAAAATCATAAAAGAAATTGCTACTGTGAAGTACAACTGATTTTTAATTAAAACAAATGTTTCACAACAAATATTTATTTATATTTCCAATAATGCTACTTTTTTTTTTTAATAATAACATCGAAATTAATATTTTTAAGGCACAATTTGGATTTTCTTCATCAATTGGCAATTTCCTCGTTGGAATTGGATTCTACTATTGGAGCGGGCTCGTTGACTTGTTCACTGGATTCAGGCTCAACAACTGGAGCAAGTTCACTGACTTCTTCACTGGATTCTACTATTGGACTAGGTTTGCTAACCTCTTCGCTAGATTCTACCACTGGACTAGGCTCGTTAACTTCTTCGCTAGATTCTACCACAGGACCAGGCTCGCTGATTTCTTCACTGGATTCTATCACTGGACTAGGCTCATTGATTTCTTCGCTGGATTCTACTACTGGAACAGGTTCTCTAGCTTCTTCGCTAGATTCTACCACTGGGCCAGCCTCGTTGACTTCTTCGCTGGATTCTACTACTGGGCTAGGTTCGCTAGCTTCTTCGCTAGATTCTACCACTGGGCCAGCCTCGTTGACTTCTTCGCTAGATTCTACCACTGGGCCAGCCTCGTTGACTTCTTCGCTGGATTCTACTACTGGGCTAGGTTCGCTAGCTTCTTCGCTAGATTCTACTACTGGACCAGGCTCGCTGACTTTTTCACTGGATTCCACCACTGGTCCCGGCTCGTTGACTTCTTCGCTAGATTCTACCACTGGACCAGGCTCGCTGACTTCTTTACTGGATACCACCACTGGACCAGGTTCATTGATTTCTTCGCTGGATTCCACCACTGGACCAGGTTCGTTGACTTCTTCGCTGGATTCTACTACTGGATCAAGCTCACCAACTTCTTCACTTGATTCTACCACTGGACCAGGCTCGTTCACTTCTTCGCTGGATTCTACTACCGGATCAAGCTCACTAACTTCTTCACTGGATTCTACCACTGGACCAGGCTCATTGACTTCTTCACTGGATTCTACTACTGGATCAAGCTCACCAACTTCTTCACTTGATTCTACCACTGGACCAGGCTCGTTCACTTCTTCGCTGGATTCTACTACCGGATCAAGCTCACTAACTTCTTCACTTGATTCTACCACTGGACCAGGCTCGTTCACTTCTTCGCTGGATTCTACTACCGGATCAAGCTCACTAACTTCTTCACTGGATTCTACCACTGGGCCAGGCTCATTGACTTCTTCACTGGATTCTACTACTGAACCAGACTCGTTGACTTCCTCACTGGATTCAATGTCAACAACTGCAGAATCGCTTTCCTCGCTAGACTCAGGATCGATTATTGGAACAGGTTCATCGTCTTCTTCACTTGGTTGAGGCTCAGGTATGTCAGGTTTAATGGGTTGAGGAATTGGGCTGATATCGCTGGTAGTATCAATATTTAATATAACCTGCACCCAAGGTACAGGGTAGGCAGCTGCTACTGCCATAACGGCAATTAATACAACTAGTGTCCTCATATTTATTTGAGCTGAAATAGTATATAAGTAAATGCACATTAATTTGTTTAGAATCAAACACAAAATATATATAAATTGCAGTATTATGTTTTTCTTACCGTTCTTCAACGGAGACTATTTAGAATATGACTGACATCTTTACTTCCAGTTTAGCTTATATAGAATGAGTGAAGTGAAATTATGATAAAATTTTAGTATACAATTTCCTGTCACGTGAATTATCAATTTACATCACGTAGTAAAATAAATTTATGGTTGTGATAATTTATCATAATAGTAATTTAAATAGATAGAGGTAGATAAATGCCACCGTAAATGAGTGTGAGTTTGATTCCAACCCGTTCTACCTTAGATATTTGAAGAGTAATTAGAATAATTACAAGCTTTTATTTCTTATTTAGCTGTGTTCCATTTCCCAATGTCTGTCAAAATTGGATTTCGACTTTAACTCTAAAACAATGAAATTTCACATAATCAATAGTGTTGTTAATATAAAATAGCCTCCGTAAAAACACAGCGAATTCAAATTATTGCATAACCCACCTAGTATGAGTATCAAATGAAAGGACTTGATTTGGAAAATAAAATATATCATAAAATAAATAAAAACTTGTTTTTTTATTTATTTATTCTGATAAGACACAACAAAAATTTAAGATTCCCACATACTATTGTGTCTTCTTAGCCCTAGAAATGCCAAATACTCTATGTCTTGATAGTTAGATATCTCTAACACTTGGTTGTCTCTGCCTACCCTGCTGAATGCAGGATAAAGCGTGAAGCTAAAAAAAACTTACTAAAAGTTTGCAACATAACGTGTCGAAAAAAACTTTGGACAACGAAGATTTATGGGCGCAGTTAATGTGACGCAGGTATTTCTTCACTCTAAGAGAAATTACCCCTGTCTCGACAGATTTTTTGCGTCTGCAAGTTTTTCTCACCAACTTTCTGGTTATTTACTTTTTTAATATACAAAAAATTCAAGTAATATAATACGTTACAAATTATTATATTACTTAAATTTATTACTTAAATTTCAACTGTCATTTATTTATAATATAACATAAGAAAATTGTTTAGTTCAGAAATCAGTCGCACAGGTGAGTTCGAACCCCACCGTTCCGTCAATTTATTTGAATTTATATTTTCTTACCTTGACTCTAGTGTCGGGACAAGACACTCTGCTCCCTATTAAGATACTTTCGTTAACCACCTTCTTTCGAGTTCTTGAGCAAGCATATACAAAATACTAAATGTTTCATTTCCCCTAAACAAATTGTTATAAGGAAATCGAACCCACAACCTTCGCGCTAAAAGTTCATACGTTTCTGCCCCTGCGCCACGACGGCCCCAAATCTCTATTTCCATTTAATAATACCTTTATTAAATGTTCTATGTAAAAAAATTATTGAGAAAATATTTTAATGGCCAAAAGGGAATTCTTTTGATATTATAATTGCTGGAACGCAAAAAAGTTTTTTTAATGTCTTTGTTCTTGGAAGACTTTTCATCTCAGCGGTGAAATTGAAAGGAAACGAAGTCTTTTATTCGTCATTTATTTATGTAGCTAGATCATACTTAATAACTTTAATGAAATAATTTTATACATAATTATATTAAGAAATCTACTAAGCTATTGTGTAGTTAGTTATAGATATATTATGCAGTTTAATTAAAATATACATAGGTAGCACTCATTTCAACTTAGTTTGCGTGGATTTTAAGACGTAAAATGAAAAACTCATTTTTTTTTCATATTTTTAATTACCTACATTTTGGCAGGCTACTGCTGGCATTAACGCGAGTGATTAAAAGTTGACGCATCAATATACTTTTGGCCTAGAGCCAACTTATACCTACCCATATATTGAATATTTAAACTGCATAATCTCTGACTTTGCTAACTAATTGAATAAATATTGTTGTTATTTCAATATAATTTATTTAATATGATTATTGCAACTAAATGTATCGCAAAGTAAATTGGGAATATCTCATATCTTCTGTTGAGGCACCTCTCAACCCTGAACCTGGTCCAATTCAACCCCCAGAAGACAAGATTGCACGTAAACCATTAAGAAAACCTTATGAAGAATTACACCCAAGCTCTATCGTGGAACAGCGGAGTGACTGTAAACATAATGATATCAATCACCACTTTAGGGAAATAATTATACTTAAATGATTTTTATTTTCCTATCTCAATCCCACATATGTAAATAGAAGGTGCGTAAAGTAAAAAAATATATATAATAAATAACAACTTTGTTTAATTACTTAGCAGAAATGAAAGATGTAGGTAGGTGTAGCGAGTAAAGAGCTTAAGCGTTAATTGAAAATGAAATTTATGTGTTACGTCGCCATTGCAATATAAATTCCTCGTCTTAGTACAAATTCAATTTAATTTGCGTTAATAAGACTTTTGACAACTGTTGAGTATATTGCAGTACTAATATAATAAAGCGGAAGAGTTTGTTTGTTTGTTTGTTTGTTTGTTTGTTTGTTTGAACGCTAAGATCTCTGGATCTACTGGTCCGATTTTCATTGTTTTTGTTTTGTATGAAAGCTGCATTCTTCCGAAGTGCTATAGGCTATATAACATTACATTACACATATATACTAATATATTTTAAAATACTTTCTAATTTGACATGCAATTTATTCTGCCATGTTAATAACAACCGTCGCGTCGCTACGCAACCGTTACCGCGACATTTTGATATTCATCCTTATGAACATAAATATAATAGTCACTCTTAACATTTCATCTAGATTGAAATTATAGTTTGCTGTATAACATTCTAATAAATAATTAAGGAGATGTCACTGATTCGAAATGACCTAGCCTACGGGCGGCACAGTGTGAGTATGACCGACGCGAACGGGCAGATGACGTTGACGGTTTTATAAATTTTCATACATTTTCGAACTATTGTAAATGTTTATGTAATTATTTGCTGTTTATAATTAATTTAAACTACACTTTGGTTCTCTTCTTATTTTATTTGATATTGCCCGCTAAAATTATCCTACTTAATAGAGAGAAATGTTTAGTTATTTCGTAGAGTCGATATCTATGTACGCACGCACGGAAAACTTTAGGTACTTTTTCTAATATTGAGAATACCTATCCTTTAGTTACTTTTAATCCTTTTGTTGGTTCATTTCAATAACTCAGATATTTTTTTCTAATAATGTGTATCTACTTATTATTCTTTTGATTATTTAAGCTTATATTTTCTTACTAATTCTATTGAAAATTGAAAATAATTTCATGAATATATTTAATAAATATTCTTATAGTTGAAGCAGGCGTAGCCGCGTCCGGGTCCACTAGTTGCAGTATAAAACAGCGGGTATTCAGGTTATGGAGTAAGTATTACCAGAATTAGGATGCCTATAACATTTTTGTTTTGACACTCTTATTCAGTTCATAGTAGAACGCTCTTATGCACCATTTCCGGAAGAAAAACTATGAAGAAACCTTATAGGTTCCGTTTTTTTCGTTTTGCGGCACGTAATCCTAAACCAAAAATAGCAAAGAAACATATCTTTTTGTTAAATTGACATCTAAAAACTAAATTTTATCTAGAATTTTTTTTATTATGTTAGGTGTGACACACAGTTATAGCGGTATTATGTTATTTTTTTTATAATTGCGTCGATTTCATATCATATCTGTTTCCTGTTCTAGACTGGTCGAAAAAATATTTATTTATAGAGTAATAATATATATCTAGATATTTATTACACTTGTATTGTAAATAATATAGGGACGCTCTAGATAATTATGGATTATTTGGCTATAATCGTTTTAAGTTATTTGAGAAGGTATTTACTTAAGATACACCTTGCATTATTTTATTAGTATATATGACTTTTTTTATTTAAACATTAACCACTATTATTGGTTACTACTTGCCTTTTATTTAAAAATGAAATCCCCATCAATAATTTATACTAATACTAAAAAGCTAATGTTATAAAATTAATAATATATTTTTTGTGTTGGTTTGGTCTTGTGGTCTTTGGTGGTTTGGATTTTATTTTACGAAACATCTTTTTTTTTGTTTGGCCACATATTGGAATTCGATGACAACAGAATATGTTCATAATAATTAATGACAACGAAACAAGAAACGCATGATTAGTTTAAAAAAAAGTGTTTTATAATCACGTTAGATCAAATCAAAACTAGATGTGAAAGTTTCCATCCGTGATAAGCTATAAAACGATAAACGACTTTGCGAATGGTCCAGAGTCGCTGTTCGGAATTAAACTAATTACAAAAAATAGACGAGAAAACTTCTGGGTCGCCCTCGCGTCGTTGTTGAATAATTGTTGCTAATTGAGTAACATCCACCTGACCAAGGAAGACGAGTCGGGATACTGGACGAGTTCTATCACTAACGAGTCGCCATATGATATGGTATAAGTTTGATATCTTAATATTAGAATGATGTAAATGTTAGTTATTTTATCTGTTTTCTTTATGTGCTGGTAGATATTTATTTTTAACTGACTTTTGTAAACAGCCAAAGTTATCAATTCCAGTGTATTCTTTTGTTTGTTACCTCGACAGTTGAATAAGTGAATCGATTTTGATGATTCTTTATTAACATATTTCAAGCTAGTGCTTCCAGTATAGTCCCATTTTAATTTGTTCCATTTCTGATATTGGTATCCATGAGAAAATCACATAAGTCTTAAATTTGCATTATGTATTAATTGTGCGCGACAAATCGACGAATAACTCAATATCCCGCCAACTGATTTCGATGATATTTTTTTATTGGAAATTATTTTTAAATATATATTCGAACCATTATAAAAAATATTTGTACCTTGGATCTGCCTAATATTCTTTAATTTTTAGTTACACACATACAGACGTTACACTGGGGTTTTCCTTTACGAAATCGATAAAAAGTTCAAATATATTCCCACATATGTTTGTTATCACTTCAGTGAGAAATCTACTATGCTTGTGGCTTTTCAAATAAATTATTAAAAATATTATAATTTCATTTGCATTCTTTACTTATTTACAAAACATTGATTAATATATTAAAAAAAAAAGTATTGACATTTAATTTAACTAAACGCCACGTTTTATCTACTAGAATAGAGAGTTGAAAAAACTATCATTCCCCGAGCGGAAATCGAACCAACAGTTTTACTTTTACAGTCCCATGCTGTCCGTGATGACCTCATTTATGGTGAAACAATTTTTCTATTAATATAAGGCCAGACGGTGTACCTATTTCACCTCAGCACGCTGGTTATCGATTAGGTTATTTTTGAACTACTGCATTTAGCATCTACCTGGCCGTCTACAGTTTTATTTATTTTACTTATATTATATAAAATTATAGAAGCAAATAATTATAATATAATAACAACGATAATATCGAAAAAGATTGTTTATTAGTAATAGTGTATGAAATAAGACGTGTACAAAAGACGGACACTGGTCATAGCTTCTAACGCTTCTTAAAAAAATACTATTGCAACGTTTTAAGGCAATTGAAATTTTTACATTTCTTTTTACGCTTCGCTTAAAATATAACAATGAAAATAATAATAATAATAATAGCAAAAATTGCTACATCTGTAAGGAATATCTCCCAACATCTCAAAAATACTAAAATTTTTAGCTGTGGATGGATAGATACTTGACAATTGATAAGATCACATTTTTAATTCCATTTCTATTACCATTTGATGCCAAAAATTTATATTATTAATATAGCTATTAAAAAGTTGGCAAAAGAACTTAAAAAAATGTAAGCTACTCCTCAAAAACACTTAGAAGTTCTAATGACATAATTTTTTTCCCATTCATTACATGTTACAGACTTTATCAAATTAGCAACGTGATATAGTGCTCCAGATATAGCACAGCATGAATCTCTCATGAATCTTGAGATCACTTAGCAGACTGGGAGGCAATCTAGCCATGTAACTATTGTGTCAGACAGAATATCCCTAGAGCTAAAACTTGAAGCGCATAGCTTTAATTGAACAGCACAATCATACAGATAGATATACTGATGTCATATTTTTTTATTTGTGTTTATATTTATTTTGTTTTGGACATAGATATCATAATTTTATAATTTCCAATTATAAAACTTTTTTTTTAAATTTCACGGCCAGGCGTAGGGATACAAGTGTGTGGGTTCGATCCGCATTCGAGGAAATTAAATATTAAATTAAATGTATATTTTTATTTCTTCGCTCTAGTGTGTAGGCCCAGCGCGGTGTTAAGCTCCGCCAGTCAATATGCAATGCTTCTAGTATTCGGCGGAAAATGGGGAACGGATTGTCTTAACTCTAGGTTCCTTCTGCCTACCCTGCTTTTTGCGGGATATAGAGTAAAGCTAATTTTTATAATTTTAAGAAAAATACTTGTTCGAATTTAACAAAACCAACAAGGAATTAGTAATTTAATTAGAGTTACCTTCACAACAGATTTAGAATAATATAAGTGTTAGCCAATGCTAATACTCAGTAGACCTCAAAACCTCTAACAACAAAAGTCCTCGGTGACAAAGACGAGACAAAGCGTAGTAAAGCTTTTTATGAGGTTCTTTCAGAAGTCATAATTAAATTTGAAATGTGGAATAAGTAATATAAAAACTGAGGAAATAGAATTTTAAAATTGTTAATTATACTAATATGGCTATTTTCAGCTTCACCGTTTATCTCGCATAGCAATATGGGGTAAATTGGTGGAATCTAGTCTAATTAGGTTAAGAAAAATCTAATCTATAAATATAATGTACATATAATAAATCGAAATTTGAGACATACGACCAAATCTGTTTTATTACTATAGCAAGATTTAAAAAAATGATTCATATTTAAATTTTGTACTATTACTTGGCATACGATATACGGCAGTATAAATATAACGTAAATATATTTTCTATTTACTTTTTCTTTCTATTTTCTACTTTAAAAGTGATACTAAAATTTAAAGTTAAGTAAATATAGCCACAGTCACACAGTTGATTTGCATTAAATGCTCTCCATCGTTTGGACAAACTGGGGCGACGACGTGTCGACTGAGTGCATTTTAACGTAGAGTGCTTTTAAAATAATGCACTTATTTTATACCAAATGTAGCGCAGACAGATGGTAATGTGTATCTTGATAGCGTAAGAAATGCATGCGAAAATAATATTTGCATATGTCATTTAAAAAATATAACTTAACTAGGCAGAGAGAATGGAGCGCCAAGCGCTACGGTCTCTACATACCTCTTTCGCCTCGTCCTCTGTTAGCAACCTCTTCATACATGCCCTCCGGGGGGTCCTCATGCTTTTTACGTGACCTTGTCCAGTTACTTGAACACTGGAGGAAGTTATAAACAATAAGGCTTAAAAATATAAACATTATTTACAACATTATTTAATTTGTTGTCAAGTTGTTATCTAAATTAAATATAAAATAGACAAAGCTATTGTGGCGTAGCGTAAGTGCAAAGTTTGTGAGTGATGCTCATTCGATAGGATCCATTATTTTCATTTCCTCATCTTGGCAAGGCAACGTGCGATGTTAAATTCCACTATTCGCAATATCTAGAATTCAGAAGAGACAAGATAGAGAGAAGATAGAGACAAGATATGTCTAAAAACCGTAAAGCCCAAGATTATTGAATACAAAATAAAAAAAATATCAGCAAAAATGCGTATAAAAATACTTATGTAAAATATAATATATTATCATACATTTATAAAACGTAAGGCGATAAAAATGTACAATTCCACTAAATAGTCATCGTGCCGAACAGACATAAACCTTTATTACGGTGTAATTAAATTACCGAATGTTATATATGTATATATATCTATATATATAAAATCGAAAGGTCACTCACTCAACACGAAATCTCAGAAACTACAAGTTCTAGGAATCTCAAATTTTGCATAGGCGTTATTTATAGGACGTAGGTGCTCGCTAAGACGGGAATTTACAATATTCGACTCCTAAGAGGTTGTTTTTGGGGTTTAGAGTTTGTATGAAACTTCGTTACTACAAATGCTCATGGAGACAGAATTTAATAATAACGTAGTTCACGCAGGCGAAGCCGTGGGCGGGCCGCTAGTTTTATATATAATTAATATCCGTTTCATATGATTAGCGTAATTTGATTAAATATATTAGCATACCGCATAAATGACATGTATAGTATAAATTATAATGTATTGTATATTGCAGATTGATAGATATTACGAATAATGGCTGGAATACGAGGTCGTGGTGGCACAGTAGGACAGCGATTGGTTGTAGCGATCATTATGAGTTCAATTCTCGCTAAGGGGTCAATTGTTTTCATTTCCCCACTTTAGCAAAACAAATCGTAGCGTTGGGGACTCCAGATGGAAAGTGGAGGACAGAGTGTCTTGAAACCAGATTTTCTCTGCATATCTTACTATGTGGGAAAAAGCGCGAAGGCTACAATATACAACTATATGAAAGTTTCGAGGGATTTACAACACGTTATATTATAACTTTTACACGGAGTACTTAAACTTATGAAACTTCACGACTCTGTGTAATAACTACATATATATTAGTAATGCATAACTTTATATGTTTAAAAGATATATTATATTACTTATAAAGATATTTCGATTAAAGTCCTAACTGTTATAAGATGTTATGGAAAAAAATAAATATCGATTAAACTGTTATTCGTAGAACTTTACACTTTTTCGTTAAACATATATTCGAGTATAATGATACGACTTAAAAGTAATAAACGAATTATATCGAACTTTATTTTACTATTTATTATAAAACATTCAAAGTTATATTCTAGCACTATGTAACAAGACGATAAATGTGCGGTATCCTTTGAACGAGCTTTGTAAAGTTCATAAGAAAAAGCCCCAAAGAGGAAGCTCCTCGGAAACTGTGAAGATTTATTGGAGCAGTTATCGTGATGCAGGTATTTCTTCCCTTCACATGAAATTGACCAATGCCAAGCCTGAGTGTTAAACTTAAATAACAGACATATCCAGCACAAATTTAGTTAAAATAAAATCAACAGCAATATACGGTTTGAATTCAACTGACTAAGGACTTGTCTAATATCTAAGTCCCTAAAGCGAGAATTCAAAATGGTACTATGAATAACTAATAGGAACGCCAAATAGAAACTATCTATCTGTGCATATGCACATTCATATGCACCCTGCAGACATTAGGCACGATTCCAAATTTTAACTGTTTATTTTAACTTGCAAACCGGGAATACAGATTAAATGCAATATGTTAAAGACCACGTTTAAGCCATTAAGATATTATATAATTAGAAATACTAACTTTGAATACATTCTAAAACCATGTACTGTGTTATAACTTTTGAAAAGCTCAAATACATATATAACGATACAGTTAAATAAAGCAAGCATCTTATTCTATCTATTTTAGTAAGTAAAATGTAAGTTAATGAACACTTTAGGGAGGAAATACTGATGGAAACACTAATGTTAACTGTTGGAATCTCAAAGATGCACTTTGTCTTAACCAAACCTAAACTTTGTTAGTAAAGTGCAACTTTACAAGCAGTTAACTCAGTCAACGATTCGAACGTGTAATCATCATTTAAATATATAGCTATGTATTTTATAATATAGATAAAAACTAGAATTGTTTTATTTTTTTTAATATTTTCAAAGTGTTATTTCATACTTAGGAAAGAAAAATACTTATTTAGAAAACGTATAAAAATTTGAACGTAGCGGAATTTGAACCCGCGCCTATTTGGAAACCGATAATTAAAGAAAAATTATAGGCTATAGAATGTTTGTAAAAATAGAATATATTTTTTAAAATTAACTTTCTTGCTATAATTAAATAGTCATTACTTTACAGCGGTGAGTTGTAGGTAAAATCCGTTTCTTTAATATATTAAGGTAACTTGCACTTTGTATAAGGACCCCAAAGAACACCCATAATTTGGCAGGAACATGGCGAAGTGGCCTAAAAAGTAAGAGATATCAAGCAAGTTACCTAAAAGTTTCCAAGAGAAGGGTCTGAAGTACCCTCGGAAGTCGTCAAGATTTATGAGCACGGTTAACGCGGCGCAGGTATTTCTTTTTTGAAATACTCAACTGACCTCAGCACCTCCAAATTTTTTTTATTCCCTTATCATCTTGCAATTGTGGGTACGTTTCTAACTTTTTGTAAAAAATATTTTCACTTTTTACATAACAATATATTTACTAAGTATTCTAGTCATTTTGTATGCTTATTATACTTACGGTGTGATAGAGAAAATATCTCAAACATAAATAAAAAAACTTATCAAACATTTTTTAAAAATTCGTTTATTAAAGTTGAAAAAAATTGAGAATATTTAATAAAGCCTGTGAAGACATTTACACTTCTTCTTCTTCTTCGTGTCAATGAATGGAGAATTCATATCACATTTTGCCAGTATTTAGCCACGTCGACTGCGGCATCTGTTGCTTCCATCAGATCGTCATGTGAGCAGGTGAATGGACATTTCGGGCAGGAGAGTAAGTGTGCCATCGTTTGTGGATCGGCGCCACAGTCACAGAGTGACCCATCCCTCAGTTCGTACCCCCATCTCACGAGAAGCTCTTTGCATCGACCAACCTGGCATTTACACTAATAAACTAGTAGTTGCCACTAAGACGCCCGTGTCCTAACCAACTGTGTTACCGCAGCTCGTAATAAATTAAGGAAAAGTGCTTCTTCTCGAACTCATTACTGTTTACATGGTTTTATTCCACCGCTTGTGGTATGCGGTTAATTCATCTTACTTCGTCAAAATTGCTTTTTTTTAAACGTTGCCATAATTTATTTCAATATTTAATATTTTTATTACTTATCAATGGAAAATACCTAAGACGTTGAACATCTTTCACTAAGGCGGGCGGTCACTATTACTTCTTGTAGTTTAGCTGGACTGTTATGGTTGCTCATCAATATTCATTAATTCTCCCTCTCTCTATTTTCCCCAAATACCCCCTATTTTTTAAAAGAATAACGCTTTAGCTTAAGCTTAAGAATATCAATTACATCATATAATGAACCATATGTACATATATCACACAAAGTTATACGACAGTATAAATTAATTTCATTCTCCAACAGAAGTGGGCATTTGCTCTAGAATAAAGCTGTTAGTTCTCAATGATTAAGTTTGCGTTGCACCGATCGGTCTTATTGATCTCTGTTTACTAAAGCTAACTGAGTAAGAACTCATATTGGATAGATTCAACTATTTTTATTATATTACATATATGTCTATAACAAATTATATATACAACATAATATTTCTAATAATTTATGAAACCCATTTTTCACACACAGTCTGAAAAATGATTGAGTTTGTTTCCTTTATATCAGTTACACGCTTTATCCCGCACACAGCAGGGCAGGGCAGGCATTTTTATACAATCTTTTCTTTTCCACGTTTCTCCATATCTATGTTTAAATTACTTTTATAAAGCTATATTATCTTATTTTACTATTTTCAACTTTTCAACTATAACATTTTCAACTAACGAATATAGTCAGTAGTCAGTGGCAGAGCATTCAGTTTCCTATTCCTTCCATCCTTTTTATAAGAATAAGGTTTAAATTTTCTAGTACCTTTGACCTAATTTATAATCAATAATTAAAATAAAATTTAAAAAAAATGTTTTATTTAAAATAAAAATTGTTTCATATAAAATTAGTTATAAAAGATTGACTAGACTTGAACCGTCTCATTAAAATGTAAAAATAATATTTTGCAATTTATTTTGAAATAACTTGAAACATTTTAATAGTATTAACATATTCCATCCTGATCAATAAGGAACTCGATGGCTTTTTGTTTAATGTACCAAAACCGGAAAACTAAATGTTTTTATAACTTTGTACTAAATTGTGGAAATATTTTTAAATTTTTTTTTACTAAAATGAATTCAAACAGATTTTTTTACGAAAATTAATTAGTAGGTACTTTGTAGACGAAGATTGGCATCAGGATATTGGTCATTTAGAAAATGACAAAGTTTCTTTATCTGCAAAATTTAATTTGCTATAGGAAATCCCCACAAATTCTATCTCAAACGATCAGAACAATCACGTCTGATGATCCAGGTCGATTTATGTAAATCCTTTAAGCTTTACGTCTAACAATTGATTGTTGGGCGTCCGTCCAGCTGAAATTGAAAAAGTAGGTTTCATATAAGTACCTACTTACTAAACATATAAAAGTATATGAGCTCTTGACGTAAATCGTACCGAATTACAGCTACCTTATCTTTTTTATGTTTATACCGTTATTCAAGTATTTTATTTTTACTAATCATCCAAATCTATATCTGTATATTACTTTTTATCTTATCGATAGTGCAGCGGCTTAAAAATATTTATTTATAGCGAAATTTGACTTATAAGATTATAGTTATCAACGCTATCATAGCAAACCAGATATTGTGTCTGTAATTCTATTACTTAAATGAGCTTATACAATAAATTCTATTTAAAACGATCACCAGATTAAATAAATCTTATCGGGATATCTCTTTATACCACAATATCCTGCAAATTTCGTCAAAACATACAATTAAAATAATAAATTGATTAAAAATGCGATACCTAGCGAACGTGAAACTATACGGTTAAAATTCATAATAATTTTCTAGCTAGTCGATATTTTCACCCGATTTTTAACCGAGTATGGTTCACAATTAACTTTATAGTTTTCTGTATTTTTTTATGGAATATGCTTATAGCTCTTGTACAATATTCCATTTAGGCGAGGGAACATTTCAACAGCAAACATTATGTTAATTCTGCCGCATAACGATCTATTCTGCACCTGTTTAGGCAAACATGTTCTGTTAGCTGCGATAGGGAGACGATTTTCAGAGTTTACTTTAATTATACTGACGTCATTAACTATTATGACCGTGTCGTGTTCACAATTATAATAGTGTTTACGTGGAGTTTCAAAACCCAAAACATTATGTTATAGTTTGCTTAACTTTAATTGGAAAGTAAATTTTAATTTATTTATATGTATTTTTATGCATTAGATAAGTCTAAAAGATATTTTTTTCATTTTTCAAAAAAATATAGTATCAATTTGTTATATACTGTTAAAATTTTCAATATGACACCCGTAGAACAATTAGGATTGATTGTTGAAGTTTGTGAACGTAGGCGTTTTTCACATTTGTGTGAAAATTTTAGTATTAAGCAAGTAAGCATAAAAATTTTACATCGAATTTCTATTTAGTGTATTTGTCAATTTTGCTAACACTACTGCTTTCTATGCTCTATTCTATGTCTATATATATTTCTGCTATATATTTGTTTTTAATAAATACAACATACATTTTAATCAACAGAAACTTCAAGAATTATTAGAAACAAACATAGTAAACAATATTTTATAAATTATATATACAAATATAAGGGTTTAAATTACATCCACAGGAGTAAATTGAAAAACAATATTTATTGTCGGAAATCCCTGTGATTCACGAGAGCCGTAACAGCGTCGAAACAATCACGACTGATGATCCCAGCTGTGTTATGCAAATCCCGGCTTTGCGTCTAGTTCTATAGTGTCGTAGTCTGGACGTCTCTCCTGATAATGGGATTGATGTTGCCCAACTTTTTATGTACTATTTATCAAATAGAGTATTATTTATAGGTTTATTTATATGTATATACTTACAGTAAAGGCTTAAACGTTTTGGCTTATACTTGAGTCGATTAAGAATAATTTATTTTATTGTCCTATTTATATTTATAGAAAATAATCACAAATTTATAAAAGACTAAAAAGCATAAAAAATATTTTCCCATTATCCAGTTCTTCTGGTAAAATTATATTATAATACTGTAAACAGATCCGGACACGTGTACAAATTTTCTAGGAAATCGTACGGCAAGAAGTGGCCCAAAACGCAAGATTATTTGGGATGTGACGATGCACAGCATCTGTGAGAGGGCGCTGTATACTTCCCTTTGATTATCCAATGATGTTCACTTCCGGTTGCTGTTTTCGACCAATCAGCGATCGCCGGAACTCACGTGGTCTCAGGTGGTAGGGCGCCGGAACGTATAAAAGGCGACACTACGCTTTTTACCTCATAGCGTCGTTATTTCCCATCAGAGTAACATTGTTTAAAAGTGAAAGTGCTGTGGTAAGTGTAGTGTTGGAGGTGGAAATTCTTCACATCGAGAACCAGATTTCTATATCGGGCCTACTCCTGGGAAGGCCTCCAGCAAAGATGTTCATCCTCATCAGAGAATTTGTTTTTGTGAAATTCAAAGGTAAAAAATGGACAACGGGTGAGTCATTTGAACCTCTTGTTTAACAAGTATCTACATGCATGTAATACTGTTCTATTGCTTGGTATCATATATACCAATACAGTAGTGGATTCTGAGCTTCACCGAACACGACTGTGTTACGGTATATATCTCAGATTTTCAGCAGTTATGGCCCAATTTTATTCAGTTAACGGGCATTGCAAAAAGCAAGAGGACACATCGCTTGTTTCACGCTCTTGGGAACGTTCTCAGCATAATATCATGCGATGTAAACGGAGTTTACTAAATAAATCGGTTTTCACCGAGTTTACTTAGTTGTATTATCCACTAATATACTACCTTCGTTTAAATGCGATAAATTCGTTAGGAGCGTATCCTGAGCGAGTTATCAAATATATATATAGTGGCTAGTTGTCAAAACCAGATGGCGTTGCTCGTCACTCTGACGTGACACCGATCGATGACAATCAGAAGTGGGATCGGAACAAGCTCCGGTCCCAACCACCTTATTCTCCGACATATATAAAAAGTCTGTTTATTTTTAGATAATCTTTTTTATTTATTTGTAATAGCATAATTACTAACGCTGTTGAAATTTTATATTCGCTGGGAGCGTATCCTAAGCGAGTTAACAATGGATAAATCTGCGTAAGTTTCTTTTAGCTTCTTTTGACAATTGCAAGCGAATACTCGGAAGAATTAGATACAAGGATACGAAGACAATTTCAAAGCCTCCTGGCAGGAAAAGTGTTTCAAAAATGTGTCTCAATCCTGGAGGAGTGAGGATAAAAGAATTGTGGATTTCCTGCTTATTCGTGGTAACTGCCATCGCTATGAACGTCATAACAGTTAGCAGTGGGCGTCAAAGTATTTGGCAATCACGGGATCTTCTGTATGGCCTCTCCGGCAAAGATTCTAGCCAGTCACCTTATCTTAGCCTTAAGGGGGACTCGGGCTATTACTTGACATAAGGTATGTCCAATTATTTAAAGTGCATTTATTCGTACATTAGAATTTAAAAAAAAAAAAAAGCTCGGTACTATTTTAATTAGAAATGCTCTCAATTGTACGGGAGGGGGGCAGTTATAAGGAGGCTGCCTCTGAGCGTATCGGAGGCAGTGGCTGATGGTTTGGGCTCCGTAGGCCCTTCCCGGTTTAATCGCGGGAATGCATCTAGCCATCTACCTCCATGCCACCAATAATCCTTTTCCAAGATTATTTGAAGCAGCTAGACCTTGTCAACCGTACATGCATCAAAATTGAGAAGCGTGCGTTGAGTATAAAACTCTAGCACATTTAATTATACATTAGCAATTCTCAGGTATCGGTGCATACCGGATATCGGTAGTTTGGAGTGAGAACCCGCCGACTGGTAACACAAGCCCAGAACTTAGTACAAGGGTATTGCATGATTGTTAATAACTTTATTTATCTGTATCTTTCTGTATACATTGTGTTGAGAAACACGGAGGCTGCCTCTGGGTATATCGGAGACGGGTGTAGATGGTTTGGGGCTCTGAAAACTCTTTTCGACTTAATAATGAGCATTCTCCATATCATCTCTGGCTTTATCCAATAAGAATTCTGAAGCGGTTCGAGAAAGCAAGGATAGAAAATAGTTCGACTCACGTTCGACAACTGATAAAGCAAACCAATAGGAAATTTTCTAATAGATAACGAAAGGTTTATCAAAAGAATAAAAAGTTTGATATGGTTAAGTATTATAAAAAGTCACCGAAGGTTTCTTCGGCTAATTTGGCATTATCCTCGTGCCAGTGAGTGCACATCCCCGTGAGTACCTCGGCAAAAGTATTTAATACCTGACGTACTATATATTAGAAATTGTGTATACCTGTTGTGTATCCCAGTAACCATCAGAATTAAAGCTGATGTAGTGGAAGAAATCTGTAATCCAGCTAGAAAAAAAAAAAAGCATCCAGCTAGAAAATGCGGAGGCAACACATAGGTTAATATTTGGAAGAAGTAAAATTTGCATCTAAATAGAAGGAAATGTTGGTAAGAAGCAGGAGAAAGT
Source organism: Heliconius melpomene rosina (assembly GCF_056956725.1). Taxonomy (NCBI): domain Eukaryota; kingdom Metazoa; phylum Arthropoda; class Insecta; order Lepidoptera; family Nymphalidae; genus Heliconius; species Heliconius melpomene. The sequence goes on from NC_140398.1 coordinate 10,667,253, forward strand.
GGAAAAGAAAGCAGTTAAATAATTCAGAAGGCAAATCAAGACCAAATTAAAGTCTCCAGTTGGGCTTATCAAGCAGTGATTGTATTAGGACCTTTTATTACTGAAGTAGTCAGATATGAAATGCAAGAATTACAGACGACAACCTTTTATTACTAAGTTGGTGGATACCATAACGTATGATACACAATAATAGTGCAAAAAGACTATCAAGAAGTTTCATTCAGATTATCTTACATTGATTGATAGACAGGTATCTAATTATCTACAGCACACAAGTGATTTACTTCAGTTATCTCATTAGCACAAAAATGGATGGTATTAATTATGTTTCTTTAATATATTAAGATAAAACTTTCATTTTCAATACGGTGAGTAGTACTTTAGTATGTTCGTTCGTCACAACCACATAAAATATAATCTATGATCTCTGAGTCTCGACAAAAAAAATATTGAAAATAAAAAAACCGCTAAGTGCGATTTGGACTCGCCCAATCCAGATCTCGATATAAATGGCCTTTACGAGGTACGGAACCCTAAAAATGAGAATTTGAATAAGGTCTTACCGGAGCAATAATTGCATATGCAATTACAATTATTTTATATAGGTACATGCATATACAAAAAGAAAACATATATAACGCATTGCACCGGCACAAACTAATTTATATGAACAGTTGTTTGAGCTACCTCAATACGAGTGAAGAACAATAATTCTCAATGACAGGCATCTGTTCAATCACGGCTTTATACTTCGAAATTCAATTTACAATTCATGACTGCAGTTAAATTAACTACTTCAGCGTAATCAAGATATTTGCACTCCATCTTCCAAATATATATACATTAATATCACTATATTTATGTATTATATTTATATAATTAAAAAAACAAAAAAAAACTTTGGTGTTGAGTTCTGCTACTCAACACGCAATGCCTCCAGAAAACAGCAGAAAGTGGGGAACGGAGTGTCTTAACACTAGGTTCCCTCTGCCTATCCTGCTATGTGCGGGATACAGCGTGAATCTAATTTATATAATACATAAATATTTATTAATTAACCATAAATACCTACATATATACAAAATATGCAAATTGAAATTAGAACATCACTTATTGCACACTCTAGTAGAATTGAATTCCAGATGGGCGCCTTGTGATTGTCTCGATCAGTTAGAGACAAGTTAGACGATAAACCGTCTCTGGGTTTCGCTTGCCGAAACGTATTGCACTCTGATATAGGAACAGGATGGGGATATATTTAGGGAAACAGTTGTTAAATTTGTCCTATGAAAGTACAACAATTTCTAAATAAATATATAAAAATCTATTATTATAATGTCTAAGATCTATGACATCATTGAATACTCATAATTTTCTGTATTCCTGGAACATAGATGAATGTGGATATTTAATAAATCTTGGATAATGTAAAAGAAATCCCATTATAGTTAAAACATTTTTTTGAAATTAATCTACATTTAGTTTTGATATTGCTTGCTTTATGTTTTTTAAAATATTTTTCTATACCTTATAACATAATTTATGACATAATTGTTTGTATTCAGAAATAATATTCGAATTAATAATTGTTTACTAGCCAAAGTCTTTATTTCAAAGAAATCGATAAATATGTAATAAATCGTTTTATTCCTACATTTTGAATTCGCAAGCACGTTAAACTATGCCAAACAATATTGAAAGAGCATTCGTAACATTGAAAAGCATTTTAATACATCATCGATATTTATGGTTGACGCGTCGCTCTATAAATTATTCAAAATGAACTAAGTCGGTAATTTGAATGGGGTGTGAAAAATGTTCCTTCTGGGACACAGCGTCGCGTCGCAGGGTTATCTCCGTCGCATCCATCTTCTTTGATGTGACCCTTAACGTCTTCTTGAATGACAAATTTCACTATTAGTCTTTTGTATATTTTTTTAGAATTCTCTTCATATGTTGATCGAATTACACTCATATATTTAATTAAATTATTATGTATATACATATATACCTCAGCATAAATTACAGTCAGTGTAACAGAAATTAATTAAAGCAGAATTTATTATTGTTTGTAAATATGTGTATAGAAAGCGCAGCGTTGAGTACCTGTACTCAACACGCAATATCTACTTAAAATTCGGAGGAAAGAGAGAGACGGAAGTGTCTTAACACTAACTTTACGTGTTCCCTCGGCCTACCCTAATATGGGCGGGATACAAAAGGAAGCGGGAAGCATCCAATTATTTAAAAAATATATAACTCAATATTTTATTTTATTATTATTTCCAATGCAGATCATATTTCACAAGACAGTATCTAAATCATCCACTAGTGACTAGATCTAACAACTTTACAAACACGTTTGTAAATAGATACGTAGAGTGCCCGACACTGTCACGGCATAAAATTCCAACCTTTCTTCTATTTCACGTTTACAATTTATTACCTTCATGCAAATTGAATCGGATATTGGCTGTTGTGTTAACAGTGAATGGAAATAGTCTGTTTCATATATTTTATACACTTTGTTTTAGTTTTTATTTTTACGCGCACTAGAAATGGACAAATATTGCAATGGACTTAGATATTTTATAAAACTGCATTTTGCTTACTGTTACATTCATGTGACGCTAAAATTGGTAGTTTTTCATGTTAGAATAAGTTTTTTTGACATATTAATAAAGTAATTATTACTATTAATAGTAAGCAGTAAGTTATGTAACCCATACAGTTTAGGACAGAGGCTCTAGCTCTAGAGTGATGAACTCTAGAAAATATCTCTAAGTACGTCTAAATTAGATAGGCTAAATAGGCTAAATTATAAAAAAATAGCCTAAAGTAAGCTACAACATTGTTTTAGAAACCATTATCCGATATCAGTATTTTATTTCAAGTGTAATAACTGAATGCATAATAAATTATACTGAATAATATTGTAAAATAAATGAACCCGTTTGATTCATTACCGTAAAGCTTTAGTGTTATGCCAAAAACATTAAGTACTTATTTATAACTTAAAATATTATATAATTTGAAACATATAATAAAATATATGATTTATGCTATTAATGTATTTTTATCGTGTTTAAAAATATCACGCGCACACAAGTGTGTGACTGTAACGTAACTGGTTGTGGGTTCGATCCCCACTCAACATGTAATGCCTCCAGGATTCGGCGGCAAATGAGCAGCGGTGTGTCCCTCTTCCAATCCTGCTGTGTGCGGGATATAGCGTGAAGCGTGTATTTTTCTTATTACAATCAATAGGACTTAACAAATATCCATATATGATGTAAATACTTGATGCTATAAAGAAATTATGTTAAATATGGTAAGTGAAATAAACGAGATATTTTATTTTCAAATATGTATGAATAATAGCATACATACTGTAGCGGCAAATCCACGTATGAAGACTAAAGCTTTTTTTAAATCCATTACCGTTCACTAGCAAATTGTCCAAAAACCAATTAAGTTGACTATGCACATTTTTTGTACAACACTATTTCTAGATATAATTACTATCCACCCATCCGTGCGAATTTATCCCCTAAAACTAATTATCTATACTTCTATCTATACTAATATAATAAAGCGGAAGAGTTTGTTTGTTTGTTTGTTTGTTTGTTTGTTTGTTTGAACGCTAAGATCTCTGGATCTACTGGTCCGATTTTCATTGTTTTTGTTTTGTATGAAAGCTGCATTCTTCAGAAGTGCTATAGGCTATATGACATTACATTACACATATATACTAATATATTTTAAAGTACTTTCTAATTTGACATGCAATTTATTCTGCCATGTTAATAACAACCGTCGCGTCGCTACGCAACCGTTACCGCGACATTTTGATATTCATCCTTATGAAAATAAATATAATAGTCACTATTAACATTTTATCTAGATTGAAATTATAGTTTACTGTATAACATTCTAATAAATAATTAAGGAGATGTCACTGATTCCAAATGACCTCATGGCTCAGTATATCCGACGCGAACGGGCAGATGACGTTGACGGTTTTATAAATTTTCATACATTTTCGAACTTATTGTAAATATTTATGTAATTATTTGCTGTTTATAATTAATTTAAGCTACACTTTGGTTCTCTACTTATTTTATTTGATATTGCCCGCTAATTATCCTGCTTAATAGACAGAAATGTTTAGTTATTTCGTAGAGTCGATATCTATGTACGCACGCACGGAAAACTTTAGGTACTTTTTCTAATATTAAGAATATCTATCCTTTAGTTACTTTTAATCCTTTTGTTGGTTAATTTCAATAACTCAGATAATTTTTTCTAATAATGTGTATCTACTTATTATTCTTTTTGATTATTAAACTTATATTTTCTTACTAATTCTATTGAAAATTGAAAATAATTTAATGAATATATTTAATAAATATTCTTATAGTTGAAGCAGGCGTAGCCGCGTCCGGGTCCACTAGTCTATACTAATATAATAAAGCGGAAAAGTTTGTTTGTTTGTTTGAACGCTAAGATCTCTGGATCTACTGGTCCGATTTACTTTGTTTTTGTTTTGTATGAAAGCTGCATTCTTCAGAAGTGCTATAGGCTATATAATATTACATTACACATATATACTAATAAATTAAAATACTTTCTATTTTGACATGCAATTTATTCTGCCATGTTAATAACAACCGTCGTCGCTACGCGACCGCGTTCGTTACCGCGTCATTTTGATATTCATCCTTATGAAAATAAATATAATAGTCACTTTTAGCATTTCATCTAGATTGAAATTATATTTCTATAGAAATTATATTCTTATATTTCAAGCAGGCGTAGCCGCGTCCGGGTCCACTAGTTATATTATATAACACCTAAATTATACATTTTTTTACATTAACTGTAGCCCTTGTGTTATTCTAATGTGTAAACTGTATTCCTGTAAAGTCTCTACCTAAGTCCGTTCAGTAGTCTTTGCGTGAAAGTAGAATCGTCCATTCTCATAAATTTTCACATGTATATTTTTTCATTTTTTTAACTCATTATAAAATTATGTTTATTGTTAAAAGCTCATTTTTTCTACATAAATACAAATAGCTACATTACATGCCATAACGACATCTAATTTATTCTGATTTTTTTCTTAATTTTTTAAAATTAACGAGGACGAACGAGCCCAACATTAAAAGTTATCTTGATTTCTTATAACTCTTCTAATCTTTTAAAGAATTACGTTATACACAAAACAAAACTTTTAAGAAAACATAAATCTTGAGAGCCTTTGTGAGGTTGTTCTTTATTGTATTACATAATTTTTTAAAGTAAGCATTCTTTGGATTACTACAAAAATGTTTATTTTCTCTGTTGGCAAAACGAAAATTGTAACTTATAAATCACAAGTTTTTTGTATTAAATCTTGAATAAATAGTTGCAAACATAAATTAAATTATAATAATGTGAAAATTATGAAACCATCTGTCCTTGTTGAGACTGCAATACTTATACTAAATTTCAAAAACGTGAAAATTTACATTTGAATGGCTCTAAAAAATGTAAAAATCTTTTATTCTACAGTTCGAAACTAAACATTAAAAATATACATAGAATATTTTATCTATACTAATATAATAAAGCGAAAAATTTTGTTTATTTGTTTAAGCGCTAAGATCTCTGTAGGTACTGGTCCGATTTACTTTTGGTTTGTTTTATATTAAAGGTACATTCTTCAGAAGTGCTATAGGCGACATAACATTACGATGTAAGCCAAAGCCAGCCTTAAATAACAAAGATAAGAAAGCCTTAAATAAGAATAATAAGTAACGTCATCGAATTATTATTTATTTATAATAGAATATATAAATGCACATAGATACACAAACATCCATCTTATATCACTCGCACAATTTATAGCCTTCATGGAAATCGGATATAGACTGTTATGGTTACAGCAGACGGAAATCCGTTCAATATATTTTAGGCGTTTTATTTCCGTGCGGATATTATTTACGTTCTTTGGCAATGTGCAAGAATGAAATTTATGATGTACCTGATAATGAAATATTCTAAACCTTTTCGTACAATAATTTTATACTAACTGTGTTATTTGTATTTGCTATAGAAGAGAGTATAATCTGCTTAATATTGCTTTTTTAATAATCTCACATAAAAATAGTGTCTAAACTTTGTGTCTAACTAAGTAAGTTAATTGATTGCCAAATATTACAGTCCACACCAAGATTTACTTGTATTTTTTGTAAGCACCTATAATATTTTATATCTTTTTCCTGTTAGAGAATATATTATGTATGGTAAACGTAAGACGCGTTGCGACTCCTAGATGAGCTTAATTACCGCAGTGCTAACCCACCTGGAAGTTGCTTATTAACATATTAATTTGATAGGAGATCACATACACATACTATCATATGTATATTAAGTCTAAATTTATATTAAAAAGATTAATATACAATTAAAAATGGAATTATAGAATTTCAAATGTTAAATTTTAATTAATTAAACTAATTTTATATTTTAATGAATAATATGAACATAAAGTTCGGTTTAGTTTTCGAATTAATGGAAATAACAAAATTTATTGCAATTAGTTTCACTGCTTAAAATTACGATTTTACAGTGTTAATTATCATATCTATGTCAGTTTGTTTTATTTGTTCAATGTATTTAATACGTGTTTCAATTTCTCTTACATATTTTCTAGTTAGCTATCATTCTGAAGGTGATATAATATTATATTAGTCCATTCCAATATGGCAATAAGAACATAAAATATAACTTTTGGCTTTTGGCTTTCCCCGATATCGAATTTAAAAAAACAAACAAAAACAGGGGCCTAATTTAAAAAAATATATGCTTTTTAATAATGGAGGTAACCAGTGATTAAAAGAAATGTGTAGAAATCTAATCCAGTAAGTAGTTATAATACCTACACAGCTAATACGCTACGTTGCATTTCAACGTAATTAACAATTTTCGTGATTTCTACCTATAAAATAGTGATGGGGTGTAATATAGCGTGTTTCACAACCATATATCAGCAGTTTTAACTTTGGGGGACAGACCGTGCTCCTTCGTAATTTTCACTTGAAAGAAGCAATAATGGTTTAACATGAATTAGGTACTAATAAAGTAGCTACTAATAATTGTATACCATCATTTTAATGTTGAAATTTATGAAAATGTTTCAAATAGGCCAGAAATAAATACATTCTATTCATTAAACTCTTTACCTAAATTTATTATATTATAATTTTCTTGAAATTTGGCATTCTGTGGCAATTCTGTTATTCTGCATGCACTTGTTTTTTGTTCAATCTCCGGTCAATCAAAAACAACAATTACATTTTTAAAATTATGGTATATTTTCTATATCTGTAATAAAAATATGCTATTTCTTTAAGATATCCATTACTAGTGGCATTATCCTACCGAAAAACTATAAATCTTAAATTATTTAAACATTAATAAAAAATTCTAATACTTATACTATAAAAACGTAAAGTACATGAAAATATTAGAAACTTTTTAACAATATGCAGCTGAAATATACAAACTATTCATATGTTAAACCACAAACTATTAGGGTAAAAGTTACATCTGAATATCAAGTAAATTTAGCCACATCGACAACAGACGAGCTTTGCGGACGAAATACTTACTGAAATAACTTCACAAAACTTTACTAGAAACGAATCGTTATAGTATTTAGATATTTATTAATAACAAAATTAAATTATTTTCAACTCACCGCTTTAGTAAACAATTCTCTGCGTTGAAACGTAGATGCGAGCGGAGAACTGAGAGTCTTTAAACATAATTCCATTATTAGTTATATCATTTTTTTCCTTTGCCTATCCCACTAAACATGAGAAGATGAATTTGCTTTATTCTTATGATATTCACACTGTACTAAAGATATATTTCCTGTTACCCTCCCTCATCCAATCAGGTGGGGGCAAGTCTATTAGCAACAAATATTCAACAACCTAGTGACCCAAAAGTTTCCTCGTCAATTTTGTAATTAATTTTGTTCTGGCAAACGGTGACTCCGGAACACTCGCAAAGTGGTTTGACTTTTCGAAACTCAGGACTGACCCTTACAATTTGTCAACGTTTAAATTAAATATATTTATTGTATTTTAAACAGCTTGTTAGTTTGTAAAGGACAGTATCATGAAGTATTCGAAATAAATGTTCGTTTATTTACTAAATATTTTATACTGCTTTGCAAAAACTGTTGAGTCGTTGATTCTCATATTGTCCCCATTGGTAAAAAAATACTGACATGGTTTTGCTAAAAATTGTTTTTAGTAAAACGAAAGGACATCGTTTTTAACGGTATGCTACGTGGCCTTGATAAAGCACTAACATTTCACATCTACATAGTTTAATAACTAATATTAGGCTTAATAGCATATTACAAGTGTAAGTATTAATGGACGATTGTTGAAAATATCAATTGGCAGAGCAAATATTCATAAAATTTTGAACATTTTATGTCTTAAATAATTAAATAGCATGGCATAAGTTTCTAAACACCAGCTAAAATATACGTAACAGAGAAAACTAAAAAGAAATACTCAATACTTTGAATGGTAGACGAATACTGTAAATATACTCGTATAAATTAAATCGTTCTACGCGCACGTACAGTGGTCCATTATGTCAGATTACTTTCCTAAACTTGTCGTATTTGTGCGACGCAAAGAAATCTTTATTGTGACGCAGCTACCAATGAGAATAGCCATTTCCATTTATATCGAGCTGGTAAGTCATAACCTATAAATATTTTTCCCATGTCTCTTCTACATCGTCGCAGTTGAGCAGTTGGGAAACTTGAAATGATATACTGCATTGTAACAAAAGACCACGCTCTCTACTATATACGAATAAGAACTATACATCCATACCTATATTATAAATTCGAAAGTAACTCTGTCTGTCTGCCTGTCTGTCCGTCTTTTACGCAATCAGGGCCAAACCGTTAAATGAATTGTGTTAAAATACTCATATAGAGATACTTGAAGGAAGGTCTCGGGATGAACATAGGATACTTTTTTCTCATATTTGTAATATTATCGGTGTTTACCAATATATTAAAATACTTATTAATTTGACATGCAATTTATTCTGCCATGTTAATAACAACCGTCGCTATGGGACCGTTGCTAAGCAACAATTTGCAAAGAATGTTGTTTGTAGAAAACATCACCCAAAATGAGCTTGCCTAACGCATCTCTCTATTGACAACTGAAAATAATTTCATAAATATATTTAATAAATATTCGTATAGTTCATGCGGGCGTAGCCGCGTTCGGATCTACTAGTATTAAATACAATGTCAATATTATTTTGGCATAAGTTCCTATAGTGTACATATCTACATCCACATAACCCCTACAACCCCAGCCACCTCATTATAATGTCTAGCGTATGAGGGTCCTACAAGCGATTATATCCCAACATTATCCGAAACAACACGTAAATTAGTCTTAGTGTAAAATCCTATATTAACATAGTGAAGGACCCATTTCTATTATCATGCCCAATTTCGTGCTCGGAAAGCACTTAAGTACTTAATGGATCTCAACTGCGTATTTTAGTACTGTCGACCTTTCCGTATAAATACATTTATATAATACTTGTGTAGAGTAAAATAGAAAAATAAAGAATGATTTTCCCTGAAAAGAATTTTATTTATAAATATATAAGAGATTTTTCTATTAGGTATTTTATTCGTAGTATTTACTTTCTACGAACGAAAAATGGGGCTAAAATATTAAGGAAAGTTCAGAAATTATTAAAGGTGGAATATTTTAGTCATAAAAAATCCTACTGGCACAGTACTACAGGGGGTCACATAGTGTTATAGGAAATCACGACCACACACGCTACCCTGTTATCTACTCTTGCCAAATCTTTGTTCCGGAGAGTTCCTTTTTTGCGGGGGCTATGTATATAAAATATGATAAGCGTCATTTTACGGCCTCCACCATCTTTAATTTCCATTTTTTTATACTGTACTGTATTTTACAAGCGACGACCTTTAATTTAATACATATGACAAAGATATTCCAGAAGAATATTAAATCGGCCATGTTGTAACGGCGGCTGTAAGGCATTTGTGATACTATAGATTATATATTATTGTATTGTCACTTGAATTCAAGGCATAAACCGGTCAGTCGGTCAATGGGATGAGGATAAAATTTCGATTACTAGATGTGACTCTTTTTTAATATTAAAAATACTAACGTTAAAAGGTATACATTGTAAAAATAAATGTATAATATATCTTCATTAAACCATTTTTCTTCATTTTCAGTTATTACATAATTAATAATATATGTTAAGAATTTTAAATACAATAGTCAATCTTTCACTAGAAACAACAGGCTAATAAGTCAACAACAAAATGCTTAAAAAATGTAATTGAATATCTTCATGCTTAATTAAACACCGTTTTTCCCTAAAAAGCTTACCAACTATAACTATATAAGTAGAGTACATGTTGCACTGCCTCCACTTTATTTTTGGCATACGAGGCGAGGTGTGAGGAAGACAAACTGCTCTGCTGCAGGCCATAAATAATCCGATCAATACCGCAGCCGTATGCTCAGGTGACTGCACTAATTTAACTGCTATCAATAGCTCGGTGCATTATTTTAAATATTTTTAAAATCCATTTGAGCATAAAGTATGACACGGATATCGTTGGATATATGATTTCAATATATTTTCTATATATTTAATGTATACCTACATATATATATGTACTAGCGGCCCACTCGCGTTGTCACCCGCGTGAACTATGTTAATATTAATTTCTGTCTCCATGACAAAGTCCTAGTGACGTCTATGCAAAATTTGAGACTCCTAGCATTTGTAGTAACGAAGTTTCATACAAATTTTCAACCCCAAAAACAACCCCTTAGAAATCGAATATTGCAAATTCCCGTCTTAGCGAGCACCTACGCCCTATAAGTAACTCCTATGCAAAATTTGAGATTCCTAGCACATGTAGTTTCTGAGATTTCGTGATGAGTGAGTGACCTTTCGATTTTATATATATATAGATATATTTGAAATATTATGTAACAATGTTGATATGGTTGCTAGATACACCCCAGTATTCCATACAGAACTATCATTTCCAGATAAATTTGGTAAATCCTCCGGGAAATATAAAGTAATACAGTACGCCAATAAAACATAGTTCCACGTGTTGCTATGTAAATCTCATAACTACACTTGAGCCGGCGACGCGGAATCCCGCGCGGTTAGTTCTCACAGTCGGAATCGGTGTCATGGATTTATGCCTTTGCCTTGCTAATCCTAAATTAAATTTCGTTGGTATTATTAATGTTCAACCTAATAATTCTATTTTATAAGGAACATAGTAAATTTCAATAATATATTTTATGTCATGAAAATATCTATATATATAAAAGGACATGTCCTCACTGACTGAGGTAAGACGCACGCACAGCCGTAACCGCTGTGCGTAGGAACGTGAAATTTGGACAGATGTTTACTTTCGTAATCTGGACATCCACTAAGAAGGGATTTTAAAAAAATTTTACCCTAAAGGGGTGAAATAGGGGTTGAAAGTGTGTATGGAAAAATCTTTAAATCGCTACCGATTTTTATAAAATTTGAAATTTAGACCCTTAAAAATATTTCAGTGAACACATGTTTCGTGATTTATTAGAATTCACCCCTAAATACGCAAGCGAAGCTGCGCGCGTCCGCTAGTCTTATATAAATAGGTAGTAAAGCGCAATATCTTCAGAATTCGGCAGAAAGTGAGGAACGGAATGGTTTAACACTACGTTCCCCTTGCCTACCTTAGTATACACGGGTTATAGCGTGAAGCTGATTAATTTTTTGTTAAATATAAGACAACATTAAAATCTTATTATAAAGCTAGCTTCACCCTTAAAACGTGATGTGAACTGAACAGTGCCCCACGTCCACCTCCAGAGTAATCCGATTACTAACTGTGTACTCTGATGTAGTACTACTCTATAACCGTGTTACAGTATTGAAAGGGCGGTCCTATTTGCATTCAGTTTTGCCGCGACATAGCATCGAGCAAAATAAACTATTTTTCATTCGTACAAAATTTACATTTTAAATCGGCTAATTAACTTTACTGACATAAAGTTTATTTTAAAGAAATGTTACAATTGTAGCTTAACGCGCTTATGAATGAGGAACGCCATGTTATCAGTATTTAATTAATAAGTAAACAAGTTGCTTTACATTTACATGTTTTTTCTTATAACAGGGCTTGCAGAGGAAACTTACTGTTAATATACTCCAATACATTTTCCGCCGAATTTTAATGAAAATAAAATTATATTTCCCGCAGACCTACAATTATGAAATTTAGCAAGAAGTCAGAACTTGAAGTACAAATACGAAAAGAAAAAAATACGAAAATTGGAAATTTCGGTAATTATATTACAAATAAAAACTATTACAAATGTATAATTGTAGTTCATTTCATACAAAATGAATACGACTGCAAACAAATTCTTCGAGTTCCCTGTACAAACTTCCAGGTCCAGTTCTACATTTAAAATGTAGAACTTTTCGTCTTTTTTTATAAATATTAATATACTCGTAAAATTACCCGATTTTGTCTATTATGCTATAATATATAGGGTATAAACAGAAGATTAAAATTCAATTCTGTCCAGAGGGTGTCCAGACTAATACCTGTCCGATATTGGTTTGTGGGCACACGGGTACGCGACCCCGGATCCTCGAGCCGCCACTCTTATATCCTCATCCAGTCCGTAAGAATGGTGTCCTCCCCCCCCCCTCTCCTCCTCCTTCCTCCAGCTCCCTCCTTTACCTATCCTACCCCCCTCTATTTTCCTCTCCTCTCGGTTTTTCCCCACAAAGGGGGTTTTGGAGGTCAGATGGCAGTCGCTCCAGGAAAACCACAAACAGCCACAATATGGAACGAACCAACAACAGACTGGGTACGGCTAGGGTGTCGCCGCATAACGACGCGCAGGCACATCGCCCTACACCTGCGACAAGTGGGCAAGGGCTACCGTGTCAAGTACGGGCACGGTTAAAGACGCAAGTACCCAGACAAAAACTCCGCTTTGCAACGTGGAATATTGGCTCTCTAACCGGACGATGCAGGGAACTCGCAGATGTACTCATGAGACGTCGGGTCCAGTGTGCTTTCCTCCAGGAAACTCGCTGGAAGGGCAATAAGTCCCGTAACATCGGACAGGGTTACCGGCTTATATACACTGGGTCACCTTCGGGTAGAAACGGTGTAGCGGTAGTGCTTTCTGAAGAGCTTCAGAATGGGCTCCTTGAAGTTGACCGTCACTCCGACCGCTTGATGCGAGTGAGGGTACTGATTGAGGGCGTTATCACAAACTTAATCAGTGCCTATGCTCCCCAGGCGGGATGTAGCGCGGCCGAAAAGGAGACATTCTGGGAGCAGTATGAAGGGGTGCTACTTTCTGTGCCGTCTACCGAAGTGGTCTTAGTTGGGGGGATTTGAACGGGCACGTCGGTAAGGCTGCTGAGCCGTATGAACGTGTTCACGGGGGTTTCGGGCACGGTCTTCGCAATGCAGAGGGAGAAAACATTCTGAGAACCTGTATTGCGTCTGATCTGGCCGTCGTGAATACGTTCTTCCAAAAGAATTCTCAGCACCTTATCACGTATAAGAGCGGGTCCCACTCAACTCAAATAGACTACTTATTGACCAGACGGTGTCATATGGGCAGGGTAACTAACTGTAAGGTCATTCCAGGCGAAAGCCTAACGGCCCAACATCGTCTTCTTGTCATGGACTTTAACGTCACTCCGAAGAAGAAAGTAGCCGAGAAACGTAGGCCTCGGATCAAGTGGTGGTTGCTGAATGGACCGATGCAGACCGACTTCCTGGCAGAGGTGAAAAGTCACGATATTTCGACTAACACCGAGACTGCTCAGGATGCTTGGGATCGGGCTCAGTCGGCAATCATTGCGGCGGGCAGACGAGTTCTTGGCCTCTCTAGGGGAGGACGTGTCATCGACAAGGAGACATGGTGGTGGAATGACGAGGTGCAGGAGGTGACTCGTGAAAAGAAGGCTGCCTTTAAGAAGTGGCAGGAATCCAACTCTCCTGAAGACAGACTGGAGTACACAGTAGCTAAACGTGCCTGTAAAAGAGCTGTAGCCAGAGCCCGCAGTGAAACTTTGTCACCATTGTATGATAAACTTGAAACTGTGGAGGGGCAGAAGCTCATTTACAAACTGGCACGTTCCCGGGATAAAGTGACGCAAGATATCGCAAAATGTCTTTGCGTCAAAGATTCCCAGGGCACGCTGCTCTGTAGTCATGCCTCTGTGAAGGAGAGGTGGAGAAGCTACTTCCAGGAGTTGCTGAATACTCAGCACCCATGCAGTCTTCATCACGACCCACCGCCTAACCTCGGACTTATTGCCCCAATAACCCTTGACGAAACACGTAATTGCCTTCGACGCATGAAGAACGGAAAAGCGGTGGGACCTGACGACATTCCGATCGAAGCGTGGAAATCGTTTGGCTCTCTTGGTGTGGTCATGCTTACTGACCTTTTTAACCATATCTTGAACACTGGTAAGATGCCGCATCAGTGGCGGCTTAGCTTCATTACCCCTATTTACAAAGGAAGGGGCAGTGTTCAAGATTGTGGTAGTTATAGGGGCATTAAGCTTATGAGTCATACCATGAAGCTCTTCGAGCGCATGATCGACCTCAGGCTCCGCCAAGAGTGTACTATCTCTGAGTCTCAATATGGATTTCAGCCAGGATCGGGCACCATGGACGCCATTTTCGCCCTCAGAACTTTGATGGAGGCATACAGGGAAAAAAGGAGAGCTATGCATGTGGCCTTTTTAGATCTGCAGAAGGCCTTTGACTGTGTGCCTCGTCAATGTATCTGGTGGGCATTGCGATCCAAAGGGATCCCTGAGGCCTATATTGAGATTATCAGAGACATGTACCACGATTCCGCTTCTATGGTTAGGACTGCTGTTGGCGACACTAGACCCTTCCCGATTACAGTGGGGGTTCACCAGGGCTCGGCTCTTAGTCCGTTCTTATTCAATGTAGTGCTCGATACTGTCTCGGCTCACATCCAGGACCAGCCTCCATGGCTGATGATGTATGCCGACGACATAGCACTCATTGCCGAGAACCGACTGACGCTGGAGCGTAAAGTGAACCTCTGGAAGGGTACGCGTGAGAACGGCGGTCTTAAACTAAATGTGTCGAAGACAGAGTACATGGCCTGCGGGAGCCGGGACTCGAGCACCATCCTTATAGGTCCTGAACCAGCCGTTAAGTCGGAGAAGTTCAGGTACCTTGGATCCGTTATGCACGAGTCTGGAGGCATCGATCACGATGTCCAAGGGCGGATAAGCGCTGCCTGGGCCAAATGGCGGGAGGTCACTGGTGTGGTCTGCGACCGCAGAATACCGCCCAAGCTCAAGGGGCTGATATACAAGAGCATCATCCGACCGGTTCTTTTATACGGCAGCGAATGTTGGCCGGCACTATCTCGGCACACTCAGGAGCTTCACGTCACGGAAATGAAGATGCTGAGGTGGATGTGCGGCGTAACGCGGTCTGACCGCATACGCAACACATTCGAGGTAGTCTTGGGGTCCGTGACGTAGCGGATAAGCTCCAAGAGCGCCGCCTGAGATGGTTTGGCCACGTTACGCGCCGGCCTAAGAACTATGTCGGATGCAAGTAAGTAAGTAAGTCTTTAAATATTTAAAATCTTAAACGCATAAATGAAAAGCATAATTTCATCTAAGAATTAATAATTATTTTATTAGAAGGAATAAAAGATAGCCATTTACAGATATCTATAATATACTCACACATACATAATATATGTCATATTAACAACCGCTAATCATCTAGATTCCAACATTCCATTACTCAACGCCAATATAATGTGGACAGCTTATATCTTAATCCTAAATATAATATTAATGTCTTATTTTATCTACATCTATTTAGACATTCAATGTTGAAGACATCGCGTCGTAAAATAGTTGTTGAGTTCAAACTGTTATTGTTGAATTAGAGCACTAACAATACAAACAATATAATATATAAGTATGTCTATATAATCAAACATAGGTAAAAAAACATTAATAAAATATATTATTATGTATGTCTCATCGAAATCAAATTCTTAAGTCGTTTTTAATATTGTATTTAAAAATAATTTAAATTATTTGAAAAATTATGATGTTTTAATAAATCTTGTTGAGATTTTATTTAATTGAAAGTAAAATATATTTTCTTCTTAAACGTTTTGGTAATTTTGAAACAAGATGTTCATTAAAGTTTTACGCGAGAAACGATTTACCTATACAAATAACCGGGTAAGTTAAATGTTCCGTTTTCTTTCAATTTCACTATTTAAAATAAATTTTTATAAGAACAAAAATACTAAACGAAGGTGACTGCAATTATAGTATCAAAAGAGCTACTTCACAATGCTTTTATCATGAAAATCTTTTGCTAATTGTAGTATTAAATTAAGACAAGTTTTATTTATTCGTTATCATAAATATTCTCTGAATTCCATTTATTAAGAATAATGTAATTACAACAATAAATATAAATAATATATCTGACCATGAATTCACGATTTAGCATTTTTTTTTAACTTCACGCTATATCCCGCACATAGCAGGCTAGGCAGGGAAAACCTGGGAACAGTGTTAAGATACTCGGTTCCTCACTTTCCATCGAATTTTCCAGGAATTACCGCACATGGCCTTGTTGCCAGAGGGAGTCGACGAGCCCACAACCGAGACGAGAGCTCGATGTACCTATGCTCCACGACGACCTCATGTATATTCACGCTAACTTAATTCTCACATGTCGTCAAATTCTATATTGCTATAGGCTGCTAGTATAAACAAGACGAGCACAGGCGGCAAGCGGCGCGCACAAACACAAATCTACGGCACACAGATCTCTAATCAGACAATTGACGACGTCTGTTTCCTCTCGACTCCGGAACATTCGTAGGATATAGTCTTCTGTCTTAAGAGCGGCACTTTTCTTAACAATTTCGAGTTATCTAATGATTAATGTAAAATTTATCATGGCTTAATTAAAAAATTACTGGATATATGTGAATTTATATATTTTTGTAGGTTCTGTTTTTAGTGGCGTGGCGCAGGGAACCCTTCGTACCAGTAAAGAAGGCGATAGTACTTTCGATTCTCACTTGGTTATATTTTAATTTCTCGGTTAACACGCAATATCTCGAAATCAGCTGAAAGACGAAGATTGGATTGGTTTTTCATGGTTCGGAATGGTATCCAGAAAGAGAGAAAGGAGTTCAACGCATTTCGTATTAAGTGGCTGACTCTGATCATGCAGCAATGTATCGCCAGCTCCCCAAGTGTAACCCTATAGTTGACTATAGAACAAATCGGAAAAGTCCTTACAACGTCTCACTTCAGGAAAAGGAAATCTGCCTTTACTATTTACACAAAAACTTAAAACTTTAGTGAAAGCAAAACTTGTTCAAATTCACAAGCATCAAATAAAGTAGTTTTCTGCATCGACAGGACTTCAAAGTTCAAAACTTACAGTAACTTGTGATTTATCGTTGCATTTATGAGGGGAAATCAATTTAGCGTACACGAACGTTGTAAAAAACTACTTCAATAAAATTGTTTAATATGTTTACAAATATCAATCATATTTCATAGTAAACATAAGTATAGAGGTAGTAAAACTTTTAAAGTCGTCTTTGTTCATTTTTAGGGTTCCGTACCTTAAAAGGTAGAAACGGGATCCTTATAGGATCTCTTTATTGTCCGTATGTCAAGATCATTTATTTCCAGATTGTAGGAAGTTAAGGCAACCAAAATATACGAGTATTAATGTATCGATTATGCTGCATTTTGAATGCAATTTCAATAGGGTACTTCCCGTGGAAGTGGATGTGAAGTTATGAAATTTCGCATGAAGCGAAAACTTATAATATACATAAGGGAAAAAATACAAAAAAAAATTTTTTTATGTAACATAGAAAAAAATCATTATTATTTTTGTAGTTCATTTCATACAAAATGATATGCCCGCAAACTTAATTTTGTACTTTTTAGAAACAAATATTATTTCATAAAGATGCTAAAAATAAGATAAACATAAGAAAATCTTAATTATCTTATCTATTTCTAAGTACGTGTGCGCAAGTAATTAAGCAAAGCAAAATAACATTAAACCCTTTTGCT
Organism: Heliconius melpomene rosina; assembly: GCF_056956725.1. NCBI lineage: Eukaryota > Metazoa > Arthropoda > Insecta > Lepidoptera > Nymphalidae > Heliconius > Heliconius melpomene. The sequence goes on from NC_140398.1 coordinate 10,685,529, forward strand.
AGACATTACAATGGCGAGGAAATGGCGTTGTTCATCGGTTTTATTTGAAAACTTTTATTTAGTTCCATTTATTGCGTCCATTTAGTAGCTTCAAAAACGATGATAACATTACCAACTATATCTATACTAATATAATAAAGCGGAAGAGTTTGTTTGTTTGTTTGTTTGTTTGTTTGTTTGAACGCTAAGATCTCTGGATCTACTGGATCGATTTACTTTGTTTTTGTTTTGTATGAAAGCTGCATTCTTCAGAAGTGCTATAGGCTATATAACATTACGTAGCACATATTTACTAATAAATTAAAATACTTTCTAATTTGACATGCAATTTATTCTGCCATGTTAATAACAACCGTCGTCGCTACGCGACCGCGTTCGTTACCGCGTCATTTTGATATTCATCCTTATGAAAATAAATATAATAGTCACTTTTAGCATTTCATCTAGATTGAAATTATATTTCTATAGAAATTATATTCTTATATTTCAAGCAGGCGTAGCCGCGTCCGGGTCCGCTAGTATAGTATAAAGGAAAACTGTATTTTGTAGTGTAAATTTAAAAGCTAAGAAAATAATGGAGAGCTTAAAGTTTTCTATTTCTTGTATATTATGTTCGTTCGTCTTTCTTTAAAGTTTCTTTTAAGTTTCTCGACAAAACAAAACTTATAGAATAAAATACTAGTTGTACGTTCTGTTATTATTATTAAGAAGAAAATCGAACAAAAGCTGAATCTATGAAGATATTGTAGTAGATAAAGTTATTTAGTCATTATATATTGAACTGTAATAAATCTTAGCCATTGTTGTCTGCGCTAAGATCTGTTACGAAGAGATATTCTCTATTCAGCCTCCTTATTTCTGATCTTTATCAACAAATGGAAGCCTTTATAAGATCTTGTTTTACTAAGAAAAACAATAAGATATTTCTTGTCATTTCATTTATTTAAGTAACGTTATTTTGAAATAGAATTATTTAATGGAAGCTACGTTAACTATACAAAACAATTGTCTAAGGTTACAATATAAAAAGAACTAGTGCTTACTTAGTTAGGTTAGTGAGTTATATAAGGTCTCGGTCTCTCACATGTCCTTTAAAATAATAATAGTTGTTATAAGAAGAGAGAAAGCCTTCAATTTATCTATGTGCATATGTATTTGCCATATATAACCGGTCTGATCTTGCGCTTAAAATATAATAGAAATGGCTGTCCATTAATTGTTGGTCGTCACTTTTCTTATTTAGTTATTTATTACATTCAATAATCCTTAATTTTTAAACATTCCCTTCTCGAAGTAAAGCTAAACTCTTACTACACAAACCCAACTGAGATGTCTCATTTATTCAATATATTTACTTATAATTTAACGAATTAACCTACTTTGTAGAATAGAGCATTAAGCTGAAAGAATTTATATGACTATATTAAAATACTGTCACAAGAGTACTTCACTTACGTATACAATGGACAGTACTATAAAGTACAAGTCTAATAAAGTTATATAAGTTATATACAAAATATACAATAGTTAGAAAACGGAAGCGGTTAACGTTTTTAAAATAAACACGATAAAAACACATACCGTCTATATGTTTCCAACGTACTCGGACAGAGGTTCCACGTAATTACAATAATTGACATGTGTCACTCAATAACAACAATACACACTAGATACCTTCCAATCAGGGCTTCCGCCTACAAGCAACCATTCCCGTTTGACACAATTCCACTGCTTTCACTGTCTTTTTCACCTGAATCTACCCACATTTACACTTGTACACTAACACAATAATATATTTTATTGTTACTGTAATAATAAGTTCTTCCCCTCCCACGTTATTCACATTTTTTTAAGCAAAAAGCGAGTCAACTCTTTTGTAATAAATCGAGCCTCCCTAATTCCTAATTACAATCATTTTGTACTGTTCGCAGTATATACTTTTAGTTGATAAATTTGTAAAGAAAAAGGCTATTTATTGTCCTCATAAATAAATATTTCACCTTAAAAAAATTTACAAGACCCCTTGTCTGTGAAATGATATTAATATTTGGATAGTTACACGGATAGTAAGTTCATTTATCTAAGTAAAATTTTAAAATGCTTAAAATGTTAAAATTTTAAAATGCACAAAATGTGTAAAGTTTTAAAAATACATAAAAGCTCCTTAAGTTTGTAATTTTTTTGTCAATACCCATATAAATATATGGTAAATTATGCCGCTTATATAACGTTTATTTAAAACAGAATTATAAGATTTCAAATATTATATTAATAGATTTATATTGTCAATATAAATCTTTTCACATTTACTACAGAAGGAAACTGTTCCATAGACAGCTTCCTCCGCTCCGATTTATATCATGGTATCAAACAACGAAAAGCCTTCATAAAGCGTCTTCCTGAGCTTATGAAACAATAAGGCATTACTTGCCATTTTCTTTACGTATTTATGGGTAGTAAAGTACGACGGCAGAAAAGATATTACAGACTTTAATTTTATTCTTTTATGGTTAGAGATGTTTCTCGAACACAAAATATGTTATAGGTTCCTTTTATTACTGGCTACGGTGGTTCTAAAAGGACAATCTGAGAATTTTATTAAAATTTAATTTGTTTTCTGTTTAGAAATAATTTCCTTCATAATGAATATTATCAACATCGTAGTCATGGTGTAGCCGCCAAATAATATTAAATAAAAAAATCAGCTTCTCGCTGAATTTGTTCCCAATTTTAAGCCGAATTCTAGAGGCATTGCAAAGCCGCGCTTCGCTTTGACACCAGAATGAAAAATTATATAAATTTAAAATTAATATTTAATTTCCATGAAAGGGGATCGAACCCACCACCAGATGCGTTTACAGTCACATACACGTGCCCCTGCGCCAGACTGGCCTCATATACCTAATATTAAATCAAAAAATCTGAACATCTAAAATTATATATGATGCATTTCATTTTAGCACACCGTAACTCAGCGAACTAACACTGTTCAGTGAATTTAAATGTTTCACGTCACAAAAGGCGTTATGCAAAGGAAATTTGCGCAATCGATAGTCAGCATTCAACCTTTGTGTTCCCAGAGTAACGATAAAGGAGCACGCGAAGAATACAACCGCTCCGACCGTGCCCGCAGCGTATCAATTTGCTACCTACCTCTTTCTCTATGAGGTAGTTTTAAAGTTTCTGTAGGTATGTCATTTTAAGCTTATTCTTACCAAAAAACTTAGAAGCGACCCGTTTTAGAAGTTTTCATCCGAGCTTGTATAGTAGAGCTGGTTAAATGCTAATATCGGAAATATTTTAAGGATGTGACGAATTTTTAAATATTTAGTTTTTTACACTATATACTTTTATTACATAAGAGAAATAAATATTACATTTTTAAATATAAATTGTTATAAAAAAATACATTTAAAAATATAAAAAAAAACACTCTTCTGAGGGTGTGACAAGGGTCCAAGCCATCAGTGGCTAGGGCTCTACTACTCGTAAGTTATAGCATAGAAGTTAATTTTACTAACCAAGGCTATGATTTTTATTATTCTTCTTTATTTATGATTTAATAATTTCTAAAGCGAGTTGTTGTATTGTAGGTATTACAAAGTTGTAAAGAGTCTAGGTCAAAATATTGTATTAGCATATCGCTTGAGCCCGAGCTGGGCGCATGCATATTGATGTCGCTTTTCACCGGTCTGACATCTTAATGGTTGAATAATGTTAAGTTGAAGGCAATATTTCACAATTTAATAATATATATTGCTTTAAAATTTAACATGATTCACAAATATCTAGTAATATTTTCTATACACACTCCCCCACTTCTTGAGTCATAGCGTGTTGAGTGGCGGAACTCAACACCGCGCTTTGCCTTAACACCAGAGCAGAGAAAGGGAAATATAAATTTCAAGAAATATTTCAATTCCTTTCAAACTCTCCATTGGATTACAGTACAATAAAAAACTTATTTCTCTTCATATAAAAAAGAAATGTAATATTAAAATTTAATCAAATACTGTGAATAGAGTGAATAGAGTTATCTAATAATCTACGACTAAAACTTCAAAAGACTCTGATTTACAAAGAAACCTCCAACAAATATCATTAATCAAAGTTGTTCCTAGAAATATTGGAAACATTTTCCCAAATATTAATACCCATTCGGTTCGGTAGACCGCTAAGTTTGTTACATACCTACTCTTACAAAGAAACGTATGAAAAACTTTTGCCTTCCGACTCGTTTGTACTGCGGTATCACACCCTCGAGGGCTGAAGCTAACCTCTTTTAACACACTGAACATGTATTGATTCAAATAGCTCTCAATATTTTTTTATCCTGTTATTACTTTTGTACACTTACTAGCTTTCATCGTGCATGGTAAAGTTTTTATAAAAGCTTATTAACTTTTGACTATATTTTTTAAATAAATAAATATAAATGTATTTTTTTTTAAATTCTAATCTTTCTTTTTATTCTCTCTTTCTCTCTCTCTGTTTCTAACATTTTGCTAAGTAAAATTAAAAAGGCGCTATGACTATATCATTCATCTCTGTTAAACGTTTCGACGCTACCGCCTCGTACCTTTACGTAGTAGAGAGCTCGTGCTACGGTGATACATGACTGCAGCGATAGTAATATATCCCAGCTTCCTTTTAAATTTTAGGAACACATTTTATGTGACTACCTTTCTTTGTTTTCTCACCATGACTCCTCGCTTAACTTCTTCTTTTTCGTTCGAAATATATTCGTATTTTAACTGACCACCGCAATTTTACATTTCGGAGCCATATATCAACTTTATTTTTTTTTGGCTTCACGCTTTATCCCACATGTAGGAAAGGCAAAGGGAGCCTAGTGTTGAGACACTCCGCTCCCTGCTTTCCGTCGAAATCTGGAGGTATTGCGGGTTAAGTGGCGGACGTCAACACTACGCCTTGCCTCGACACAAGAGCGAAGAAATGAAAATATTAAATATTTTATTGCCTCCAGTGGGAATCGAACCCACAACCTATCGCATTTACAGTCACCCGCTTGTGCAACTGTCCTCGTAAAATAAACTTTAGTTATATTTTAATTAAAATACGATGTACCGTAACGTACTTAGACGTTATATTTGCGAATCTTTTCGAATGTCACATTTTCATTTGTAAAATATATATTCCAATTGCTATGTAATTTCATTTCAGCTATCACGTCGTACTTAAGCTCCTTAGAATAATACACTTGTTTTTGCTTATTTGCTGGCAGTATTGTCATCAATCGCGCACCATTGTTTAAATGTTTGGATGCGAAGCTCTTTTGTCTGGATAATATTGATCCATTGTTGGGAGATAAAATACTCTAATGCGTGTAAATGATTGATCGCCTTCTATAGTGCTCTAAATATATACCTACTTATAGACCTTCGCGTTATCTTCCTCGGATGCGTATAACATCTTAGATGTTTTAGTTTTTAAGTCACAATTAATGAAATGTTATTAGAAATTAATAAATTGTGTTAAATTTAAAACAAGTAAGTACGTTTAAATCTACATCAGGGACATAAACGTTAAAAAAGTTAATATTTAAAATTGACTTTTTTAAAATTAAAAATCAACTAGACGTCAGGTTTACTAATTATAAAGTAGTGGAACTTTATATTTACTTTTTTTAATTGCTTGCGTTATGGAACCACAAGGAAATTATTTATTCTTCGCGGACTCACGGTATACATTGCAAATTAAGTACATATTAGCTTATACAAAGCAATCCACGACATTTAGCTATTAACCAATTAAACTGGAAATTAAACATATTCTCTAACATGAAGACCAGTAGTAACGAAGGAACGACTGCACTAGTTGTAGGTTCGATCTCCACTCAAGGAAATGAAATATTAAAAAGTGGGGAAATGAGTGTCCCAACACTAGGTTTCCTCTGCCTACCCTGCTATATACGGAATGCAGCGTGAAGCTGATTAGATTTTTTCTTATTTTCTAAAATAAAACTATAATAAAAGATAATAACGCAAACAAATTTACACTCGACCATTAAGTTTCGTACAACGCCTCAAGCTATTATTGTTATAATGATATACGAGTGTGTTGTGGCATTTTCTATATTACATCGATGATTTATCTAAAGGCCAGGCGTGCAGGGGCAAAAATGTGTGACTGTAATCGCGACTGGTTGTGGATTTGATGCCCACTTGAGGAAATGAGATATTTATTTAACATTATATTTTCATTTCTTCGCTCTAGTGTCGAAGCAATTGAATTCCACTACGCAACACACAATGAGGAACGGAGTGTTTTAACACTGGCTTGCCTCTGCCTACCCTGCTGTGTGAGGCATGCATCGTGTACGTAATTGTGGCATATCCTATATTACACCGAAGATTTATGTATAGGAGTTGATGAATGCGGCCAAACATGATTGAAAAAATTCTCAGCTGTGATTTGCTCAAAGTAATAAAAACAATAGTTAAGCCAAGAGTCGCAAATTACGTTTTGAACAAAACTAAGGGCCAGCGCTGGTAGTAAACAAGGATTCCCATTGGCTTTATTTGAAAACTTTTGATCGCTTTTAGTTGGAGAAAAAAACAAACGTTTTATTGTATGTATTGCATACTTCATATTTTTCAATAATTATTTTATTTAAGTATAGACAAATATATTGTTTTATTTTTCTATCGAAACATAAAATTGTTATTATTAATATTTTTTTTAATTAGCTAGTAACTGCTAAAGTTATTAATTATGTTAGTTATAAAGCTGGGTAAAATAAAAATAAATAAAAATCTGAGTAAAAATATAATTTAGATCAAACAAAATAAAACAATACTCAAACTCTATATTTTAATTATATGATGTATTCATTCGATACTAACTGCCTTTCTAGCTGCCTATTTGTTTGTTCTTCTTAATAAATTTATATTTAAGTAGGTATTTTCGAACAGATTTTAGAAGTTTATTTGTTAACATAAAAATTATCGTAAGATCAGTGTGTAGCATTATATATTACGATTTGTAAAGCTTTTAGAAAACTAATCTGAATTTGTATCTACTATTATATTGGCAGAAATTCTACCAAAGACATAACTATTGCTATATCCAATTTAAGGGTGATCATAAACTCAGTACTGACAAACCATGAGAGTAATTACCGACACGGCGCCGAGCACGCAGCACACTCGTATATCTCTTTTGTAAGCGAGATTAAAGAGGCAGTGGCGTGGGCTGTTACCATCCATCTCCTATAAATGCTGTTTCGACGCCAGCCCCCGCCCCCTATTCAGTAGTAGCTGTAAACTACTCAATTTTATACTGGAACTCCTTCGAAATTTTACAAACTCATTGACAAAACCGACAAATTGCTATTATTTTTTTTAAGTATGCGGAATATGGAATGATTATGATTAAATACCAGAAATCTTTAATCAATCTTTTAACAAATGAATTAGTTAGTAGTAGAGTATATTATCATTGAAAATTATTGGTATTTATAGGTCTAATTGTTTTAGTGCCTCTGAAAAATATACAAACCACTCTAAGTTATATGAACATTGGTATTAAATTGAGTAAATTCATTACCGTTAAGGTATTTTTTAGCTTCAGTTAGGACATTCCGTCTCCCACTTTGCGTTGAATTTTCGCGACGTTGCGAGTTGAGTGGCGGAATTTAATACAGCGTTTTGTCTTTTTACCAGACCAAAGAAATGAAAATAATATATAAATAATTTCCCTGGGGGGTATCGGACCCACAACCGTCGCACAGGACGTGCCACTGCGCCACGTCAAAGTCAAAGTCAAAATATCTTTATTCCATAAAAATGCTTAACATTCACTTGGACATGTCATAAAAGAAGAAAAAAATGCAAAACAAAATAACCAAAAAAAATGTGCAATTTTGACTTGAAAAAGGCCCGTTCAAATGGTTGAGCTCATGAGAAGATACAGGCAAAGAAACTCATGGCCACTCTTTTTAACTGCCAACATTTGTTACAAATTACAATTAACAATTTTAACTTAGAAGTAGAGCAACTCATTTCCAAACATCTTTATCGCGAACATAATCTTTAGCAGAGTAATATGCCCTCGGCCTTCAATATAATTGCCTAATTATGGTCAAATATCATTTATTATGTCATCATCATAAAATGATTATCACGATATCTTCGTTTACGTTTTTCCATCCATATTTAGTGGGGTGACCTATGTAAAGTTATATGACAATTTAGTAAACAACCGTCTATCCGTATAAAATTTGGCAAACTAACACGTTCGGCGAACCCTGTTCCAACTCTGAATTTCAATTAGTCCAGTCTAGCCAATTCCGCGAGAGAGCTAACCGTAGGCTCCAAATTTCTCTACGTGTTGATACAGCCTGGCCTGGCTGCGCCCGACAGCGGACAGGCCGACAGTTACGCACTGAACAAAACATTTTAGTTGGTCGTGTGTTGCAGGTTTACATTTCGGACTTACCATCACACAACCAGTAATTATATTTTGAGTGACGTTTTTTTAAACGCCGTATTTAATATTTGTGTTTCAATTTTTTTATTGAAAAACAGATTTACGCTTTTTCCTGTACACCTGCTGAGCGGGAAGCTGTTTTAGAGCAGTTGAAGGCAGAGAACGCACAGTGTTAAGGCACTCAATTAGCCACTTTCCGCCCAATTTCCGAGACATTCTGTGTCGAGCGACTTTCTTGAAGTATATCTAATCATGAATCCATTTGTTTTCTAATTTATAATTAAAAAAGCAAATTTATATTATAATAAATTATATAATTTCATCTATTCCAAAATAATCATGTTTTAAGTACATATAGTTATTTACTCGATACTATAACACAAACAACGTCTTTCTGTTAGTCTGGGCTATTTTCCGGAACAGCTGAAGGCTGTGGTGCAACATCCAAGAATACTCTAATCGCATTTGCCGTGCGTGCGTACCTAGATAGATACGTAAATATTCAATAATGTTCTATTATTTGGGATGTGACGATGCACAGCATCTGTGAGAGGGCGCTGTATACTTCCCTTTGATTATCCAATGATTTACACTTCCGGTTGCTGTTTTCGACCAATCAGCGATTCGCCGGAAGTCACGTGGTCCCAGGTGGTAGGGCGCCGAGACGTTGTAAAGGCGACACTACGCTTCTTACCTCATAGCGTCGTTATTTCCCAATAGAGTAACATCGTTTAAAAGTGAAAGTGCTGTGGTAAGTGTAGTGTTGGAGGTGGAATTTCTTCACGTCGTGACCCGGATTTCTATATCGGGCCTACTCATGGAAGGCCTCCAGCAAAGATGTACATCCTCGTCAGAGAATTTTCTTTTGTGAAATTCAAAGGTACAAAAATGGACAACGGGTGAGTCATTTGAACCTCTTGTTTAACAAGTATCTACATGCATGTAATACTGTTCTATTGCTTGGTATTATATATACCAATACAGTAGTGGATTCTGAGCTTTACCGAACACGGCTGTGTTATAACCTACAATAAGGTTAGGTATATGTCTCAGATTTTTAGCAGTTGTGGACCAATTTTATTCAGCTAACGGGCATTGCACAAAGCAAGAGGACTCATCGCTTGTTTAACGCTCTTGGAGACGTTCTCGGCATAGTATCATGCGATGTAAACGGAGTTTACTAAATAAATCGATTTTCACAGAGTTTACTTAGTTGTATACTATCTATTAATATACTACCTTCGTTTAAATGCGATAAATTCGTTAGGAGCGTATCCTGAGCGAGTTATCAAATATATAAAGAAAAAAAAAAAAAAAAAAAAAAATCTTTTCTCATCATATATATCAGGGAAGCGGATTATTTAATAGTTGCCAGTTGTTAAAACCAGATGGCGTTGCCTGTCACTCTGACGTGACACCGATCGATGACAATCAGAAGTGGGATCGGAACAAGCTCCGGTCCCAACCACCTCATTCTCCGACATATATAAAAAGTCTGTCTATTTTTAGATAATCTTTTTTATTTATTTGTAATAAGTTAATTACTAACTTTGTTGAAATGTTATATTCGCTGGGAGCGTATCCTAAGCGAGTTAACGAACAACAATGGATAAATCTGCGTGGGAGTTTCTTTTGGCTTCTTTTGACAATTGCAAGCGAATACTCGGAAGAATTAGACACAAGGATTCGAAGACAATTTCAAAGCCTGGCAGGAAAAGTGTTTCAAACACGGAATATCGGAGGTTTATTTTCTCAACCCTGGAGGAGTGAGGATAAAGCAATTGTGGATTTGCTGATTTTTCGTGGTTACTGCCATCGCTATGAACGTCATAACATTTAGCAATGGGCGTCATAGTATTTAGCAATCACGGGATCTTCTGTATGGCATCTTCGGCAAAGATCTAGCCAGTCACCTTATCTTAGTTGCCTTAAGGTGGACTCGGGCTATTACATAAGGTATGTCCAATTATTTAAAGTGCATTTATCTGTCCATTAGAATTTAAAAAAGCTCGGTACTATTTTAATTAGAAATGCTCTCAATTGTACGGGAGGGGGGTAGTTATAAGGAGGCTGCCTCTGAGCGTATCGGAGGCAGTGGCTTCGGATGGTTTGGGCTCCGTAGGCCCTTCCCGGTTTAATCGCGGGAATGCATCTAGCCATTTACCTCCATACCACCAATAATCCTTTTCCAAGATTATTTGAAGCAGTTAGACCTTCGTCAACCGTACATGCATCAAAGAAATTGAGAAGCATGAGTTGAGTATAAAACTCTAGCACATTTAATTATACATTAGCAATTGTCAAGTATCGGTGCATACCGGATATCGGTAGTATGGAGTGAGAATCCGCCGACTGGTAACACAAGTCCAGAACTTAGTACAAGGGTATTGCATGACTGTTAATAACTTTATTTAAATGTAACCGTATCTTTCTGTATACATTGTGTTGAGAAATACGGAGCCTGCCTCTGGGTATATCGGAGACGGGTGTAGATGGTTTGGGGGCTCTGAAAACTCTTTTCGATTTAATAATGAGCATTCTCCATATCATCTCTGGCTTTATCCAATAAGAATTTTCAAGCGGTTCGAGAAAGCAAGGATAGAAAACAGTTCGACTCGCGTTCGACAAAGCAAACCAATAGGAAATTTTCTAATAGATAATGAAAGGTTTATCAAAAAAAAAAAAAAAATATATATTTGATATAAAAATAATTTGATATATGAATTGTTAAGTAATGGATAAAAAGAAGCAATGCGTCTAAAACTAAATTAGAAACTGACTAAAACAGTCGGTTCAAGTCCACATAAGTATTATAAAAGTTTCATATTTGGAAAAAGTAGTAAAATTTGCATTTAAATAGAAGGAAACGTTAATAAGAAGCAGGAGAAAGAGGAAAAGAAGGCAGTTAAATAATTCAGAAGGCAAATCAAGACCAAATTAAGGTCGCCAGTTGGGCCTATCAAGCAGTGAATTGTATTGTATTACGACCTTTTATTACTGAAGTTGTCAGATAGGATAAAATATGAAATGCGAGAATTACAGACAACCTTTTATTACTAAGTTGTTGGATACCATAAAGTATGATACACAATAATATTGCAAAAAGACTATCAAGAAGTGTAATTCGTTTTTGTAACTTTGGTTCCAAAGCTGGGGAAAGCTAATGAAAATAATCGTCTTTATGGAACATGAGGGCTGTGTAAGGTAATTGTGCTAATTATTACTGTCAACAGTCTTGTTATATAATGTCTACATATATACTTTGGCGATTGCTACGTGCGTAACGTAGGTATTCCGCCGCATATTGCCATGAGTTTTGCCTAAACTGAACCTGGCTAGCGAGGTATACACGTAGTCGCAACTCCAATATGGCGGAGAGCATGTTGGATGTCTATGACATTATTAAGTCCGGGGAAAATCGGACGTTTAAATTGAGTACATCTGTATTTAAATGGTATAAATTTTGAAACTGTAAAGTTGCTTCTAAAAGCGAATTTCAGAGAGTGGACTATTGTAGTTCTAAAATACAGCTAAGAAGCGATAATTGAAATATTATAAAATTGATAATTTGATATGTAAATGTATAGTAGTATCAATTACTTATAACTTTATTACACTTTGAAGAATGATATAATCATTAGTCGGCCTAAATTTTGGTTGAAAAACTAATGAGCTTATATACTCACATTTTCTAACACGTCGTATGTCAAGTCCAGTTTTCTTCAAAACTGTACCTAAGTACCTGCATACTTATGATCCCACATGACAAGGTTGGCTAGGAGAGAATGCTTTTAGCGTTAAGCCCGCCTTTTGTACATTGTTTATTTGTAATTTTGTGCAATAAAGTATATATAAACAAATAAATAAATAAGTAGCAGATAGGATATTCATATCATGAATGGTCGGACTGGTTGCAGTTCTGGTGAGCATTCATTGATGCTTTTATGAAGTTAATACTCAAAGTGTGTGATGATGGTATCAAGTCTTAAATTTTACAAAGGCGTTCAAAGGTTTGACCAGTTTAATTCTGAATTGGAACATATTATTGGGCTAAGTACATAGTATTTTGTAGAGCATTCTATTAAATGCTCTTGTGTTATTAATATATGGTACTAATATCTTCAATTACAAGGTAAAGTTAACTCTGGTAACTACTTCATCATCATCAGCCGGTCCTCGTCCGCTGCTGGACGTGGGCCTGTCCAATGGTACGCCACTGAGCTCGATCTTCAACTCTTCGCATCCAGTCGTTGCCCGCCACTTTACGAATATCGTCGCCCCACCTGGCGGAGGGACGTCCTACATTATTACGCTTGGCGAGGCGTGGTCTCCACTCTAGAACGCGTCTCTGCTTACTATAAATTTATTATAGATGTTAGGAAGCGTGGAGTCGGTTGCCGGTTCTATCTATGACCTGCTGTCTGAGCCGGAGATAGTTTCCAATAGACCGGACGACATTTTCATTGGCATTTTGATCTTGCTCGTTCTTCTAACATCATATTTCGATTAGAAATATTTCGGTGAAACAGGTGAGACCTATTGAAAATTACGCTCTAGAGACGGTGGTGTCATCCTAAGAAAAATGTTTTTCTAGGTTCTACATTAAGAAACTAGCTAGACCACCGGAAACGGGCTACAAAAGGTAACAATTTTGTTGTCTAATTTAGAGGTGAGGCTAAGCAAGGGCTTCATGAATAATAATCGATACTTATATAAATAGGTTATTATATCAATATCAAAAGTGAGAACATCTAGCTTATTATTTAGACAGTTATGGAAGCTTCCTTTCCTACTCGTGCTTATCAGCGAGTTGCGAAATATCTTTCAAAATTTGTTTGTATGCAGATTATAAGTAAGTCTAATAATTGAAGTTAATTATTTTGGCTCCGCTTCTGGCAGAGCGATTATTAATTGAATTAAAAAAAAAAAAAAAATTAAGCAATTTACAATTCTTTGTTTCTCAAATTGCTTATAAATAAAACAAAGTTACTCGTGTTTTCTGTGTTTTTACAGATCAATTTATCTGAATGTATCAGAATCAATTTATACAATCATTCTGATTTAGATCACATAGCGTCGTGCGTGGTCACCAGGAGTTATAAACACGTCTCTCACAGATGCTGTGCATCGTCACATCCCAAATAATAGTACAAGTTTTACATAACAATAAAACTTGTATTATTGTGGAGAGACGATGCACAGCATCATTTTAAGGCTCCTGGTGAGAATCTGCTATGAGGTAAGAAGCGTAGTGTCGCCTTTACAACGTCTCGGCGCCCTACCACCTGGGACCACGTGACTTCCGGCGAATCGCTGATTGGTCGAAAACAGCAACCGGAAGTGTAAATCATTGGATAATCAAAGGGAAGTATACAGCGCCCTCTCACAGATGCTGTGCATCGTCTCTCCACAATAATACAAGTTTTATTGTTATGTAAAACTTGTACTATTAAATACGACAATTTTTGCGAACAAAATGAAATATAATACCAACAGATTTAAATTATGATGATTTAAAGTGTATAACAGTATAAATAACCATACTAAAATAAATAAAGAATTTTCCCAAAATACATTCAAATAATATTAAATATATACAACAAATAATCTTTTAAGAAAAGTGAACTTAAAATTCTGAAGTACAAAAGACCTCCGCCACAGAATAATTAATAAAGAAAGTAATTAACTTTTATCGTCACGCTGGCTGCGAACTTAGCCAAGTATTTTACGAATGCTAATAAACTATTGTAGCGGAATAAAACGCTTAAAACATTTTTCATCTCAATCTTACCATTATACTATTTTATATCACTGCTTAGCAAAATCCGATTCTTTTGCAGGATATATTTATTATATTGTTTTATATGAAACGATATTGATTACCACCCCCCCACTGCCAAATTGGGAGGCATTGCATGTTGAGTATATTAATCAATATACAATATTTACTGTATATACATATACATACAGTAAAATATTGTATATGTAACTCATTTAATCAACTGTTTCTATTTATTTTATTTTATTTATTTATGATATATTTACTTTCTTCACTGCTATATGCGCTAAATTTTATAGTTACACTAGCGGCCAGCTCGCGGTTGCACCCGAGTGAACTATGTTATTATTAATCCGTCTTAATGACTACGTCCTAGTGACGTCTATGCAAAATTTGAGAATCCTAGCATTTGTAGTAACGAAGTTTCATACAAACTTTAGACCCCAAAAACAACCCCTTAGAAGTCGAATATTGCAAATTCCCGTCTTAGCGAACACCTACGTCCTATAAATAACTCCTATGCAAAATTTGAGATTCCTAGCACATATAGTTTCTGAGATTTCGTGATGAGTGAGTGACCTTTCGATTTTATATATATAGATATAAACCTTTCCATAAATAAGATTAAATAAATTTATACATTTACTATTACATTAACAATCAAATACAAAGTTTTTAAATAAATATAAAGCAAAGTACGTAAAGCAATAATTACGTGACGTAGGCACGCTGTGTTAGTTACATAGGGGAACAGAAGCCAAATAGGAATGCAGGTAAAGCAGAACTGTTAAATTACTTCCAGACTATTAACATCATTTACTTGATGAGTAGCACAAATTATTAGTTCCTCCCGTCTCTTCCTCAGTCAGTGTATCGCAACAAAACTTATATAAATAAGTGACTTATAAGTTTCAAGACTCATAAATACCAAAATTATAATAAAAATAATGTTTATAATTATTTTAATTTCAAAATTCAAAATTCTATTTTATCACAATTTACAATACGTGTACATACGAGTATATAAATCATATCATAGCCCTATATATTCTGGTTATATTACAGGTACTCGTAGTTTCCGTGACGCACCGGCGCTATATTGTCAGCAAGCAGCTATTAATTGACTAAATTCCTACACTCCTGCCATTGCTGAACGTAGCCCGATAGATAGCTAATTACCTAAATGTGGCTTGTTAGTTCAATATGGTAGGGCTGCGAGGCTACGAGGCACGGTGTAATGTTTGCATACCTGCCATTAATTATTCATATTACATGAAAATTTTGTCACTATGTTATTTATTGTTTGTACTATGTCTGATCAATCATTAATTTGATTGTCATCGTATTTTATTTTTCTATATTTATTTTTCATTTACATTATCATTTATAACAAATAAATAAATGTTTTATGTTTACTTGATAACAAATTAAACTGAGATTACGATAAACGAGGTGTAGTTAATATCTCGTCACAATTTCTGTTATATTATATTAGCAAGATGAAGTTATATTATATGTCTAGGATATGTTAATATATTTCCATTTATAAAATAAATTTAAATCTAGATCGTCTCTAAAATCCACATTTATTTACAAGTTCACATTTAACAACTCAAATTTAAATATATTTATTTAAATTCTAAAAAAAACTTAAAATCAATCAACCAAAGATACACCTATAAACAAAAATAAGCCCCAAACATTAATAATTAAATTTTACACCAGAATGTATGACAAATTATCATGACTTAACAAAATTGGCGTAATGGCTTGCTTAGGAAGCACATGAATATTCATTCGGGTTAAATTGCTAGATGAAGCTTCAAAAGCTGTATATATTATATACATACTGGAAGTACTGTAATTATTTCTTGTATGCCAATTACTTACTATACACGTATAAGACTAATTGCTGTAATGTAATCAAATTAGATCAGCTTCACGCTGCATCAGCAGGGTAGGCAGAGGAAACCTGGTGTTAAGAGAGAAGAGAGGTAAAGTAGAACGTCTATTACGTAACTTAACGTTATGCATTTACGCTGTTATATATATATTTTTTGTACGTATAGTTTGTAAATACTACGAGTCACGATATTAAGGGATTTTGAAAGCTTATTTTAATCATATACTAATATTATAGTCCTCGAGATAGATTAATATTGCAAAATATAACGGCCATTCTAAATAATATTACAATATGCTCGGAAGATTATTAGCAAAACGTGTACGCTAACAAGAGTCAGATTAGACGCAGTAAGTACAAATTGCTTTACGTAATCTCTAAATCCAAAATGTTGGTACTGAAATGAAGATTTTATAGATATTGTTGTAGTCAATATTTTATTCTAACTAAGAATCTACTCAATATATCCTTTTAATTTATTTTGTTATTACTAAATATTTCTTATTAATATTAGTCTGCTACTAATAAATTATCGTTGATATATTAGTCCAGCCTATTTATTGCTATAAGCTTTACATTTATCGTGAAAAAAATGCTGTATCCCGCACACAGCAGGGTAGGCAAAGGGAACTTAGTGTTAAGACACTCCTGACACACTGATTCTGGAGGCATTGCGTGTTGAGAGGCAGAACTCAACACCGCGCTTTGCCTCGACACCAGAGCGAAGAAATGAAAATATAAACGTAAATAAATATATCACTGGGGTGATATCGAGTGGGGATCGAACCCACAACCGTCGCGTTGAAGTCACACACTTGTGCCGCCACGATACCTGTTATGAATACTTATGTGAATACCTAATTTTACTTTATAACATAAATATTTCAAGTAAATCGCCCCCATCCAAACCCCATTGTGACGTAAATGTCCATTTTGTACTCCACCTAAACAACGACTTAATGTGATTTAAATATTATAATTAACCAAAGTGACTTTGATGATGGCCATCTTGTGTGTAATTATGTTTAATTACCAGGAAATGAGGAACTAGATGATGACCCAAGGAATTATATATAGATAATGCGAGGAATTAAAATGGTAATCTTTGAAGTACCCCTTACTGGAATTGGTTATGTAAATATATATCTAATGTGAAATATGTGGAGTAGGTTGAGTAGGAAGGCAGACCCTGGCAATAGCCGGGATTAATGCCAGGAAGAAGAAGATATCTAATGCGAAATATAAAAACCAGGATTATTTTACAAAAATTTATTCTTAACAACTAAACGTGCAAGTATCAGTCACGAGATATCCCCATCTCTACACACGTTGGAATTGATTACGTAACGGCTACGACGCAATGTTGAAATTAGCACCAGGGTTCTTCTACAATATATGTTGTAGTTGGGTAGTAACGTCTGGAATAAAATATCATTGTTTATTCATATATCAACAGTATTTATGCCATGAAGGCAATAATAAATTCGTTGCTAATATAGAATATGTTCTTTGATGTCCTGACTTCACAAAAAAGCTTTTAAAATGGCTGAATTCTATGTATTTAAAAAGTAAGGTCAGTGAGTGATTAACGTAGACGTAAACAAAATTAATTGTAAGTACCAGAGAAATCTGTAAAATTTCCACCATTCAAGTTGTTTTTTATTATACTAAATTCATTTCCTATTTTTTTTTATTTCAATATAAGGGAATGTTTTCTCTTCGAAACAGATATTTTACGTATATAAAAGATAAAATATTTACCTATTATATTATGATTTTTTTAAATATAAAGCGATGTTCAAAATTCAATCCACTTCAATAAACATTTTAATATCATCAAATATATAAAATTGAATAAATAAACTTTCGTAAACTCGCTCGTAAGCCCGTTTATAAATATGAAATAGCTGCCTATAAATTACACAAGGGTGATGATTTAATTTACATAAAAAAATTATAAAATCCTTTAACAACGTCTATTACTTGTAGTGTGAATTAATTTATAACTGTTATGATATCCGTAAATTCAATAAATACCTGTATCCCTGTCCACTGTATCCACCGTATCCACCACCATACCCGTATCCACCGCCATATCCGTAACCGCCGCCATATCCGTATCCGCCACCGTATCCGCCGCCGTATCCGTATCCACCCCCGTAACTTCTGCCTTGTAGGGCACCGCCTACTAAAGCGCCACCGATAAGTCCAGCTTTAGCACCGATCAAACCAGCTCCTAATAAACCAGCTCCAAGAGCTCCAGCTCCTACTACACCAGCACCTAGGGCTCCGGCACCTGTTATAGAAATTAATATGGTGATAATAAAAACCGATCAATTTTAATGCTAAGTTAAGGTAAGAGCGTCAAACTAAACGTAAACGCTATGATCATGGGCCCGATACTAACTGTACGCATTTAGCTTCAGGCTTTATTCCAAATATAACAGGGAACCTGGGGAAATAGTGTTAATACATTTTCGTTTCCCACTGTCCGCCGAATTCTCGAAGCATTGCGTGTTGAGTGGCAGAACACATTGCCGCGCTTTCCTCGCTACCAGATCCAGGAAATGAAAATATTAAATATTACCGAGTAGTATTTGAACTCACAACATTCACGTTCGATGGTGCCACTGCGTCACGACGGCTTTCAAGGATTTAATTATTTCTCTAGTCTGACAAAAAAACATTTGGCGTTGTCTATACAAAGAGAATTCCTACTCAAAGGTATGTAAAGCTAAAACGATGTATAAATTATACAAAACTATTATATTTTAAGTTGCTTAATGAGCTTAACTCCACCTCAGTTCCTTCGAGTTGTACCGTAAAGTTGGTTTTGCTCAGGTATTCTAAAGAATTATCAGACTTCTACAGCTGTTTTCAGTCAATTAACTTGCTTTGTATGACAACTATTTAGTTCCGTGCTTAGATTATGTGAACATTTATTAAGATTTTCTTTCATTGTATATTTTTGTACTATTTTCCTTAACTAAAATAGCTTTATAATCACCTTAAATGCTGTTATAATAATAGTCTTATTATTTCTGCACAATAAACCTAACAAATTATCTTTGCGACACTATTCATCAATTTCAAGTAAAACTAGTTTTATAGGAATTCTCTGCTGATATGGAATTTAAATGTTTTTTTTTTCAAGTAGCCTAGTGGTAAGACACTCATCTTTCCACTTTCCGACGAATGGAGGCATTGAATGTTGATTGGTGGCGCTCAACGCCGCGATTTCTCTCGAAATAATATATAATTCCCCAGTTTATATATTATTTTATACTATTTAGTATTATAACACAAAAACTTTATTGTATAGTAGATGTCTCTTACAACATTATCAGTCATCAATATCGGCTCGCAAATGAAGTGCCAGGAGAGTCACGCGCGATACTTGGCAACAATTTCACGCTGTTTTGCCCTGCATATCAATAGCTCCAATAATCTCTATTTGCCAATCTACATATTTTGCTTATAAACACATTATTTATAAGATTAATTTAGTTATAATTTTATTGTAGATAATATTATTTTTTTTATTTAAAGGGGGTTTTATTTAACTCATATTTTAAGATAATTCATTTTAATTTGTATATGGCTTATAATTTGATATAGAAAACTGTGTCTGTTATTTTATTTTCTTATATATATTGTTGAGTATTCGAAAGTATATTTTACTCACCTAGAAGTAAATGCCTCTTCTGTCTAATATTTTGTACAGGTTCAATCTGGACTAAGTCGTGGGAGTCAAGGGGTTGCAGCACATTGATCAACGGGCCATGTTCCACGGCGAAGCTCACCGCGCACACCACTAATAGACTGAATACAACTGAGCAAAGCTTCATCTTGGACTGGAAGGAAAAATAAAAGTATATTTTTATTCTTAAAATGATATTGCATGTTAGTGATTAAAACATAATAGTTTCAATTACATTCTTTAATTATTATTTTAAAGTTTTATCAAAATGTGCTTAACAGTTCTAATGTCACTATACATTTAAATAATATTTAATTTCGAAAGACAACAAACAAAGATTTTTTTTGTTTCTCATTTAGTTGTAATAGGTAATAACTAATAACAGTATCGTTTATCGAATACTTTAGGTTTTCCATTAATATTTAAAACAAGAATCTTCAAATTAAATTACCATGTTAGCACTGGTAGGTTTAATAAAATTTTATTAAATTCATCTTCTGTAAGATGATTTAGAAGCGAGATTGAGTCTGTTTACACCTCTCTGCAATAGACGTACTTTGTGTTTGTACAACTTTGCAGATACACTTAGCTCTTGACTGCTAACTAAATTTAATATACATAAACCGACGACTCATGCGATGACGACGACCTATATATGTATGTATTATATAATATATATAGTAAGTATATATTGTTACAGTTTTTTTTATTAATAAAAAAAATAATGCCATTTTTCTTTAATTAACCACATTTTTAAGTTAATGTTATATTTAAATAGATGAAGCGTTTCACATACCTACATTGTGCTACTAATATAAATGAATTCTATATCGTCGGCCTGATAAAAGCCTGTTAAGCAAATTATCAGGAGAGACAAAAAAATTATGAGTTTATGCATTAACAGACAGTTTTCTCGATTTCAAAAATTGATTAAACATGAAATAAAATTAAAATATTAAAATATACATAACGAAAGAATGGATTTAGCACGTTTACACTCTAAGCCGACGACATATATATATATATATTTTAAACATTATACGCGAATTTAGGAAAACGTTTTCTTGAGGTAAACCAATACGTACAATGAAGCTCTTGAGAACACACTTATTATGATTAGATATTATTTTCGCCAAATTTTACTACTTATTATAAAAAATATAGATAAAAAATATTTATTTTTCTTTGCAATAATGGTAACATTGATAAAATAAATTTAAAAATATAAATTTGCTAGTAATTTCAATTTTATAATAGGACCTACCTGTCGAAATGATAGTGACACTATGACAAGATACACATATACACTGTGCTCGGAGATCCTGCTTGCTACTTTTATAGGTCGCGCGGCCGTCCACGGCATATATCACTGAAGTCAACGATCCTTACGTGTCAGAGCCACACCCTAAAATTTTCTTTATATTTTTACTACAAGATATATCGGTGATTTTATAATTAATGGTAGAGTCAAAAACTGTTATAAAAACAGGTTAGTACAAGAGTACAAATACAATATTGATATGGGAACATACACATACAATATATGTAATATAAATATTATATACTTAAATTCAAATATATTTACTCTACCATAGCACTTTTCTTATTAATATATAAATATATAATATGTAAAGTGTTGATTTAATTGTAAACCCAAAGCTTTTTCTGTTGTGGGCAGTATCAAACAAGTTCCAATGGTGTCTTGACGTTTTCGCGTTGGTTGTAAAGGAAGATTTTGTCACTAAATCATGCTGAACCAAACAAATACTAATAGAGTCGAGAAAGAGTAAAGATAATGCAGGATAGTAAAAAGCGTATCCACATCTTAACCCATTTAGCAAAATATGGCCTTCCGCATAAGTAAGCAAAAAATATTGGCAACTTGACAGAAATACAAGCTGCACTTGGGAAGTTCAAAACTTTTATGTCGGATCAAGTAAGTTACGCTATAGAATAATCTTTCAAATTATTAAATGCAATTTGCCTTGCACTTCTCTCTGTATATTTCAGCTTTATTAAAAATCATAAATACATTTTGTTTGGATTAATAACAATATATTATGGATTTTTGAATCTCAAAAAGAAAAGAGGACAAGAAGAGAAGAGGACTATTATCACACTAAATTTCAGATGATGCATGTCGAGTGGTACAATTCTATATTTTTCTTTATGTTGCCAGAGCAGATAAAGGAAAATAATTGAAATATCTACAACGATCGCAGACATACACTGTAATAAAAGTTACGTAAAACTAGCTCATTCAATAATATTTTTCAGAATAGGAGGTACTTTATTCTCACTATATTCGTGTTAAGTGAATATCAAACATTTTATAAACAAACAGAAGTAAACAAAATTGTTCCCTAAGCACGCCGCACGTGTTGTAGTGCACAGTACTTGTATGCGGTGAAACTCTTTTGACGTTCAATAAAAGTTTTGTTCAGAAAAATTGTAGTGCATCCAAAACAATTTAATTTACTCCAGAAGTGCGGCAACTCCATTAAATAGTTTTTCTATTATAAACTAGAATTACATCTATGTCAATTGCAGTCGACTATAATTTTATTTTCTACTAGCTACTCGCTCGCAGCTTCGCCCGCCTTATATACAAATCTGATTTACTTTGGCGTTCTAATAACATTATTATTTTAAAGACAATATCTATATTTAAAGAATAATAATTTCAGTCAATTCCATAAAACATTTATTTTGTAGCAATCTTGTTTAACATTTTTTTTATATTGATATAACTTTTTATTTATAAACCGAACCAAATACTAAATGCTGAGAGAAATTATTAGTATAAATAATAAAAACTGCATTCAAATCAAATACGCCGTTCCTGAGATAAGCCTGCACAAACGCACAAACAAAGAGACAATTTTTTTATAAAATCGTAATTTTGAGTCTTCCGTGTACAGCAATTAGTTACAGTTTTATTATAAAAAATGCATTATGTATTAATTTACTTTGTTTGGTATATATGTATTTGGTTTTCGATTTCATTAATTAAATATTTTGTTAGATATTATTGCATAATCGATTCACTATTTTTGGTGGAGAACATAAAGTAATGCAATTTTTAATTGTTAAACTAAATTAATAGTAAAATAATACTAATAACTTCTTATGTATATTCAATAACACTTCAATTAAGACGTTTTTATATCTACGGACATACGGCCACGGGAAACTCCAAATTGTAATCTTATTTGTTATAATATTTAAAACAAAAAAAAATGTCAAGATAGTTTTTTTTTAATTATACAAATAAGCATAGAGTTGCTTATTTTTTATTATCTCTACGAAAATTTACCGTTTAACATCATCTTAATTAACAAAACCAGTTTCATCAAAAAATAATAATACTACGAATTCCTTAGCAATATACTTTAACAGCTATTTTAAAGGATGGTGACAAATCGTTTTATTTAGAAAAAAACTTTTAGAAGTTAAATACATAACACCAAAGGAACATTTTGGTTATATATACCAACGTAGAGTGACTCTTTGTATAAAATAACCAAGAAGCAAAAGAAATATCTTGTAATTCTCTAAAGGCTGGAGAATGAAATTGAAACGTAAGCTACCTCTACTTTACGTCTAATTGCATAAGGGAATAAAAAATTAAACTATGTTTTACAACGTATTATGGGTATTGTTATTCATTTGTAGCTATTTTCTTGTTATTCGTACATATGCAGTTATAAATTACATACAAATAGATTGAATCTCAACAAACGTCTTTTCTCAAGTATTATATGAAATACAATAAATATTACTATATTTAATATAGTTATTTATAAATATAAACTGAAAACATTAAAAGCTTAAACCTCTTTTTTATTTAACAAGATTACTTTTTAAAATAAAATATTCTCTAAAGGACTGCACGTATTTATAGTTTGGCAGTTGTTTAGTTACGTTAATGTGTTTGCGTCTCGTGCGGGGCCACAGATGGAGACGATAGGGAACATCTCAGGGAAAATCCTCGTAAGAGACATTTTTCATAAGCTTCGAGAAATTCTCTGTTTGCCGTGAGGCAGACTTCGTCTAAATCTGCAGCAACATATGTATCGTTGTACTCATCAAATAAAAGATTTTATAAGTACTAAACCCTGAAAGTGTTAAAAATGAGCAATATTTTTTGTTAAGACGTCATTATAGTTAAAAACCTAGGAAGTATTTATTAAATTATCTACATTTATTTTTAAAATTTCTTCTTTTTCGTTATTAAAATAATTAAGAAAATAACTCTATTATACTGTTAATTGCACGACGTATATTGAGTGAACGAAGAACGATTTAAGTCTATAAGTATATACGATATCGGTTATTAAATATATTTAAGGCCGAAAAATAATGAAAAATAGAACTTTACTTAAATATTAGTATGTTCCATGAGAATTATTTATTAGAAAACATGAAAAAGCATAACTTTGGGTTTTTATTCTTATCTTGAATAGACAATATGTGTAACAGTTGACTGTTTTAAAAAGCTTATTTCCTCAACATAAAAAAAATAAATTGAATTAGGTACTTCCGTTAAAGTACACAATATTTTATTACGCCAATATAAAATATAGGCACTGTGACGATGACTAATAATAAGCGAACAATGGACAAAAGGCGAGTAAGCCTTATAGCTAATTGACGTGAACTTTACGGCTTACAATTTTATTGAATAAAAAGTAAGGTTACTTTAGCTCAGTTATTGCTACTTATATTTTCATCAATCATATTATTAACTTGCTGTGAAATTTATACTTTATATTTATAAAGTCATAAATATTAAATTTAATCGACCTTGTAAACACCTTTACCTCTTGATTTCATTGTTATTGGATATACAGTCAAAATATCATATAAAATATAGTATTAAAAATAAATTTCATATATTCATCAATAAACGCAATGGTCGTGGGTTCTATTTCCACTTGTGGACTATAATTAAATTGGATTATAGTTATAGTTAAATGTTATGTGATTCATTTTGGATACATTATTATATGAGGACGACTGCGAGGCGGGAGTTAATAATTGCAACACAGTTTTATACTAATGCAGTTATGTTTGCAGTTATGTTTGAACGAAATCTTTATTTAATAAATATTATTATTATATTAAAATTCCAAGCCTAACGAATGCAATAAATGGTCGGGAATACCACAGAATGTTAAGTTAACGCTTCCTCCTGGCATAATATAAATGGATGAAAAATGTAAAAACAATAAATTTTCCCAATAAATCTGATAATAAAGTGTAGTTAAAATAAATAATAAAAACAAAAGAAACATTTAAAACAATTTAGAATAACCAAAGTGTTTTCAGGAAATATATTTTAAAATGACTGTAAGAACCATCTAATTCCAATTGCTTAATTTACTTTCATATCATATTACCACATTACTATTTACACCAGCCATTAAGGTATTTTTCATGTCAATTCGCATACAGTGAGTCAACGACCCGTCACGGAAACAAGGTCTACGTAAACACCTACTCTATCATCACGGCCAACATTCGCACTTAATTTTACTGGATATGGTCAAACTTGTATGTATAATAACCTTAAGCCTTCGAATTCCTATGCAATTAGTTGGAAAATAATGTTTTAAAAAATGTAATGTCGTATAATAACAATACTTCCCAAAAATTATTATGTTAATTTATACCTTTTATGATTAACTATCTGTTAATTGTGTGATATTAAGTGATTAAAGAATATTCTATTTAATATTTTTAATTAACGCAAAATAAAACATATGTACGTAAAATGTGTAAATTTTATTACAATATGAGGCCGTCGTGGCGCAGTGGCGCAGGGTGTAACTGTAACGCGACGGTTGTGGATTCGATCCCCACTCGAGGAAGTGAAATATTTATTTACGTTTATATTTCCATTTCTTCGCTCTGGTGTCGAGGCAAACCGCGGCGTTGAGTTCTACCACTCAACACTCAAAGCCTCCAGAATTCAGCAGAAAGTGGGGAACGGAGTGTCTTAACACTAGGTTCCCTCTGCCTACCCAACTGTGTGTATCCCGTGCGTGAAGCTGATTTTTGATTTTGATTCTAATATAATATAATGCAAAAAATATACGTCAATTATATAGTTTAGAAAGCAAAGCATTTTTATAATGAACATTTCCCTATACAAACAACCAAACTACTGCACTACAGCTAAACTACTGCACTAGAGTGGCGTACATATTAACACTACTTATATGAATAGCAATATATTAAATAAAAGATTTAATTTATAATGAATATCATGAGGTTGAGAGCTTAACTTTTTTTACGTCTCATGACTACAATTTATTAGCACTTTAACATCTTATTAGTTAAGCAAATCTTATGTAAATGTTCATGCTATGCCGTCGTGAATTCGATGGGAAATTCCCCTTCTGACACATTTATTTTTATAACATACTCGCATATTGAATGAATGTTGAGATTTAGGTAAATTATTATTAATTAATACAAAAATATATAATATCTATATATTTATAGATACTTTTTCTTTTTTTAATACAATAGATTAGTGACATTAAATAAATTTATCACACAATTCCCAATTGTGTAAAAAAACGGTAATAGATAGATATAGTTAGGAATGTCTCTCTCTAACTGTATACTTATTAAACTACTACGTACTAAATACTTATACCCTTCCTTACCTACTAGTGACTGCTTAATGCTGTTCTACTGCTGATCTTTGCTTAATCTTCACTGGATGCAAGCTAGATGGTTCTTTAAATATAATTGTCAAAAAAATAAAACCCGACAGCATAAAACTAAAAAGAAAAAAACTAGCCCAATAATGCATTATTCATTATTCCCAACTGTTTATCCTATTGCACTATTGGGCTTGTTTTTTTTAGGTTCAGGTTTGATATGTATTTTAAATTAAATAAAAATACATGAGTATGTATTTTAAATTAAAATGATTAACAGAAAAATAAAATTTGAAAACCTATAAATTTGTTTTAATAATAATAATATCAAAGACAAGCAATCATATGGATTCGATTAGTTTATATAAATTTTATCGTCTTTGTTGTACCAACTCTAGACATACACCTACATACATATGTGTTTGTACGTAATACTTACGAGCATGTACGCTTCACAACTCTCGTAGACACTATAACGCTAACAGTAAAACAAATAAGCTCTACACACGTTTATAACCGCTGTGAGCTCAAAAATCTATTCATATTACAAAGTCGTGTTAAACCTTCAATGTAATATAAGAGCAGGATACGCTCGCGTCGAGCGAATTGACTTCTTTGCTCTCGTACTCAACAGGCATAGTTCGTAAAATACAAGGGTTTCACAAAGTTTTATAACCGTAAGACGGTTGAAGCTTTTTACAAGTGTTAAGGGGGTTTTTGTGTTTGACAAAGACCCATTTTCACACCACTGTGACCTTATATTTTCATTTTTAAAGTTATAAGGCATGTATTGCATTTGCACAGAGTAAATATTTTCTTTTTTCAGTATTTTTTTTTTGGGAAAAAACTAACTAGGAGCTAAAAAAAACTTTCATATTAATAAATATTCCAAGTTATATTTAACATTTTCCACAAACATTACGTGAAACAAGATTTTTTTCCCCTCATTGCACAATGTGCAATGTCTGTGTATTTGTAATTAGAAGTCACGAATGCGAAATTAATCATGAATTGTTGTTTATATCATTTTTCTAATAAATATATTATAGGCCCGTCTTACAGAGCCTTTATTCCAATTGTTATGTATGTAAAGAATATCAAAAATAAAACAGAGTAATAAATAATTTTGTTTTACATCATTAAAATGAACCTATTATAATCAAAATAATTTCTTTATCATTTATTATTAGTTATTAAAATAAATTTATCATAATAATATAATTATAATAAAAACTATAGTAACTTAAAAAATATTTTGTTATAAGTTATCATATAAGCAACGGAGTATCCTAACATTAAGTTCCTAGTTTCTCTCTGCATACCCTGCTTTGTGCGGGATATCGCGTAAAATTATAAAAAAATAGATATTATATAGGTACTTGCGAAAATTAATAATAATTAACTTTGCAATGTCCTTGTTTAGAAGGTACTTAGTATACCAGACTCACTTGAGCGAGAATGAAAAAAAAAACCTATTTCATAATTTATTATTTTAAAATAAGCTTAATATTTATTAAGCTTACTAGCGGACGCGCGCAGCTTCGCTTGCGTAATTAGGGGTGAATTCTAATAAACCACGAAACATGTGTTCAATGAAATATTTTTAAGAGTCTAAATTTCAAATTTTATAAAAATCGGTGGCGATTTAAAGATTTTTCCATACAAACTTTCACCCCTTATTGGCACCCTTAGGAGGTAAATTCTAAAAAACCGTGAAACACGTGTTCAATTAAATACTTTTAAAAATCTAAATTTCAAATTTTATACAAATCGGTGCCGATTTAAATTTTTTTCCATACAAACTTTCAACCCCTATTTTACCCCTTTAGGGTTAAAATTTTTCAAAATCCCTTCTTAGTGGATGTCCAGATTACAAAAGTAAACATCTGTCCAAATTTCACGTTTCTCCCATGAGCGGTTACGGCTGTGCGTGCGTCTTACCTCAGTCAGTGAGGACAAGTCCTTTTATATATATAGATAATAAACATCTGGTGTGGATGATAAATGTGAAAAAAAAATTTTAGCAAATTCAATGATGTCACTCTGAATCCAATATGGAGGACGTCCCAGGTAGCAAACAAAGTATTTTTGATGTAGTCTTTCATAATATAGTACCAAATCAAAGGGTCAACTTGTAGCACACAAAAAAAGTTAAATCATAAAATTTATGCCAAACTGTTTTTTTGAAATTTCAAAGTATTATACAAATTGTTTAGCTTCACGCTGTATCCCGCACACAGCAGGGTAGACATAGGGAACCTAGTGATAAGACATTCCCTTCCCCAGTTTTCCCCGTATTCTGGAGACGTGTTGAGTGAACTTTGAATCATTCTCCTCTAATTCCACAATTTCCTTTTAAAATGGTTTAGAAAAAAAAAACTAATATTTTTATAAAAAAATATATTCAAAAAGCAACAATACACACTAGCTTATATTATTCGATTTTGTTATAAATATTATAACAAACACAAACATTAACGCCGGTATTATATTAATATGACCATCGGTTTTTACAAAATGTTATTGAACAAATATAAGACAAATTTTGACCTCATTTATATAGTTAGTACTGAAACTAGAATTGACTATAAGGTTATAAATATCGTTTTTTACTCAATTTACATTACAATACATGTTTATTATTGTATAAAAATATTTTAAGATATCAGTTTCGATTTATCTGACTTTTAAGTATTAAGATTTGTATTTATGGCAATTTACAGACTATTTATTAGTGTTTTCTTGTTTTTCAAAGTTATCACCAGAGAGTATTTAACATGAGCGTACTTTTTTCAATAATAATGATGCAAATTATATTTCGTTTCTTTTTCTATGTAGAAATGTTTGTTGTCTTTTGGAAATTCTATAATTCATGTCACTTAATAGCCTGTATTTACTCTTATTATCTAGTTCATATTAAAAAATACCCATTGGCTTCAGCTTTTAACTATTCTATTTCTAAAATTACTTAACGATGCTCTCTTGATTTCTTAACGCACATGATGCTTAAACAGAAATCTTAGGCACCTCAACCGGACCAGCTGTAATAAAATAAAATATATTTAAATTAATCTCCATGAGGTTTCAATATTTTTTTTAGAAATTATAATAACCTGATAACGTTACATTTTACACGTGAACATGGGATCCGCATTCCTTCAAACCCATCAAATTCGGGTTTTACCGACACTTTGAGACATATTTAATAATATGATTTTAAAATTATTCGCGATGATATTACATAATTTGGTTGGTAAAACTTGCCGCATAAATAAACAGCTACGAAAATGACGCATACCTGTAATTAGGAAACTACTTTATTTATTGTACAAAATAAAGAGATTTATATGGGATCAGGGAGTATGATATTTCCACATAAATATATATAACACACACACACATGCATAACATAATAGATAGTTATTAAGCAGCGGCCCCGCCAAGGACTGTAAACACAAACAAGATAGTTTTGGGTTCGATTCTAAATCGGTGGATCAATATTTAATAATTAATAATTCATATTTTCATTTTCTCGCTCTGGTAAGGAGACAAACGGAGGCGAAATGAAGTTCCGGGTTGATGTAAAGAATATTAAGATACAAATAGTAATTTAAAAATACACATGATATATATTGGTACATTCTAGAACCTTTTATAAAAAACTAATTATATAGTTGATTACACCAATTATATTATTATTTTAAATAATTGAGTAGTTGAATTAAAGAACGGGAAAATAAACTTTATAATGAAAATAATTTACGACTTTGTCTCATAATGATTAGAGGACATAGTGGTTATTTTCTATCACCTTCACAAAACATAATAATATCTCAAAGATATCGAGGTATAAAAGGAAATCGATTAAGTTTTAAGAAAACAATAAAAAAAAAACTAATACAATAAAATGTGCAGTAAAAATTATACCATCTAAGCTTAATACGACTAATTGGAATATCTATATATTTTTATCATATTTATAAAGAATAGAAAATAATTGATGAAGATATTTAGAGATATAAGAACGTATAGCCTTATAGGCTGGAGCTTTTGAACGGTATCTAAAAGGCGCGAAATTTGCCACATACTTATTCATTCATATTTTTTTAAAGGTGGTTGTTATAAAGATAACGAAGTAACAACGTTATGCCCAGCATTGAATCATTTGCATGGTGTCATGGTCGTTCATTAATTATCTTTAGATAATCATTGAAAAGATCTGTTATTTTTCTATTCATTTCTATTGGTGAGCTAAGAGACAATGAATAAATATTTTTTACAATATCTATTTAACCTTTAGTATCTGATTATGCAAATGAATGACTGACTGGTTATAATTAAGCAACCATACGACATTCATATAGTCTATGGTTTATAGATAAACTTTAGCTATGTAAATTTTAAGATATATTTCAAAATTAACGAAGGTTACGATTTCTATTCCGTAAAGGACAAATCGAAAACACGCTTTCGACATTCTGTTCTAATTAATCGAAAGAAAAAAAATATGCTCACCTCTCAACTTCGACGTATTTTGGCGCATGACTGTAATGTAAAGCCAAAATTAAAATAAATAAAAGCAATATAATAAATAAATGCTACACATAAATATGCAATTATAAAAATAAATATAAAAATAATAGTAATATATAAATAATAAGAATTAATTTGATTGTTAAAAATATTAGCATAATGTTTAAATGTCATAAATAAATATGTTGATTAATATGTTAGTTAGCCTTTACCGTGGGTCAGTTTCAATAACCACTTTGGGAGGTACTGACTGTTTTTTCTTGAGTGCTATAGCGCCTACTACTCCGGCACCTACAGCACCTACTTTCACTGCCTTCAAACCTAAAGCCCCTGTAAAATTGAAATTATATTTACAGTACCTTCTATGACAATAAGCACAATCAGCCTTGATCTATAACGGAATTTTTATATAATGAAAACCAGTAGGTGAAAAGATTTATTTTAAATAAACCTATATTAATAAAAAGAATTGTGATTCAAAATTACTAGTTAAAAACTGTTTATTTAACACTTACTGTATTAAAATTAAAAATGTTGGTATTAAATTTGTTCGATCTTAAAACAATATATAACCTAGTACTATACCTAGTATATATAATACTAACTATTTTATTATTATTCTTATTCTATATAAAAAATAATTTCCAATTCGACATATCTTTAAAAAAAGCAATGAATTTCAATTAATTATTTCAAGCGACCATGATATTAATGAGTTCAAGATTTCATATGACTACTTCGTTCTACGGTCAATTTATTTTAGCCCAGTTAATGAAACTCATAAAGTCATATTTACTCAATTTTTTTATGCTATAGCACACAAACTATAACGTGTTAACTATTAATATACGTTTTATTATTACAAACAAACTCGTATAACAGTACAAAAAATATATGTATTAATATTGTTTTATAAGTATTTAACGGCAAACAATTTACCGAGGCAATGTGTGGCACAGTTGAAAATATGCATATATTTTTATATAAAAAACTTGCATCTCCTCTCCTTAGACAGAGAGTGGAGTTAAGTCTAATCAATACGTAATGTTTCTAAAGTGGCAGGAACTCTTTCCATTCATTGGAAAGGATTACTTTGGACAAGAGAGGAATCTTATGATATATCTAACGAATATTAAAAGTACCACATTTTCTAACTATTTTAACAAAAACTTACCAAGGATAAGTTTCTTCTTCAGAAGTAGCAGACCTCTTTTCGTTCTTGCGCCTCTTTCGTGCTCTGGTGTTTCGTACAGTGACTCGTGGATATTTTGTACGTCTTGCGTATTTTCTGGGTACTCATAATGCACGCTCGCTGCGACAACGGCTACGAGACAAGCCAGAACAATGATTGTTGTGGACTGCATGTTTCTTCCTAAAAAACCAATGACAGATTTGTATTGAATTTAATCTTAAAAGAGCATGATTAAACACTTGGCTATGCCATGGTTAGGTATTAATA
This sequence comes from Heliconius melpomene rosina, assembly GCF_056956725.1. NCBI lineage: Eukaryota > Metazoa > Arthropoda > Insecta > Lepidoptera > Nymphalidae > Heliconius > Heliconius melpomene. The sequence goes on from NC_140398.1 coordinate 10,718,028, forward strand.
AAAAATGACCAGAAAACTTGAATATTTGAAATATGACAAAAATATTTTTTTAACCTCCACCTACGCTACGTCTCAAAAATCAGTACTGTGTGAGAAATTCAAATGTAAAATATGTGCTGAATACAAAATATTCGTAGGTACGTAACAGCAAGGCGCCAGGGATGATTTAATATGGAGCAGACAGGTTTACAAATTGTATACTTATATATGAGGATGCACACGACTGAACGAACAAATTTATTTTCCATGAAATGCCGCAAATCATTACATATAGACGAAATTATTAACGCCATTATTGTAATATATGTGTAATTTAATAACTTTAATATTTGGAAGTATTCAGGCAGATAGCCATGCCCTAAAATTTTATTTAATTCTATAGGTACCTATCGTATTATTCGTATAAATATAATAATTAAAACAACTAACAGCTAAGGACCGTTTCAATTATTCTGTGAATAAAAATTATTCACAATTTCCCATTTACTAAACTTCTGTTATTTAACGTAATTCATACAAATTAAGCTTGTAAGTCTCGCGAAATATGTGACAATCACTCAATGCGTCGAAGGTTATTTACTGTGCGTAACCTCCAGGCTCTAAGTAGAGTAACAAAACAAATATGAGCTACCTACATTATTTATATGTCATTCAGAATACACAACTAGCCTTGTCACTATTCTCAACAGATAAAAAATCCTACTTACAGCTTACTTTTCAAACGACAAGCTAGATATATTTTTAATTTGTTAAATTAAATATTGTCTTGATTTATTATTTTAAAGTATTATTTTTAAAATATATAACGAATATTTATGTATGGCAACACTATAGGTACATGTGCTGGTAAAGTCCTGATTAATACTATTTCGATATGAAGGAGGAAAGCGAACATATTTCGATACGCCGCGGCGTTTCTAAAGGGTGAAGCGACCGTTTTCAAGGAAACATTTCCGTGAAAATGGAGACATTTCTATTTGGTTTTCCTTTAAACATCTCTTTGACTAAAGAGCACAGAACGTACAAATAAACCAAGTAGGTACTTCGCTATCTATAGAAATTCTTTCATTGTAGATTCACAATTATGTACCTATAGATTCACATTTATTTTAAGCATAATTAGATACCTATTTATGCTTAAAATAAACATAAATATAAAATCAAATCAAATTATTATTTGAATGTTCCATTTATTTTGATTTTAGAGCAAAGCAACATATGATTATAAAAATCATTAAAATATATTCATTAAGTTAATTAAGCGAATACTAACAGAAATAAACAATAATAACTAATAATAGTTAACTGTATCTTAGTGGTTGCCTGTAAGAAATCAATGACAGTCATAAGGCCGCCATTGTACATACGAGTATTGTGCTAAAATATATAATCCAATTTTTAAGTCGTTACGTTCAATAAAATGTTATTATTGTTATTAATATCTAGATAAATTCACGTCAATAATATAAATTACAATAAACAAAAAGAAGTGAACATTGAAAACGTAGAGCGTAATATCACTCGTAAATCGTAAAGTGTATTTAACGTGTGGAATACAAAGTGCGGTAGAGGATGCGGTACCTTGGTAGCTTTGTTTGAACACAACACAGCACTGCAGCGATCACTAACTCACAGATGACAATGAGGAGCTATCGAATTCTTTTATAGATTGCAAATGTGATGCGACGTGGTAGGGCAGATGGTCGATGCACGCTAGGTGTTGCGCATAGTTCATGGAAAAAGCAGTTGGATCAAGTCTACGCATTATAACTAAAGTTACAACTAAATATTTCCAGGTGCTCATTTAAGTAGTACTTGATGATTTTTTTGTACTTTGAATGCAATTAACACGGGCCAGGCGACCTTAATTGGGCAGGTCGGAAACTGTTAAAATTAATTTTATTATTATAGGGTTTGCTCGAACGCCCTCGACCTCTCAGTGGAGATACCATATCTTATTTTTGTGTGTGAAAGTAAAAAGCACATGAAGCATTACCGAAAATTTTCTGTTATATCTTTTTTAAATGTATAGTTATTGTACAAAATATTCAAGAAAATATGTTTTTTTTTAAAGCCACCTATCATAATTATTTCCTTATTTCTTTTCAAGTATTTCTCACAATTTTCGGATATTGCGAAACATTGTAGAACAAATATTACCTGCCAACCATAAGAAAAATAAATATATAGAGTATATTTTATATCTGATTTGTTTATAATGTTCCCAAGTAGTAAAAATCCTAACATCCAAAGCCAATATGAGATATCCCAAACGATGAGACAACTACCAACTGTGACATGATAGCGTTATTGGTTTAATTAGTAATTCGAAACCAAAACTGATTAATAGGCTTTGACCTAAACATTATTAAGCCTTCATGAAACCATCGGAAACCAGAAATATTAACATCTTTGAGACAAAATTCTTCATATTCTATAATATTGGCAAAAAATATAGTTATAATAAACACAATACAAATTTAACCGTTCACCTGTAAACAATGAATTGTATTAATTTTTTTGAAAAAAGAAAGGTTAGCTTATGTCGTTGAAATTACTTATGTTAATCTATACTGATAATAAAATCGTAACGGTACGGTGAAAAAACGGTATTTGTATTATTAGTGGCATTTAACAGCGAAATAGAACCAAAAACAATATTTTTTTACTTTATTGTCAGAAATGGTTTAACCGATTTAATTGAAGTTTTGACTATTGTATTTTGGCAAGCTTCCGTTAACATTTATTGTTTGTTTTATTTCAACCGGCTTATAAATAAAAAAGCTATACCATTTTAAAGAATCTTGCTCAACAATATTGCTATAAATAACTGTTTTATTGAATTGGTTGAAATTGTACTTTTCAATATAGGTATCATTTTTAATTTAAAAATGATTTCTAAATAATATAAAACTAAATTAAATTAGATTTGTAAATTATCAATTATGTAGTTCAAGCAGATGGAGCCGAGCGGGTCGCTAGCTCGCTAGTAATTAAAATATCTTTAAAAAATAACAGTGCTTATTATTATTTATTTATCATTTTAATAAGTTCAATTTGTGTAAATATAATAATCATATTTAGATTCCCTATAAAATTATTTAATTTATATGGAAATAGAATTTATTGGCATTAATAGAAATATTAGTCACTATTTGGTGACCTCCTAGATTATTTGTATTGTTCAAATAGATGAATCCTCATGTCAGCGGTATTTCGAAATAGCAGGCAAACATTAACGCGTAAGAGTAAGATAAATGTGCCGATGGTTCTTAGGAAATATGTATGTACATATATTAAATATGTGAAACATTTTTTATATTAGGGCTCACAGTTTATAGCAGTAGATGCCTACGTATATTATCATTTATAATTCGCGGATATCTCACATGGCAAAACATATATGAGTTGCTACATAGATATACCGTTTACGTTAGTACTAATTATTCTAATATTATAGTATAAGTTGAAGAGTTTGTTTGGTAGAACGCGCTAATCTCAGGACCTGGCTAGTGTAATATGCACGTATACGAAATCTTAAATGGGACATAAGTAAACATAAGTTAAATTTATTTTTCTTTATTTTATTTTCAATTTTAAATATTATTAACAACATTTCCTCATCATCATTATCATCACTTTGTTATTTTCAGCTTCACACTGTATCCCATTTATGGGGGGTAGGCAGAGAGAATCTAGTTTTAAGACACTCGTTCCCCACTGGCCGCTAAATTTTCGAGACATTGCGAGTTGAGTAGCGGAACTCAACGCTGTGCTTTTGCTTTGTTATCAAAGCAAATATAATTAAAATATTAATAAATAATTATTCATTCCCCCGGGAGGAAGTCGAACCCACAGCAGTCTATATAAATGATAGATGATATTATGAACTATTTATTCAATTCCTACTAAGATTAAATGATTGTAATAACGTAAATATGCGAGTCTTGTATAGGATTTCCTTTATACCTATGTGCATATTATGATTTAAAATATGTACAAGTGTCGTACTTACAAATAGAAGATATATAGTATAGTGATAAGTGGTTATTAATTTCTCATTATATATTCATTCGAGGCGGTCGTGACGCAGAGGCACTAATGTGTAACTAACGCGACGGTCGTGGGTTCGATACCCATTGGAGAGAATGAATTATTATTTCTTAATATTTTCATTTCTTCATTTTTGCATCAAGGCAGAAAGTCCCGGTTTTGAGTGTCGGCATTCAACACTCAATGCCAGGAAAAATCCGTGCAAAGTGAAAGAGAGAGTGGCTTAACTAGATTCCCTCTGCCTACGCTACTGTATGGTTTGCGGGATACAGCGTGAAGCTGAAGCGTGAAGCGGTAACTAAGTATATAATGTATTTCGTTCATAAATCGTTCATAATCACACCGTATACGTAGAATGCAAATAGTCAGGAAAATCCCTTACACAACAATCGCTTACAGTTTTTCAATGAGCATGCTAAAGTTACGGACAGACGGACCGCGAACAGTACGTGGTTTCGTGTAGTATGCTCATATAACTTCTAATTACGTCAAATCGCGTGGCCTAAGTGACATAAGGCTGTTACAGTTTGTGCCTTGCGAACGCCGCACCCACTCTAGACTACAAATAAGACGGTACTCACGCTTTTGTGTTACAAATTAAGCTGGAATGCCAAATTTATTTCCTAAAAGAACGTTACCAACGTAACAAGAATAAAAAAATGTATTCGATTAAAAAAATAAACATATAAAATATGTATTAATATCATTTTATTATCTTAAACTTATAAGTTTCAACTTTAGACATAATTAAATAAGACACATTAGCAATTAGCTATTTAAAATTATTTAATGCTAGTGAAAAATGTTAGGATAAGTCCCTACGGGGAAAGTAGAGGACGGAGTGTGTAAGCATCATCATCATCGTCAGCCTATATCCCGCGAACCACACAGTAGGGTAGGCAGAGGGAACCTAGTGTTCAGACAGTCTGTTCCCCAGTTTCTGCCGAATTCTGGAGGCATTGCGTGTTAAGTGGCAGAAATCAAAGCCACACTTTGCCTCGACACCAGGGCAAAGAAATGGAAATATAAATTTAAATAAATATTCATCTCCCCGATGATCGAACCCACAACCAGTCGGTTTTGCAGTAACACTTTGTGCCCCTGCGCCATGACTATACTAAAGTGTAAAAAATATTGTTTGCTCTTAATATGTTCGTAGGCGCTTATAGCATATAGGGCTTCTCGGTGTTTGGCAGGGAGTTATAACCATGCTAAGTGTCTACGTCTGGCAATGGACAATGTAAAGTCTCTATAAGGGATATGTTTTTATTTAATATCCATGTGTTTAATTTTAAAGTCGGTTTATTTTTTTTAATTAATTTTATTCCAAATTTCATAAAGGTCTATCTATCGCCTTCAATTTCGTATTCAAATCCTAGAGAGATTTTGTTTACCAATTTGCCATTTTATTTTATTTCATTTTATAACAAAAATTATATTATAAATATAACGTACATTTCAAGAACCATTAACATACATTTTTAAAATAATATTAGTAAATCATTTGTTATATATTGAGGAAGCTCTTTGAAATAATAAAAAATATTTTTGTTGTTGTAATGATATCTAAAATAAAAAGAAAAATAAATAAACAAGTGACTGTTTATTAGCTGTCATTGAAAAGAGACGTTGTTTTATTATAGGTTATGGGCCCGCGCTCATAAATTTCGCGATTTTGTAATTTTAACAAGAATTTTGCATCGCAAGTGTTAAAGGATAATTACAAGTATTTTGCAGATTATAACAGTGTATATTCCTATTGAAATTTAACAATGTCGACAAACTATTTTGTGAACGTACCAAAGCTAACGGGGCGTAATAATTATAGTGAGTGGTGTTTCGCGGCAGAAAATTTTCTAATCTTGGAAGGCACTAAGCACTGCGTGTGGCCAGAAGAAGGAAAAGAAATAACTGCAGATGACGCAAAAACAAAAGCAAAACTAATAATGACAATCGACCCGTCTCTGTACGTACATGTAAAAAACGTTAAAACTTCAAGTGAATTGTGGAATAAGCTTAAACAACTTTTCGATGATAACGGATTTTCACGTAGAATAAGTCTACTAAGGAATTTAATTTCGATTCGCCGAGAGAATTGCAATTCGATGACGTCATACGTGACGCAGATTATTGATACTGCACAGAAGCTCAGCGGAACAGGATTTGAAATAAATGACCAGTGGACAGGATCATTGCTGTTGGCGGGATTGCCTGATCGTTTTTCCCCTATGATTATGGCAATAGAGCACTCAGGAATACCTATTACAGCAGATTCCATCAAAACGAAATTGCTGGATATGGATTTGGCAAGTTATGATGAGAATGAAGTTAGTGGTGCTTTTGCAATTCATTCTAAGTACAGAGGAAAACAAAATTCGAATTTATCTATGGCCAGAAAAAGTGACGTAGGCAACACTACTTTACCGACGTCAAACGTCAAACAGATAAAGTGCTATCGATGTAAACAGTTCGGCCATTATAAAAACCAATGTACAAATAATGAAAATAACTCGTCAAATAAGAAAATAAATAAGGAAAGAGTGCAGTCAAATGCTTTTAGCGCAGTGTTTCTGAGTGGAAATTTCTACAAAGATGAATGGTATATCGACTCTGGCGCGAGTATGCATCTTACAGCAAATGAAAGTTGGGTTATAAATGCACAGTATGAACAATGCAAAGAAATTGTTGTTGCAAATAGTGAAAAGGTCTCAGTATCGTGTACTGGCGATGTAAAAATAACGACAGTAACGGACAACCGTGAATACGACATCATAGTGGAAAACGTATTCTGTGTACCAAGTCTTACCACGAATTTGTTATCTGTAAGCCAACTGATTACAAAAGGCAACAGTGTATCTTTCACGGAAGATGGTTGTTCGGTATATAATCAGAAGAATGTGTTGGTTGCCACAGCAGTGTTGATGAACGGAGTGTACAAAGTCAATCTGTTAAAACAAGAATGTTTGGCAGCATCGGTGGTGTCAGGAATAACATGGCATCGCAGATTAGGACATGTAAACAAAGATTATTTGAATAAGATGAAGAATGCGGTGCAGGGTATGAAACTTGATGAAAAAGTTGACATAAGCAAATCTTCATGCACAACATGTTGTGAAGGGAAACAATGCCGGTTACCATTTAAAAGCACAGGACATCGAAGCAGTAATCTACTAGATATTGTGCATACGGACATTTGTGGGCCTATGGAAAATGTATCTATAGGAGGCTCAAGATACTTCTTACTGTTTGTTGATGATTACAGTCGTATGACATTTGTTTATTTTCTGAAACACAGGAATGAGACTTTAAAATGTTTCAAAATTTTTAAATCTCAGGTAGAAAATCAAACAAAGAAAACAATCAAAGTATTAAGAAGTGATAATGGTCTAGAGTATTGCAGCAAAGAATTTGAAGATTACTTGAACAGTGCTGGTGTAATTCATCAAAAGAGCAATCCATACACGCCACAGCAGAATGGATTGTGTGAAAGATTTAATCGTACAATTGTGGAAAAGGCAAGATGTTTACTTTTTGATGCAAATTTAGGAAAAGAATTTTGGGGTGAGGCCACCAATACTGCAGTGTACCTGCAAAATCGAATTGTAGCAACGGCATTGAATAATAAAACCCCATATGAGTTGTGGACTGGCTCCAAACCAGATATTAGTCATATCAGAATATTTGGAAGTACTGTGATGGTTCATGTGGCAAAAGAAAAGCGCAAGAAATGGGACAAAAAAGCAGATCAATGTATCCTGATAGGATTTCCAGAAAATATAAAAGGATATAGAGTCTACAATCCAGAAACTAGGAGTGTGACAACTAGTAGAGATGTGATCATCATTGAGAAGGAATCAAAATCTGAACATCTCATTGAGGTGCATAGTCAGAATATTGATTCAGTGGGGGATAGCACTGATGATACACAACTACAAGAAAGTGAACCAATCCCAAGAGAAGACAGCTCTGTAAGTTCAACAGAAAGTTTTCAAGATGATGATAAGACATACATGCCAAGCGACTATGAAGACGCAGACAGCTCACTAAACGATGATATAAAAATAAGACTGCAAGATCGGCCCCAACGGATAAAGAAGATTCCAGAAAGATATGGGATATCAAACCTGTGTGTAGACAGTGAATTACGGGATGATGTGGCAGGTTTATCTCTTGAGGATGCTTTAAATGGACCAGAAAAGGAGCAGTGGAAGTTGGCTGTAAAAGAAGAGTTACAGTGTTTTAAAGACAATGATGCGTGGGAGTTAAGTGATGCTCCAAAAGATGGTAGGGTTGTGCAGTGCAAGTGGGTGCTTCGAAAAAAGTATGACAGTGAAAATAAAGTCAGATATCGTGCGCGTCTAGTTGCTAAAGGCTTTACACAAGTAGAAGGTGTAGATTTTACTGAAATTTTCTCTCCTGTAGTTAGACATACTACTCTTAGGCTACTTTTTGCATTGTCAGTACAACTAGGTTTGGATACGACACATCTTGATGTAACAACTGCTTTCCTGAATGGTTCTCTTGAGGAAACTATTTATATGCATTTACCTAAAGGTTTTACTGAAAGAACAGTAAAGGGTCAAGTACTTAAATTAAAGAAAGCCATTTATGGGCTCAAACAGTCCTCAAGAGCGTGGTATAGGAAGGTAGATGAATGTTTGTTAAGCATAGGCTATCTTAGATCTAAAATAGAACCATGTATGTATACTAAAATGCAAGGTCAGTTGAAAACTATTGTAGCATTGTATGTCGATGATTTTTTTATTTTTTCTAATAATACTAATGAGACTAAGTATTTAAAGCAGGTTCTTGCTAGTCATTTCAAGCTTAAAGACTTAGGTGAAATAAAAAACTGTCTTGGTGTCAATGTTACTGTTGATAAATGTAAGAAAACAATAACATTAAGTCAGAGAGATTATATTGATCAGTTGTTGCATAAATTTAACATGACACAATGTAAACCTGTTCAGACTCCAATGGAAATTAAGTTAAATGTATCCAAGAATGAACATTGTGTAGGTAGTTTTCCATATCAACAAATAATTGGAAGTCTTATGTATCTTGTAGTTTTAACTAGGCCAGATATTGCATATGCAGTTGGATATTTAAGCCAATTTAATAATTGTTATTCTTATGAACATTGTGCATATGTAAAGCGGTTATTGAGATATTTAAAATATACTAGAGACTATGGTTTAAAGTATTCTGCTGATGGAAACTCAGTAATAGAAGGGTTTGTTGATGCTGATTGGGGTGGAAACATTATTGATAGAAGGTCATATACTGGAGTTTGTTTTTCTTTATCTGGCTGTGTTATATCATGGGAGGCAAAGAAACAGAAAACTGTCGCCTTATCCAGTAGTGAAGCCGAATATATGGCGATAACTGAAGCATGTAAAGAAGCAGTGTATTTGCGAAATCTACAATATGAAATAACACATAAATTGTACAGTATTGATCTTTCTAATGATAATCAAAGTGCTCTAAAGTTAACTGTGAATCCAATTTTCCACAAGAGAACCAAACACATTGACATTAAATATCATTATTGTAGAGAATGTGTAGCAAACAATATTGTGAATGTCAAGTATTTGCCAACTGCTGAAATGCCTGCAGATTTATTTACTAAAAGTTTATGTTCCATTAAACATTATAAATTTCTAGAAAGGTTGGGTGTACAAATTGTTTAATGGTTTAGTGTATTTGTATTATTAGATATAGTGGGGGTGTTGTAATGATATCTAAAATAAAAAGAAAAATAAATAAACAAGTGACTGTTTATTAGCTGTCATTGAAAAGAGACGTTGTTTTATTATATTTGTTTTATTAATTGTTATTTTTTTCGGTGTATGGTGTCCTATCAATGAAATAAAAAAAAATATGTACGCCATCTACTGGATAATAATAAAACTAACTTAAGATTCCCACACGCAAATATATCTGAAATATTAAAAAAAATTGTCGCTAGATGGCTCTCATAAGAAAATAAGCCCCATCTATTACTGATTATAAGACTGTAGACAAATATTTCATAGCAGAGGTCGCTGAAGACTGATTTCAAACAGCTGTTCAAAGATTGTTTTGCTTTGAACTTGCTGCTAACTTCACTCTTGTTCTTTACCAGAGACTAGAGAAAAGTCGACCAGTCAGTGAGATTTTAATTTGTGATATGTGGTGTTGGTTCTATCAAAATTTTAATTTAGTTGACAAATTTTGTATAAGACAATAAGGAAAGAGTATCTTTATACTTATTTTTATGATTTCCTTATCAAATATAGATTACCAGTTATAGTTTTGAGTGCCATTAAAATTTTTGTGCCGTATTACCTTTCACAAAGAGATTTGGTTTTCTCATCCGTGCGCATTTTACGGGAGATTCCACCTATACAACAATTATTGTGAGTATGAAACCAACACAAGCGTGGAAATTTTACTTAATTGATATCGATTTAGTTAAAGAGTTAAATGTAACATGAAATTTTATACACCTCTGGCATAAATATGTTTCTGGCATAAATACCTTCGGTAGTTATTTTTTTATAATTTGGTTACGTTATGCATGTAAAATTAAAATATGGATAATATTTTTGACGCCACTTACGAATTATGAATATACAGGTGATGTAGCACTCACTGTCCTGTAAAAGTCAAAATTATCTCACTATAGAAGACTGCACACTAAGTTTCGAGTTTCCTTTGTCATCTACAAAATATTTAAAAAAATATATTTAATCTAGTTTCGTGACAAATTGTAGTTTTTATAAGCAATTATATTTTATTACATATTATAACATAATTACTTTAGTCTACTTCAAATAATATAGGTACCCTATTTAAGCATTTTAGAAAGTATCTAGATCTGATTCTCAACATGTATAAATTATATTAAAGTTAAGGTTGTTTCAGCTCTCTAAATTGGCATATTGCATACGGTGACCATTCACTCTAGCAGAACTAGTTCCATTTTAGTATATGTGCTAATTAAGTAATTACTAATATAGCATTGTGATATGAATGCTGGTAGACTATGTTTATTATAAACTTTAATAGAATTAAAAGGTCTTCCAGATTATTTCATATTTAGTACATATTACTCTATGCTGAAATATATCATCATTTATCTTAAATTATTATTAATTAAATAAAACATTTAAAAATATCTAACTTACAATGAGAGTTACAAAAACAAGCATAAAGTTGTGGTTTTATATAAAAAAGATACATAAAGACTTTTGTGTTTAACTTACTATCTTTACAATATGTATATGAATAAAATAAAACAAATATACATGGTATTTCCTGTTTGTTAACGATTCATGATATATTATCATGGTCAAAAACTGCTCCTTTTATCTTAAATATATCTTGTAATGTTTAAATAAATTGTATAATTTCATTTAGTTCATGAATAGTTACATATATTACAAGTTTATTATATATTAACTTTATATTATAGAAATATGTATAAAATGCTTGATGTTGAGTTCCTTAGAGAGAGAGGTGAAGTTAGAGAGAGAGAATTGGGTGGTAAGTGGGGAATGGTGTGGCTTAACACAAAATTTCCTATGCTTTCCCTGCTACATGCAGGATACAGACAAAGCAGCCATTTTATTTACTCAAAGAATAAATGTTGATTTGCTTTATACATAAACAAACCAATTTTATGTATAAGACACAAACTTAGTTTTTAGTATCACACTGCACTGCTCACCTACTTTTGTGAGTATGTAAGCTGCTTGATTGATGTCAGCTTATTTCACCGGTATATTCAAAATGGTAATATCGGTTAAATGGTCAGTGAGAGCTGCCCTGAAATTAGGCTTTCTGAACTTTTGCACTTTGTTCATTTGGAAAGAAAATAATCAAAAGTAACAAAATTTTTTAAATTAAATCTGCCCAGCCATCTACAGCTAACATCAGACTGGCCACAAGGTATCCACCATACTCTAATACAATGAAAATGAATAGTAAGTGTTACCACTATTTATTTCCATGACATATTTAATAATATGTTAGTCAACAATAACAACAATATGTTAGTAAATAGACATATTACCTAGAATAGCATGAAACAGTATAAACATATATGAAGAGTAAATGTAAAATAAAAATAAAAGAGATAATTAAGTGTTAATAAACATTGTGTAAATACCAGAAACAACACCATTATTTACTAAAATTTAACTTTTTTACTTGTAGTTTTTAATACATAGGATTATAATGTTAGTACCTGTGAATAAAGAAGATTAAGTGTAATTATTTTATTTTTTTATATATTTTTAAAGCATTAAAGTTGTATTTGTTAAAAACAAACAACGATTTTGATAAAACTTTAAAATTGAATGCTTAAATTGTTGTCAGATAATTAGAAAATCATAAATATATGTATATACAAAGCTGAGAAAATGATTAGGTTTCTTATAAAATTATAAAATCAATTGCATGTTAAATATAATTGTGTTGAAGGAACATAATTAACATTTACATCAGCTAAGTGGAAGAGTGGAGTGGGTCAGTTTGCGCTTCCGCATCAGTGGCCGCACGACAACGCGGATCTGTATCTTATCATTTGTTAAATATACTTCATGTGCCAATAAATGACCGGCTTAGCGGGATGGATATATTGGATTATAAATATAAACTTCTTTGTACTTTATATATTTTTTTATAAAATTATAACTTTTTAATTATCCACCAAAAATGTCGAACACCTGTTAAAATATTTGGTTCTTTAATTATATATGTATAATGCACACTGTTCTAGAGTTATACAATTTTTATATTAATCTGCATATAAAGCATGCGGATGCAAGTAGATACGCTGCTGATCCCAATCTTGTATTGTCAAATCGCGACAATGAGTTTTACCACGAGAGAGAGAGAGAGAGTTACTAGAATAAATGTATATCTTCATTTAATTTAATTTATAAAACGCATATATTTAATGTTATGTTGTTTATTGTTAATATTAGGAAGTTCATATTAGAAAATTATTAATAAATCTTTAACCTATATTAAAAAAAACATGCTTCATACAAAATTTAAAAAATGACATTTACGTAAGCACCATAATCAGCAAAACTCAATAACCAAACGTAGCCAAGATATAGCAAAATATATTGTAAGTAACGATTCTTTGTTGTTTCCACGCACAAAGCAATCTTGACCCAGTTGGTGGGACCTAATTTTTATTAATTCACTTATTCACTTTGCGCGTATCACCAGCGCGTCCACTGTCATATGGTTGTGGTAGTTTGCTGAGGGATCACATAATGTCGCTCAGTGTCGATTGCTCGGTCTTGAGGATTTTTAAACAAACTTAGCTCTTCGCAACTGTTTACATAAGTGTAATCTGTAACGTACGCCATATCAGAATTACGTGGCGTTTTATTTGGTCGAAGCCATTTTGTTTAGAGCTATTCGAAAAACTCTCTTACTTTTTTTTCTCGTAATATTGATAACTAAAATCTTATTTCGACTAAAATGTTTTAAACCTTTTAGTGACAAAATTGATTATCCATGAAATGTTTCAGTGTTGAAAATGTTAGGTTTAAAAATTATTTCGATAACTTATGCCATATATTCGGCAACATTGTTGAATTTAATTTTAACATTAGAATTCTTGAGAATTAACTACATATTCAATATTTAAATTATAAAACTGAAGGCAGGCGGCAGGCGCTAATTTCAGAAACTACTAGTTCGAATCCAAAAAGTATTTTTTTATTGGAATCTATTTATTGGGTCTATTTATCGAAGAAGACCATATCTGTATAAAAACACTTTAATCGTTTTGATGTAACTCTCTGCACCTACGATAACAGTTACACCAGGCATTTATAATGTCCCATGTTTCATATATTTTTTTAATATGAATATGCAGATCAAAACCTAGTACTGTATAAAAACGACGATGTATTAAACGTACCGAATTAATTAGTTGAATATGTTTATAGAAGTATTATATATTTATAGAAGTCACTGCTAAAATTAGAATTTTGCCTTTTAATTTTTGTTTTTTCCGTTTAATTATCCTTTAATGGACTGTATCACGACATAGATAATGTATTTACAGATTATTTAAACAAATAACTTGTATTTGAAAATGGCGGCCTCGTTGATTTTGCAACGGGATAGTGACAACGTCACGTGTGTCAATGCCATAGTCTTGCCTTCGCATCGCAGTTATCGTTTTTGACCTTATTCTGATTTTAGTTTATACAAAATACAGATAAGTATTAGTTTTATTAAGTTCCATCTGTACAAAAAAGATTAATATAATTTATCCTCACCATTTTATTATTTACTTACTTAGTAAAAATATAAGTGATTGTTAAAAATTTACCAAGAAAATCCGCTCACTACACTAAAGCTGCGTTTCCTAATCTTATCAGTACATTATTGTACCATACCTTAAAACAATATAGTATACGGAAGAAGTGAATTAATGTTTTGATTTATTGCCGGTAATACCAATGTGTGCACATAATTACGAGAACAGGATTTGATTTTCCAAAAGGAACTTTAAATGCCTACGTCTTAAGAGAGCGCACTCTGTGCTGTACCTACTCTCGTCATGATAGTTCATTCAGTGAGAGGTAGGTAGAATAGTTTATTTTATTTTATTATATAAAACTTTTTAGCTACTTTTGTATGTAAATTTATTACTCGCATTGCACTTGCAAATACTTTATTTTATGTCTTTTTAATTTTGGTAGGTAAATAAAAAATATGTTGCGTAAATTGTTGTATAAATTATTGTTATTCGCCAATTATTTATTAAAGTAATTTGATATCTGGTAATATACTGTATCAAAAAATGCACTTATATCGCTGAGCTACTAATAACTAATTACATATTCATATATTTATATATATATTTTTTAAGCAAAATTTTACGATTCATAGTACATATACAAATATGTTATCTACACTGTACATTTAATAATATGATTAGGAAAAATACGAGTACATTAATATTTATTACTTATATATAACGTTATTTATTGGTAATTATGTACTGTACATAGTGTCCATTCAATTTTAAAATTACTTTAATAGCAAACGTAAACTGACACAAGCATGACTTCGTATGTGTAATAAATCATTTTTGCATAAAGCGATGTGTTTTGTTACGGAGTTATGCGCATGGCGCGTTATGTACCTACTTAGATAATTATTATTACAAAAACATATATTAAAAATAATTTCACACTTGTTCAAGATATCGTTTATTATAGTTTGTGTCTGACGGGGGGCCGACAGCAGTTGCCATTCAACATTAATATTCGAAGTAACACAATAGATCGGACAAGGACAGGTCCGCCGCAATGTTCAACTGTCGCGTACTGTTTGTTTTGCCACTTCTTTGTTAAAACAAGAATCATTCTGCGTAGAACTCAATTAATTTGCAAATCAATATTAAATATTATTAACCTTAAGGGAATCAATTTAAAAATATCACGTACTTAATATGTACATGTATAAATGCTTATATTATTAATAACAATATTTTTTTACATTAGTATCTACCTTATAATATTTTTATATTCACCCAGATACTTAAGTAACTCTAGCTACTTTAGGTATCTACTAAAAGTTTACAATAAATATTTCATCGTAAAGCAGAATTTAAATTCTGCTTTACGATGAAATTATGTATTCTAAATTGTTGTCGATATTAAATCTATGCCAATAAAAGAAGCTAATTACACTTATCTAATAAGTGATATAACAAACAAGATTATTTTCTAATACAGCGCGGCCGACCTTGCAAGGTTGTTGGCGTTTGTTCGGGTGCGCACCAGCGTCACACCCCAGGTGATTACTTCACCTTGATAAAACCCCACACTGAAAATTCTAAATGAGGGCTTATAATATAAAAATATCGTATGAGAGCTTACATAGAAATTAGATATAATTGTTTGGAGAAAATATCTTCATATCTGAGTTATGATGGATAAAAAACCCCCCAAAAATATTTTTTTTGGCGGCTCAACTTATACGGCTTGTACTTGTTTGTGATAGTGAAACAATCCTTAGCACTACCGTAATGGATGCGCTGTTTGTCAGTCAGTGTCACACTCTTGTATTCATTGTATTAGGATTTATCTAAACAATAAAATCATTACAATAGAAAGATAACAATTAAATGATGATATTAAATGATAGTTATGATGTCATCAAAAACTTATTTTGTTTCTTTTTTAACTTCCGTATTAAGTACCAGTTTCTTAATGCTTACTTTATATGGAAAAGTGTTTATACAAAAATGGCACGTTCATATAAAGCTTTCATGAGTATATCTTAAATAATAATTAAATTAACTCTTGCTCTTAAATAGACTCTTGCCTATTCTGTCTCTTACCTAGTCTTCTAGGATAAAGCATGAAGCTAGGAATAATATAATTCCTTTTTTTTATATATATTAAGAACCAAACGAGATTCGTTTTGAAAGTGGTCGAGTAATTAGAATGCTTGTCGCGATCGGAGTTCATGAGCTGCACTTTCTATAAAGAACAATGGGAATCTCACGTTCGTAAATACGAAGCCAAACAAGCCCGTTGTAAGGTGCATATTACAATGCACATAACTGACGTTAAAGAGTTCGTATGAAACAGAACAAATGCTATATAAACGACAAGAATACGAGAATCTAATATCCAAATATTTCACTTTTATCTTCAAACCCTGATCGATTTATAATTTACTTGATTTTGCTTTTTCTTTCTCTATCTTCTAATATTATTCTACTATTTGTTAAATATATATGCATTCAGTGATAAGGGTCAAAGAAACTCTGTATCGGTTCAATGCACAAGCCGATGACCTCATATCGTCCTATTGCGCAGCTGGTTGGCCGAAATTTGCATCGGAATAGGACACGTGGATTGTAATTGTATTTTGCTTTAATTATTTATAATAGACAAAACGGGCAAGGCTTGGCGTTAAGTTCCGCCTCTCTCACGCAATGCTTCGATAAAATTAGGCGGAAAGTGAGGAACGGAGTGTTTTAACACCAGGTTGCCACTACCTACCCTGCTGTATGCGGTATACACTATATAACACTCCCAGAATTAGAACCATGCCATGCGTCACCCAATCACCCAATATTGTCTAATCCGTTAACTCCTAAATAACCTCACGAACAGCACACGAATAGAGACAAATAGATCGAACTATCGTAAGAAGTCTAGCCGTTCAACCGGTTTACATAATATTAGTACAATAAATTTATTGTAAAATGGTAATATATATAATTATACTAGCGGCCCGCTCGCGGCTTCGCCTGCGTGAACTAGGTTATTATTAATTTTTGTCTCCATGAGTACCTACGTCCTATAAGTGACGTCCATGCAAAATTTGAGACTCCTAGTATTTGTAGTAATGAAGTTTCATACAAACTTTCAACCCCAAAAACAACGCCGTAGAAGTCGAATATTACAAATTCCCGTCTTAGCGAGCACCTACGTCCTATAAGTAACTCCTATGCAAAATTTCAGATTCCTAGGACATGTAGTTTCTGAGATTTCGTGATGAGTGAGTGACCTTTCGATTTTATATATATAGAAGATAAATTTCTATTTTCGTGATGTCATTCGTAGCGCATGTGCCCCGGCACAAGCATCATGTGGATGCAAACACGACAAGTTGTGGGTTCTATTCCCACGGGAGGAAATTTATTTACCACTCAACACGCAATGCCTCCAAATTCGGCGGAATGGGGGAAAGGTGTCAGGCCATATACCAGGAGCTTATATGTTTTATGATGAAGCGGCTATTAAAATGTATAACGAATGACGAAGATGAACGAAAATGACTACCATTAAGCAAAACTGATGTTAGTATTCAAGTAGCATACAATGTGGAACATGAATATGTCCAAGTAACCTAACAATTATTTACGTTTTACTAAATTTTTTTAATAAATTTCTCAACAATAGACAGCATTAAATATTATTATTGTATAACTATTTTATTATCTTTTGATAAATATTAAGATCGGTTTGAGTATATGTAGGAACCAGGTTTAATTATGTTTTCAGTTAATATATATATGCATGGTGTCATTAAATAATCATGGGTGAATATAACAAGTGCAAGATGAATCAGTGCGTTGTCGATGGATACACGACGATGACCTGTGGACGGTCGCTCACCTCAATCGTCTAGGCTGGCTTGCAACCCTATGTAATATTATTTAATGTGATTGATTCTAACTTGCATTTTTGTAGTGATAGCGATTTTTAATATGTTTTATTTTAAATTCTCCTAAACATAAATCATAATAAATTAAGCATTAAATCGTAAAATGATAAACAAACGATGCCATTATAGGGAATTTCCAAGTGGAGAGAGCGTCGATAAAGAGTGTGAATGTGAGTCACAGTGAGGATATTGCATTCATGGCAGTTTACAGCTCAGAAAGCCATGACCAATTTGACAAATGAAACGATAATATATTTTATATGCAAATAAAATTGATTAAACATTACACAAAAAAATCATATCAATGTACAAAAAATTCTTTTATACATCAATATGATGCCATACATAGTAGCCCAAGATCCCAGAGCCGCCAGACCTACGTCGTTTTAGCAAAGCTGAAATTTTGACGACTATTAGTCTAATATGTAGTTAAGACAGTATGTCTACTCACTAACTTTAACTTGAAAGTGGGGGCCCTTTCAGAGGTTCCGGGTAGCCATATAAAAACAACAAAGCTCTTGTGATTTCGCGGGTGAAGCCACAAGCGCATCGCTAGTATAATAATATAAAAATTATATAATTGAAAATAATTTTAAAACATACATTAAGTAGGGCACGCCGGCTACATCGTGACGAACTATTTATTGGCAATTAAAGTATGATTATATTGTTCCAGATACTGATATGCTTGACTTGCTGCTCTTCAAGTGTTGAAGGTAAATTAAAAAAGAATCCATATTTAACATTTTTTTTATAAATTTTACTATATATTTTAAAAAAAATATTAAATGTATTCTTTAACTTTTCATCGTTTCAATTTTTAATGATAGATTTCACTTTTACTACTTTTATTTCTATTAAAAACAATAGAATAAAAACTACGGAAAAATACAGTTCTATGTGTTTGCACATAAACGTTACGTTATAATATTTTCAAATACGGCCGGCCATACTAGTAAATTACTGCTGTGACGTTTTTCCTTTATTAAAGTCCATGGTTACCAAACAGCCACTAACCACCATTGTACTAGGATGAATTTCTCGACTAAAGCAAATGCCTTAATGCGATAAAAGAAGTATGTTTGTTTTAAAATTATACAAGCAAAAAACTGATAACATATCTACCAACTTAAGTAGTTACTCTGAGCGTTTACATTATTACAATAATTATTATCATTAAATATAATATAAAATGTTACGAATACTTTTAGTATAGTAACATTTAATTGATATTGAGCTTAATTAAATAAATCAGTAAACTATATATAAGGATGCAAATAATCTAAATTTTACTTTCGATTGTTCGTCTACAATTGTTTAAATCAACGAATTCTGTCCGAATACAGATAGTTTTATTACAGAATACTGTCGCTTTGTCAAATCTGCAAAGAAATACAAATTAGTATAAAGATTGTTTTATTTAATTATAATTAAAGTTTATAAGATCATATTTTGTTGGTCAATAATATCATGTTCTTACTAAATCCTGACAAATTATTTTCAATCAAATTATTTTTTACACTCTTTACTTCAATTAAAATAGAAACACATATATATGTTCAACAGTTAAATTAAAACTTTAAATAACATTACTCTTGAATAAAATCATTTAACTTTAATACTTTTGAAATGAAATATATTATAATATAGCCTATTGAACTTTGCTTACAAGGATATACTTGAACAGATTTAACCGTTATCAGCAGTTTACAAATATATTGAGCTTGAAGCTTATATCAAATACAACTGAATAGCGTTTGATATAAAAACAAGACTATGCTTAAATTAATATATATTTTTAAAAAACTATATCTAATATATTGACAAAACAGCTATTTTATTAAGAGATATACGATTATATGTGACCTATATATATTATATATCTAGCTCATTTTAGTATTATGTTAGTTTATTATTGAGAACAGCTAAAATATAACTGTGGTAAATAACTGGTAATGGGTTTGGACTAAAAGTAGAGTATTCTACAGCGTGGAAGATTAATGGACTTGTTTTATTCAATATAATCACAACAGCTCTCATTAAAACCCTCCACGTTACTGACGCAATGCGTCTTTGAAAATAGTCGATTAACTCGAAAGAAGGTTGTACTTTTTTCACATATTTTACCAATTGAAGTTAATTATTTATATTAAATTAATTAACATTTGTGTAGTAAAGGATGTTACTTACAATTTTAAATAAAATATATAAAAGAACCTAAACGCTTAAAAGAATCAAGGAAAATTAAGCGTGTATACAGGATTAAGGATGAGTCATTTCGCTCTTGAAACCGGTTCTTCGATGACTTTAGCTGATCTGCCTGCATCGAATAAGACCAAACGAAACAAGTTTAAAGATTTAAATATTTATTTATAATAAATGTACCCAGTAGTAAAAAATCTAAATCATCTATATATGTATTATATAGCATCTATATAAAGCCAATCCCTCAATAATGAAAGACAAAATAGATAGATAGATAGATAATATATAAATGATGAAACTAAGAGAGGATTTCCCAATATTTTTTTCGGTTACGAGGGAAACCGGAATTTGACGTATTCAACGTAAAATCTAAATCTCACGTTTTATAATAGGTACATTGATAAGTGAAGATTAAAAAAAAATTGCATGAAATTGATATAGTGGAAACGTATTTGCATTAAAAGACCTATACATTACTATTTGTATAAACCTATACACCTACTACTGAAAAGTAAGCCCTACATAGAAAAATATATTAAATGTTATTTCAACTAAGTACCTACTATTTACTTTAATTAATATTTTTTAAATGTGGACGTAGCTTAATTTACATGTATTATGATTACGCATAATAGGTGCAAATCATTCTAAAGTCACATTTACCGTACAAAATATATGTTATTCACTCACTTCTATTCTTTTAGTTTTGTACTTAATGAGAAACAGCTGCATGCCCTAAGGCAGCGTATGGTTTGAAGAGGTCATTCAAAGTATTTGCATTTATAAAGTAGTACTTAACTTTTTCGTGACTTATTACTCGCCTAGTTTATATAATAAAAACATTATTTTGACATAAAATTTCCCGGTAATAAATAAGTAGACGATAAATATCCATATAATATCATAATTAAAACGCTTTAGTGTCAATAAGCAAATGAATCAATATTTTTAACACATACAAATATTTTAAAATTATAAACGTATAAAGCTGAGGCTAGGGTAGCGCAGGGGCACAAACATGTGATTATAAACGCGACAAGTTGTGGGCTCGATTCCCATTTAAGGAAGTGAAATATTAATATTTAGTAATATTTTCATTGAATTGTTTATTTTTTCATTTTCTTCGCTCCGGTGTGAAACTGAAAAAAATATAATAATACTCTAATTGATAAAATTGTTACAATAGGCTCCTAAGGTCCTACACGCTATGTGTTACAGCGTAAAGCAAAAAAAAAACGAATAAATAACGACAATATCAATCATCGTTTATATACAAATAAGAAAAGTAATGTCATTGTTGTCGTTTTAAGTAACAACCTTCGAAGAACTGAAAGGTTCTACCGATTGTATCGACCGTCACAAGTAATATGGCCACAATAATAACCTTGAACACACACCCACTTTCACATATACCTAATACATTATACTTCCCTCTGTGTGTTATTATAATAAATAAGGTATATAAAAAAAATCATATTATATGAAAATCCTTTACGCAACAGGAAAATAGGCTACTTTGACTCCATTGTAATTAGGTCTTAAAGTTTTAACATTTGCTCTAATATACCAAATAGATTACTATAATATTTCATACACATTAAAAAATTGTATTTTAAATTGTAATTATCATAGACTATCGCAAACGTTGCCGCCATGTTGGTCTATACATAGTCTATGCGCTGAATTCTGAAATACAAATAGCAAACGCACATTTGACATTATTAAACAAACAAAATCTCACAAAGCCTTTATTAAAACGTTAGTTCTTTTTGTTTAAATGTGAAATATAGTATAATCTTTATTGCGTAACGTATAGAAAAATTATAGTTAAGATGTTAATTATAATTTGTTTTGATTATCGAATGATTTATTATTTTAGTTTAAAAAATAAAAAAACTTACTAACTGAACTTTATACTACAAACCCAGTTTTTGTATGTATGTAAAACATAATATCTATTAATTATTTACATAACATATGCGTATTTTTAAAACTTCAAAATTCTATTTCACTTTCGTCATAACACAGCGTCCATTCATTCCACTATTTTTGTAAGTTTCGGTTTTTGGCATCCTTCCGACTCTGCAAAGCCATTACGTAACAATGCAGGTACCGACGAGGCGTTTGTCAAATATTTTCACTAAGATGAATGACAAACTAATTAGCCTTAAAAATAAATCTTTATTTTAAAGAGAACAGCATAAATAGCACCTAAGCATGCATTCCTCGATAAAGGGGTTATCCTACACGAAAATAAATAATAATTTCGAACTAGTAGCTCCTGAGACTATCGTATTCAGCCAAAGAAACTCTTTGGTTTTTTAATATTAGAACAGATTTTTCTACTGTGATATAAGAACGAAAAATAATTTATAATTAGGTATAATATATTTCCTTAACGAGAAGTTAAAATATATATATTTTTTTGAAGCAACAACAATAATATTATGACTTGAAAATGTTACGCAATTCACCCAGAATTCGTCGGAAATGGGAAACGAATTGTCTTAACACTAGGTTCCCTCTTGCCTACCATGTTATATAACAAAATATTGTAAATAAATCATTTTACATGATATACGATATTATTTTTAAACTAGACGTAAATATAAATAAACAAAGATTTTAGTATGTCCCGTTAACTTGTGTTGGTTTTCTAGATCTCACGACACATTTAACACACGCTAGGTGGTTACGAAAAATATCAATGACGAGCATATAACAATTTCAAGCACCTAATTAACTCTAGAAGTAAGATTTAAGTTACAATTATTTTTCCATTTTTTTACTCAAACATAGATAGTCTAGCTTTAATATTTACATCTAAAGTGTTTCGTATTATTATTTCTTAACTCGGCCAATGGGCGCCGCGCCGTGTCAAAACAACACATGGATCTGATTTTAAGACACTTCCCATTAAACAAGTATAATAATCATATTTCTCTTTAAGAGCAGTTGGCTCTTATATAAAAATAGTTTATGTTATGCAGTCTTAAATACGTACCTTTAATATGTGTTTATGGGGCCATACATGGACTAATAAGTAAACGCGACTGTTTGTGGATTCGACCCCCACTCGAAGGAATGAAATATTTATTTAATTTTTTTTAAATTTATTTCTTAGCTCTTGTGTCGAGACGACGACGCGGCGTTGAGTTACGCCACTCAACACACAATACTTCAAAGATTCGGAAACACTATGTTAACTCTGCCTGCCCTAGTGTATATTAAAAAAATACTTATTTAATCTTTACTGTTACATATACAGCACACCACCGTGAGAGCGCTTTATTGTTTATGTTCATTCCGTTATTTCATAACGTGAGATGTAATGGTGCTCTAATTGTTTATGCTGAAGAAATCGATACAACTCTCGTTCTTAGCTGTTCTTTAATGTTTTTACTCAACCCAGTTTGCAGACGTCTTGACCTATTGGATATAATCGTGAGACAATCGGTAGAGGTGACTTATTTATACAAAAACCTACAAGCTTATTTTACTTGCTACGAACTTTCCTCATTGACCACTACTGTCAATTTATGGATTTTATAATAATCTACAGATTTATATTTAATATTTTCTTTTCTCTGGTAACGAGGTAAAGCACCGCGTTGAGTTCCGCCAGTCAACACGCAAGAATTCGGCGGAAAGTGGAGAACGGAAATGTCTTAATGGCAACGGAGTGTCTGAATAATAGGTTCCCTCTCTCACGATGTATACCGCATATAGCAACGTAGTCATTACCTCTGACTACGTTGCTATATGCGGTATACATCGTGAAGGAATATTATAATATTTCTAATTATATTATAACATATTCCAACATTATTATCATGTGGGAATTTGTTATAAATACTCTAAAATAGTCGCTCTCCTTAAACTGTGTGTTTTAACAGTGAGTGAAAAAAATAGAATTACAAATTATGTATAAAAAATAAAATTAAATAGTAACAAACCAACATAACAAAAAAACCTGCATAATACGTATGTATCTACTGCCTTTTTATGAACGCTTGTCGCGTATTTGCCAAACATGTTTCTCTTAAATATAGATCGCTAGAGGGGACCGCTGATAAAGCACGCGTGTCATATCGCTTATTTTTGTCTTATCCTTATGGTGTCCTACCCCCCAGGGTACTCTAGAATAAACAATTACACATTGGATAACTTATACCACTTGTATTACTTCAGTTTTGTATTTGTAATTCTGATTTCAAATTCTGTAATCTAGTAAAAGTTTAAGTAAAGTTATACTTATATGATATATATTTTAATATTACGTGGGTGCATATGTCACCAGATTTTATCAATGCTGTCAATAATAAAATAACCGATAAAGTGTCATTGAAGTAGTTTCATATTCATTTACATATACACAAACTGTACATACCTATATAAAGTATAGTCGTGCTAGGTAACATAATAGTTTCGTGTAAAATATACAGCGACGTAACTAAAAGTTAAAATAAGTATTAAGATTTCATTAAAATTGTTGTATTAATGTTCTATACATAACTTAAAATCCATTATTATTATTTATGGTTTAGTGCAAGATGTACAATATTTTTTTAAGTTATTAGCTAATTTTTCCATGTTTTAATTTTTCATTTACGGGTATCATGAGAACCAAAAGTTGCTACATTTTCCAATATCTAACAATTTTAAAAATATCGCTCGTTATATGACCTCATACCCACGTTTTGTCTTACGAAAACGAGCAAATGAAAATGATTTACTTCTAAGTGCTACTTACAATTTTCCAACTCATATCAACTCAATCAATTTCAAAATCTTACAATGATATCGACATAAGTGTGATAAAGTTCATTAACATTTATATTCTTTGGTTCAGGTGGATAAGTATCGTGAAAAGTGGTATGGGAGTGCGGTGAGACTCGAAGTGCTGTACAAAAATGACCGAGGGCGAGAAACAACAGAGCGCGGGTGGTGCCAACGCCGCACCGCAACACAGGAAGGGGCACAGGTAACACTAAATACTGGAATACTGGAATTTAGTATTATGAAAAAACTATATATATCTTTATTTATCTACTTTTCATGAGTCATCACTGAAATTTTACATAACATTATGTTTTGGTGAATGGGTCAAACTTACACAAATTGCAAAGCTTTCTCTCAGTTGAACCATGTTACGGTGTCACCTCAATAAACGTTCGTCTTTAGTTCATCTTATTCTAGACTCGCAGAAGGATGATTTATTAAGCATACGAAAATTAAAAATAATAATTTTATTATGTATTTACAATCTTTTTAAGATGAAAAGGCAGCAGACACCAATCTAATAATAAATAATCGATTAACGCCGGTATCGCAATCTGAAAATGACGTTTTAGTTTCTTTCTTGCGTCATTGTTTACATCGTAAATCGTGCGTTGCTTCTACGCGCGATAGAACGTTCCTGCAATGCAAATAGCTGTCACCTTATAAATATCTGTCCCTTTTGTTACAGATTTCAATAAACGTAGATCTTAGAGATATGTGTTTGTATATCAAAACGAATTCAAATTTAAGTACTATGCATTTAATATGTACAAAAGTGCAGTCTCGACGAGTGTATTTTTTGGAATTTAATTTATAACTAGAGAATTCTTGTTACATTGTTAATTGTCTTTTAATTTAAAGTAATTTTTATCATTGATTCAAAAGAGAAACTCCTCCAGTTTTTTCACCGTCTAAAAAACAAATAAAGTTATATTGTAATATAAATCTATCTGAATCTGCTATTTTGATGGAATCTATAATAAACACATAAACAATTCACAAAATCGACATCTTATTATTAATTAGATGTGGCGTCATTTTACCTTTGTGTACATTTTATAAAATTTTAAAAATACCCCAGTATCGATACATACGAGTATGTAAGATAAAAAGTATGAGTAATAGTCATTTCTCAAAACTCCTCTGATCTAGATAACGTCGGCACCACATTATCTGATATTGTACAGTTTGCGACATGTGGCCCAAAATACCTAATCGCTGTACCTACCTACCTATTACGATATCAAACAAAGCTTCAAGTTTAGTCATTCTACAAAGTGAACACGAGACAAGCGTGTTTCTATTATATAGTTAAATGGATTTAAATATGTGAACTTTATGAATGATTTAAAATTGTGTCTCGGAAAAGTGAAATCGCGAAACGTTATAATGACGTCATCGGTCGTTAGGAAATTTCGCCGCTTTGTGAACATATTGTAGTTCAGATATTGTATTCTTTTTTGTTATTTGTGTCGATAATATGTCGGATGTAACAGCTGAGCAGCAGCTCGGGTTACTTCTTGGAAGGTACCATGTACTCCCGTTTCTTAGTTGTAAGCAGTGTAAATAAAACTTGTTTATTTATTATTATATATTTTATACATCTTTTATATAAAAAGAGTTAAATTTTATGATTTCCATATAATATTTTAATGAAATTGTTTGCATCGGTAATTTATGAATAAACATTTAAATATTAAATAACTTATACATTGTATATTCAAGTAGGTAAAAGGTAAGGTATAAGTGGGTATTAGTCATACTTTATATGACATTTCATATATAATTTACATTGACCCAGGAGACAAGAGTCAATGTACGCGATGACAGGACTGTACGCGGAGTCGGGGTGCGCCGCGGAGGGCGACGTAGCGGGACCCAGCGCGCCGCACCCGCCGCGGGAGTCCACCAAGTGCCACAGCAGAAACCCTTCTGCTGGCATTTGCGACAGGTATTCATTCACAACCGCTATACATATGTCTTTTAAATAATAAATAACCCGAATAAGTTAAAAGACCCTAATAACTGTTTAATATAACGAACAATAATTCCCCTTGCAGAGATCGAGAGCGAGAGAGGGAAAAAGAAAAACCGCATCAGTTATTCCCAGAAATATTAGACATTCCTCATGACGCAAGAGACTGCGGTATCCTAACATGGAGACCGCTTTTTATCCAGCAATTTTCTAGTATTAAAGTAAGTCTAGTGCTTTCATTTTGTAATTCAATTATATATTTTTTTAAAGCACTGCAATGTTTATTAAAAACACTGTATTCTTTACAGGTGTTCGTATTTTTCCTTTCGTTCCTAGTGACGCTTCAGCAAGCCTTAAGCTCAGGTTACATAAATTCTGTAATCACAACAATTGAGAAACGCTTCGAAATACCCTCAAGTCTCTCGGGTCTCATAGCGAGTAGCTACGAGATCGGCAACGTTATCACAGTAATATTTGTCTCATACCTTGGAAGTAGGAGACACATTCCTGTATGGATAGCGGTTGGTAAGTTTTACGGAATGTATCTATCGAGGCTTTCATTTTGTTTTTACATTAATTTTACTGCCAAATTCATTATTGAATAATAAATTTGGACGTATAAATATATGAATTTATGTTAAACGCTTTTTAGGTGCCGTTATAATGGGCATTGGTTCGTTAGTGTTTGTTGTGCCGCATTTTATAGCGGAGGCCAATAGCGAAATGTTAGCGAACAATAAGTCTGATGAGAATATCTGTCGACTGTCGCACGCTCTGGAGCAAGACATGGGTGGCCTCGGCAGGCTCCAAGCGGGCCTGCCACCTAGCAACCTCAGGCCCGATAATTGTATTAAAGTATGTTATTGATTTATTTACTTATTTTGTACTAACTGGATTATATTGCGTTTTAAATATACCTACTTGTGTGTGTTCTTTATACTTGCTTCATAAGCATAGGCGAGGCCGTCGTGGCGCAGGGGCACATGGATGTGACTTTAAGGCCATAGCTGGGCTCGATTCCTACTCGGGGGAATGAATTATTATTAACATTTCAATTTCTTCTCTCTGGCACCAAGGCAAGAACTCGGCGTTCAATTCCGCCACTGATCATGCAATGCCTCAAAAATTCGGCGGAAAGTAGTGAATG
Organism: Heliconius melpomene rosina; assembly: GCF_056956725.1. Taxonomy (NCBI): domain Eukaryota; kingdom Metazoa; phylum Arthropoda; class Insecta; order Lepidoptera; family Nymphalidae; genus Heliconius; species Heliconius melpomene. The sequence goes on from NC_140398.1 coordinate 10,746,398, forward strand.
GAGTGTCTTATCACCTAGGTTCCCTCTGACTACTCTGATATACTACGAGATACAACGTGAAGCTGATTCATAGGCATAGGAAAAACAACAAGACAACGTAATTACTTTAATAATACGAATACTTTAATAATAAACGAATCATAATATATTTATATCAAGATATTTATTTCGTGTTATAACAGAGCTCGCCCAGTACTTTCATGCCAGTGATGATATTCGTGGTGGCGCAACTTCTATTGGGCTGCGGGGGCTCGCCGCTCCTCACGCTGGGCACTACCTACGTAGATGACCACGTACGGCCAGAGTCGTCCAGCATGTATATCGGTAAGTTGTACTAAAATACAATAGAATATAGATTATTAGAAAAATATATAAATATCTACGATAAATATAAAATTTGAGCGATATAGCGAGCGTCTAAAATAAATAAATATCATACAACATAGTCCTATATTCTCGAGATTTAGGGATCTCGAGATTTAGGGGAGAAGTTACGTTAAAGACTTTTAACATTAAAAATGACTAACTTAAAATTTGCTAAATTATTAAATACGGTGACGTGTAAATATCAATAAAAATCTGAAAATCGCAACATGTTTATTGCCTGCCTGCCCGCGCCTGCTTCGTCCCCCTGCCTTCCTTGTTCTCGTCCTATACCTATATTATACCCATAATTTACCGGCTGCGCGTTCGGTTTTTATTACCTAGCCAAAGTATAAAATAAATAATATTCATTATCTACATGTCTTAGATATTCTATACATTGCTGAGATATTGTATAGAATACCTAATTATACAGATTGTTGGTAACATATAATTATATAAAATCCTACCTACCAAATGCTAACCATAACATTTACGTAAATAATTATACAATGCAAAAGATACTCTCACGTTACACATATAGCTAATTAAGACACACGTGAGCAAGACGGCTAAATATTTTAATAAGATGTTGCGACAGAAAGCCGTTTACAGAAGACTTACAGAGCATATCTTGGAGTGTAATCTTAATACTTAGGCCCACAGCTTTACTCGCATAAAGTTCAACTCATTCCTAAATGTGGGAAGCCTTGGTTAAGCCTATAATATGATATTATCATTACAGTAATAAATATTAGTATTATCCTTATATTAAAAATATGAGTATAAGCAACACCACAATAAAATAAACACACAAGTGTTGAAAAAGCATAAAGTTTAAAGAATGTCATTTTCTAAAATGAATGTTGGAACAGCGGGATTGTTTGTGTAAGCGTCGCACGTCCTCCATCGACCTTTCTGCTATTACACGTCTTTATTGTGAGGACCGAGTGGCGCGTTACTCGTAACCGCACTCATAAACCAAATTGTGCAGACACGACTCAGTTCAACGAACCTTCCTAGACCTCACTCTATTCACAGTTATTGCATAGGTATAAGAACAAGTGGCCGTAAGATCATGTCTACAACCTATACTCTATTCAGAGTCCCATTTATCATTAAATTCGCTGGCAAATCACATATCTTAGAACTTTATCTCCTTAAGCTAAATATGATAGAATATTTAGAGGATAAGCATGTATGGAATTAATGTCTATTGAATATAATGCAGGATAGCTGCCAGCTAATGTAATAGATTGTACCATTGATTTTGAAAAGAGCAACTGTTGAGTTCCTTGCCGGCTCTTCTCAGCAGAACTGCCTACCGAACCGGTGGTAACTTTTTGTTCATATGTTCATTCGACTATTCAAAAGTGCTTATAATAATTGCCTATTTGAATAAAGAATAATTTGAATTTTAATTTATGATAAGCTCAATTACATTTAAAATTTGAAAGTGCCATCTCTTATCCATGAATTATGCTATCATTGCATGTTCGAAAAAGGTGAATTGTAAACAGTTGGCATGTCGCTCGGTTCGCTCAACCTCGAAAACTTAACCCCTGACGTGATGAAGCGCCCTTGACCCTACCCCTTTCAGTCTGCCACTCATGCCAAACTATTTAATCATAATAAAACTTCCGTGTCAGATAGAGACATTTGCTGTAGTCAATGCCCACGTGTCCTCCGTGATGGGAGTGGTAGAATTTTAATTAAACATACTAAGTCGTAAATACGTTTGTGTCGCAAATATCCCTTTATATAGAATCAATTGGTTATAATTAATTAATGTTTTGAACATTCGTTTTATGTTCCTAGAAAAGTATGAATAATGAACATTGTTTGCTACAATAACTCAGCTATATTGATATTTCTAATAAACACCATAAAATTAGTCTGTCGTACTATTGATGAACTAAAACAAAACAAATTAAACCAAAATAAGACTTTTAATGTTAACTTAATTTAAACGTCTAGTTGTATTAATAAGGTTTCTCTACTAGGTGCAGCTCTTGACAGGTGCCTCTCATATCAAATCCAAATCAGTTTCTGTATGACAGAAGATAATTTGAACACGTTTTCTGAACTATAAATTTAAACAATAAAACTAGTTCTATTTAGTTTAAAACATAAAATATACTAATTTAAAAAATTACATTAATTTTATTATCCTCTAGGTATTCCATTAGTTTTATTAAAAGCAATATTCCTGTTATATGTTTTTATCTGCGAAAACTTAATCTATTTTATTTTTATTTTTTAAAAACATAAAATATATTAATAAGTGATGAAAAATTAATTATTATACACCGTATAACCATATAAGCATTAGTAACAGTCATACAGGTAAATGTCGACCCTTGTTGACATTTAAACTATTTTTAAACGTTCTCGCAATAATGCAACTGTGTTTTGATACAAATAAAATACCGCAGTATTAGCTCGACTGCCATTTTTATCGAGTTTCAAGCCATAGGTATTAACCGCGAAATCCGTACCGTTTGCGGACCGCAAAACTAGAGTGACCTACTTTTGGTCCGCAATCGGTAGACGAGTTACTATTACCTACTGCATGCAGCCTTTTACAACGATGTCATCGCTATTTTGAAAATACATTTTTTGGACTAAATCCTGTATTATTACTTAATACATGTTATTTTTTATACTATTATGATTTTTTAAATTTTATTTAATAATATAGTGTAACAGGATTTACGTAAATTCTTTTTTTTACAGGATGTATGTACAGTATGGCTGCATTCGGCCCAGTTCTTGGCTTCTTACTTGGTGCATATCTATTATCATTTCATATGGACTCGTTTTCTGGTGCTATTATTTCTATAGGTAATCATCACAGATTTATACTGAAATTTTAAAATAAATAAAGATTTTTTTTTTTGCATTGTTATTTGTAATGTATTTGTATTTATTTAGGTCCAGGAGACCACAAGTGGGTGGGGATGTGGTGGGGTGGCTTTCTGCTCTGCGGCCTACTCCTAATTTTGGTGGCTATTCCATTCTTCTCATTCCCAAAAGTGTTGGTACGGGAAAAGGAAAAAATACGATTAGTTGAAAAAGCTGCCGCAGCAGCTGGTACTTCTACAGCTAAAACGCCTGCTAAACTACAATCCGATATCAAAGATACAGGATATGGCAAAGACATCAAAGGTTTGCAATTTATATATTATTTTGTTATTATAATGTTAGTAATTTATTATACTATCATTGTCTTTACTATTGGAGCAAAAATATCAGATAAATTATCTGTATTTTCAGATATTCCAGTTTCGATGTGGCGTCTTCTGAAGAACCCGGTATACGTTGTGACGTGCCTGGGCGCCTGTATGGAACTCATGATAGTGTCTGGCTTCGTGGTCTTCCTACCAAAATATCTTGAAACACAATTCAGTCTCGGCAAAAGCCAAGCCAGCGTTTTCACTGGTATGTTAACTCTAAAAACAAGACAATGGAAACCTACTGTTAAGACACTCCGATCCCTCACTCACTGCCAAATTTTCGAAACGTTTTGTGTAAGTAGCGGAATTCAACTCCGTGCATCGAGTGCTTGAGCGGGGAAATAAAAATAGATTGAATTACTTCACCGAGTGAAGATTGAACCCACGACCGTCACGCTCACTATCCCCCGTGCCATAATTGCCTCGATAATCTAAGTTTTCATCAAACATATAGTTTTCGCCTCCCAACACTTATAACCGTTTCACCTTATTTCAAAACAAGTTTGATAAAACATCGATCACACACGCGAAAGACTACTTGATGACCTCGTCTTACCGAAAAATCAATACAAGGCCATAAGAATATTAGCCTTCGTCACCATGATTCAATACTACTAAGTCAATAATGTCCAACAAATTTAGCAAATAGAAATACAATCAACTATGTTTTTATTTAAAAGATTGTGATAGTTAATGTTCATTTCTGCTAAAGATTTATCGATCTGAATACATTAACCGCTTTTTAGTTTCAACTTTCAAACGTCTTGAATTGAGTCTTGCTTAAGTGCACTAAATATTTGTACTTGGGTTCAAATCTCACTAAAAATAGGGTTTACATTTGTTTTCCTGTTTCGATAAAGGAATACATTTTAAGTAGACTAAATTTACTGCCATTTAACATTTACAGTTTCCATTAAATCAAAAAGTCAATAATTAATCAAGTGTAGGTTTATTTTTGCTACTAATGCGGAAAACAGATATAATAATGTAGGTTATATATAATATTAAAAAATAACAATTAAAATGCTAGGACCGTCGTGGCCCAGTGGGATAGCCTCGAAATTTAAACGCGAAGTTGTGGGCCCGGTTCCAATATCCAGACGAGTGAATTTGTTTCATTTCCTAGCTCTCGTAAAAAGCAAAAACCGGCACGTTGGGTTCAGCCACTTCATCAATGTCCCGAAAACCGGGCTTTACTTTGTATGCGGGATGCAGCGTGAAGCTAAAAAAAATAATTAGAATGATACAAATTATATTTGAACAGGTTCTATCGCCATTCCCGGTGCTTGTATTGGTATATTCATGGGCGGGTGTCTTCTCAAACGGCTGGAGCTTCGGCCGAAGGGCGCTGTACAGTTTGTGTTGATATCCAACACCATCTGCCTGTCTTGCTATGCCTTACTATTCTTCCTTGGCTGTGATAACATCAAAATGGCTGGAACAACTATACCTTACACCAATAATAGGTAATTATATCATTATTCACATATTTGTTTGGAATGTAATAATAGGTACTGCAGTAGTCAGTATTTGAATCTTAATTAAGTACCTGCGTATTATTAAATTCAAACGAATTGTAACGAATATTAAGGATTGTCATAAGAATTCAATAAAACGTTTTATCTCGTTCCGTTCGATTTCTGTTGTAGAATTATGTATAATGTTGTTGCCTGAAAACATAAATAAGTTGTAACATATTTACGTAAATTTTAGCTCACGTGTTATTCTGATATAATACCCGGTATTACTATCAAATTTTATCTAAATCCGTCTAGTAGTTTTGTCGTGGACGAGGAGCTAACATGGATGTGCCATCCACAAATTTAGTAATTTGTAATATTAATGCTATAAGATGTTCTAACTGATTTGCAGCAATCCAGAGCCGTTCAAAGTGAATCTGACAGCGGCCTGCAACTTCAATTGCCTGTGCACGGAGACGGACATGGAGCCGGTGTGCGGCAACAACGGCCTCACCTACTTCTCGCCGTGCCACGCCGGCTGCGCTGCCTTCTCGTCGCGCTCCAACTTTACTAATTGTGCTTGTGAGTTTGTTTTTTATGAATTAATATTTAGATAGTTGGGACTTTAATGCTTTGTGAAACATGTCTACCGGAGACAGCTGCTATGTTTATAAGGAATGGCATTCGAAATCCCGCCTAAACTGAAATGATACCGTTTTAAAATTCATAAAATGATATAACTTTTTAAAATGTTTACCATTATTTTAGTGTATTTTAATATTATATTTAATAAAATTGTAAATATGAGTCGAAAAACAAAAAGGAAATTCATAAAGCTTTATCAAAATCGAACATTATGTATATGTTATGTTTAATATACAGTATTTCCCCAGAGGCAGATATCATCACACGATTTAATAACTTTATTTTTATCTTCATGTATCATTAAATTTATGCCAATGAGACTGTCAGCAAAGTGCACTGACCCCTCGTCTGTCGACACTTATCTATTTGTTAGTTTACTAGGAAAAACAATCACATGTACAAACAAATAGGTACAAGTATAAAATCAAAGACAAATAAAACGACACAATGTGCCAACTTAGTAATATTGAAATATTAAAATAATTTTGATTTTATTTAAAATATTATGTTAGAATAGAAATAGCATAATTTTACCAACAAAATCTTTAAAGTTGTTTTTTTCTTAATTGTAGTTTCAAAAACTTTATTTATTTTATGAATCTCCGTAGCCGTTACGATGATAAAATCGGCTGGTTGACACTAACTTACAGCCACAAAATGATTTGTCTTGTCAAATACTAACATGTAACAAAAAAACAAAAAATACTTAATTAATACAAAAAATACATACTATTCGCCATAATTCTTTTAAAATAGCCTAAAATTCAAATATGTATTATCTATACATTGCAATAATAATCATCCAATATGCAGTAAATTAGAGAAAATAGGGCAAATTAATGAACAGTTTTGTTGTATCGATAATATGTTTAACACGTGATACATGTATCAACTTGTATCTCTGTTCGACAAATTAGAGATAATATGATGTAGTGGGCGGTAATAACGCTCGGTTCACGTCGACGCTTCCTTTTCTTGTTACTGTTTCAGCTAATATGTCTTTTTCGTTTACGTTTATATTTATTTTATATAGTCTCATTATGACTTAAGTGCAAAGTTACACAAAATGATGATATTTAAAAATTCTGAAACAGTTTATGATTACTTAAAAAATCTCAGTTATAGATGCTTACTTATGAGTTGATATTAATTATCGCTGACAGCTGATAATGGCAATAGAAAGTTATTCATTTTAATACTTAGGGGTTTGTCTAGATAAATGAACGTATATTTCACCTGATTGCCTAATTTTATACACCCGTACGCAGTAATAATGACTAAACTATGTACTATGCTTTAGTATAAACATCATAGTATATAATGTATTCGGCTAACAACATAAGACACCTAACTTATGAAATGTAAACATATGATAATTTGATAAGAAGGTAAGTAAACAATATCATGCAGTCTGAAAGGGAAATGTAATTACGTATTATTAAATTAATAAATTCGTAATTTCTTTTGACTTAAATTTATTTTTTATACAAAATAAAATTTGTTTTCTTGTTATTTGCACTGCTAAACAATTATGTTTTTTTTTAAAAGCTGCATATATTTAATATATTATAACAATAATGGACTAGTTCATAATTTTTTTCATTAGTAGTACCTACAGATTACTAATACTAATAAATTTCGATTTTTAATATAATAATTTCTCTTTAAGTTTTTCGACTCACAGTCACAGGCAATGTCTTAAAAAAATTGCGGTGCATGGGGAACGTAGTATCCTAATACTAACCTCCCTCTGCCTACCAATCCATTGCTATAATGTCCAATCCATGTATTGAAAATATTTACCCACATACCAGGTGTACACGAGAACATACGCGACATGGGCGTAGGGCTGAGTGTGGGCATGGTGAACGGCGCGTCCGCGTCCGCGCTGACGGCGGGCGCGGCACGCGAGTACAGCGAGGTGACGGTAGTGCCCGTGGCCACGGCGGGCGCCTGCAACCCACCCTGCACTACTATATTCCCCTTCCTCGTGCTCCTCTTCTTCATGACTTTCGTGGTCGCCATTACGCAGATGCCGCTCTTGATGATTGTGCTTAGGTTAGTGTTTTGGTGTTTGCTACATATTTTTTAAAGTAGCATATTAGTTTGGAAAGAGTGTATGGTTCAATTATGAACCTATTAAAAGTTCACTAAAATTTATACTTAATTAATATTATGAACATTATAAGGCTGAGGAGTTTGTTTGGTTGAACACGGTACTCTCAGGAACTACTGGTTCGATTTGACAATATGTTTTTTTATATGTATTCCAACTATCGAATAAGGCTTATAAACTATATTATATTCTATAATTTGCCGTGTGTCAAACATAACTCTTAGTTTTTTCCATTTGACCATGGGATCTAAGTCACTGGTAAAAGCTAGTCTATCTATTCATCGTAAAATTAACACATTTTTCCAAAGTGTTTTATTTATTTTAATTTATTTTGCTTTATTTGAAATTGTAGATCAGTGAGTGAGGAAGAACGTTCATTTGCTCTGGGTATGCAATTCGTTATCTTCCGTCTGTTCGGCTACATCCCTGCGCCTATCGTGTTCGGTAACCTGATAGACTCCACCTGCATCCTCTGGAAGCAGTCCTGCAGCGGGGAGAAGGGGGGCCGCTGCCTGCTATACGACATCGAACAATTTCGATACAGGTATGTACAACCACAATGCAAATGATACGTTTTGTTTAGTTCCTACTGCAAGGTTATGTCATTTAAAGAGATGTCATCGAATAACATAACAACGTAGATGCTACTAATGTAACGGATATCCATGTATACAGGACAATATACAGGTCTGGAACCCAGCGCAATCGATCCAAATTATGTTTGTTTTTTTTTGTAGTTTCGAACCGCCGACAATTGGCTGAATTTCAAGAATACTTACTACTAACCTTACAACACGATGTTCTATATACTTATCAGTTGATTTGTCTTAACTTTAAATATTATTATTGTAAAGAAAATACCTTCACGCTTTGCAATACCTGTAGCAGGGTAGGCAGAGGGAACCAGGTTTTAGGTATTTCGTTCCCAATATAAATATTATTACCATGGACGGATCTAGATATTTTTTCTAAGTGTTCCCCTTAGCTTAACCTAACCTAACTTTAGCTTTAAACTAATATTTTTGTGTAATTTATTTTTTTTCGTTATTTATCCTCTTACTCGTGCACCTATGATTGTAAGTTCAATTTTTCCAGATACGTGGGTCTTTGTGGTGGCATAAAAATTGTGGCCCTCGGTATATTCTTGGCGGACTGGTGGCTCGTGCGGCGACGACGACACCTCGAGACGTCGGCCCCCCTCGACCCGCATAAAGACATCGCGGGCTCCATCATCAGCCTCGACAAATGTAAGTTATGTAACTAACATAAACTGTTGAAGTGTGTGAATTATTTAATTTGTTGTAATAATATGTAGTATAATATGTAAATATATAAATTAATACAATAAAATAAATAAAATACTCTTGCAAGAATATAATAAACTTAAAATGGTAATTGTATCAAGGTTACTATTTAACATATAAGATAAACAAAATAATTCTGTCGTAGTGTTCGAGGAATTACCGTCGACGGACAACGCTAGCGGGCTGCGATCGGGCGCCACGTCGGGGCCCAGCTCGGCCGGCACCACGCCGCTAGACGCGTTGCAGCGCACCGACTCGCAGTACTCGCAGGAGTCGCAGCCGCGCGGCTCGCTGGGGCGCCGAGAGCGCGTGCTCGTCGCCTCGCGCCACCTGCGCAACGACTCCAAGACCATTCAACTGGAGGGCCCCGCGCCCGCCCCCGCCCCCGCGCCCTCCGCGCGCGACCTGAGCCTCGACCAGCTCAAACTGCTCGCGCTGCCGCCCTGCAAGCGCGCGGATGACGAGACCAAGCGGCTGCTGGAGGCGGGCGGCGTGCTGCGCCACCGCCGCACGGGCTCGCGCGACCTGAAGCCACCTGCCGGCCGCCACAAGCGCACGTCTTCGCACCACATCACCATGGAGCCCCACGAACTAAGCCTGCAGTTGCAGAAGGGCCGCAGCGTGGACCAGCTGGCCGCGCCCAGCGTGTGAGCGCACCCGAATCTCATTGTGGACAGTTGGACAGTTGACGCTGTGTTGCGACGAATAGAAAAAATAATTTATGCAATTGTCGCTTTGTACGGATGGTGAAAACACGTTAGGCTAAACGAATTATTTCTTCTATTACGCTTAAGCGACCGTGAGTGATTTCGAACCATATCTTAAATGTAGTTTAATTAACGCTTATCGCGATCGAGATGAAAGGTTCTCATTGCGTCTCTTACTGTAGCTATATATTTAAATAATCAAAACGGTAAGTTTTTATTTTGTGTTCATAGTCAAAATGATCGTAATTTAATAGGTTTAATACTCACATCACTTTTGCTGTCACTGTGCATATTCCGCTTATAATTTTGGCCTAACTATGCCTAGGTAAATTTATTAGATTTAAAAATGCAAATTGCCATAAAAAATACTGTATTTTATTCTAAACTATTTCTGGAATTAAATCAGAATTGTACTTAATTTTTTACAAATATAGGAAAAAAATTATGTCATTGTCATAACGTAACTTTTTAACATTAATGGGAATTTTATCAAAACAAGCACTAAAGAACTCTTAAATAAGATATAAAACTAAAAATCTCGTAATAATACCAAATATCCTTTACAATACTAGCTAAATATGTGCAATTTTAAATAAATAACTACAGCCTCACATATTTAAAAATCTATTAGTATATTGGACTGTGCAAAGCAATATTTTTATAAAAATTAAACTTTTAATAGTAATGTAATGTATCATTAAATGAAAGAAAATAAATATTTAATTGTTAAAATTCATTATTTTGGAAAAAACATTCCTTTTTTATTAAATTTATAACATGCCACCTAAACCAATATAAAATAACTGAAAATTATGGAAGGTAGAGGTAAGGAGACCCATTTCATATGACGATTTAGCTGAAAATGTGTCCACTAGTAAACAATAAATTGTAGTTGAAAGTTCGACTGCAATAACGCAAATTTTAACTGTATTATAGAAAATTTGGTATTACGAACTAACCAATTATAGAAAAATCGAAGTATACTGAGTTTGGATAATTAATATTTTTAATGATTCGACTTGTTTGCATATCTATTTTCTCTCGAAAATACGCCAATAGTCTTATCTGCAAAGAACACACTACATTCTTTAAAATTATCCTACGGCATTCATTCTACGGCCACTCTTCTTTAATCTGTTTTGTAGGACACTTTTTCTTACACGGCAATGGTCTTCCTTACCTCTATCCGCCCTGATAAAAATAAACCAATAATAATTACTGACTACAATACTTGCAAGTCTGTAAAAATCCTTTAGTTTAGAACATTTTATTACATAAAGGTGCAGTAGATCAATTATATTAAACATCAGATAAGTACAAAAATATTTCATTATTATTATTTTAAACAAACAACAACAATTAACAAATATCTCCAGTTATATAAATCATATAATAACGTAAAACTATTTATTTGATCTCATGTGCCGAGAGCAACTTTAATGTGATGAGAGTGTTAATTAACAAATTTATATGAACTCTATTTAATTTTTCAAACTAAATATTGAATTGTTTAAATCAAGTAGCTATTTATGTATTAATTAAAAAATTTACTTCGGTATTCATATTATTATTTTTCATACTAGTAATGTCGAGATTCTGCAATACATGCTAAAAAATATTATATTACTTAGTTAGCAAATTTGGAAAAGAGTTGAATAGTCAAAAAATATTTTTTATAATTTTTCCACCATTGTATTGTAATTCAAAATTTATTAAAAGATTTTTCCTTTGTTTCTTATGCTGATACAACTCTTAGACAAAAATCCATATTATTTGTACACTAAAGTACAACAAACAAGTTTATACTTGCTTTCTTTTAATATAATTTGATATAAAATTTGTTGTATATATCTAAATGTCAATTCATAGGCTGCTGTATCTAAAGAACTCAATTACTATTGTAGTAATGTTATTTTAGTATAAAATATTTTTAAACTGAATATTTATCTTGTATATTAAGAAAAGACAAAGTGAATCATCCGTGTAAATTTTTGTCATATATTTGTTAAGAGAGAAATAGTTTGATATGAAGAGTGTTATATCTAAAAATGCCTTATTACAATAGGTTCTAAGACTTGATACTGACTTAGCTGTACTTGATAAAGTTGTTATGTCGATTGTGAATGATGATAGTTTGATGATAGCAACTTCTAAACTAATTTGTTGCATTTAGTGATTAATAAAATTGCATACATATTTTTATGTACATTTTTATTTAATTCCTTTAAATCTCATTCTACTATTTCCACAGTATTTATTAGCCTGCAGCTCCTATGCATGGTAAAATAAAAAAAACTAAGACACATACTATGTGTACGAGGGCTATGGGCTGTCCATTGAAATGATTTATAGTAGTTAATATAGCTTTAGTAAATATAACTAAAGTCTTCGCCACTTCTATAGTGTTAGAGGCCGTTGTGGCGCAGCGGCACAAAGATGCGACTGTATCGCGGTTGTGTTGTGTTCAATCCCCACTCGAGGAAGTGAAATTTTTGTTTACGTTTATATTTCCATTTCTTCCCTCTGGTGTCGAGGCAAAGCGCGGCGTTGAGTTCTGCCGACAGAAAGTGGGTACCGGAGTATCTTAACACTAGGTTCCCTCTGCCTACCCTGCTGTGTGCGTGATACAGCGTGAAGCTGATTTGATTTATTCTTAACCATAGTCTTCCTCGTTAATCAGACTTTCGACCAGAAAAATGATTTTTCAATGTATGTATGTAATTTCTAAAAATAAATGTAAGTCGTTTCTGAAATTAACGCATTCAAGCAAACAAATTTTGTGATGTTAGGGTAGATAATTAATAATTAAATTAAGCAAATTAAATTTTAAGCATGGAAAAAGAAAAAAAAACTAGAATTAAAAATACCTATATATATATTTCCAATTATTCAGAAAATATTAGAAAACAATATTATCAATTATTCTACTAGTGTTGCCTTGAAAGTATAATCTACAAATAAACTGACAATACCTAGAAATATCCAGAGATCCAAGGTGCTTTAAAGCATGTTTCTACTTGTGAGTTAGACAAATATTATTTATAAATTAAAATAAGATTATCTGTAGTAATAAATATATTGTAGCACAAACTAAAGTATTTATAATAATTATAAAAAGTTTTTATACTTTTTTATTTTGCTGCTAAGAGTCTAAATAAAATACCAAACTATCTATACAATTTATTTTATAAAATAACTATACACATATTGAGAACCAAAATAAATGCATTAACAACATTTTGACCTACAGCTATGTACACATTTTCCTTAATCTAATTCACCACATTCATTGATAACAACTTTCTTTGAAGGTTTCCCATTTCTAGAACCTAGACTTTCCATTTTTCTTACAATGTCCATACCTTCAACAACTGACCCAAAGACAACATGTTTTCTATCCAACCATGGTGTTGCAGCAGTAGTGATAAAGAACTGGGAACCATTTGTATTGGGTCCAGCATTAGCCATGGATAAAATTCCTGGGCCTGTGTGCTTCAGTTTAAAATTTTCATCCTGGAATGTTCGCCCGTAAATGGATTTTCCACCAGTGCCATTATGGTTAGTGAAATCACCACCTTGGCACATAAAATCTGGAATAATTCTATGAAATGATGAGCCTTTGTATCCAAATCCTTTTTCTCCAGTACATAAAGCTCGAAAATTCTCAGCAGTTTTGGGAACTTCGTCAGAATTTAATTTCATAACAATTCGCCCCAAAGGTTCGCCGTCAGCTGATACATCAAAATACACTTTCTTTTCTGCTTGACTGGAAGCAAATCTGAGTGCCGCAGCAGAATACAAGGTGCCATTTATAATGGATCGGCGTAATAGCCCAACTCCAACCATCGTTGTGGTCTCTGAAAATAATAAATATATAAATTGGAGGTTATGAGGCAGGCCGCCCTGCCTGATAAAAATATTCTTCGCTACATAAATATATTAAGGCACAGTTCTATTTAAATAAACAACGTAAGTAGAAATTATTTAATGTAAATTAACATTTGAAATAGAATTGCTTGAAATTTATTATAATAATGTATCTGTGTATATTATTGTACTTATGAATTTCAGAAAGTGCAAACAGAAATATGAATATGAAATAAAATTCTCAAAACGATAAGACGAAAACTATTCTTACATTAGAAATATTTCCAATTTCAACTTACGAGAAATTGTAATTCGTATAATAAGTTAGGTATGTAGTTGATTACCTAATCTAATACATAACTAAAGTAACGTTACCTTGTAAGTTAAAGTTAACTTTGTACCACAGACAAATAAATAACTAATACGATAAAGAAATATATCGATATATTATCATTATCAATACAGATTAACTTAAGTTAATAAGTTTGTTGAAGTTGAACTTGAATTGAAATTGGAACTATGTGCTAGACCCATCGTGCCTCTCTATTGTTTATTTCTCGCTCTCACTAGTACACTCGACTCAGGCCAAACGTGACGATAAATCATTTAATCTAAACAATCTATCTAAACATCATTGAATAGATATATATATATCTATTTTTCGCTCTACCAGAGCCTTTCGATTATTTTCTTTTTGATTATATTATATCTGAAAGAAATCCCTGAACCGAATGTTGGATTCAAATTTGGACCTAAAATCGATGTTTAGAATTCAAATACATATTCTGTAGTTAAATTGTCAATTTGTCAAAATCAAATGTGAAGTGTGTTCTGCGGTCAAATAATCAAATCAAATTGACATGCTCGAAGCTCGAAGACGGAATACCAACACCAAGTTTGAAATTGACTTTTTTCATTTGCAAAGTGAAACTATATAGTAATTTTCGTTACAATGATATACTTATATTGAAAAGCAATACAAATAATTAATATTGATCTAAAAGATACATTAGACAAAAAATAAATAGCTTTTACATTTATATTAATCATGTACTGCTTGAGATCATTCTTAACGCATATGCGACGTTCTGTAGTATATTCTGAATTAAAAAGAAACCGTACTAATTTAAAACATTCTCAGCGAATACCACGGCTCTACGCAACCCAGGTCCCCAATGAAGACGATTATGGTAAGTGATATTTGTTTACATCATAACCTTTCCAATGTCTTACAAAGGCACCAATTGAATTATTTGATACATATATACATTTCTAGTATATTAACCGTTTTGTTTTAGATAATATAATTACACAATTGTGTAAGGGAGATCAAGATCTAGAAAAAAAATTAAGAGTCTTAATGCTAGAAGTAGAAGTAATGCGTCAAGATGGAAGATTTGCACCAGAGACTCTTCAATTAGACCATTGGCGGCATTTACTAAGTCTATCTAGTAGAAATCAAAGGTCTTCTTATCTAACTTTTCTTTGGAAAATTGAAAAGAAAAAAGAAAATGAAAAAGTTAATACATTTATGAAGTTTTTATTTAAGAGATATAATATATTTTATTTGGAAAAATGAATCTCTGTGTTACCTATAAAATATTTTTTTCTAGGCAAGAAAAGAAGCCAAAAGAAAAGAGTTTGAAAATTCCCCAACTCTAGAGTTTAGAGAATATCCAGATGATCTGCTTTATGGTATCCAACATATGTCACTGTTTCTTAGAATTAGGGACCAATCTATCAATAATTTTGATAATTACAGGTATTAAAGTATGTTTTATTAGTAATTTTGATAAAAGTATCCCAATCATAACATGATAGGGAATGCAGTGTTAAAACATTCCATTCTCCACTTTCCATGTGATTTTTTCATGGCATTACATGTTGAGTGGCAGAACTCAATGACAGACTTTTGCCTTGGCGCCAGACTAAAGATTTTTTTATTTCAGTCTTTAGTAACACTGTCATCAGATTTGTTGAGGATGAGTCAGTGCCTTAGTCTCCATTCTGAGCACAAAGTGAGCAAACGAATGAAAATATTAAATGAATAATAATATATAATAATTAATTCCTCTGAGTGCGGATTGAACCTACAACCATTGCATTACAGTTACCCTTGTGCACTTCCCCTACGTCATAACAGTCTATAATGTAAATGCTTGCTTTAATTCATTATGTGTTTAATTAAATTACAGAACTCTGAGATCATTGATGTACGGGCAATCTTTAGTTATTGATTGTTCATATGAGGAGCATATGGTGTGGAGAGAAATTACTAATGCTGCTAAACAAGTAACATTTCTCTTTGGGGATAACAGATTACACAAGGAACCATTTAATTTGCATTTATGTAACATAAATCATAGGGGAGAATTTATGAAACAACTACTTAAAAATATACCTTCATTGCATGAGCAATGGTTTCCAATGAATATTCACAAGGAGAGCTATTTAGACTTGTTCCCTAAGGAAAATTTGGTTTATCTCACACCTCATTGTAGAGAAGAATTAACATCTTTTGATCCTGATGCAATTTACATAGTTGGCTGCATGGTTGATAAGGTGAATATTTTTTATTATCTATATCCCACATTATATATGACCTTTGGGATCTCTGTATTCCAAAATGTAAAATCATTATATAAGTTGATGACACTGGCTCATATTCTTAACTACATTCACTCATTCAACCCAATCATTCCATATGTCTTACAGCCTACTATAGTATCACAAAATCTTCACAGGTCATCTTTAGTGATTAACATCTGTTACTTGGGCATAATATTTAAAACTTATATTTGAAGTAACTGGCGGAACTCAACGCCGCGCTTTGCCCGGACATCAGAGTCAAGAAATGAAAATAATTTTATTTCCTCTATAATATTCCAAATCAGAAACGAATCCACAATCTGCTTGCTGCATTTACAGACACAAGCTTGTGCGCTTATTTAAAAGTATAATTCATATTTTGTTTAAAAATCTAATAATTTTCATTGTAGATGAACAACGAACCACTGTCTCTTGCAAAAGCAAAGAGGGATGGACTAAGAATGGCCAAACTACCTTTAGATAGATACCTGGAGTGGGCTCCGGGGTCAAAGAAAAATTTGAACATTAACCATATGATACCAATATTATTAGATTTAAGGTTAACTGGGGACTGGGAATATTCTTTAAGACATATTCCTAGACGGAAACTCATGGCAACAAAAATAATGGCTCTACAAAAAAAATTAGAAAGTTCTCCATTAGCCAAAGATGCTATATTAAAAAATTTTAAGTCTGTAAACTTGAAAAAAATTCCATCTCTCCAAGAAAAAAAATATAATTCAAAGAGGACATTGTATGATGATGAAAATATATAAATAAAAATGGCAGATAAATCACATTTTACATCTTTATTTTATTTTATTTCTTAGATTTAGAAGTGTATATTAATTTTATGATAAAATGTTTCTATAATTCATTTCCTTAAGTAACTATAATTCTAGTTTTTGTACAATGTATTAAACATAATTAAACTTGAGAGACACTTTCTATGTGAGAGTTATAATATACACACTTGGTAATTTTGAAATGCTCCAATGTGCTCCAAAGAGCACAATGAGATAGATATTGCACACAATTCAATCCAAGACTACTAAAACAATATATGCTTTGCATATTTCAATTTCATTAAATATGTATCAAGTTATATTAAATTGTATATGAATGCACTGAAATATTTTATATTTATAATAACATATAAAACTTAAGGCTACACTGCACAGCGTGAATGAAGTATTATTATAAAAATAAATGTCGAGCTAAGACAAAGGCATTGTGCGCATGTCGACGTCGGCCGCGGTCTCGGAGCGTTGCTTGATGGTGGCCAGGATCTCCTGCAGGTTGGAGGGCAGCGCGATGTCTGCCAGCGGCATGGCGGGAGCAGGGGCGGGGGCGGGCGGCGTCAGTGGCCGCGACGGGGAGTACGCTTCGTTCTATTCCAATTAATAATCGATTGTACACATTGAAAGCGCATAGAATATTGTTTTTAGTATGGTAGGCAAAGTGAACCTGGTATTAAAACAGCGCTTTCCGCTTAATTTTAAGACATTGTGTATTGAGCTACGGAATTTAACTCGCTTTGTTTTGTTACCAGAGCAAGCAAATAAAATAATTGATTCCCCTTAGTGGGAATCGAAACCACAGCGATCACGTTGACCAGTCAATATTTTTCAAAATTTTACAAATTACTCTACCTCTCCACTTGTTGACGACGAATCGGCTCTTGTCATCTTTAGTATCTGCTGCTTTTGTTCTTCAATCTGGCGGTTCAATTCTTCCATTTTTGTTCGAAGAGTGTTAGAATTTGGTGGTAGGGAGGGCGCTGAAGCACTGTTACTTCCCGACGACGACCCCGGACTGTAAGCTTCTTCGTCGTCTGCCGCCGCTGTTTTAAAAACAAAAGTATATTGCTTTAATTTCTTAAATTATTTTAATAGTTATAAAATTTTATTGTAAACCTTTTGATAGCTAAATTTTTCAAAAGTTTTTGAAACTCCATATTTAAACGATAAAAAAATCGTTATAGCTGTACCAATTGATTATCTTACTCTACATGACAAAAATGTGCATTTGAGAATCGGGAAATGTTTTCTTACTATGGAAGACCATAGTTCATAGTTCATAAAAAAATTCTTAATGTGACGGTATAGTGTCTTGTAAACAAAATATCTTTCAGTCAACGCGACCTATGTTCATAGGTTATTAGATTACCAATATAGATATGCAGACATGCACTTCTTTACAAGACCAAATGATGTCACAGTAAAACAACATGGCGTCTAGCTGCATAGCTTGTAAAATTGAAATGCTTATGGTACTTCACGTTTTTTTTTAAATTTAGGGTAAAGTATTTATATACTTTATTTAGTGAACTAAAGATAAAACATATTTAAAAAATGGGAGTAAATAAGTCGTAATTACCGAGAGACGCAGCGATTTTGTCTTTGACAGACGTTGAGAGAGCTGATGAAGGGTAGGTGGGCAGCGGCAGCACGCGCCGGCGAGGTGACAGTGGCGGCGTGTACGACTTCTTGCGAGACTCGCGCGCCACCTACAATAAATATACTATTTTTATTATAAACTCAAATAATTATATTTAAAATGAAAGGCACAATACATGTTAACTTTTTTAAAGTAAAATTATATTCGCTAGTTAGCTCACTAAAGTTACTGCCTTAGACCTAAGAAGAACAGGTGTAAGAAAAAATCAGCGGGATTTTTTTATATTCTTAAAACTTGGGTTGGCGTTGTCGTGGCACATCGTCTGACTGTGTTCACTCGAGACAGCGCGACGTAGAGTTCCATTACTCTATACGCAATGTCTCGAAATCGGGCGGTGTGTGATAGCAGTCACACAAGGTTCCGTCTACCTCCTCTGCTGTATGATCCCGCATCACGTAAAGTTAAAAAAAACATTAAAAAACTCTTCCGATGAGGCTACTAGGATTCAAAAAACCACCAGTGGCTATAATTCCAGAAAACATTTATTATTAATTACTGAGGGTAACAACTATTATATGTAATTAATAATTCACACAATTTTACATAATTGGTGTTTGTTTGGCATTTTGAAATATGCGTTTTTCCTTTTGTTAACAATAATTATGTTAACATGTAATGTTCACCACTATATATGTAGCATGTAATATAAAAAATAACTAGAAAAAAGGTAGTGACATTTATTTCGATACACACGATTTTGTTTCTAATCAATATGTTATGCAGTACAGGTGGGCTATTATTTTAAATGAATCATTTTTTTAAAACTACAATGTCAGAATTTTTAAATATTTTTTGAAATCGATTTGGAATTGATTGATTTCAGAAATTGCATGCTTTACGTGTATCTATATTAAAATTATATAAAAACATTAATTTACAAAAATAACTTTGATTAAGACTTAACAGACATTTGCTTAGAATACAATACATAAGGTAAAATGGATAAGGATGGAAGGAAATAAAATATTCGAAATACGTCAACAATATTATAAATATCACAAATAATAAGTAATATTATTAATATAACATAATTAACAACATATTATTTCTAAATATATTATGTCTTCATTTATAATTTCTACATGATAAATATATCAACTAAAAGAATTAATAATATATACAATCCAATACTTATATCCATATACAACATATATGACTACACAGAGTAATATTTACAATAAAAATAAACTCTCCAAAATTTCATAAATATATATTTATTTACATTGCCATGCTTGCTCTGTCTATATTCAACTAACCTTAGCCGGTACAATATCTTGTGGTGTCATTGACCCCGGGCGTTTTCTCTTTTGTCTAATGATAATGGAGATAAGTAGATGGGTTTTAACGTCTCCGAGGCCGGGACCGTCCAAAGGTAGAAGGGTTGAGGGTAGAGATGTATTTGCTGGCAATGGGACTATATAGAAATCTTTTATATTGAGTGTTTGTGACACTCTTACTACTCCCAATCTGAAAATATACAATAAGTACTTATATCTTTCATTAGGTAAACAACATCCATATTATTACTAACTCCAGCAATTGTAACGTATGTATATATATTATACATACATGTATCTTATGTTATTACATTTATTCTCAGGACATGAACTTGACATTTTCTAAAGACACATTGAGAAGTCTAGAAAATACTAATTTTATAATTTTGTACTATTTTCTGTGTTATTTCCTAAGTTTAGCAAAACTCTTGTGTGCTCTCTTAACATTAATTATAATACTAAAAATTGATAAAAATAAACCAACCTATGCCTGCTGCTAAGATAGCTGTACAATGCGATGTATTGCATTCTCTCCTCATCATTGGCAGCCTGGAGTTTCAATACAATAATGTCCTTATTGCTTGCACGTTTCATCTTACCAATGTAGTCCCAAACTGTATCCGGCTTTATTCTACCAACTATATCTAATTCTGCGGGGAGATCTTCTTCTAAATCTACAGCATTGCCTGAAACCTATAATATAAATTATTGATAACGAAGTTTTTTCTGTTTATTAAATTATAGTAGATTTTTTATTTAAATATGAGGGTTATAATGTATAGTGAATTTAAATCATGTCCAGTAAAAATTAAAATATTTGTTTAATAATGTTTATCCTTTGTTTTCTAAAAATGTTTCTTTACATATAGACTACACACCTCATGCCCTGCCACATAAAACCTGGCCACGTCCACCATGTTTATGCAGCCATTCCATACAGTAGCAGCCGAGTGCTCCACTGTACTGCTAGGTTCCTGGTCGCTCTCAGCTTCTGTTAAACATTAATAACATTAACATTGTGAATTATATATATACTAAATGTTTATTGCCACCTTATAAAAGAAATTATTTATTCAAAATTTTAGTTTTAAATAAAAAAAACTAAGATATATTCTTTAATATTATAAAGTTAGTTTATTTGCATGCACTAATGTCAGGAACAACTGGATACTGTAGGTAAAAGGTAGGGGTGTGAAAATTAGTTTATGTAGAGATATTGCATACCAGACTTATCCTGTTTTGGTTTATATTTAGGTGGAGATATAGTAACATTGGCATCTATAGAGAATGTCTTTGAGGGATCATACTCAACATTGCCATATTCAGATATTTCATTATTGTAAGTGTCCTCATATATATCTTCTCTGGATTTTCTTAGATCTTCTTCAGAAAATGCTGAAGTGACCATGGGTTCATGAGGATCATACTCTGGATGTACTTCCTTCATCATAGCAGATTTTGGCCTCTCTAATGAATCAGAATCAGTAGAGCTGAAAATTGAGAAATATTTATAAATAAATAAATTTTGGTTAATGAATGAAATAAAAAAAGTCGTCGAGTAGATAAATTTGATCATTGTATTTATTTTCGATTTAATTTAAAATTTCAATTCTAAATAAGCCAAACATTCTCACTTCTCTCTAAATAATAAATTAATGAATATAAAAAAACCATACTCACTCATTCTTACTCTTGTTAAAACTAGCCTCTTGAGATCTGGAGCGGTGTTTGAAATTGTCGTCCGCACTACGCCGTTTGGAGCGGGCCCTGTGCTCCCGCGCTCTAGAGTGTGAACGGCGCAGCGACCGCGACCTCTCCACACCTCTGGAAGTTGATCTGGAATGTTCTCTGGACGGCCTCTTTGGTTTAGCCCGCGACCTAGATCTATATCTTGAACGATCTCTAACTTCTGATTTCTCCTTGGATTCCGTTTTTGATCTATCTTTTGATTTTGACCGAGACCTTGACTTTCTTTGGGACCGCCGTGATGAGCGATACTCCCTTTCCTTAATATCCGACTTTCGTCTGGAAGATCTAGATGATCGTTTCTCGGAATCTCTTTTTGCCTCTTTATCTTTTTTCCTGGAACCTTCACCATCTTTATCTTTTTTCTTGCCATGTTTTTTATGGGAGTCTCCTTTTTTAGACCTGTAAATTAGTTTCGTAATAATATTAACAAACTTTATAATAAATATTTGTATGAGTTGAATGTAATAACAAATTAATAATTACGGTTCTTGAGGCGCAGTCTCGGGTAACCCATCTCCGACGGCGTCATTTAAAGCTGATACCAAATCTTCTACCGCGACATTCGGATCCAATTCCGTTGATACAGATTTTTTTGTTTCCATAACCTGAAACATTTTTTATATTGACATTCAATATATTAGATTATCAAATAAATCAAAAATTTATCATGGACATATTATTCACCTCTTCCCCTTTGTGAGTTTTCAAAACGTAGGTCTTGCTTGCGGCTAAAAGGTCAATCTCAGATTTTTTTATTAATTCTAACTGATGTTTAGCTTCCTTGTCTCTCCATTGAGCCAATTCTTGACTCGCCAATTCTTCAGGCGACAGTCTTACCTAGACATAAATATAATAATGAAATTAAATTATTTAACCACAACATAATATTTAAATCTTGGACTTAAAATTCTCAATACATACCAATTGTTTAGGTGTGATAACGCGCTCACAGATCTTTTCCCATAAAGACAAGTTTTTCCGATCCTTGATGTTGAACATCAGGGATCTATACTTCGCTTTATATTTCATGCCTACATCACGGTTAAAAAGTTCGTGCAACTCATTTTCCGTTTCATTTGCAAATTCTATAATTTCATCTTCACTAAACTTGGGTCCGTCACTTTCTGCCATGCGTTGGGAGATCTGTTCTTGAAGGGCTTTCCTCACGTTATCCCGGATGGGGTCCTCTGAGCCCATCCTGATCCTCTTGTCGGGAGTGTCTTTACGGCGAGAGGTAGACGGCGACACTGCCGGCTACGAAATTATTACCATGAATATGCTATACACCCATAATCAAAATGTAAACAAGTCAAGGCTAACTATCAGTTTTGATAGTAGTTTATAAAAAACTGTGTAAATGGACAAACAGACATTTTGTTCATCAATTATCTATTTTAGCACTTGTTTTTTTTTGTCTCAAAACGGCCGACTTACTATGACATACTATGTATAATAAAATAAAATAACAAGTTCAGCATTTAAAGTATCTTTCCACATGTGTTAAAATTTACATGTATTTTATTATGGACTATGTACGTGATTTATATTACGTGATACTATTCAATACTCGTATAAGAGTAATTGTTTTTAGTGCGGAAGTTTCCCATCTTAATTTTTGAATATAAAGATTTACGACTAACTACTGTTTAGAATCAAAATTAGCACTTTAGAGTTTAGGCCTTTGTAAAAGATTTACTCTGTAAAGTTTACAAATTAACTAATGTTTTCAGCTTAAAAAATAATATTAATAATGAATTATTATTTATCAAAATAATAATTCATTATTAATATTTTTTTTATTGAATGAATTATTATTTTGATAAATAATAATTCATTCAATAAAAATATCCTTAAAGCTAGAGAGCTATTATTATATTTTATATGTTAATTTTAGTTAGGGCTTCGTAGCGCAGCAGCACAAGGGTGTGACTGTAACGCGAAGGTTGTGGGTTCTATCCCCACTCGAGGAAGTGAAATATTTATTTACGTTTATATTTCCATTTCTTCGCTCTAGTGTCGAGGCAAAGCGCGCCGTTGAGTTCTGCCAATTCACGCAATGCCTCCAGAATTCGGCAGAATGTAGGGTGAAAGTGGGAAGTGAGTGTCTTAACACTAGGTTCCCTCTACCTCTGCTGTGTGTGGGATACAGCGTGAAGCTGATTTGATTTTAATTTTAGTTAGCAGCCATTAATTTATTTTATCTTGATAAAAAGAAACTTTAAAAACGTTATTATAAATGAAGATTATAAATAAGGGATGCAAGTATATATATAAAAGGACATGTTCCCACTGATTGGGGTAAGACGCACGCACAGCTGTAACCGCTGTGCGTAGAAACGTGAAATTTGGACAGATGTTTATTTTCGTAATGTGGACATCCACTAAAAAGGGATTATGAAAAATTTTAACCGTAAAGGGGCGAAATAGGGGTTGAAAGTTTGTATGGAAAAATCTTTAAATCGCCACCGATTTTATTTCATCAAGATATTTCATTGAACACGTGTTTCATAGTTTATTAGAATTCTCCCCTAAGGGTGCAAATAAACAAGCGAAGCTGCGCGCGTCCGCTAGTACAATAATAAAATTAAAATACCTTTTCTACTAACGACTGGGATCTACTCAAGGTGGTTCTAACTGGCTTCCTCTTCTCACTTGGTACTTGTTCACTTGAAGTTTTTGTCGATGATTTAGGCGTTTCGAAAATTGATAATTGTTGAGACTTTGGTGTCACAGGCGTTTTTGGAGATGGAGTTTTAGGTTCCTCCTTCAATGAAGGACCACCTTTAATCAATTTTTCTTTAACCTCTGATTGTGGTGTTTTAGGTAAACTGGGCGAATGTTCCACAGATTTTTTAGGAATTCTAGCAAAGTTAAGGGTTGTTTGAATTTTATTGGGTTCATTGTAGGATTTTTTCCTCGCTACATTTGGTTTAGTGGCACTTAGCGTTCCGGGACGTACTACTTCAAACGTAGGATTCTTTTGGAGCCAAGCTTTTAAATTCTCTGCTGTGGGGGCATTTGGGCCAGCGAGGAGCCTGCCAGATTTTCTTTCATACACAATAAACTAAAAGAAAGAAATAATAAGAATCAATAAACATATAACACATTCTAATTATACGAATAGTTGTGTTGATTCATGCAAAGGCGTGTATCTACATACCCGTGAGTCAGAATTAGTTTTCTCAGATTTTTCGCTAGAGTCGGCCTTGGTGGAGGGGGGCGGGCTTCCTAGAGAGTCTTGGGCGTGTTTTAATATGCATGCATCGCTGCAGTATATACTACTGGCTCGTGCGGGCCTCTTGCAAACAATGCAAGTAGTTTTAGAAGTTAACTCTTTTGTGATAGGTGGTGGTGTACTTACTCCGGTGTTTGTGTTCCTTGGTGTTGTCGGCACCTGTTGTATTGTAGTTAGTTTTTATTTTCTTATTATAACATTGGAGTCATTCATAAATTCGATAAGGGGTGTGGAAGGTGTTGAAGAAGAGGGACATTATGTGATAATGATCCTTAATTTAGTTATATCACATTTCAAAATATAATATACTAACATAACATTATAACAGAACTGCCATTTTAATTTAATAATTTCTAGGTGTGAAATTGCACAATATAAGACGTCACACTAGGTAGAGGTTACAAATGTGACAAGGACATGGGAGGGATCAAATAACCATGAAATTCGTGACGTAATTTCTGAATGGCCCATTTAAGCTTTATATAATAGAGTTAGGCAGAAAAACATAATGTCAAGACATTTCATTTTTATAAATTGCCTGTTGAGTGGTAAAGCTTGCGTTTTACTTTGCCAAAGATGGGAAATGATTTTAATGCATTTGCCCTTATAGTTAGATGTTGTACTAATGCGACGCGACGGCCTCTTATTTTTTTATTCATTTAAATAAATAAAGAGTCTGAAAATATTTCGCCTATAAGAATATTATATCTATTTTTAAAATTTTGCAGGTTACCGTAACCGCTGTGCGTAGAGAAACATGAAATTTGGACATACGTTTATTTTCGTAATCTGGACATCGAAATGGGATTTTGAAAAATTTTAACCCTAAAGGGTTGAAACCCGAAATAGGCGTTGAAAGTTTGTATGGCAAAATCTTTAAATCGGCACCGATTTTTATAAAAATTTAAATTCAGACTGTTAAAAATATTTTATTAAACATGTGTTTCATGGGGTTTTTAGGGTTGGCCCCTAAGGGTACAAATAAGCGGGCGAAGCTGCACGGGCGTGTGCACTAGTACGAATATAACTTTACATCACAGGATTCTCTTTAACTACTATAAATAACACACAGTAAGTATTTTAATTTATATGAAAAAAAAAGCCAAAAATTTACAATCAAGATAGCTTAGGTAATAACCAATTGGAAAATGTTAACTATGTGCAAACTTCCATTTCTATAAAACAATGGCCTACCTTTGCTGTGCCCTTAGCGGCTATGTTATTTTTTGTATTTTTCACACAATTAGGGCACCTCCATTCAATTCCCTGCTCTTCCATTTGCTGGCCCATAGCTTTGGTGATATTAACACATTTCCCATGGAACCAATCTTCGCAACTATCACAGCATATCATAAATCTATTGTTATGTGGTTGCTTACATATACACCATAACCTGCAAAAAATAAGTCCTATAAATTTATCAAACTTTCACATTTTGTTTTAAAAAAAAAGCATTAAAAAGAATTCTGCTTTATACTTCCAATGTGGTAGCCCTATGTCAACTAGAGTAGGGAAAATTCAATTGAACCCAAAACCATTGCATCAGACAAATAGATTAACTCACTGTGCAAAATAGTCTCCAATTCACATTTTATAGTGTCGAGCTCATTTGATAATATCATTTAAAGACAAAATTTAAACCAAAGATGAATATTTCTTTTACCTATTAGGGTCATCCTCAGAGTTCCAGCTTTCCTGAGATTCAACAGACATTTTTTCTATAGCTGAAGCTTGCACATGATCCTGTTTCCTTGCTAATTTTTTATTTGTATATTGCTTGGACACTTGCTGTACTGTTGGTTCGGGAGTTGAGACACTAGGTTGTATTGGTACTAGTGGTGGGACTGGGATACTTTCAACTGCAGTTACAGGATCTACTTGGGTTTTCCTTTTCGATGACCTAGTGGCCGGTGCTTCGATAGGCGGCAACGTAATGACGCGGCCATCTCGCCGTACTATTTCTATTGGATCCTTACGAACTGTTTTGACTGCTGCCTTCTGTTGTGGTGGAGTGTATAAATTGGGGGGTTGAGCTTGATAAACTAATGGAGGAACCTTAGCAGCACCAACAGTATCCACTTTACCTAAAACTTGCTTATCTATAACTTCCTGTAGATTTTCCGAACTTTCCACTAATCTTGCAACATGTAAAAGTAAATCTTCTGTTAGCCCATCTTCCTCTGGTTGTAACCCACCAAGTAGGTCTAAAGTCGGTGAAAGTGGACCAGGTAGACCTGGACTATTTATAACATTAGCTGAGGATATACTTGGTTGAACCTTCATAGTCTGTGGAGTAGTGTCTTGGAGTATCTGAGCTAAGCTAGCATCATCTAACTGTGGCATAGGGTCATAGTTTTTAATACTTTTATCAGTAACATTTGAAAGCTTTGTTTGTTTACTATAAGTCTTTTGAGAAATCATAGGCTTCAATTCAATTAAACTGTCAGATTTAGGAGTAACAACAGGTTGACAGACAACAGATTTCATATCACTCGGTTCAAGGGACCTAACAGTTTCATTCTGTTTTTTGTTAGGAATTACAGGTTCTTTGTCAGATTTTGTTTCTTTATCAGATTTCGTTGGAACTTTGTTCTCAGTAGAAACTCTCCTTATTACATCAGGTGTTGAAAAAAGTGAAGTCATATCTGATATAAGAGCAGTCACATGTGCGGGTGTTTTTTTTTCTTTTTTAATTACTTTTGCAACAGACTTTAGTGTGGATTTAGATTGATCAACAACAGTAGTAACCACTTGTAGCTTTGTAGCAGGGATCATGTTATCTAAATCCATCTGTTTCTTATCAAGCATTGGGTTTTTATTTAATAACTTCTCTTTTATATCTTTTTTAATAAGATTCTTATTGATCTTTAGTTTAGATGCTAATTTAGGATCTACTTTAGTTATTTTTGAAGTTTGCTGGTTTTTTAATATTCTTGGCTTGGACTTGAGTCGTCTTAATTTTTGTGGGACTGATTTTTCTTTTGTATCTTTATAGTCTGAATCTGAATCTCTATCAGGTATACTATCACCAGAAGAGCTGGCAGATGAAGATTCTGTGTTATCCACAGATTTAGCTCTTTCTACTTTATCTGTTCCATATATTAGCTTTGATTTTGATAAAACTGGCAAAGGTTTAGTAAGAACATCATTGCCTTTTAAAATAATAGCAGGTTCTGTTGAATTAATTAAAATTTTCTTCCCTTTGGGTATAATTTGTTGTTCCAGAATAGTTATTTTTTTAGGAGTTGTAACTGGTTTTGGTGGTGGAGTATGTGTAATTTCAATCACAGGATCATCATAAGATGCATATGTATCATTTTTTTGTGGTAAAACTTGACTTGGTGATGTAAGAGGCGTATAACAATGATCATTTTGGAAACCAACCAAACTATTTTCTCTTGTTTCTATTCTTAGTGATTGTAACATTTCTGCCCCACTATCTGCAACAGAAGAAATGGCTATCTTTATATCATTTTTACTACAGACGACAATGGATAAGATAAAGTAATAGTATGTTTATAATTAATAATATGTTTACCATATTTTATAATGCTATCTGGCTCATTATAATAACTATCAACTGACAGAGTAACATGGGGGACTTTTTCATCTTCATTCTCTGAATCAGTGGCATCATCAGGGCGCCCTTCATGCCCAACTCGAACTACACTTATTCCTGCGGCTTGAGATCCATCGCTTCCTAAGTAAAATATATAAATGAATTACAACATTTTTACAAAATTATATTATTATATGTTTGTATGATAAACAACAAATGTTGCGATTTTGGCGGGAAATTTTATTTACTAATTATTAATATAAATTATACTACAATACAAAATTTTACATTATTAACCAATATATAACTTAATTTTTAAGGCACAATATATTCAATATAGGCAATATATAATGTCAACACAAAAATACTAAATTGTGTAAGAATATGGTATAACAGTAAATATGAAGTCATAGGGTTCATATATATGAGGTTCATATGTAAATAGTTATGTAAATATAAATTATAGCTTACCCATTAGTGTACCAAGTAACTTTTGGTCTACTGACAAGGATCCATCCTTGTTTACAATAACAACGACAGAACTATCAGTTTTTGTTGACGGTCCATTCAGGTCCGTATAGTTTGTTATTACTGTATTAGACATTTTCTTTAAGATTTATGCAACTAGCTTTATGCAAGCTCTCTATTTTTAGATTTTTTTTTAAACACACATGCTATCGCGTCTATCTATAAACACACTCCTGTGGTGACGCCATTTTGAAATCTACCTAACTAGAAACGGCGCGCATAATAATAAATACAAAAAAAATTACGGGTACATATTAAGGTCACACAACTATACTCTATATTGGAGTAATAATATTCGTAAATGTAATCAATTTAGGGTCCAAGTTGATTATAAATAAATAAATATATCTTAGCGCACAATAATACGCACACCGAAACAGAGCAAATTTTACAGATAATAAAATACTAATTCTGTCGAACAGATAAAAAATTAAAGGATAGACTAAATAAGTCGCTTATGGTACTGCAAATACTACTACAAATTTGAGACATGATCCCTTACTTAAAGATCTGATTAAGACACAAAGAGTTTTTTGAAAATGACGAAGAAAATTTAATTTAATTTATTTTTTTCGACATAATTGTTGGCCATTCATTAATGAATAGATATTGTTTAGTTTGATTAGGACTCTTTCTTATTGTTTTAAGAGGCTAGTATTTGTTACAGTATCATTATCGTTACGTTAACATTATTTATAAATTTATGCATTGTTTAAACAAAGATTTTAAGTTTAGTTCCGTTGAGTTATGCAGAAATAAACTGAAACTTATATGGACAAACAAATAATAATAAGAAAACATGGATTAATATACTTGCTACTCAATTGTAAGAAATTATATATTTTTTTCTATTTATTACCTTACATTTTTAAGACTGAAGGAATCTGCTGTATGAATCTGACATTTACTAGATTTTTTAATTTTTCGTGACAATATTGATGTCATATTGTAATCAAGGTCGTTATTAACCAATACGATTATTATTAAAAGTAGGAAACCAATCAAATACATGTAGCACTAATACTTTATACTTTTCTGTAGAACTGTGTCCGTTCTGTGGTCATCAAAAAAATTATACGTCGAATATCTTTCTTGAAAACCAATAATGATCTGGTCCCATATTTTTCCTATATTAGGTTAATCTATAAGAATTGAATGAGAGTGATTTTGAACAAATATTTCCCTTTTTTTTTCCGTACACATTTAGGTCGCGATTTGTGTATGACCCATAAACATAGGTTTGCAAATAAATAAACGCGGATCAAAATTACATAAACATATCCTAAAATTAGATTAAGGGGTACACAAATACATATATACCTTAAATGCGTACATAACCAGGAGCATCAGTTATAACATAATTTACATACATTGTATTGCTTTCTTAAAAGCTGTTAAAGACATTTTAAAGATATCAATATTCGTGGATATACTACATTTCTTATTATAAAGTGAGCTAAGACTTGTAATAGGAGAATTAGATCCCAATTTAGTTCTCCGTTGCGGTGGTGCAAACAAACGGATAGGTTTTCGAGGTATTTTACGGGGTTAAGTGAAAGAGAGTTTAGACTTTTAGAGAGAAGTGATAGAGAGAGAGAGAGAGAGAGAAGAAAAGTTATTTCTTATGTGACATGAGACGAAGGATTCTTTTTTTGTTCGTGAGTGGTAACACTAAAATGTAAATTGAAAGTTTCGAGTTGTCAAGCTCAGCTAGGCTTGTCCTTTTGACTTGTGGACTGTCAACAATTTGACCACGAGTATATCGTTTAATGGTTATTATAATTAACTTGTATTTATTTTGTACTTCAAAATAACCATGAGTTACTCAAAGTTCGATCTTACTTTTAAAATTGGTCAATATCTAGATCGACATCTAGTGTTTCCGCTGTTAGAATTTCTAGCTGCTAAAGAGGTAAGCTGGATTATCTGATTTTACATGGGTTTACACATTTTAAGATAAACTAAAAGTTATTAAATATTCATAATTATAAAGGTATTTAGTAAATTTAGCATTACAAGCTTACCTATTTTTATTGATGTTGATTTTATAATCATAATTAAAGTTTAAATTAAACCACTGATGCTTTTATTCCAGACCTATGATCAATCAGAGCTTTTACAAGCCAAATTAGAAATATTAAGTAAAACTAATATGATTGATTATGTGATTGACATTAGACGGATGCTTTATCCTGATGAAGATACACCAGAAGTAAGTAAAACTTATATAATAAGAATGTCAGTATTATAACTCAGTTAAAATGTTGGAAATTTTAAATATATTTTCTTTATTGGTGTATTCTAAATTTGCCACTACTAAAATTTAAAGTATATGTAAAAAAATTTTTAACAAGTAAAGCTATTACACTATTCAAGAATATTTAGAGGATAAACACGTATGGAATTAATGTCTATTGAATGTCATGCAGGATAGCTGCAAGCTAATGTTTTGAAAAGAGCAAATATTGAGTTTCTCTCTTCTCAGCAGAACTGCCTTCCGAACCAATGGTAGCTTTTTGTTTATATGTTCATTCGATGATCCAACAGTGCTTAAAATAGTCTATTTGAATAAAGAATATTTTGAATTTGAATTCATAACCTTTTTTGAAATAAATGTAAATTATTCAAGATCCAGTTATTACAATGTTTAACATAATAATAACTTAATGGTGTTAATAATTATACCTTAATTTATTTGATAAAAGAATGCTCTTTAGGTGTATCTAAAGACAGCATGAATATCAAGGCCATTGTGATGCAGAAGCACAGTGTCTGACTGTAACCACAATGTTCGTGAATTTGATCCCCACTTGGGAGAATGAATTATTTTGATATCTTCTCTCTGGTTAAACACATCTCAGTTCAACACACAATATCAAAAAACTGGATCGAAAGTGGGTTTATGGAGTTCTCTGTGGTTCTCTGTGTCTAACCTATTTTGTGTTATAAAAGGAAAATTGTTTTAGGAAATTAAATCAAGAAGAGGGTTTGTACTATCCCAACTTCAAGAACTTCAAGATGCTGTTGAACCAGTCTTGAAACTAATGCAAAGAGACGATGTCATGAAAACAGTTGAAACTATGAGAGATCCAAAGACTCTTATAAATTATCTTACAACCAACAAAGAATTTGAGGTAACAACATTAGCTTAATATGAACATTTAGCTTAGTGGTCAGGGCCCTAGAACTGTTTCCAAGATCCTGCTGAGTTTAAATTTATGTTATGTTTTCTATAAATATTTCCTGTGGGTTCCATTTCCACTTGGGAGGTGACATATTTTCGTTTCTTCACTCTGATAAAAAGAGAAAAGTAAAGTAAACTATGGCATTTCCATGCCAATGTGTCAATATCTTGAAAATTAAAATTAATGGGGAACAGAGTATCTTAACACTAGTTACTCTTTGCCAATTGTGTAAAGTAAATAAAATAAACAGTGCACCTGGGTAGAAAGTGTACAATATGTGGTATGATAAAGTATGAATGTAAAATAAATTATATAATGAAAATAAATGTATAATGTAAATAAATATAATGTAAAATAGGGAATATTATTATTTTTTACAGTTCAAAATAGAGATGATTGATAGTATGTATCAATTAGCAAAGTACCGCTATGAGTGTGGTAATTATGTGGAGTCAGCATCATATCTGTATTTCTGTCAGCTAGTGATGTCCCCTACTGATAAGGTATGTAAGCATATCTTAATTATAGATATGATATTAAAGTTTGTTTAAAATAGAGTTTTCTACCCAAAATCTAATGAGTGCAGTAGGCCAGAGTCTGATTGTAAATATGATTATAGGTTCAACCCAACTTGAGGGGATTGAACTATTTACATTTCCCAGCGTTGACTTTTGATACTCAACATGTAATGTGATATGTTTTTACAATGTGTCCTCTCTGTCTTTTCTACTTATGTGGGATAAAACTTTAAAAACCCTAATATGATACCATTTATCCAATAAGATGTAGTACATAACATGTTAATTTAAAAAGCTATATATTCTTTCTTTTTTTTATGTATTTATAATAAAGTATTTATTGTTATTTAATTAAATCATTGTTCATCACTTAATATATTATAAATAATCAAATTATTTGAGCTTAAAAAGTCAATTTATTTTGAAATCAGATAAAACTATATGAACATAATAGGTTCACATATTGGACCCTAAAAATGAAAGTAATCTCCTAAATTAACAATTTGTAGACAAACAGCAGAATAGACTTATGGTCATTCTTTTAAAATTTAAAAATATAGGAATTTTGAGTAACGTCACTTTCACTCTGTGATATATTTAGATATCATCATTATATTAGTTAATCATCAGTTGCTAATGGCATATCCTGCAACAAAAAAAACATTATTACTTAATAAACCTATTTTACTACTTATACCTAGAGTTACTTATTGTTTCCTTTCAATTTTAATACTATGAAATTGAAAAAATATATCAAAAAGTTCATATATATTTTTTAATAAATACATTTTAATGAATTCCATACCAATTAAATTGGATATATGATTGATTTTTAAAAGTGTAAACTGTAAACTTGATGCTTATGGGTTCGATTCCTATTTGGAGAATTAATTATTTTCGTTTCCTAGTAACAAGTCAGTCTCAATAATTGAACGGAAATTGGGGTATGGAGTATCTTAAGAAGTTAGATGAATACAAAAAAGTTATCTATGCTGTGAGAATCTTACAATATTAAACAGTGTTCCATTTTCACAATGAGGATGAAATTGATGCCTGTGCTCTAGAAGTTGTGGTACTTCATTGAACCACTGACCACAAATTTCACATTGGTAGACCAGCATGGATGTTAATGCAAAATTACCGTCATTCGTCTTAGGTATAAAATGCGCCATCTTGTACCTTTAAATATTATAGATATATTATTTTAAACATTAAATATAATATTAAATTACTAAGCAGATACAAACCTATGGTTATATAACAAGTCGTAACTCCTAAACTTTCTGTCACAGGCATTACATAGTAGCATCTTGGGCAAAGTAAACTGATAACACAACTTTAGCCACATGCACGTCATCCAGTGCTGTTCTGCAATTTTATAGCATAAAAAGGCAACATCACATGCGTTACATTCGTAATTATTTGTAACGGTATGCAATTTCAAATGCGCTAACAGTCTAGGTATACTTGTAAATACTTTTTCACAGAATTCACACTGTAAAAGTGAAGAAGTTTTAATTTCACGGACACAATTTATACTATCGTCCTTACAACATTGCTTTGCGTGGTCCAGCGCTAAATCTTGTTGAGGCCAAACTTGAAAGCATTCAGTGCACGTCCATACAAGCTGCCATCGTGGCTGCGAATCCAAGAATGCATGTCTAACAGCATAATGCCGTCGGAGACCAGTCTCATAAACAAAACACTTGCCGCACTCTTCACAAGGATACGACCGCAATATTTTTGGATTAGGCATGTCCCGGTTTTTAGTATATTTTAACGTCCGATTCAGAATAAGAATATTTTCCATAATATTTGCGTTATTCTCTTTTACTCTTTCCAAACTATATTCTAAAGGATCCATTGAATCTGAACAGTTAGATTGTAATGAGGATCTAAAATATTTTTTAAATATATCACTACTTTTGTCAATATCGGAAATAGGATCTTCGTTACAGTGCACGCGTCCTTCACAATTTGCTATATTTTGTTTAACATCAGAAATAAGTTGCAGTTTCAAATCTAAAGGACAATCTGACAAAAATATGTTATTGCTAAAGTTTTCCGACCTCTCAATCTTTTGAGCGCAGGCATCTAAATCTAACAAATTTAATTTTTCATCAGTGATTAATTTCACAACTAAGCGCGGTTTATCCTTATCTATCTTTTTGCTTCTCATTACACCCTCTTGCCATTCGGTAATATTGCTTATTTCACCATTATTTTCAATAAATATACTTAATGATATATAATCACTTTCGTTTTCAAATTTATGAACTATTAATTTCGCTGACATCTTAATAAATGACATAGTCTTATATATTTTTAACAAATGCCACAACAAAGTTAAATGACGATAAGACACTTTGAATAAGTTTTAATATATTATATCTTTGTACTTAATTGTACTTTAAAATTTTGTGAACGTTTCTTGCATTAAGGTATTTCTTATTTTTAGAATTATCTTTCCGTCCTCTGGGGTAAATTCGCAAGTGAAATTCTGGTGCAAAACTGGGATGCTGCACTGGACGATTTAACTAAACTGCGTGAATTTATCGACAATGGCGGTGCAGGCGCTACCGCCAACAACATGCAGGCGCTACAGCAACGCACGTGGCTGGTCCACTGGTCATTGTTCGTGTTCTTCAACCACGTGAAAGGACGCGACCTCATCATCGAAATGTTCTTGTATAAGCCATTGTAAGTGGGACGTATTATTTTTCTATAATTTGAAAAAACTAAAGAGTAAGTTGGCTGAGACCTAGGATCTTTGAGAACATACTACCGATGATATTGGAGGAAAGTACGAAGAGATTAATGACAGTGTACAACACGATAAAGGCATGCATAGACTGTAGCGTGTGGCGCTTTGTTCTCTCTGGCTAACTCTCTAGTGATAAAGTGTGAAGCTAAAAAAAATACATTTTACGCTCTTCATTCTTCCTGAGATCCTAATACTGAAACAAGTTATTTGAAACTTAACCAGGAGTAATGTTGTTTTTTTTTTTTCATCACAATACATTTAGTAACATAAAAACCGTAATGTTTTAACTTATTTTGTTTTCAATAATATACCTGGTTTTAGGTATTTGAACGCTATTCAGACTATGTGCCCCCACATCCTCCGCTACTTGGCCACAGCTGTTATTATCAATCGATCACGGCGGAACGCTCTTAAGGATCTTGTCAAAGTCATTCAACAGGAGGCTTATACTTACAGGTATATATAAATAACGTATTTAAAAAAAAAATATTTAAAAAAAATAGTAACTTTAATATTCTATGTAAGAACTACAAATATTTATAATAAACAATAACTATAATAATAATAAGAGGCTAGTCGTGGAGCAGGGGCACAAACGTGTGACTGTGACGCGACATTCCATTAGATTTGATTTCCGCTCGAGGAAATGAAATGTTTAATATTTTCATTTCTTCGCTCTGGTGAAGCTGAAATAAAAACTATAATAATACAAACATGATTCCAGGGACCCAATAACAGAATTCATCGAACATTTATATGTTAACTTCGACTTCGAGGCGGCGCGCAGGAAACTAAACCAGTGCCAAGCAGTATTGTTGACAGACTTTTTCCTCATCGCGTGTCTCGATGAATTCGTTGAGAACGCCCGTCTTATGATTTTTGAAACTTTCTGCCGCATTCATCAAGTTATCAGTATTGGGTATAGTATAACACAAATAAATACTTTTATCTCATAACATTATAACTTTTTATGGAATTTATTGAGTAAATTAACAGAGGATCGACGTAATAAGAAACAATTGTAATTTTATTTTAAACCTTTATAATTTCTTTTTTAGAATGTTAGCAGAAAACTTGAACATGCAGCCTGATGAAGCAGAATGTTGGATTGTAAATTTGATTCGTAACGCTCGTTTGGATGCCAAAATTGATTCAAAATTGGGTCACGTAGTGATGGGCGCACAACCGTTATCCCCCTACCAGCAACTCGTGGAGAGGATAGACTCGTTAGCTGTACGGTCTGAAGCACTAACATCACTAGTTGAGAGAAAACAAAAAGCCCGTAATCAAGATGTAAGTATTTCTTAAGGAATTAATGTATTCCTACATAACTTTCTATTGTGTGCCAATGCCAGTTTTTTTACCACAACAAAATGAAAATTTATCAAATATAATAATTCTGGTGAGTCCTACTGTCATGGTCATGATGAAGAAATTACATTAATGATATATTCATCTAATAAAGTTAGTTCTATTATATTGGAAACAGTTGTAGAGCAGTAGAGCGGTCTGACTGTAAACATGGGGGAAAATGATTATATTTAAAAAAATATAATTTTAGTTCCGCCTATTAACACTCACACGCAACTCGAAATTTGAGTAGAAAGTGGAGTGGAAAAGAGTTTACTAGGCACTAGGCTCCCTGCGTTCTGCAATTGCGATGCAGGAAAAAACAAAATTGCAAACTAAATTTTTTGTAACATATAATTACAAAAACTTTTTTAACTTAAAATAACATACATATATTTTCAGATTCGTTGGGGAGCACAAGAGTTCTAAGGCCTTGTAAGAATATTTTGATCAATATTTTGTAAATGAAAAATTTTAATAAACTAAATGTAAACTTTAAATTTTGTTGTTTTACCTTTTTACATTTTACTTTTACATATGTTTTACTTGATCACATATTTTTGAAATCAAGGAAGACCATTCCTGAAAACATGTACATTAAAAACTATCAACATTATGCTACATATGAAATGCTAATGACAACACATATACATTTTGATTATTATTTTATTAGCAACAATTTGGCTATAGCAATAAATTTATGAGGGTGTAGCCATGTTTGGGTCACTAGTAATATAAAAAATGTTTTACTTATGGTAATGTGAGACATTTTCTTATTATAAGAAGGTTGTGGGTTCAATCATTGTTTGGAGAAATTAAAAAAAAAAAAAATTACTTTTATTTTCTTGCTTTGATAGGCAAAAGGCAGTGTGCAGAGTAAGTAATGTTGACTAAACTTGACAAGTAACTGGCTAAAAGTTATTATTTAAAATTATTATCAATTAATAATTACATACAGAATATGTGGAAAATAAAAGAATAACAAGTGTAAATAATTAGTTATTTTATTTTCAACATACAACTATACTATTCTACAGGCTTAATTGTTATAAATCTAGATAAAATGAAAGCAACCAAAATTGTTGACATGACAAATATCAGAACAAATATATAGAAAGTATCTTCGGAGAACACATCTGTAAATGCTGGTATTTGGTTATATATTTCTTCAACAACATGAAGATTGCCTTTGGTGGACTTAGACATATTCACTTCCTTTTCTTCTTTTCTAATTTAGTTTGTACTGTATTAGTGATTTGTTCTTGGGGGGCTAGAGATGATATATGTTTGTTCAATAATTGCAGAAGTTCTAGACAGGTTAAATTGCCACTTTTAAATGTTACTTTGGTAATCTTTGCAGTTTCTAAAAATATATTTAAAAATAAGTATTAACAATTAGCCAATTTGATTTTAAAGCTCAACACTGAAGTGAACTTCAAAAGTAATCTATCACTATTATGAATGTCAAAAATGAGCATACACTCCTCTCTGCCATGCTACCATTCTCTACCATTCAAATTAAAATACATAAAATGTTTATCTTTAACTAGTATAATAATCTATATATATAAAAGGACTTGTCCTCACCGACTGAGGTAAGACGCACGCACAGCCGTAACCGCTGATGGTAGAAACATGAAATTTGGACAGATGTTTACTTTCGTAATCTGGACATCCACTAAGATGATTAGGATTTTGAAAAATTTTAACCCTAAAGGGGTGATATAGGGGTTGAAAGTTTGTATGGAAAAAAAATTAAATCGGCACCGATTCTTATAAAATTTGAAATTTAGATTTTTAAAAGTATTTAATCAAATAAGTGTTAAAAGGTTTTCAAGAATTTTCCCCCTAAGGGTACAAATAAGGGATTGAAAGTTTGTATGGAAAAAAAATTAAATCGGCACCGATTTTTATAAAATTTGAAATTCATACTCTTAAAAGTATTTAATTGAACACATGTTTCATGGTTTTCTAGAATTCTTCCCCTAAGGGTGCGAATAAGGGGTTGAAAGTTTGTATAGATTTTTTTTAAATCGGGACCAATTTTTATAAAATTTGAAATTTAGACTATTATTATAAAAGTATTTAATTGAACACATGTTTCATGGTTTATTAGAATTCACCCCTAAATAAGCGAGCGAAGCTGCGCGCGTCCGCTAGTATTATATAAAATAATAAAGTGACTCTCACCAGCTATTGAAGGAACAATAGAAATATCAATTGTAGGTTCACTTCGATCACATACAATGTCTGTCTTTAGAACACAATTTGGATTCGTGAGGCTTACTTTGGAGGAACTTAAATAATGTACAAAATTCCTGAAACATAAAGACCGTATTTTTTAAATGAATAAAATTATGATACACAAATGTATTTACCATTTAGTATTTATAACCTAATCAAAATATATTTATATAGGGATAATTCTATGAGCAGCTCGGTACTATTTATAAACATTAAGGGTGATTAAATTGTTTACACATGAATGATAAAACAAAGAATTAGACTATTCTCACCTAGTGTGTGTAACATTTTCACTAAATGGATCAAATTTTACGGTTATTCGTCTTGCAGCCTTAAGATTAACAGCCCTTAATTGTTTTCCAATCGCAGATACTACGCCCCCAGAACGTCGTATGGTACCACTGTAGGGGATAGACATTTTCTTTCTGGAAAAAGGAAAACTCGAAAATAGATCGATTCTAAAAAAATTTTTTTTATGTTCCAAATTACGGCAGATAAAAAAAATTGTGTCAAATATGTATGATGCATATCTTTTAATTTATAGTAACGTTCATTTAATATTATGAACACTTAAAATGTGTATATCAACGCAACTTAATAATTAAATTTGATAATATTAATTACATAATATACTGAATTACATTACATTCTCAATTTCCTTTCGTTTGTGCCTAATTATTACAAAAATATTTTATAATTGTCTGTGTGATGTCAAAATAGCTGGACAAATGTCAATTTACAGCATAGAGTGCAGTTTACAGCCACATTCATTTATCACATTGTTACAATTTTTAACACGAGGGATTTGTATATTCTTATTTTAAGTTTTTGTTGATATAATTATTCTAAAAGATGTACCCCGTTGGTCAACGTAAGCATCTTATCTTGAAATGTTTATAGCTACGATTAATCACGACAGCATCATCCTTTGTTTGACTGTCCTAAATAATGTTTCGAGGGACATTACAATTTATCTGTCAAATATTTATTGCTTTCATGTAATATGTGATAAAGTAGAAATGTTAT
Source organism: Heliconius melpomene rosina (assembly GCF_056956725.1). NCBI lineage: Eukaryota > Metazoa > Arthropoda > Insecta > Lepidoptera > Nymphalidae > Heliconius > Heliconius melpomene. The sequence goes on from NC_140398.1 coordinate 10,786,580, forward strand.
TTTATATCAAACTGAATTATAGCTCCAGCGGGGGAGACCACGACAGGTGCGGTGGGTGTGGTGACGGGAGCTGCGACCGCAGCCGCGGGTACCACTGGTGCTGCACCAGGAGCACCTAACACTGCACCAGCGATAGGCGCGTCACCAGCCAGTGTGACAAGTGGATCTGGCGGCATGTCACTTGTTTCCCCATCGGCTCCGCCACCACCCGATCTACCAGTGTTAACATGCCCACGACGACCAAACTTAGGCCATGAAGGTCGACCAATTATGCTTCGCGCTAATCATTTTCAAATATCAATGCCAAGAGGATTTGTTCATCATTATGATGTCAATATACAACCTGATAAGTGTCCTAGAAAAGTATGTAAATCATCTTATGTGATTCTTATATTATATTAATGATTATGATTTATTAAAAAAGTGTTTTACTTATAGGTAAATAGAGAAATTGTTGAAACTATGGTAAACTGTTACAATAAGATATTTGGTGCTTTAAAACCTGTATTTGATGGTAGAAACAATTTATACACCAGAGATCCCTTGCCTATTGGTAATGACAGAGTGGAATTAGAAGTTATTTTACCTGGTGAAGGAAAAGATAGAATATTCCGAGTGACAATTAAGTGGGTAGCACAGGTGAGTTATACAAGTATCTTATTAAATCATTGAATAACAAATATTAAAATATTAATAGATATAAATTATATTATTTTTAACATTTATAGAAATACTACTTAAAATATGAATTTACAAATTTTGCTGTGATTATAAATATATAATGTTAATAACAATATTATAGACTTCAAATAATTCACAAAGATTAATGTGATTTGATTTTACAATGACTTTTAGGTATCATTATTTGCACTTGAAGAAGCTTTAGAGGGCCGTACCAGACAGATACCGTATGATGCAATCCTTGCTTTAGATGTTGTGATGAGACACTTACCGTCAATGATGTATACACCAGTTGGTAGATCTTTCTTCTCCTCTCCAGAAGGATATTACCATCCCTTAGGAGGTGGTAGAGAAGTGTGGTTTGGTTTCCATCAATCTGTCAGACCTAGCCAGTGGAAAATGATGTTGAATATTGACGGTAATAAAATATGTATTTTTTATTTTAGGATTTATCCCATATATGGCAATGTAGGCTGAGGGAGGAACTTAGTGTTTAAACACTTCAATCTGTTTCCTTCTTTTAGAGACATTGCATGTTGAGTGGTGGAATTTAATGCCATAATTTGTTTTGTAACCAAATCAAGGAAATATAAATATTTTTTTCAACACAGTAAACAATCCAAGTCACAATGGCCTTAAAAAATGTTTTAATTATGTATTAATATAAAACTAATTGGTTATATTAGTGTATTTGATAATCATAATTATTATAATAATTAACAATTATAATGGCCAACACAATTAATAGTTTATAGTAATAATATTTAATGTTTGTACGAGATTTTTAAATATTTTCAGAAGACAGATAATTTTATTTTCTTATAAGATTAAAGTAAATTATATTTGGTTCTCTATTGTGAATTTGTGAAGAGAAATATTTAAATAAAAAAGTTTTTTAAATGTCTTATCAATAGGTTTATTTTGATGGTTTTGAATTTTATATATTTATCGTAGTCTATTGTGGCCCAGCTATGTATGCAGAACAATCCCGCGCAGGATAATAAATTATTTTAGTTTTGCTGGTCTGATGTCCCGAAATTGAGTGGAAACTCAATTTCGGGACGGAAGAAAAATACTTATCTATAACAAAAAAGGTGTTCATAATAGATATTTCCTAATTATTTATATCTATCTTTATAGTTTCCGCAACAGCATTTTATAAAGCACAACCTGTAATAGAGTTCATGTGTGAAGTACTTGACATAAGAGATATTAATGAGCAAAGGAAGCCACTCACGGATTCTCAAAGAGTGAAATTTACCAAAGAAATAAAAGGACTCAAAATTGAAATAACACATTGTGGAACTATGAAGAGGAAGTATAGAGTGTGCAATGTTACTCGTAGACCAGCACAGATGCAATCGTGAGTAATCCAGTTACTTTTTTTTAGCTTCATGCTATATCCCCATGTAGTAGGGTTGGCAGAAGGAAACTACCCCTGAAATCTGCATCTACCTCACGGCAACCACCGACCAGAAGTAATGTAGTAGTAGTTAGCTTTTTATAAGTAATATTTACGTATTTATCTATTGAGAAAGCAGTGGTATGCATTAAACTGGATTTTTTAAAGTGATATTTAATTTCTATATAGTGAGTAAATCAAATTGCGTAATAATATGATGTTAATTAATAAATGTCATTTTGAATTGGTTTTCAAATAAAAAAATATAAGCAAATTTACACATTGTAAATTATTATCATCACAACTCAGCCAGTGTGTGTTTCCAAACCTGATGATTATGGGTCAATAATTGTGATATCAAAGGGAAAATGAATTTATATAAGATAGGAAAACATTTACATTAGTGTTTTCCTGCTTTAGTTGGTCAACTCTATGGGATTCCATTATAGAGAATAAAATCAATTGAAAAAAATCTCACATTTTATCCTGCAAAATTTGCCATCATTTTTTATTAGTTACTTATATTTTTTAGAGTTAAATAATATAATGTTTAATATGTTTTAGGCTTATATTTAATTAATAGTGTAAAGGTAAAATTAAAATATATAAATGTTATAGTTATAGCTAGTATTTTATGTGCTTAATTTATAATATTAATTTTAGATTTCCACTACAACTGGAAAATGGTCAAACAGTAGAATGTACGGTGGCAAAATATTTTATGGACAAATATAAAATGAAACTCAGATATCCACATTTGCCATGTCTCCAAGTAGGGCAGGAACACAAACACACATATTTACCACTAGAAGTTTGTAACATAGTGCCAGGACAGAGATGTATCAAGAAACTAACTGACATGCAAACATCTACTATGATCAAAGCAACAGCTCGTTCAGCACCCGACAGGTTAAATATTTTCTTTACCTTCACATTGTATTTCGCATATAGCAGGGTAGGCAGAGGGAACCTGGGAACCTAGTGTTAAGACTCTCCATTCACTATTATAACAATTCTGCTCTCCACTTTCTGCCAAATTCTTAAGACTTTGTGAATGGAACTCAACACTGAGCTTTGACTCATAACCAACATGAGGCAAGAAAAATATTAAACATTTCATTCTCCCTGAGTGGGAATTCAACACATAACTGTCCGTTTATTAGCGATGGCCTAAAGTATTTAACGTTATTTATTTAGTTGTGCCACAGACTCTGTCTGACGGTCTGACGGTTGTGGTTTTGAATCCCAATCAGTGAAATGAGTTATTTTCATCACTCGTAATAAGATAAAGCGCGGCTCAGAGTTCCACCTTTCAACACATAAAAATATTTTGAAAATTGCGCAGAAAGAGGAGAAGAGAGTATCTTGACACTAAATTTCTTCTGTAATTTTAGTTGAGGTATGTTCTTGTGCAAATTGTAGACCTTATTTTAAAATCTTTTCTCTCAAGTTTTTTATATTCAGAAAGAGCGAAATTAATGGATGTTCAACTATGAACTAGATTATAGGTAGCATACAAACACGGCTCAAAAACATGGCAAGAGTCAATATAACCAGAAATGCAAAATATTATTACATACAAACTTATGATATAAAATTATTACAACTATTTTAAGGTTTAGTTTCGACTAGCGCGTAATTTATAATAAAACTTTTTACGCTATTAACGAGAGCTCGTATTTTATAACAGTATGTCCAGTCCAGATTAACCAATATTCGACGAGATTGTTGGTACACTACCAACGGTGACGAATATTGGCCAAACTACGATATATTTGTATATAATTCTTTAAGAATAATTTTTAGGTACTATAAAATTGAATCTGTGTTACCGAAAGAAACACAAACTTCTTTTTCTGAAACTTTACTGTTTCGGTGGCTACGCAGTTTTTAAAAGCACACTGAGACATTTTAGCGTGTCCGCTCGTTGGGGATGTTAAAATCAAATAAGAACACGATATTGGTGCTATTATTTCTCGAGTCGTTTTTTAGACTGTAACCTTTAATCTATGTATAGTTGATCGAAGATCAATTAGTGATGTTGTACTGCATTTTCATTTCTCCACTCTAAGAAAAAAGTGCGGCGTTTAGATCCGTTACTCAACACGCGATGTGAGACGAAAAATTCAGAATTGGGTGTCTTGAAACTAGATTTATACATATTCGTTTACAAACAAATTTATATGTTAGCTGGAAAATCTCTTTAAATGAGACGACGATGAGAAGAAACGGCACAAAATTCTTCTTGAGATCCAAATTAAAAACTTTTCACTGTAACTGACATACTTAAAACACACGTTTTTTTTTACATTAGGGAGCGCGAAATCAACAACCTGGTCCGTCGTGCAAACTTCAACACAGACCTCTACGTGAAGGAGTTTGGCCTCACCATATCCAACAACATGATGGAGGTGCGCGGGCGCGTGTTGCCACCGCCCAAGCTGCAGTATGGCGGACGGGTTTCTTCACTCGGAGGACAAGTAATATATGTTTTTATTACATATAATTGGAACATAACTCAGTTGTCTGTCTTAATAATATTATAAATGTGAAAGTTTGGTAGGGTAGGTATGTATGTTCCATGGAAAACTACTAACTCAGGGTAATAAAATATTTTAATATTTTCATTTCCTGGCTCTGGCAACGAGATAAAGCGCGGCGTTGAATTCTCAACACACTTAGTTGCACACCTAAAGAATTTAGTGAAAAGTGGGGAACAGAAGTGTCTTAATGGGGAATATCATGTCTTAACACTAGGTTCCTTCTGCCTAATATAACAATAAGTTTAAGCTCTGCATAATAACTTTAAGAACACAATATAAGGATACTGTGCTCTAAAAGAATTTATAATAAAAAACATAATTGCATTATTAGTATTTTTTTTGCAGCAAGCGTTACCGAATCAAGGTGTATGGGATATGCGCGGTAAACAGTTCTTCATGGGAGTGGAGATTCGCGTGTGGGCCATCGCCTGCTTCGCACCGCAAAGAACTGTACGAGAAGATGCCCTTAAGTAAGTCTTTTTAATATATAGATTATGATTCCTGCAGCTTCGTTTTTGGGTTAATAAAACTAACTCTTCAGCTTTATAACATTAGTATAGATACTTTACCCCTAGTAGTAGGGTAGTCAGAGAGTACGGAGCGCCAAACGCTACGGTCTCTACATGCCTCTTTCGCCTCGTTCACTGTTATCAACCTCTTTTTACATGACCTTCCTCCGGTATCTTTGATACGGTATTTTCGAGGGTCAACCGAGGTCTCCTCTACCTCTTTTACCACTCACTTTTCCATTTTTTATCTTTTTTGCTATTCTTTCATCACTTCACCCAAACCAGCTGAGTACGTTCTTCTTCATTCTCGCCGTAACGTTCTCGGTAGTGCCTGCCATTCTGTATATCTCTTCATTGCGGATTCGATCAGCTAAGCTAACTCCGCATATCCTACGAAGAGATCGCCCTTTTTTCATTATTACAATTATCCAAATTATTGTATTAAAGATCATTTTCATCAACTTACATTGAATTAAATTTTACTGAGCCCTATTGGACTGTATAATAAAATATCCTTTTATACCGTATTTTCATTCCATATTTAATTTCTTTTAGGAACTTCACCCAGCAATTACAGAAGATATCGAACGACGCGGGCATGCCTATAATAGGACAGCCATGTTTCTGCAAATATGCGACGGGACCGGACCAAGTAGAGCCTATGTTTAAATATCTAAAGTCTACTTTTGTACAGCTACAACTTGTGGTTGTCGTCCTTCCTGGCAAAACTCCTGTTTATGGTAAGATGTTTATCTACTAGATGCTAATAAGGCTCGCGAGACTTATGTTGAGCTTTGCATTTGTGTGAGTGATTACTAAAAGTAGAGCCAGAAAAAACTTACCACTCAAAACACACTGTCTCCGGAATTTGGCGGAAAGTGGGGAACCGAGAGTTTTAACATTATATTCCCTCTGGATACCTTGCTGTGTGCGGGATACAGCGTAAAGCTAATTTAATTTTTATTAGAGATAAAGCAAGGGATGCGCCGCGCTTTTCAGCCAACATCACATCTCTAAACTTATGGCAGAACGATATCTTCTTGTGGGAATCAAACTCAGACCCATTGCGTTTACCATGTGTATAGTGTATATACATTATAGTACGATTTGACATTTTATTGCAGCTGAAGTAAAAAGAGTTGGTGACACAGTCCTCGGTATGGCGACACAGTGTGTGCAAGCCAAGAACGTGAACAAAACTTCGCCACAAACGCTAAGCAATCTTTGCCTAAAAATTAATGTCAAACTTGGCGGCATTAACTCCATACTCGTGCCTTCTTTACGTCCCAAGGTATAACATTATTTACAAAAATGATATTTGTTATATTACTACTATTTTAATTGATAAAAAAATAATGAATAAAAAAACAGATGATCGTTGTCGGACACTAGTAGATTTTTCAGTAAATAAAAAAACTTGGCCATTACAAGCACTTCATAAAAACATAATAAAAATGTCAATATTATGAGTAGAATCTACCTAGCTACCGTAAGCTTGGAGTGTCCCCATGCTAAGACGAGTCTGTGAGACATTCATCCTTTGCTTTTTTATTCTAACATAATTTTATAATAAGTGTATATCAATCATTAGATTCTTGAGCTAGCATGATATATATTTAATCTCGCAAATTAATATCATTGTTATTTTATATAAGATTCTTTATTGCACTAAATTAACACAGAATAAAACACACATTAAGAAAAGACATACACAACGGTGGACTTATCTCTAGAAGAGATCTCTTCCAGTCAACCCGTGGAAGTGGATAAGTGCAAAGTAGCGGGAAAGACAAGATAGTGCATGGAAATTGAGAAAGACAAAAACAAGAACAAAAACAATAAAATAAAACTAATAGTAATAATAAATACAAAAAAATAATAATAATAATTAGGCATGACATACACATAAATAAACATAAATATAGTTATACAAAATAAATAATATATTATAACATCTAAATATAAATACATATATACTATATAATAAATACATAAAGTATATATACCTATATAAAAAGGAACAAAAAGAAAATTAAGCTTCACTATATAAGATGAGGAGAGATAATATAAGTAACCACTATAATAAAAAAAAAAAAAAAGATTAATTGTCTAACGATGCAAGGAGATGTAGTTTTAATTGGGATTTGAAGGACTTTATGGAAGGGCTTTTCTGGATAGTTTTAGGGAGTTGGTTCCAAAGGGATGCGGCGTATACAGAGAAGGATTTCTGAAGGAATTTGGTGTTGCTCTTAGGTACGTTAAGTGTCGGTATGACACCAGACCTCCTTGAGCGTGTAGGGATAGGGAGAACGTCAAAGCGGGATCGAAGATAACAAGGAAAATTCTGGTAGTTAAGGATCTTAAAAAGGAGTGACAGGACGTGCATATCTCGGCGAAGTCGAATTGGGAGCCATTTGAGCTGAGTTCGAAATTCGGAGACGTGGTCATACTTACGCAAACCGTAAACAAAGCGTATGGCAAGATTTTTATAAGTATTTATGGATAAAATAGTAAACTTTGCTTAATAATATTTAAAAAACTTTGACTTTAAAATATTCAAATGGTAGATTAGAAATGATTGTAGGATTTTAAGATAAGTATATAACAAAAAATAAATTCAGGCTGTTGCGACGCAGTGGCACAGCGACGGACTATAAACGTGACGGTTGTGGGTTTGAATCTCATCCGGGAAATGAATTAGTTTCATATGGACTCTTTGGTCACAAGCCAAAGCGTGGCCAAATTGATTACTGCCACTCAACACACAATATCTCAAAAATTAGACGTTACGTGAGTGTCTTTCTAGGTTCCCTCTACTTATCCAGCTATATACAAACCTTTCGGTGGCAGGTATTCAACGAACCAGTGATCTTCCTGGGCGTGGACGTGACGCACCCGCCGGCCGGTGACAACAAGAAGCCCTCCATCGCGGCCGTGGTGGGCTCCATGGACGCGCACCCCTCGCGCTACGCGGCGACCGTGCGCGTGCAGCAGCACAGGTAATGACCGATTGTTATATAAAATGTCTCAATTCGATCGTAAACAAACCATTATATTAAATAGTAAATTTTAAGTATCACATAAATAAATGCATTTAAATTTTGACATGTAAAGAATAATTCTTAGAATCAAATTTTAAGAACAGTTTTGTCAAATTATGGTTCATAATACAAATGTATCTGGCATTGTTTAGTACTATAATGTTTACATTTAATTTTTAATTTTATTTTAATGTACTTTGGATACGATTTATAGTAAATTTATCAACTGAGTCAATTTGACATAAAAAGTATCCAAAATAGATTATTCATAATCATAACACAGATCATTATTTAGCATTCAATCATTATATTTAACCTAAAAATGTAACATATCTAAAGCACACGTAAAATAACAACATCGTAACTATACAGCATTACTTCCAGACAAGAGATAGTTCACGAGATGAGCAGTATGGTCCAAGAGTTGCTCATCATGTTTTACAAGAGCACGGGCGGGTTCAAACCGCATCGTATTATTATGTATCGTGATGGAATATCTGAAGGGCAGTTCATACATGTGCTGCAGCATGAACTTACTGCCGTCAGAGAGGCTTGTATAAAGGTACGTCGATTGTGTTACAAGTGTATCTTTTGTATTGTTTTATTAAATATATAAGAATTTAATATAAACACTAGGAACAGTATTCATTTCAAAAAATATTTTCGTTTTTCTGAGGAAGTGTCGTGTCACTCAGTATACTTTAAACTCTTAAAACTCGGCAATAATCTAATAAATATATAACAACTAGTATTGCTAAGGGATTTTTTTTCGCTTTATCTGCATATATCTAGCAGGGTAGGCAAAGGGAACCGAGTTTGTGAACTAAGTTAACTCAACCTACCCTTGTGTATCATTCCCCACTACCAGTCCAATTTTCTGTTTCTTCTGTGTCGAAACTAAATACTTTACCCGGTTACCAGAATGAAAAAAATAAAAAACATCATTTAATTGTACTCATTACCGTTACGTTTGCAGTAAAGATAAGTTTATAAAATAAGTTTGCAGTAAGAAAATGTGATATACATTTTCTTAAAAAATATGTTAAAAAGTAAAAAAATATAGTTATGTTTTATTTTAAAAAAAATCTAGAATAATAACGATTACATTTTATACTCACAGTTGGAAGCGGAATACAAGCCGGGCATCACATTCATAGTGGTGCAGAAGCGTCACCACACGCGTCTGTTCTGCGCCGACAAGAAGGAGCAGTCCGGCAAGTCGGGCAACATCCCCGCCGGCACCACCGTCGATCTCGGCATCACGCACCCCACCGAGTTCGACTTCTATTTGTGCAGCCATCAAGGAATACAGGTTTGAATTGTTGTTGTTCATGCTTTTAGAATGTTTATTAATCTACATATATATAAACATGTCCAGTGATACTACAACAGATCTTGGCATCACATATCCCACTGAGTTTCATTTTAATTTGTGTAATAATCCAAACCTACATGCCATCTGGGCATATAAGATTCGATTATTTTTTCTATATGTCAACTTAGATGTAATTTGTATTTACAAGTAGTCATGACATTGAATATGTGTATTTTATTTGTAAGTATCGAAGTAACGTAAGGGTACAAAGCACCTCTTCGTGTTGACACCTTCTTCAGTTGTCTTGAAAGTAGGTAACTCTCATGTTTGCTGTATTTGAAAAAGCCAGAAGTCTCTAACAAAACATTAATTAATAATAATTTGAATGATTTAACAAACCTGTGATTATTTGAATTGCGACTACATGAGTGACAATTGGCAACCAAATGTGTGCAGGGTACGTCGCGGCCGTCGCACTACCACGTGTTGTGGGACGACAACCACTTCGGCTCGGACGAGCTTCAGTGCCTCACATACCAGCTATGCCACACGTACGTGCGCTGCACGCGCTCCGTGTCCATCCCGGCGCCCGCCTACTACGCGCATTTGGTGGCTTTCCGCGCGCGCTACCACCTCGTGGAAAAGGAGCACGACTCGGGCGAGGGCAGCCACCAGTCCGCCTGCAGCGAGGACCGCACGCCCGGCGCCATGGCGCGCGCCATCACCGTGCACGCCGTCACCAAGAAGGTCATGTACTTCGCATAACACCCCCCACACCCTCCTGCGTCACCCCCACCACGCCAGCACCGCGTCTACGTCGTCGGTTGAATAGATGCTTGTATTGATATATAAGTGTTATATACTATTTTAAAGCTATTTATGTTAACTTTAGGATAATTACTATTTGGACTACAATTACTAAAAAAGACATTTGTAGTGACAATATTTTTTTCCTTTTAAATAAGTTAATATTATGCCAGGCCATGTAGTCATATTTCTATATATGTTTAATAGAAATATAAGGTAACACGCCCACAAAAAAAAGAAAAGTATGTACAATGCATGTCATGTCTTCAAAATAATGTTTCTTTTAAATACCTGACAATCGTTTTTCTATCTAGACCGTAATTTGAAAGATGGCAATTTTCTTTAAAAACGATCGTATACTCTGTTAGGTCAACGCATTGCAATAACATTGTGACAAAATGACATTATTTAACGACAAAATTCCAATACGACAGCGAATAGCGTCATCTATGGCGTGCTCTTAACGCATTGTTCTATAAAAAAAAATAAAAGTTTATATTTTTTTTAATTATATACCACTATACAATTTAACCGACGACGTGATGTAGTACACTACAGGTAGTGTGGTGTAATCGTCGTTGTAATCTTACGCCTAATTCTCACTCTATATAATTTATTCGATCTCAGTTCATAAGCATTCTCATTAAATTATTCATACAAATTGTTTTGGGTAGCTTTCTCGAATGGTTGCTACGGAGAGGCAGATATATTTACGAGTGAGCACATGACAGCCAATTAATATTAGATCGAGTTTAAATTTATTGACTATTTTATAACATGTTAAGAGCGTTGAAGGTTTGGTAAAGATAATATGCTAATTTTATCAAATCTTTACTTGGTGAATAAATCGTAAATATACTTATGTACATAATATCCTAGAATTGATGAAATTTTATATAAAAAATGGATATAAGAATCGTCTTTATGTAGATGTGTATCAATTTAATAACTCTTTTAATTTAGTTTATCGAAGCTAATATAGAGCCATTGCAACTAACATTTCTGCGACATATGCGTAACGTTACAACTCGGCATGCACTTATATTTATTAGAATTAGCGTTAGTTATAAGACAACAACCGGACTATATATAGTCTAACAACAAGGACGAATTTCATTGGGCAATGTCAGATTATATTTAATAGGTAGAAGATTACTTATATAAAATAAGACTTTACTTGTGAGACGATCCCTTTTCGGATTTTCGTAATTAAGTTTTAAGTCTACTAATTGAACATAAAATGCATTTTAATATATTTTCGGAATCGATTAATCGACGTGTGATTAAATGATTTTTTTAACTGATACTCTCACATGTAATGTTTTATATTTTCAACGGTCACGTTGCATATACAAGGGAAATAGCGCAACATCGTACTATAAGATAGTTTTAAGGGAAAAAGATTCAATTATGTGTCTAGCTTGGGCGCTACATATAATCTCTATTATTGCAATATATAATGAATGAAAAGTAAATATCAGCCATTAAATATTTATGTAATATATAAATGTCTATAATTTATATAGGCCGTTACGTTTTTATCAAGTACATAATATTGTAGTGTAGTAGAACTAATTAAAGGAGTGTCACATTATTCACTGTGTATAAGCTCTTTGATGATATTTTAAATTTAAACATTTTTGTTAACTCAATGTAACACAGATTTTTTTTATGTTCATTATAAATCCTTTTATTTTGAATGTTTTTTTTTACATTTTGTTAGGTTAACAAGATATTGTGAAACTCTATAATCTTTACTACTCATGGAAGTGGTTCTTTTGAATTGATTTAAAATATTTTTGCATACTAATAATGTTTGGAGGAATCTGTATATCATATAAAGTTAATGTTAATACTGGCACTTCATATAACATATGTTTTTTAATGTTATTTTTAAAATGGCTAGAAGGTTTATTCCCGTAATAAATGAAATAGATTAAATGGTTCGACAGCACACGTTTTAAGTTATGGATTAGAATGTTTCATAATATCTTTTTAATGACCAGTGCACCTTTTCCTTATGGTTTGTTCTCTTAACTTAATAGTTGAATACACAAGGCAAAAATTATTTTGTTCATAAAAACAGTACTAGTTTGGCCTTAAATTAATTCATATATCTATAGTTATAAGAGTTTATATTAGCTTTAAACAACGGCAAATACCAAATAAAACCTGAATAAATTTCTACATTTTTATATTTTTATTGAATAACACTTATTATACCAGCATAAATGTTCAATATAAATAAAAATCATTAAAAATCAGTAGTAGTGCCTAATGTGTAACTTGTCTATTCAAATGGGTTAACGTTACAGCAATACGAGTTTCTAGGTAATTTTATATAGGTATGGTTATAAATGTTGCATAGTAATATTTTGATCATTTGCAAGGAATCAGCTTTTAACCTCTGATAGATTTATTTAGAAGCTTTTATAACTTATGTATACTTATAATAGAAGACATGCACGGATGAAAGTGATAAGGGGTGAGGGACGATTTAAACTGTTTAATATTGTTATAATATGAGTTGAAGTATTTTATTACAAAAAATCTGCATATTAAATGCACTTAATTTTTTTGAATGGAAATTTGAATCGATTCATATTTCAATCAGTTATTTTTAGACATAAATTTAATAACAAATCTTAATGTAAAAATAAAAAAAAAATTACATCCATGCGTGTCTTCAATAGATGCATAACTAGAGTAATTATATATTTTTTCTTTTAAATAGTATTTAGACTTAAATATATGTTTTCAATTTGAAAACGAAAATAGATTTTCATGTTGATGGCAATCATGTGATACAGACACATATTATATCGATATTTTTAAACCCTCTCGATTTTTACTTAAATATCGTTTCAAGTTATTATGTGTCGATGTCATGTTACCTGCATCTAGCAATAACATTTGCACTCTTTATTAAAAATTATTGAATACTGTAGTTGATTAAAAAGCTATCATCTATGCTTCTAGATTGTATACTGTTATTTTTATGTTGGCTTCTTTTATTATTTCTTGATATATTTTATTAGTATTTAAGATTATTTCGTGTCTAATATCATACCACAAAAAAATAATTATCGACGGACATACCTAATGTAATCGTATTTTAGATGTAGCTTATATAATTTATTTATAATACGATCATAAGATTTTAAACAAGGGCTTCAATGGTGTCTTAGATTTAAGTGATTTTGTAGTATCAATATTAACGAGCGACTTAGTAAGATAAATCAATTCAAGGTAATTTTAGGTAACCCTTAATTTTATTTATCGATATGTTATTGATTTTGTATATCTTTAGATATAGTCACACCGTCATATACAGACATGCAGTAATGATAATAATTCATAAAAATTAAAGTATGGATATTAGCGGTAATCTTTGGGGCAATATTTTTGTATATTTTTATTACTAATCATGACTCCATATGAAGGGCGTGTCGTCCTCCTTACCTCACTCACTCTGCTTTTTATAATAGACTAACGTCTATGTTTCATAACTGAAATGGCGACGTCGACTTTGTTCTATATAAATAACCCTATTTAGAGGTTTGTATTATATAGGTCTGTCCTATTGCTACCGCCCCGTTCAGTCATTTATCTAACAACCGGTTAGAAACTTGCAGATAATCAGACAGTTCACATTTGTATCGACAGTATTACAATAATCTGACTGTTTTTTTTTTGTAAAGCACCATTGCTGCGATTTCAATTTTTTTTTCAAATTGTTTTGTCAATCTCATTGTATTTAAAAAATAAAAAATCATAGCCAATAATCAAATTAATTCTAGATTTTCATTTTACATATTATTATGAAATCTCAACAACGGTGTTTCTTTCAGTCAAGTAACTCGACATATAACTTGTAAAAATTATTACAACTTGTGGTTCATTATAACAACTGTTTATCGTGTTAGATTTATAAAAAGTATTTTTCTCTTTTTAAACGGAGATGGGTTATATAAGGCCGAGGATTAATTCTAAGAATTAGTAATTGAAATAATAATTTTAGAAAGTAACATAAGTTTAGTCCAGAATTCGATATAAACAATTACATTTATGTAATCCGATACCAAAAGAAAATTCTGGCTCTCATTCTCATGTACCCGCTTATAGTTGTAATAAATATTAGATTTTTGTGTTTATACTTATATAAGTCGATTTTGCTTTAGTTTTAATGAAAATATCGCTTAAATACATTTGTATGGCAACTTTTCTTTTAAAGGTGTTTCAGAATGCCATTCTTACAGGTCGGTTATTATAGGGAAGGAATGATTATAAAATTCATTCAAAATCAAGAAATATTTAACAATTTGCATGAATTATAATGAAAATACTCTATAAGTTAACGACATCATTAAATCCATATCGTACGGAAATTCCTTATAATAAGCGTCTGTATGTGTTCTGTAACGACTTAGAACTTTTAGCCCTGTCCACAGCGACGACTCCCGTCAATACATGTACATGTACTATACATGTCAATACATGTACATGTACAAATACATGTACTAGTAGTAGTTGTAGTAGTTAGCGTATAATTTTTCTATATTGCACACAAATATTATTGTGTAGGCTCCAACAATTAAGGTTTCGATATAGATTGTAAAATAGATTCCAATTTTCTTCGTGCAGGGTATGCAGTAAAAATATTGTAATTATTACGCTCAATTTGCGTATCAAATATACTGTTATTTATTATTTGTAATAAGTAAAAACGAAGAAAACGTACGGCTTTTATGTTGCGATGTTGTTCGATAAGCGTTTTGTTCGCGCGTTGTTTTTGCATTTTTTGTTTAACATTAGCTACTGTAGTTGGGTATGTGTCATAACTGTGTATAACACGATGATGGTAATATCACGAAACTAAATTGAAGCTATCAGTGCTCAATAAAGTGACGATTTAATCTGTTTTTTACATACATTCTAGATATTTTTCAGAAAATTTTTGTAAGTAACAAGTCTTGTAGCACTGATGGTCTTAGTTTTTATTTGTGCGTTCATTATCCTTTTTTTTTTTTTATTAAATAAACACGACACTTAATGTTTCAACCTTATATTGGATATTGTAATCGCCTTATTAACCTTCAAAACAGCGTATTTAAATCGTCATTGCCTAAAATTTCTAAATTATTTTATATGGATCCTTTACAAAACAGGAGTAGCTTTAGTGTAAAAAAAAACTTTGATGTTTTAGTGTTTTAACGTCCCTTTATAATTATTGTAACTTAATTAATGTAAACAAGTCCGCCTTCTTTATTAATTAATGTTCATTCTGAATTAGAGAATGTACTCGTCCGTTAATGCCACAATTCGCCTACAATTATAATATACATATCTTAAATAAATCGATGTCGACCAAACAATTTTTATTATTTTGACTTTAAAATATTTAGAAAAAAAAATCATTTTGTCAATAGGGCATTTGAAAACAGGGTCTGTGAGAAATATAAATTATTAATGATGATTTGGCGGTGGTTTTTAATGCTTTGTTAATATGATAAATATAACTCGTTCATTTATAATGCTTCATAGTTGTTGCTATTGTCTTACATGTGAGCTTCGAATTTGTAAAAGCCGATCGAATTCCCTATTGCCTGTGCATAATGATATAAATGTCGGAGATTTGTAATAAATAGTAATTGAACATAATTCGAATTACAAATGTCAGTAACATAGTATTCGCTTCAGATGTGCAGTGGTGGGATATCTCAACGCATTTAGATCACCAAATGAAATCAGCAATATCAATCAATGTTCTGTTATTTTTATATTATTCGTGGAATATTAATATTAAGGTAATAATTAGCGGTAACCAAATTGATGAAATAAAACATATGGGTTCAAATACAATCTGTTTATGAAATATTTCAACTTTTTTTTTTCTATTATTTGAAATCCCTTTAAAAAAGAATATATTACAATTTCAAAATCACAAACGTTTTATGTATTTTTTTATTGGCCAATTTGTTAATATACTACAATATTGCAAAGAAATCTTTAAGTATTAGAGTCCGTTGTTTTTCATAAAATAAATTCAGCAAAAAAGGAATATATAAGAATAGTTTACTTATGGAATTTTAAGAAAAAAATACACTGTATATTTAATACATAAATTTATTTATCATTTTATATGCATTTAATGTAAATAATGGGATTATTTAAAGGAAAGCTAAGCATCTTATAAAAATATTTTCTTTTGAACTGGACTCAACAGGCGTCAGCAAGTACATCATACAAAGTTCTCTCCTAATCGTTATATAAATTACAATTTCGTGGCTTCAACAAGTATATATTTTATATAAAAGTGCTCACCGCCAAGCAATTAAATATTTTCCCTTACATTTCATCCATTATTGGTGACCTTATATTCATTAAATATATTATGGAATGCTATTGAGAACCATATATTTAAAGAAGTGATACAATTCGATATTCATATTAGCACACAAAGCTCTTTAGCGTCTTCTTACATTAAAGTCCACGCCGCGCTCTACGACCAAAAGCAATATAAAGCAAATTATATTTTAAATCTAAACAAAATAATTTACTAATACTTTAATTTATCATCATTTTAAAATTTTTTATCCAAAATTTGTGCACAATTAAGTACTTTTAACACAAACTGTAAACAGACAACATGTAAGACCCTTAAACACAATAATCTTAAAATAAAAAGGCAATTACTGTGGGGTTTATCAATTGCTGTAATTTTTTTCTACTTTTTCTTTATTAATACAATATTTACGGTTAAAGATATTTCCGTTACAGACATAAGCCACATTGGTTATTAAATTTGGACATTTATTTTAATCATTTACATAATATTTTTTCTTTTCAGCGGATATCTTTTCATAATTTAGAAGTACTAACAGTGTGAATGATCGATTGTAATATTAGATTAATCAATTAATCATGTGCCGCTTCGTAAGAAAGTTCGAATAATATCTAACGGCACAAATTATTGCACTAATATTAATAACGTTTATTATTAACAGAGCATACTCTGGACACGAATGACTAATAGCCTTGCGTGTTACTATCACATCAACTTAAACATATAATTATATTTTTTAATTTTTTTTTTTCACTTAAATTGTTTTGATAAAATGAATCTTACTAATAGTTATCGATTTATTTTTTTTGTGACCAGATTGCTACAAGAAATTATTTAAATCATTTGAAATTAAATAGTTGATAATTATTATAATTTCGATAAAGTAATCTGATCACTTTTTTTTGTTCATAACTAAACAAAATAAGAAACAGCCTTAAAAATAGTGAAAAATCGCGGCGTGTGACACTGAACAGTGGCGGATTTTTAATATTCAAGGTCCAGTCAGGTTAATATCACATTTTAATTATTAATTTATTGTACAATACTGTTAATATTTGTATCAATGGTCCTGAGTCAATTGAATATAGTAAACAATTTATAAAATAAATATATCAATTAGATAGTCAAATGTGTTAATTAGTCGTTCATAAGCGAATGAAGTAATAGTGTATAGGGTAAACCAGAGTGTGATTGCCCACTTTTAGTGATTGCCTAAATTAAAAAAAATCTTAACTTACTTACTCTTTATGGTTCTTAGATTTTTTATAGTAAAATTAGAATTAACAGACCAACAGTGTTTATAAAATAATAATTGTGGATTTTTTATTTTAATAATGGCAATTTTATTTAAGAACTTACTTGAAATTTTACTCATGCCTTGAAAATTCAAAGTAAACGAATTTGTATTATATTTCACTATTTTCTTATTTTATATTTTCTTTATATTATTTCCGTTGACACCTTAAAGTGAATAAGTATTTAATAACTCGCATATACAATACGTTTATGATAATGACAATGCATTCATTCAAAATCCAAAAGTGGGCAATAGTAAAATGGTTTACCCTAGTGTAAATCCGCCACTAGAGGGTGTTGTCGTTTAAGGCAAGGGCTTGTTCTCGGGTATGGTGGGGGAGGCGGCGCCACTGGCCGCGCGGCTCGCGTCGCGCAGCGCCTCGTCGAAGCTCTGGGTAGAATTCGACCTTGACGCCACTTTACCCTGAAATGTTGAATGTAATAATTAGGTATTTTACTCTAAATAAGCGAATAATATATATATATATATATATACAGGGTGTCCCAGGAGCCAACGATAAAACGAAACCAGGTGATAGACAAAGTCGTGACAGTTATGAGAAAAATATGAAAAAAAATCTTTGTCGTGTATTTTTCATTTTATATTGATTTTAAAAAATATCGGTTGTAAACCTTGTGATGATTTTTAAGGTCCTGAGACTACAAATATTACTCTTTCTTCGTTTTTTTTCTGTAATGTAATCATGAATAACCCTTCTGTGAATTACAGTTTAAATTTTAAACATACCTGCATCAGTTTTCAATAAAATGTGGTGTTTTTGCCAAACATTAAGTTCAAAATAATTACTACACACAACTTTAACCGAGCGTACTGTAAAAAAAATGTACTACAATGTTTTTGCAAGTAATCTTAAAAGTTGGCGCATTTAATCTGGATTCCGAAATGGTACGACACTTGCTGGATTACTTCTTTGTTGAAGAGAGAAAAATCTAAATGTTGGCCGTCTAGGTATTTTTAAGACCACAATTTACAGGTAATACACGCCATTTCATCAATGAGAATGAATTAGATACAGACAATATCTTGCTCTTCCTAAGCACGAGTTATCAAGTTAACCTATGGTTAACAAGGAACGTGAAACAACGTGAATATTACTTAGTTTTAGGTACCACTTTAAAATAATATATATATATATATATATATATATATATATATATATATATATACTAGTGGACCCGAACGCGGCTACGCCCGCTTGAACTATATGAATATTTATTAAATATATTTATGAAATTATTTTCAGTTTTCAATAGAGAGATGCGTTAAAGCTCATTTTGGGTGACGTTTTCTAACAACAAACTGCAAATCGTTGCTTAGCAACGGCGGTTGTTATTAACATGGCGGAATAAATTGCATGTCAAATTAATAAATATTTTAATATATTGGTATATATCGAAAATATTACAAATATGAGAAAAAAAAGTATCCTATGTTCATCACGAGACCCTCAAGTATCTCTATATGAGTATTTTATCACAATTAAATTTGCGGTTTGGCCCTGTTTGCGTAAAAGACAGACAGACAGACAGACAGAGTTACTTTCGAATTTATAATATAGGTATGGATATAGAGTAGAATAGGTATCAAATAGAAACTAGAAATGGAGACGATCGACCGACATTGTATCATTTCTTATGTCTAATGCACTTTGTTATTGGCGTGACGTAAGTGCACTCAATGAACGATCCATAATATAAAAACCGCACGTAAGGTGTTGCGCACTAAATAATATATCCGTAAAAGCGTGCTTAATAAATATGCTAAATAAAATTACTTTTACTATTATTATTTAAATACATATTTTTATAGACGAAGAGAATTTTCAAATATCAACTTGACTCTTGTATTTCCCAGCCTAAGTAACGAGTAAAATGGCCTGAATGTAAGCATAAAATTTTAGATAATTTTACTCGCTTAAATCAAGTATATTTTCATAATATGAATAATCGTTTAGAAGTTTAAATACTTCATAATATTTTTATATTTAATTGCTGTAATCTAAGCTTAGATTAGAATCGAAATTCCGTGTGGAGGCAATTTAATATTTATGTTATATTGAAATAGTAATTTGCGTGGTCATTTTTAACGATGTAGAAGTTAACGAATTTCAGTGTGATTAAGCGTCTAGTTGCAATGAAATTAACTAAAACTAGAACGTTTATACTTCTCTGGATTAGCTTAAGAGTAAGGATTTTAAATATTTTTATAAATGTTATCTTCTATATATACAAATATTTACTTTATTAGAACAACATGCCGAAAATAAGTGGTTTTATAACATTTTATTTTAATAACTGTAGGTGATAACTATCCTAGTTTATGTAGTTCAGACAGAATTTGAAGGTCGTCTAGTAAAACTTAACATAATTGAGGAAGCCTTAGTGATGCATGGCACTATAGGTATTCCACTATAATTCGAAAGTTTGAAAAGTGTTTTCATCTATTTATATAATACGATATTTTTATATTTGTAGACTTACTTCTGACGAAGATTTAAGCTATCAAATTGTAGATACTAATAATTAAATTTTAATATAATTCAAAATTTATATCAAATAATATTTAAAAAAATCCATGATATTTTTTTGCTATTATTGCTTATTTATTGCTATTTTATATTATAAGAGATATGTAATAATAAAATTGAAATCGATCTCGATACAAAATGCGAAACAACCAAGCATAAAATTCGTTTTGATTGTGTTTTCCTTATTTTGTGTTCTGTAAGCAAAAGTTCACCTATATATTTGATCTTAATTTCAACTTGACACCATGCGATCTTGAGAAGAATGGTCTTAACAGTGGTCCTACGGACAATAAACTGATTCTAATAAGGGGTCCTTTTTTCTTTTGAGGTAAGGAAACCTAAAAAAAGAAGAACATACCTTAACATTCTCATATGCAGAACCGACCCTCTCCTCTATGGAGCGGAACGACTCGGAGTTGCGCATCTGTCCGAGCTTGGTGGACACGCCGGCGGTGATGCCGCCGAATATCGACGTCGTCTTCTCGGCGGTCGATTTTATCACAGACTCAGTTTTTTGGTATCTGTTTAGTAACCATAATGTTTTCTTATGCCTTAATTATAGTATCATTAGTCTAATAACATAAGCGAAGACTACACCACACTAGATGCAGTGTAGTATAGTTTCATTAATAGTGAAAATATAATATACTAGCGGCCCGCTCGCGGTTTCACCCGCGTGAACTATGTTATTATTAATTTCTGTCTCCATGACTACGTCCTAGTGACGTCTATGCAAAATTTGAGACTCCTAGCATTTGTAGTAACGAAGTTTCATACAAACTGTCAACCCCAAAAACAATCCCTTAGAAGTCGAATATTGCAAAGTCTTAGCGAGCACCTACGTCCTATAAGTAACTCCTATGCAAAATTTGAGATTCCTAGCACATGTAGTTTCTGAGATTTCGTGATGAGTGAGTGACCTTTTGATTTTATATATATAGATAACTAGCGGCCCGCTCGCGGTTTTACCCGCGTGAACTATGTTATTATTAATTTCTGTCTCCATGACTACGTCCTAGTGACGCTATGCAAAATTTAAGACTCCTAGCATTTGTAGTAACGAAGTTTCATACAAACTTTCGAGCCCAAAAACAACCCCTTAGAAGTCGAATATTGCAAATTCCCGTCTTAGCGAGCACCTACGTCCTAAAAGTAACTCCTATGCAAAATTTGGGATTCCTAGCACATGTAGTTTCTGAGATTTCGTGATGAGTGAGTGACCTTTCGATTTTATATATATAGATAGGATATGAGAATGAAACTTCAAGTATTTAACATATTACTACAATCACTTCAATTTATATAAATAGTTAAAATATTTATTTATCTATTAACATTACAACTTAAAACTACCAGCACCGAATTATCTAAATATGATATCGTTAGTTCAACATACGTAGGTAAGGTAGGTAGGTAAGTCACCCACTCCATGTCGATGAACATAATTCATCATATCAATTGTTATCAAATAAAACGTAGTTTTATATGTTAGTGGTGAATTAAAATTATGCGATTGTGCAATGTTGAGACGCCGGTTTTGTCCAATATGTACTACTAATATTATTTGATAATTATTTAATACAATAAAACATATAATATTGGCGTCTGTATATTAATCAATAATTTCATAAATATCATATTTTATGAACATAATGCCTATGGACTGACTGTATTTAGATATGTAGGTATGTAACATGAATGACGTCGATATTGATTTTTTTTTATTTAAATAAGGCCAAAGTAGGTACTTTTTGCCATTCGTATAAGACAGATAGTATTTTTGAGAAAGTTTTACAAAATTTAAAATAATATAAATGAGTGACGCGATATTTCAAAAATTATGTTATTTCTTTCGGGTTAGAACAATTTAACATTTTATTTATTCTACTACATAGGTACACTAAACGCCTATGCATATAATACAAATTGCACAAAAACTACGTACTACTGCCACCATACGTGCGCCACGTACCAACACTACTACAACCAACATGCTTTTTAAAGTAGGTACACTATGAAAGGTAATTAAAAAATCATCAACAAACGTACATAAAAGAAGTTTTAAATGTGAATAATATAATAAATAGCATCTGCTCTTTTCACAAAATCTTTTAACAAAAAAACAAGATTTGACGTAACTAATGAGAAGGCTGTGTTAGTCTTTTGGTTATGCTGTTGTGTCAATTAAAATGTAAGTATTGTCAATTGTATAAAGGAAAAAGTGGAGGCTAGAACGGTCTGCTGAGCAGAGTTAGAAATAAATTTTATAGCTATCTCAATATATGTATATTTAGAATATCCATATAATTAGTTTTTCTATTTGATAATAAAGAATTAATTCAAACGGTTCAAAAAGTTATAATTTTTAATAAGTATAATAAGTAATTATACATATACAAAAATTTTGAAATCACTGATACAATGTACTTACATTGGTGCTTCAGTGACAGCCTGTGTAAGCGCAGCCACGCGAGTTTCTATCGTTTGATAACTGTTATACAACAAATCAAAAAATCAACTGAAAGAAACTTTGCCGATTCTACCCTATAGTGATAAAGCACAAGCAAAATTAATACAGCGAGCGAAGCGAACCATAGCTCCTACACTAATGAGATACATGTTCTAACCCTCGAGAAAAATGATTTACTTAGAGAAAATATGAAAATAAAACACGCTCTTTGGATGACAATTACTTACACATGGCTCTCTTTAACGTTTTTCAAACCTTGATTCACATCTTCGGTTATTTCCTTCCAAACTGTGATGCCAAGTTTTCTCTTCAAATCGGAACTCTGCCTCATCTATGAAAGAGAATGACAAATATTTTTAGAGAAAGTACCTATATTGTATAAAATGACGACATCTATACTACTACTACATTTAGTGATACTACATTTAGTGTAGATTTTAAAATATATCTTAGTTTTCGTATAACACGTACGAATGATTAACAAGAACAGTAACAAGAATATTTAAAAACGAATAAAATTTATAAAACGTATAAATTCATATTTTTGTTTATTATTATATTGTAATATTTTAAAAAATCATCAATACAATTGACTTTGTATAATATCAATGTCGTGCACAAGAAATAACCATTTTCAATACAACGACCTTAGTAAGTATTTGCATGTTATATATATGTGTTTTGATTATACGTATTTTATGTATTTATTTTTATTATGAAATGACCGATCTTTCCTATTCTTATTATTGTATCAGCGAGCGCGTCAACTTGTTTTCTGTATCTAGCTGTATAATATAAATAACTGGTTTTCATCTATATTCAACGTTTTTAAAGCAACTTTATAGGTCGAAATATTAATTATATTTTAAATTGGCTATGCTTACTTAATAGTTATAAGTATATAACTAATTAAATAATTAATCTTATAAAATAATTCAAATTTATAATTCTTTCCCAATATACCAATATAATATAACATTATAATTAGTCAAGTTTAATTATCTATGTTACAAGAACAAAATAATAACAGCATAGCTGTGCCTTACACAATATGCAACTTTATTTTTTTTACACAACAACCGAAACTAACAATGCCTAATATGTATTAATTAAATAAAATAAAAAGTCATGAATTGAAGACTCTACTGTACTTAGTGTCGAAATAACATTTTTCAAAATTGGTTCAATAATTAAGTTTGTAATAAGTTTCTAAAGAAAGAAAGAACTTTTACCTTAAAAGAGTACTTAATCACTTACTTTGCTCTGCAAAACCGTACGAAGTGTAGCTATCTCGTCTTCAACACGAGCTAGTTCCCGGCTCCACTCGGCGCGAAGCTGTTCTGCCTGCTCCGGAGTTAGTCCAGCTAACTCGTCAGGGGTTGCATCGCCGGCTCCCGCTCCAGCCATCGCCTCTTCAGCTAATTATATTATTATATTTATAATTATTCATTTCTTGGAAATAAAAAAAGGTGAAACTATTTAAAATAAAATCTTTATCTATACAATAAATCGTTGTGTATAAGAATTCTCAGTATGGCAACTACATTTTAATGTAATTGAATCACAATACTTTTTTTTTTCTTGTGCCATAGGCAAAATATATTTTTGACCTTCAGAATCTGTGTGATTAAAATGCAGTTAATTGAACAATTCTTTCAAAAAATATAGTGATAATATAGAACTGTAATAATTTAGTTGAATTTAAGGTCAAAGCAGCTGCTTTTATTAAATTGCAAAATGTGCGTGTCCACATGTTAAGTAGGTCACACGTAACCATTATATATTTAAGTCAACCGCTAAGTTTTAACTGAAAGCAGACTTAATTCCAAATTTAAAACATAGCTCCGTTGTGCCGCTCACTTTTTTAGACATATAAAAAAATTGCAACATACTCTTAACTTGTAACTTAGCAATAAAAATACAAAGAACATTAACAATATCTTTATGAAACAAACAACGAACCTCCTGGAGTGATACCTAGAAACTTTTTATAGTTTTTGTGGCTAGAAACTTTAGCGAGGTAGGGTTTCGATAAGTCCTGAAATGTAACTCGAACTTCTCGCATTTTTTTCTTAAATATTCGCAGTCTGCGACGGCGATTGTCCATGTAAAATTCAGTTTCAATACAGAGAGCGGACTCGACAAGGTCAGGCAGTGTGCGCCAGTCGGCTTCGGTGTCATCCTGCGGCCAGCTGACCAAGTTCTCCAATTCATCTAGCTCGTCGACGGCCAAATCGAAACTTGGTGTGGAATCGTCATCTGGTGGCACGAAATACGGGTCCTCCATGTACTCCAAACTCGCTGGCCCCACGCTCGTCTGCGCACGGTCCGCCATTCCATATGAACACTTTGCTTCATCTGTCACAATTTTCTAACATATTTCTAATCAGAAAATGCAAACCTGGACAGCACACTTTTTGCAACTCCCAATACAATTTAAACATTGGTGACGAATAGTTAACACTTAATGCCAGAAAAACTCTGTGACCCGCTGTTTATACTCAGTTTATTACGAATCAATATTTATATTAAAATAATTTATATTTCAATGTACGTAATATATTTTTCATGGTGCACAATATATAAATGTTTTCGTTGCTTCCGCCACGTCGGGCCCCACTAGCACGACCACTCACGTTCGTTTCGCGCCGCTGCCTGAGTGCTCGTATTTGCCACTTTCACCGACAACTGGCAATATTAATTCATAATCTTGACCTCTAATCATGAGCATAACGAAACTAAATAAGATACATTAAATTTGTCTACTAATGGACTTAAAGAGACCATGTACGTCGTTTAGGTGGATTTGTGAAGGCCGGGAAGGAGGGCAAAGCGATGAAAAAAAAGCCGAGTTCGCCTCGTGCGTCTAAAGTTTATTGACAGCGCCCGCGGCGAGTGAACGGCGCGGGCGCTCAGAGCTGGTCCATCGACTTTGAATACAAGAGTTATTACGTCACCTTTGGCTGATGATAAAATGCAAAAAACGTTGCACAAATTTTGATGACTCATAGTTTAGTTGACCAGAAATGTATTACAAATATCAATTTTGTTTTTCATTTGACTTTCTATTTACTTTACATACATTCATATAAATTATAATAAATATAAGTAACTATATGTAATAAATAAAACCTCAATAAAATAAATTAAATAATACTTACCATGCAAATTACACAGGATGAAAATATTAATCACACACCATTATTTCAGTGGACTCAAATAGTTACAAGTATAAATATTCTACTTATAGTATTATTTATATTTAAAATAATTATAAAGGTAAAAAAGTTTGATTGGTTCTGTGGTTATATTATATAAAATTTGTTGACAAAGGTTAGGCTTTTAACATCATGTTATTTTGATGTACCTGTACCTGTGGTCAGAGTCACCTTGGGCATTAAGAAAGTGTTACGTGTCATACTCTACTCACAGAGCAAAGTTGCTGGTATAAATTAGATATAAATTTTTATTAAAAATAAATGGATTTTGTTAAGTCAAGTTATGGCATTATCCCCTGCAACATTGGCAAAATTGAGACAGCTCACTTACACTTCTTCACTTACTTTTATGTTCTAATTTTGAACTAAATATCTATCTGCTATCACAAATGCTATTGATTCATTCATTACATTTTTTTTATCAGCTTCATGCTGCATCTCACACTCAGAGGGAACCTAGCATCAATGTTTGTCAGAACGTCAAAACACTCTTATTACCCATTTTCCACCATATTCAGGAAGCATTGCGTGTTAAGAGGTGGAACTGAACACTAGAGCGAAGGAATAAAAATATAGATTTAAATAAATATATCATTTCCTTAAGCGGGAATCGAACACACAGCTAATTGTGTTTACAGTCACACATTTGTATCCCAGAGCCACGACCAGTCGTATTGTGAGGCCAGCCTCACAATACATATAAATGACAATTAATAGATATTTAATTGAGAATTTTTGTTAATACTATATAATTTTACATGATATTAAATTTAAATAAAAGTTCATTGTTTCAAATTTTAGGAAATAACAATAATAATATTTGATTATTGTTATACCAATTAGTTGTAGAATATAACTTGGTGATATAACAATATAACAATTTTATATAAAGCTTTGTTTGGCTGGTTTGCCTCTTACATATTTTTTCATATATCAAAGACCAAGTAAAAATTTGTTATTCAGTTTCCAGCTTTGTGTTAAGGGATTAAATGGCATTCAATTATGATATATTTTTAATAAAGAGAGATAGGAGCCAATTAAATTCATTATTATTTTATCACAATAATAAAATTTTACATACTTTCTTGTACAATTGTAGAAAGTAATAAAACTATTTTTGTAAAATAATAAAGTCTCAAAATGTTATATTTTAGAGTAATAATTCCACAAATGTTTGATTGTTGGCACATTTTATATTCCATGATAAATGTCCATTAAGTGATTTATAGTAAGCAGTAAATAAAAACTACTGACCTGTTTGAACACCGCTCATTTTGATAATAGAGGTATACAAGAATTCAGTCTTGAGTATAAATTAAATAAATATGTCAAGTAATTTCTTATTGGATAAAGATATTAATTTATCTAGTCAGACTAAATTCAACAGCGAACGCCTTCAATAAAGCTAAGTTTTCTTTTTTCTTTAAATTCACTGAGAAGTGAGAAAAAACTAACAAAGCAGATAAAAATAAAATACGTAATGTAATGTGGCAGGTATGCGTTCACAACACAATAGCCAATAAATTTGAGTTACTTTTAAAGATTCTATTCACGCGTCTACAACTGAAAGTAAGGAAACATCAAATTTAATTAAGTTAACTATTTATTTGCATAACATATGCAAATTTAAAAAATTATAGCAAGTTAAAGTATTACTCGATTTATTAATTCAATATAAACCCAATAAACAATAAAAGTACTCTAGATTCCGGTATAGACTATAAAAGTATGTTTTAAATATGCAGTTCAGTTACTCAATGTATTGTCATTGTTAGTCAACATAGTTATTTTAAATGAAATCATAAATTTTTAAATAAATAGAAGTAGTTTAGGAATAACCGCTTATTATAGTAACTATATTCAGATATTCAGTTTTTTCTATATAACCAATTTCAAACAGTTACACCAATGTCACATCATGTACAGCGGTCCTTAATTAATTTTTGTTATTCGATATATTGTATATTTATTATAATTCTCAAAATATGTATATCAATATACTACAAAATATATAAAACACTAAGAATATAAACAGTTTTTTTAAATCGGTAATATTTATTATCTTGCTTAAAAGCCTCTTAATCAAAGCGAAATCTATTAAAAAATTATATATTCCAAATTTGTCACATCATTTGTGGCTTGGGTGTTTTCCATTGTGTCATCCATTGTAAATGTCAACGCATTATTATAATCCTCAATCCTCATTATTTTTGAAATTTGCGCTGTAATTTGAGTAAGTTATGTTAAATAAACGAAGAAATATTTATTTAATCTCGTTAAATGCAATTAACGACTTTTATTATAGTATACGTGTTAATTTATGTTATTAATAGATTATTACTTTTATAGAATACTTTGTAACCACAATGTCTGCAACAGCATTATTTGGTAATACATCAGGATTGGGAGGTAGTTCAGGGGGCAACAAACATTTAGTTGAATTTAGAGCTGGGAGAATGACACTAAAAGGACGCATGGTGCATCCAGATAAAAGGAAGGGTTTATTGTATGTATATCAGGGCGAGGACTCTCTAATGCATTTTTGTTGGAAAGATCGTACTACGGGAGAAGTTGAAGATGATCTTCTAATATTTCCTGATGATTGTGAGTTTGTCCGTGTTAATGAATGTACAACGGGTAGGGTTTATGTACTCAAATTTAAATCGTTTGCGAAGAAATATTTCTTTTGGATGCAGGTAAGAAATAATAAAATGGGTTGGCATATTTTTGAATTATATATTCATTATAAATATCTTACACACATCTTACAACATGGCACTATTTATATATTTTTTTGTTAAATTTGTACCAACTTAGCTTTTAAACTTGGATGAGTATATATATTTAGGTATATCCAAAAAATCATTAGATGTTAGTTTGTTATATTAAATTAATAATATATTATAGGAACCAAAAACTGAAAAGGATGATGATTATTGTCGTCGTATAAATGAAGCTTTGAACAACCCTCCCACATCAGGAGGTAGAGGCGGAGGTGGAAGTGGGGGCCAAGATGGTGAACTCCAAAACTTGCTAAATAACATGTCCCAACAACAGTTGATGCAATTATTTGGAGGTGTTGGGCAAATTGGTGGCTTGTCATCTCTGCTTGGCACTATGGGGTATGTACACATCACTCATGACAACAACTGCAATATTTGCAAAAAAAATGTGCACTATTGCACTAAATGTGTGTTATAATTCCAGAAAGGATACTTCATAGTTCATACCACCATAGTGATGGTTGTAGGTTGTGTTCATCTTATGACAAAATATGTAGGTATATTATTCAAATTCTCAAATCTAGCATATCTATCTAACAAAACTCTGGCTGGTCTGGTATACCAGTGTATACCCACTTTATATATATGATACAGTGATGCCAAGCTCATATATTGAATATTATACACACCCTGTCTTCACAATATCCATAATTTGTCCTCCTTTTTCCTTATAGCTAATATTTATTAAATGTTATAGATGATACCTATAACTAAATCTTTGGCTTCTCTTTCTCCATATAGACTTAATCATTTATAACTCCATTATAACAGCTATGTGTGTGATAGGTGGGTTCAATAGGCACCAAAAAATAGTTTTAACCTTTGGACTGTAGCAGGACTCAAACCCATACCAGAAAAGCTTTCTCTATTGCCAAATTATAAATCTTTGGTTAGTGGAAATTTGTATGTTGTGTTTTCAAAACTTTTTTCATCAAATCAGCTTCACATAGTATTTGATGAATAACACTAAACTGACAATATTGTGTATCATAGTTACAAAATTATAAATTTATCTAAATGTATTTTTCTAAGTATTTTTACTTTATCATTAGTTATGTCTATTTAACAGTAACAACAGCAGTACAACAAGCAGCCGTCCGTCCGCCAACAGCGGAGCCAGCTCTCGCGCGGCGAGCGCCCCTCGCACGACTACAGCGGAGGCCGCGCGCACCCCAGCCCGCCCTAGATACGCACCAGCACCTACTGCTACTCCACCGAATACGGCTACAGCTGCTGCACCTACTGCCGGTAATATGGAGTTTTTTGCCCTTGGACCTATTTGTTTTTTTTTTTAGCTTCACACCATTTCCCGCTTATAGCAAGGTGACAGAAGGAGTGTTAATATATTCTATTCCGAACTTTCTGCCTAAATTTCGGGACATTTCATTGTAAGTAGCAAAACTTATTACTGCACTTTGTTGTGTGACCAGAGTGAGGAAATGAAAATAAATAAATTGTCCAAGTGGGAATGAACCTACCAATCAACCAATTTAAAGTCGGACAAAATTATATTTGTTTCATTTGTCAGTAAAAAACATAAAAAATAAATGAGATTGTTATTAAATTACAAATATCATCAAAAAATTTACTATGATCATTAATCATATATATTATGATCAATATGCAAACTATAAATATAAGAGAAAACTCATGTATGTTACATTGTTATTAGTTAAAATTCTGGTAAACTATTTTGTAACTATTATTTATGTTATTTGATATGAGTTTTCTATTGTATTGAAGTATAATATGTTCACTGCAAACAAGGAGGCTCATGGCACTGTTCAGTGTGCATGTGTATGAATAAATGAATCATATAAAAACAAATACAGCAATATCCAATTATTTTTCAATATTCTTACATAATTAAGTGGTTATTTATTTTCTGATACTATATATTTTTTGTAAGAATTCAATTATTATCTAATAAGATTTGTTCAAAAGTGGTAGATATTATTACGAAAACATATTTTATTTAATTTCCCAGATATTGATCTAAATTGATTTGATTTAATTTTATATTGATTTAAAGAGAGATTGCTTTATTTGCTTGTATATGATTCAAATGGTTGTTACAGGCGGTCAAATCTTCCTATCAGATTTGCAGCGCTACTTCTCGGGGCTGGGCAATGCGCCAGCGGAAGGCGAGGGCGCTGCAGGCGGAGCACAACCGCGCGTGGACCTCGGCGCGGCCCTGGCCACGCCTGAGGTGATGTCCACGGCCAGTGCGCCGCCGCACGCGCAGCGTTTGACGCCGCATCTGCCTCCCGCACCTACCTCGCAGGACGATGTAAGGACCACACTGCTCTCTCCGCAGTTCGCCCAGGTGAACCCTCAACCGTACGAGGTGGACCGAGTAGGTCGCTGGCGGGGGCCTTGTCGCACGGTTCACACGGCTTGTTGTTTAACAGTAAATAAATGTTTTCAAATGTTTATTTAACTGATTTGATTTTATTTTTTTGTCTTATTTTGTTTTTAACTCTGCTAAATAATGCCCTGTGAACCGCGTTGTTCTTTGGTTGACGCTTTATATAATATGCATGCTTCGGGTCTTCGAAAGTGATTGGATTAAAAATATTTTTTTTTATTCTTCTCATACTCTGAAGAACATTATGACTGTCGTAGACTGGTGGGTTTTCGCGGGTTTTTATATGTTGGTATTTTTGAGAAAATTTCCCAATGATCTTAATTGTTTTCAATCTTCATCTCAAAAATTGTTGCGCCGTAGTGGGCAGTTCAGGGGCACAAGCGTGAGACTGTAATGCGACAGTGATTTAGATTTCCACTCGGGGGAATAAATTATTTTTAGCGCGCGGTTTAATTCCGCCACTCAACACGCAATGTTTTCGGCGGAACAATACGCCGATTTTTTGGGAACGGAGCTAACACTACCTCCGTTCCTTCTGCCTATCCTGCTATATGCGGGATACAGCGTGAAGTTAAAAAAATAAATAAATAAAACTAGATAATATGTATAATAGTTGTTTGTAATACACATAATATTAACTATTACGTACTATAAAATATTTTTTAAAATTAATTTAATAATATCAAATTAAAAAATCTTGTTTCGTAGACATGTCAACATAAAATATATTTCAGGCTGCCAACCAGTTTTCGTCAGCTCTAACCTCTGGACAAATGGGCCCTGTCATGTCTCAGTTCGGACTGACCTCCGAAGTAACGTCTGCTGCGAACACCGGGGACATGCAAGCGTTTTTCAAAGCATTGGAAAGTGCCTCGTCCAGCTCCGACTCTAGTAAGGCTCAGGACGAACAAAAAAAGGACAAAAAACAGCCAGATGATAAAAATGACAAAAAAGATGAGGATGCTGGAATGTCCTTAGATTAATTTGTGTATATATATTTTTTGCTATTCGACTTCTGTGCAGTTTCTTATACTATTACTATAATATATATTAATCGTTTGTTCTTATTGCTAAATAATATTTTCTTTTTCATTTATGTAATTAGTTTATATATAACATGTTTGCTACATAAATTGATAATATCGGGTATTTTATACACTTGCTTGAAAAGTGGATGTATTTCATTCATTTTATATCTGTTGCATGAGAAATACAGGTGCAAAATGTTTTAATTATATGAGACCATGGAAATGTGTTAGATTTTTTCTTGGAAATATTAAAATCATTCAAAAAAAATTAAAGGAGTTTTAATTTTTCTTTTTATGACCATGTGCTAAGTATTATTTATGAATTTTTAAATATTTTACTACTTTAATTTTCGTATTAACATAAACAACATGGAAAAAGATAAATCAGAAATAATTTATTACA
Source organism: Heliconius melpomene rosina (assembly GCF_056956725.1). Classification (NCBI taxonomy): domain Eukaryota; kingdom Metazoa; phylum Arthropoda; class Insecta; order Lepidoptera; family Nymphalidae; genus Heliconius; species Heliconius melpomene. Next base: position 10,819,339 of record NC_140398.1, read on the forward strand.
ACTTTACAGGCAACACTTTTTGGAATAAAATGATGCTGTATTTGATTCGTGTTTTAAAAAGCGTAGTCATAGTCCATCATTCGTAATAAGTGTTAATGGGTACGGTTGACATCGACGGCGACCGTCGGTACGGTAGCTCAGGTTCGGCCGCGACTTGCGTGTGACCTCGAGAGAAGACGCGGGGAGCGAGGCGCTGGGGAATCCTTCTGGCGCCAGACCGGCCCGCGCCCCGCGTCGCTCCGCGCGCCCCTCACCCGAAATAGATGCACGGTGATTTACGCCTCGGGCGTATGAGTAAATATGTTGCTTGCCTGCCTGCCTTGGCACGTCCGCCCGCGCCCCCCGCGTCCCGCACACCCGCGCGCCCCCGCCACCCGCGACCGCGCAGAATGCGTGCGTGGGGCGCGATGACGTCGACAATCATTTTATAGTTTACAAGAACGCCACGGGGCGGAGCGCGGGCTCGCGGGCTCGCGGGCGGCCGCTTGCAAGGTGAAAAGGTGAATTTCCGTCGACCAGATAGTTATTTGATGATAAACGAACCGAAGATAGCTGCATTAAAATACTTTCAACACTATTTGCCATTTTGCCTACGTATATGATGGTGCCGCTTGCTTACAAGTAATTTTGGCTAACATTTTGACATTGAAGAATGCTGATAAAACTGTTTTAAAATTAGAAAATTCGAATTTGTTACGTAAATGGGCCTTATTTTGTTAGCAAAGGTGTAGGACCTATATCTGTACCTATATACCAGTGTATTATTATAAATCGTTAATTACCAATTTCATAAGAAATAATAATTATGTATTATAGTAATTAGTATTCTCTGATGGATTAAGATAGTAGGAATATTTACAAGAACTGTTATCAAACGACTGATAGTTTTATCAAGATAGACACGTCATATATTATGATCCTTTTTGAACGATTCTAAGAATTATCTGCCTAATCTTTATTTACTTTGCGCATATATATGTGTTATACAGTGTTGATTGTTTTACATCAGTTTAATACAATAATATGTTCAATGTATTGCGGCGTTCGGTTCCGCCACTCAACACGCAATGTCTCCAGAATTCTGCGGAAAGTGGAGAACGGTTCACACTATGTTCCTTCTACCTATCTTGCTATGTGCGGGAGGAAGTTATTATTACTCTTCCAATATAATTAAGCGTCCTTTCATATTCGAGATTTTTCATTAACGGTCGTCCGCTGCGAAGGCAAAAAGCGCTTCTGAGTTCTGTACGACCGGTCCCACAGGTTCTTACGAGTGCTTGCTCTTACCATGGCATCTTCTCCATTCATCGCATAATAATTCGTCATGCATTTGTTTCAATTCCCATATTTTCCTTGTTATATTTCAGTCGGATGGTGCCGTATGAACGTGATAATGATAATAACTGATAACTACGCATGATTTTATTTAATATTATAACATATTTTTATTGGAACGTAAACAAAAATTATTAGCGAATTTCTGATAAATAGGCACATATTCAAATGAATCCAAAGTTTAGCCATAAATTTACTCCAACTCATTGGAAATGTTAATGAGTAATTATGTTAAATGTAGTTTAGTTTAAATAGCTAACTATGTACTTTATATTGTGTTTTACTTTTTTACACAGATATATCGGTATTATCGCCATTATTGCCTTTTTATTGAGTTATGACTGTAGGTCTTAGAGTTATTTTTATTACACAGTACGGTTAAGAAGTCGCGGCCTCCCTGACTCCTGAGGTTATGGTTTCTGAACTTATGCGCATTGTTCGCTCGGAAAGAAAATATTCAGAAGTAAGTCGTCTACAGCTCACTTCAGTGAGGCTAGGACTTGTTGACTGTACAGTGTACATAGAGTAGGGGAGCCAACCTAAACTGTGTCTACTGAAAAAAGAAGAGATAGCAAATGAGGCTACCTATCTGTCTCTCTTTTTATGCACGTGTGTAGTGACCAAACTTTTTACTTGAAATTTAAATAGTTTTATTTGTTTATATATTTTTATTGTGACGCATAAAATGTTCTAAGTACCTATTTGAATTAAAAAGGCGCCATGAATGTTTCTTTGCGCATGTGTGACAAAGATAAGTGTGAGTCTTTCATCTCTTCAATTATTTGTTTATTATTTAGTTGACACTCGCACTCATAGGCTCCCCTACTCTATGTATAATTATTCTAAACTGTTATAAGCTTATAGGCCAGTATGATAGGTAATACGACATTTTTTTATATACTTTCATTTGTTTATACTGCACGGGGACTAGGATACGAGTACCAGACTCTTACCTAGGTTATCTTTCGTTGGTAAATATTTTAGAAAGGTGTTTATCACAATGATAAAGTAAAAAGATATCGAGTGGCTAGTAAACGTTTTCTTATTTTGCGAATCAATTATTACATAACTATTAATGTCTATAGTTATTATATTTATAAGTATGTACCGAATAGTTTGAATGTCGTTGCAACAGACTATGTGAAGGCAGGTGCACCTTCGAACGTACTGGTTTAGTAACTTCTGCGAGCCAAAAGTCAATGTGCTAAAATTGCGATACGTTTTCATTCTACATCATGAAATAAAATTATTATTGTAGAGTTTTAAAATAGTGTTAATGTTTTATTTGCGTAACATGTCACGTTTTAATTATAAAATCATTAGGTATAACGTATATAAGTACCTTTATACATACTTATATACACCTACATGATTATGACAGCTTATGTAAATGTCATTTTGCTTACGTTAAAGAATAAATTATGCAAGTGTCTTAGGTCATCGAAATACAATGCTCAGTGACCTTTATTGAATTTACTCTATAAAAGTCTTCGAATCCATAGACCTAATGGTCATTGTAACTTTGAAGATATTTTTCTTACTCATTATTTTATAATTCTATGCAAATATCAGTGGAATTCTGTCAAATTGTAAAATAATACGCATAAAACGCAAATAAATTAAATATTATTACCAAGGTTTCTACTATGTATGTTTAAATAATTATTAAGTTAGTAAATAAATTCTTTCATTGTATTTTTTTTCCAATTTCACACTCAATTAGCGGAGACGGTAGAGAGGACTTAGAGCTAAGACACTCGGTTTTCCTTTCCACTCGAATTCGGAACTTAATGATACGCTTTCTTACATCAAAGCGGAAAAATAAAACCATTTAAATATAATCACTACAGCCTCTAATTGTAATTATTTATATAAATTTTGCCGCGGATTTGACTCCATTTTTCGTATGTCAGGTAAAATGTCAAAAAGGTGAGGGCCATCCTTACCTTACTAGCTTGTTTGTAAAATGAAAAAAAAAAAATACAGTCGAATTGATAACCTCCTTTTCTTACAGAAGTCGGTTAATAAACGACGATGACTAATGTTAATCGGTCACAAATCGAAAAATACAACAAATTGGCAACGGTTGAACAACATATAGTTTGTATATGACATTTTAGTATATAATATTATGGTAATATATTATAATATATTTTTTTTATAATATATATACATATTGAGCTAAGCCTAAACTAAAGTTTGTTTAATCTAAATCTATTTGTTGCGAACAAGAGCTCAATTTTGACAACATATTACAATAAGAGCATGATTCATGTATTATTGTAAAATATTTTGCCTCACGATGTCGTTATGCCATATCAATATATTGCGCGACCAATTTTCGACATTCATTCATATAAACAAGCTATTAATGGTATCCATTAATAAAAATATTTAATTGGTTTAAATTGTTCGTAGCAATAATTGTAATGTTTTTTATTCTGTCAGTCTCGGATTTTTTTTTAAGTAACCACTTATATAAAAATTGTCTACAAGTTATAGATAAACTGAAGAATAGGGTTTTTAAACACAAATATACGATTATGTTAAGACAATTTAACAACAATATTCAAATAAGATCAGTCGAGTGATAACGCTTCAAGTAACAATTCATAAGGATCACTATGGCAACGTTCGCGAGGCCCGCAGGCGCCTCCCTTCATCTATACATATATACAGGGTGGAATTGTCAGCGGCACTTTAAATGAAACCACAGTTTTAACTACTCTATAAAAGCCTAATATAATTCGGAAAAAAAAAATAATTCTCAAAAATGAAAAAGTTTCTTTTTCAAACAAAATAAATAATAAAATTATCGTTTTAAAATAAAACGCCATTTGTAAAGTATAACATAGGCACGCACACACTTACCTGTCAAAGCGGCAACGTCGCATACGTATGTGTGCGTGACACGAAATACAGGTGGATAAAAATCGTGAAATGAAAAAAAAATCCTACGTCCAAACCGTTGAGGTGCCTTGATTATTTTTTTTAATTCTGGGTTTGAAATATTTTACCCTATATGCGCTGCCTCTTCCACCATGTATATTTCTACAATTTTAGCTTAACCGTATATTTACTGCATCAACAATATCCACTAATTTAAATGTAACTGATATATTTTAAAAATGCAGTAATTAAATAAAGTGTCTACGAATGAGGTAACTGTGGCATAGGGGCAAACGTTCCATGTCCACCTGCTTGGAACACGTTACTGCAGATGCAACTGTGTAATAAATGTAATATTAATCTTGTAACTTAAAGAATGTGAAAGGTAAGTACGTACAAATATGTTTAATAAAGCAATTAAGTAGTTAAAAAACCTTTATAAATAATTTTCGCAATACTGTAAAAGTATATTGATAGATATTGTATTTCAACAAACATATAGGTGCATATGTATATACATATGCACCTATATGATAAAAAATTCAAATATATACATATGTATATATGAAAAAATTCAAATATATACATATGTATATATTTGATTTTTTTTACGCTTTATCCCAAATGTAGCAGGATAGGCATATATAAAGAAAAAATATCATTACGAACTTCGTGAAAAGCTTTAAAAAAAATTATACAGCAAATGATAGAGAAATATTCTCGCTTGGAAACTGAAAATTATTATTATACTAAAATTATGAAGACTAACTACCACACCACATAACTAAAACAGATTTAATTATCTGTAGAAATTGATGGCACAATTTAATTAGAATTAGGAAAATAATTATAATGAAATTGTTTTAATTTCCCGTTCTCGTGACACAAAAACGCAGTGACTCAAATTTTGGTGGAGAACGGAGTGTGTTCACACAAGATTGTCCTTGCCTACCACTTTTAGTTGCAGCAAGTTCCAATCACAACGGGTGGTGCATGGAAGTAGCATTACAACTTACGGGCCATAAAGCCCACGCAAACGAAGTTGCGAGCAGCCAATAGTTTAATAATAATCCAATAAATTTCTGCTAATTGATCTCTAGCCAAATGACGTAACGATAAACATTTATTAAAGTGTTTTCCTAGAGTATTAAAAATCGATTCCAATTTCCATATCGTGCTTTATAATTATAATATTCTCTTTTCAAAAATAACATCTTAGCAAGAAGGATTCCTTGTTTCCTAGAATTATCGGAATGGTAAATGTGAAAAAGTTGGTAACCTGAGGCGGCGGACGGCGGACGGCGGCGGACGGCAGGAGGTGGCGCGTGCTAGAGGATTCCGAGAATTTTAACACCGGTTCAACACAACTTACTAATGACGAATCACGGCCCGAGGCTGTCATTGTTTGTTACGATTCTACCTTTCTTATCTTCGAGACTTGCGTATTATAGCCTATCTTTAAATATAATTATTAGTAGGTAATTATTACATATTGATTCTTTATCTTGACTTTTATTTAATGTCATGCTTACTTTTATTAAAGATATATAAACCACAATAGAGTTTTACAAAAACTCATATATTATACCGATAGATTTATAAATCAAATTTTTCGGATATGCCAACAGGTGGTCAGATAAACTTGCAATAATTAAAATCTGCAATAATGCAAGTTGCTGCTTTCAAAGCCATCATAATTTCAATATTGTTTAAACTATGAGCATTCAGAGAGAATGCTTTAAATGAAAGAATTACTCTTACACCTCTTCTATATACCCAAACTTTCAAATTACCATTATCTACTAAATATGTTTAATATTTTTATAATATAAAGGCTGGAATTATATACTTGTAGGTAACCTGTGTATGATAATACCGTAAAAAACGTTTTTGTTAAGCTTTATCAACAAATGTTGAAAATAAAATTCTCAGTAAATATGTATGGGCATCAAGACGTTGGAAACCAAAAACAAAACGTATACTGATTTTATAAACAACATTAATTATTTGATTAGGTATATTATCAAATATTATTATAATTATCTATATATATAAAAGGACTTGTCCTCACTGACTGAGGTAAGACGCACGCACAGCCGTAACTGCTGATGGTAGAAACGTGAAATTTGGACAAAAGTTTACTTTCGTAATCTGGACATCCACTAAGAAGGGATTTTGAAAAATTTTTACCCTAAAGGAGTGAAATAGGGGTTCAAAGTTTGTATGGAAAAAAAATTAAATCGGCACCGATTTTTATAAAATTTGAAATTTAGATTTTTAAAAGTATTTAATTGAACACGTGTTTCATCGTTTTCTAGAATTCTCCCCCTAAGGGTGCAAATAAGGGGTTGTAAGTTTGTACAGATTTTTTTAAATCGTCACCAATTTTTATAAAATTTAAAATTCAGGCTCTTAAAATGATTTAATTGAACATATGTTTTATGGTTTTCTAGAATTCTTCCCCTAAGGGTGCAAATAGGGGGTTGAAAGTTTGTATGGAAAAATTTTCAAATCGCTACTGATTTTTATAAAATTTGAAATTTAGACTCTTAAAAATATTTAATTGAATATGTGTTTCATGGTTTTCTAGAATTCACCCCCTAAGGATGCAAATAAGGGGTTGAAAGTTTGTATGGAAAAATCTTCAAATCGCCACCGATTTTTATAAAATTTGAAATTTAAACTCTTAAAAATATTTCATTCAACACATGTTTCATGGTTTATTAGAATTCACCCCTAAATAAGCTAGCGAAGCTGCGCGCGTCCGCTAGTTATCTATAACACCTCGACGCATATCAATGGAAAATAAATGAAGTAGGCAATTATTCAGCTCCATGTGCAGAATAACCACATGTTAAATAATATATACCTGCATACATATGTTTATCTTGAAATTACGTATATTTAAAAAAATAAAAAAGTAAAATATTTTTTTATTTAATAAGACAATTTATGATTTAATGGTTTAAGTAAATATAACATATTTACATAAAAATTTACCTATTGTGTTCTTTTTTTGAACTTGAAGCAAAACATGAAATTAGATTACAGTGCGAATTTTGTTCCACATTATATCTAATATTTTATTATATTTGCTATCTTTTATCATAACTTATCATTATCAGCTTATAAAGTGTATTTATTTCTAGAATCACATGAAGCAGAAATTGTAAATAATATTTATCTGAATATAAGTTGCGAATATGATGTAAAGGACAAAATGTTTTTAATTGAAACGGTGTCTGTACTTGGAAGATATTTAAAAAAAAATTTAGTAGGAACCTTTATTAACGTAATAGAACCCAAAAAATAATTTTAAAAAATTGTGTCTGTTTGTCTGTGCGTTTGTTTTCGCTAATCTCAGAATCGGCTTAACTGATTTGGATGCGGTTTTCACTATTGGATTCTGGCAAGCTCCCGAAAACATCTTTCTGATTCATCATTATGCTATTAAGTAGATATAAAACAGCCTTTACCGGTCGTAATTAAGACAAAGGATAATAATAAAATATCACAAGCTGTGATAGAATATTCTTTTTATAAGATGAAATTTGTGTAGGTGTAAAGAATGCATCTCGGAAGCAGGAACTCCTCCCCAAATTCGAGTGCTGGCAAATTACCAACGGTAATCCCAGCTTGCCTCTCTGTCACTTCGGGATTGTACTTGTGATGAAAGGGACATAAGCCAAATCTATTTACAGTTGGTATCATTTCTCTAAAAAAATACGAAATTAAAGGTAGAAAATGTTTTTAGAATTTACGCACTGTGTAACATGAATTGTAACATTAGCGTCCATATATTTTTTAAAGATCTGTACAACTTCATACTATGCAAACAATAATTATCGTCATTGTATATTATAAGAGTAGCGAGAACGAATTCTTAGCTATTTATTTGGTCAAGTGGTGTTTGGAGTGGCTGACTCACGTATATTATTATCACAATTCGCACATACATAGCTTTAGGTATTTAATACATGAAAATGACGATATTCTCGGTATAAGTGTACAGGTGCTTTTTAATTCACTAATTAAAGTGTAATTTAAATACGAATAACATCTAGGTGAAGTAATTCATTTTGCATTTTGTTTTTTGGGTATCGGATTTTTATAATGTGTAGAGTATTTTATTTTCAATTATTCTGTACAATTATTGTAAGTTTATTGTGATGTTTCCAATTTCAATTTCTGTTAGTTGTACCTATGTTTATTATTAATGTTTCCCTTCGTCTATGACGTCAACTCATATCATTGCCAAAATGAAGTGTTGTGTTATTTTTGTTCGTAGATATCATTTTTAACATGTCAATGTTTATAAAGTGAGGAATATACACCAAAATTATATAATTATATATATATTATGTAATTATATATATTATATATAGATATGTACTTACACCTTATTAGGAAAATTATTATTGCTTTCAAAATTAATAAATCAGTCAGTACATACTACATACCAACTGTTTCAAATATATTTGATACAATTATTTTATTTATTTATAAGTACGTATGTATACATACATACTTTTTATTCATATAAAAAATAGGCAGGTACGTGCTTTCCAAGAACTATTATATAGACATTTTATTTGGTTAAAATATGAAACATCACAAAACTGTAGGTAGATAGAGCAAAAATATAATATGTACTTCACTGGTTTTCCCACCTCGTTATAATATAAAGAAAATATAATAAAATCAGCTACACGCTGTAACCCGCACACAGTAGGGTAGGCAGAGGGAACCTAGTGTTAACACTCCGTTCCACACTTTCCGCCGAATTCTGGAGGTATTGCGTATTGAGTGGCGGAAGTTAACTCCGCGCTTTGCCTCGACAACAGAGTGAAGAAATGAAAATATAAATTTTGAATAAATATTTCATTTCCTCGAGTGAGGATCGAACCCACAACTAGTCGCGTTTATAGTTACACTTTGTGCCCCTGCGGCACGACTGGTCTCAGTGATATTAGAGTCAATACATGTCAATATAGTAACAATCACCTCTAAGTAATATTTATCTTGCTTCCTTAAGATGTGTGTAAAATGTAAATGTAATATAACAAATACATAATTTTTAATCTCACATTATCTTTTCAAAAACATTATAAGTATTTCATGAATCACCTTATGAAGGTACTCCCGATAAAATATTTATATTATGTGTCCAAGACTTTCATTAAATTCCTTTGCGTTTGCGTGCCATTCATCGCTATCGATTAGTTTGGTATAAATAAGTAGGCGTTACGTAGCCGGTGTACAGAACACCTAACAAGGAGAGCTGTGGCGGGGCGCGGCCGAGAGCCCGTCGCAGCAGCGCGGGCCCGCATACTCGTATAGCGGTCAGGCCAGCCGCCAGCCAGCCGATGACCTGGTTGCGAGGGAAGCCCGACTGGAGTGGGGGAATCCTTGCTCGTTTCGAGGCTTTCGTTCGACGTACACCTATTAGTGGGACACTATACTCTCATTTTACATCTCATTTCCTTTAAATATACAAAAATAATCAATCACCAACTATCGGTAGATTGGCTGCTATTGGCTATTTCAGAGAATGAACGTGTTAATTCTAGAATATGTACCAATTTTGACATAATTATTATCTAATTGCTAAATCATCTAATGTAGGCAGAAACGCCATTCGTGTGAGTGCGTGTAGAATGTAGTAGATATTGTGTGTTCATTTCAACGCTCGCCACCAAGACGGGTTTCCCGCCCACGCGACTCTATGGCGCCTGACCGGACCAGCAATTTACTCGATAGCTACAATTCTAATCGTTTGTTTTTATTTATTATACGTTACAATGATTTTTATAATTACCTAATAGTAACTTTTTGTTTATTCATCTTACTTATTCGAAATGTCTCAGAATTTCTAAAAAATAGAGTATTGGGTCACGACATTACGTAGTTATTTATTTTTTCAATTGCGATATGGGAAAGCCATCACCCCCGTGGCATGCTCAAGGCCGCGTGATGACGTAGCACGCCAGCAACAGGCGGAGAGCGTCGAAAGAAACAACGCAACAAGTGCTCCGCGCCCAGGCGCCCCCGCTCTCGTGCGCGCTATATCTTCATTGAGATACCAATGTTATTTTTATAAAGTAATTAGCTCATTTGGTTTTACGAAGCCAACTTTAACATTTATATATGAATATTAATACACGCCTAATTTATTATCATAACTTTCCAGCCCTTATATCAGATAGAGATACCTAATTATATTTTTGATAAAAAAATATATTTCTGACGATATAACCTACTTTTCGTGTTGTATAGAAATTGAATTTAAATGAGTGTGAATATAGTAGGTATCAGTGTTCCGTGTATCACTAGTTTCCTGAGCAAGAATCGAGCGGCTGCTCGCTATCGACATAGCGCGTGCGTCATCACCTCCGCACAACTGATAAGCGCCTTGAATTATCATTGCAAATAATGTTTATACATTCATATCTGACTTGAGTACTGAGGACGAGGAGTTCCTCCACTGTTGCTTATCATCATACAATTTATTAACTAAATATTTAGATTAATATCCACAGTGACGCGGCCTTATTTGTCTTTCAGCAAAATAAGTAATGAACTAACAGTTTGATAAAGAGGTCTTAGCGATAGCGAGTTCATATGATAATTTAAATATAGGAAAATACCAGCTCTTTATACAACTTCGAGCTATAAACAACATTTTATATATATATTACAAATAAAATCCTGTGCAATAATAATAACCAGTATGGGAATGACTTATTTACCATTCACTGCATGGTGTAGGTCTCTTGTTAAGCCTAATTTCTCCACATTAATAGATGTGTTCGATTTTTTTGTCCAATCGAGATATTAAGATTTAATTAAGTATACAAAATCTTCGTAAATCAGTCGTTTAACACATTATACAGAGAATGTAAAATGAACAGTGGCACATAAAGCCAATACCCGTTCTAGCCGAGCGCAACCGTTACGAAATCACTGCTGCATTAAAATTATATGATTAAGGCTACCAATACTCATAAATAATTGCTGTATCTTAAGATCTTGTTTTTTCTTATCATAAATAATAGTTGAGTTTTAAAGTTGTTATTGCTGAAAATGATTACAGCGAATAATACAATCGTAATAATACAATACATTTTAAATATGTACCAAACAACACGAACAGGAAATTTATATCGAATAAGTAGGTATTTATTTTGCATAATTGTATAGAAAATCCGTGAAAGATGGCACTGTAATCGTAGTGTTAAAGTCCGTGCATAGATACGTATAAATAGATTACAACGAGCGACCGATCCGGTTGCGGAGAAGGAACGAGATAGATAGACGCGCCATGAATCACTTCTTACAGCGAGCGTCGGGCCGCGGGTGTACGCTGTGGGTGTACACTGTACGTGTACAGTCAGAGAGGCGGCCGGACCGACCGCGGGGGTGGGGGCGCGGGCGGGGGTAGCAGCGCGCGGGTTGCGGGCAGCGCGGGGGCCGGGGGTTGCCTACGGCCGAACGGAACGGAGCGATACGAGCCGACGACAAAGTACAACTAAAAACAGTTGAACAGCCAGTCGCGGCGCGGTAACGTGCGTCGCTCGCTCCTCCTGTGCATGCAGCCGAAATACATTCACGCTGCAAGCTCCACTGTGAAATAGGAAATTACGTACACATCACTAATTATCATAAGTGAAAAGAATAGCGCTCCTCTGCCCAAGTGTAGTGACCAGTGACCAGTGACTAGTGACACGAGTGTGACGGTGCGAGAGTGTACGCGAGTGTGTGTGTCGTGGCGTGGATCGCGCAATTATTAACGATGATTCACTTGCGCGCGGGTGAAATGCAGCCTATCGGACTTGTTGACATATGTTCGGGAGAAGTAAACAAATGATACCGAGGATACTTTTTATATAATGGTGGATTGATTCAATACTACGCGGCCGGTAAGACATGTTTCCTTGCTCAGCCTTTCGATATTGCAAGCTATTTACCACGTTCTGTGTTTGTTTTCACACAGGAATTGTGTCCGATCGATGGACAACTGAGGAAGTAGACCCCTTGAAATTAGGCCTAACATTATATATTTACTTCTTATTCTTTAATAGTTATTTTATAATCTTCATAAAACCTTATCTTCTATTTTTATATAATAAGTACCATATTAAAGATAAACAACGCAAAGAGTGACCTTGAAATAAATATAAGGTCTAATAAATAGTCGAAAATATTTTATTTGCAAAACATAAACGTTAGTTTTTTTAAATAAACTTTCTAACTTTATTCACATCAGACATATTTTTTTTCATTGATAAATATAAAGAGTTTGTCAAAAAATATAAAAAGCAATTGTATTTCTACGAGAATTCTACATTACAATACTAATATACATATAGTTGAGCAATATTTGGTATGAAAAAAATATAATGAATATTTTAAGAAATTATTATTTTTTGGGTTCTACATATTGTCTTGAGCAGGATCGCAGGTATACAAACCGTTTTTACATAAAATACGATAAATGGAATATATAATAAGTAGGAGCAAAACAGGCTGGCGGCAGACACAGGCGTCGCCAGGGCCGCCTGGCTTGGCGCCAGGCCGGCGGGCGGCGGCCGACTATCGGGATTCCTTTGTCTCTAATATATCTTTGGTTCTCTATAACACCCTAGAACCAGTTAACTGCATATTCCGTAGCGCATTCAAATATTTTACACTATGATAGTCTGAGATGTAGTTATAAAATAAACATATATCAAATGTAAGCTATATAAAGTGTTTAATTTGGTCTATATTCTTTGAATAAGGTACACGGCACAATCACGCTCTACTCTTTAATAAGCCACGCACACTCGCTCAGCTCAGGCGACATGTCGTTACACCGATCCGAGCACAGAGCAATCAGGTACATTAGTGTGCGTAATGCGTACTGCGCTTATTTGCCCGTTCGCTATAAACGAGCGGAGCGGCTCGCTTGTCTCCGGTTCTCAGAAATTGTAACGCCTTCTTGGAACGCAGCAACGCAGCCCTCCACAAATGCCTCGAGTGAGCGCGAAGCGAGGTCGTCACTCCACTACAAGTATTTGGATTGTAGCTAAATGAACACCCACACTTGCATAACCACATCTCTCGCTCGCTGTACGTTTGAAGCGCTTATAATATTTAATATCAAATATATCAAAAATTCATAATATAAAAATGACGAAATGACTTTAATTATTTTTTAATAAAATAAAATTTGATCCCATCTTCCAACTTTATTAATATGAGCTTATATCTGAAAATCTCTTGGTTCTTACTGATTTGCGAAACAATTGAAATGCATCAAGTGGTATTGTTATTTATTTTGAAGCTGAGAAGTTAAAAATAACATACTGAGATTCAAAGATGGGGAGATCCTCGTTTGCGAGGCGCAAGTTCGGCTTACGTCATAATGATGTCACATCGTACTATTAGACATAACATAGAGCAGCACATGCGCGTTGCGTCAACAGCAGCAACATTATGTCCGTATTTATGTACTTTGTTCGTGCTTTAATTATTAATTTTATGTTTTTTATTGACGATTAACTTTGAATATATTTAACGTTAGTTGCAGAGAAGATAATTATGATTATATGCAAACAATTTCATACGAGCTTGACATACATTAATCAAGACACGTCTTTGCTCTTACCAGTCGCTAAACCAGTTAATATATAAAGGATCTCAATTAAAATTAAGAATAAAATTTTAAGTCCAACTTAATTAGATATCCATAATACGAATTACAAGAAGGTCATTATTAATTTTAAGCTTGTAAATAAAAAAAATATTGAAAGCGTTAGACTGCACTTTTCAAATATCTAGAACTAAATAGGAAATATAGCAAATAGTAGCTTGTTTTTATAACCACAGATTGCTCCAAAATACGCATATTAAACGTCGCAAGGTAAAAAATATTGTAATTTATCAATTAACGCAAATACTAACAGTTATTTCTAATATTTGCTGTGACCATGTAGGTTGTCTAGTACTATAAAATCTTATTTAGAAAATCCGAAAAATTTTATTGTGAAAGTTGACAACATAATAGTGTTTTCCTATCTTATTATTATATTCTCTGTCTGCATCGAAATAAGGAAGATGTGAAAAAATTAACAAAATTAGGACATGTAATCAACTCTACATCAATAGCTACATAAATTCTCCTTTTCACGAAATTATATTGCGCGAATTTAAATGATGTGTTAGTTCTTTCAGGACAAAATTATGCAAGTAATAAACACATTTATAAAAAAATACATGAATAAAAACGAAAAACTTTTAAAAAAATGCCACTAAATTGCTTATTTACTGTTAAAAAATATTTATTTGAAAAATTAGAAACTCCTGTTTTTCTATATAACGCAACAAATAACTTTAATGCACTTTTCTCTATAACTAATATTTCATCCATTTTAAAAATAATAATAATAATAAAGCACACTTGCCTAATAAATAGCACAAACCTGCTAACATTAGCTAAGTTGCTCAGCGAACCCGTACGTTATTAAATAAGAGAAGTATTTTATTTTACTTTTAATAAAATTGTCCTTGCTTTTAGCATAAAATATTACTTTTTCTAAAATTTTAATTACTATTACTTATAATATTTTTGGTTGTAGCTCCACGCTGTGCCCCTCACACAGCAGCCACGCTTTGCCTCGACACCAGAGCAAAGTAATAAAAATATTAAATATTTCATTTGCTCGAGTGGGTCTCGAACTAAAACCTGTGGTGTTTACAGTCATACGCTTGTGTCCCTGTGCTATGACTGGCCTTATAATAAATAATTATGAATTCAATAAATGATTTGGAATGTGTTAGTTTAATTGGAAAGATAAAACGATAGTATCAATAATTAAAAATATGTTGTTCCAGGTATAAACGTCGCGTATAAGGATGCCGCTAACTCAAGAAAAACGTTTAGATATTAATTTTTCTAATAACAATGATCACAGCTATTTACACAAAAAGTTTAAAAAAATGGCATCTACATTATCGCCACTCCCAAATAATTCGATTAAAGGAGAAGAAAGCAGTCAGAAAGAAACAAGCATTACACATGTAGCGAGTAGTCATACAATTACAAATAGAAGTATTGCAGCAGCTCATCCTGAAATAGAAAAGATTAAAGATAAATATGATAGGCAAAACATAGAAATGGAGAAACATGTACAAACTAATTATAACGATGAAAATATTAGATTTAGCGATGTAAATAATTTAGTTCAAATTTCTGGTAAAACCAGTTTTTCTGAAGAATTTTTAAATAAGACTGAAATCCTTGAAAATGATTTTATAAAAGAAACGTACAGTGGTGGTTCCGGGCGGTATGTTTGCCCATATTGTAAAATATCATGTGCCAAACCTTCAGTTTTACAAAAACATATCAGAGCTCATACTAATGAGCGACCGTATCCTTGCATACCTTGTGGATTTGCTTTTAAAACCAAATCAAATTTATATAAGCATCGTAGATCAAGAACTCACGCTTTAAGATCACAAGGAGGAGACGTAGCTACAACAATAAATGAAGAAGATTTATCTGGTGATTCAGAAAGTGATACATCGATACCACCTACTTCGATATCTGATGCTGGTTCAGATGCTTCTATAATTCGTTTAGAAAATAACAGATGTAATGAATTTTCCTCACCTGAATTACCAAGTGATAATGCATCTGTAAGTACCGTTTGTTCGTTAACAGACAACAAGAAATCTAAAGCGTTGATTTACAAACCCAAATTTAGAGCTGCATTTTATCAACCAAGCGAAGAAAAAGATAAGATAAAGAGATCTATTTCTCAAAATGCAGATTTTCTTACGGAACATATCTCGAAAATTATATCAGATAATGAAGCCATTGTTGATGTCATTGAGACTCCTTTACAAAAAAAATATGGTAAAATTAAGCAGATAGCGGAAAAGAACAAAATGTTTTTAAGCGATGTAGAGATTAAATCTGAAATTACTCCATTAAATTTAACAAAACAGACTTACGAAACTGATAATAACATATTAAGGAAGCGGTCACATTCAGAAAGCTTCGCTCAACTTGTTGAAGACCATAAACATCCCCTAAATCCTGAGGGTTCAATAATAAAAGATCTTTTGCTTAAAACAAAAGCCAATGGACTTAACTCTTTAACAAATGAATTAGCTGATGGATTAGGAACTCTATATGTTTGCCCCCTATGTCAAATAGTTTATAGAAGTGCTGATAATTTAGATATACATAGATTGTACTATTGTAAGGGAAACATAAGTAACAATTCAACATTATCTCATAAGGATTTGAAAAATGTAAGACCTGAAAACATGTATGTAAGAAGTAATTCTATTAATGTTCGCTTACCAGAAAATCCAATGAGCCCTTCTCCCAGAATGAACATAGCTACAAAATCACCACCCCTTAAAAACAAGCCGGATAATTTAGTGATTATGAAGCCAGAAGGTAATGACATAATTGCCCCATTGCCATCCCCAGGCCCGCTTCTTGGGAATACAAGACTCGTAGATACTAGAATTCCATCAGAGTTTAAGAAGAAGACTGAAAGCTTAAAGCTTAAATCCAAAGAATCTAGCCCAAAACGGAGACTTGATAGCAGAGACACTTATAGTCCAAGATTAATGGATAATAGCTCGCCTCGTACAAATGATTTATACTCGCAACCAAAACTTAGATGCATGGAAGTTAATTCAGTAGCATTAAGATCTATGGAGGAAATTTCACCACACATTAGACATAATTCTACCTCGCTACAAATGTTTGGCGGAGAAGTAAAAATAGTCGACCATTCGGGTAGTACAACAACATTACGTATAGAACCAAGCAAAACGCAATTATCTCCTATTTTAATACATCAAAATCTCTCGCCTTCAAAGTACGCAAATGATTCTGAGGCGAGTAGTGTCGTTGTAAGATCAGGGTTACATTCTGGTGGTACTATTGTTCATAATCCACCTACACCAAAGGAATTAATTTCGACCCCGCAAAATCAAACTCCTAGAGCACCTGTATCAACACCGAATCCTCAGAGTGCAAACTTGATAGGCATTCATGATATAACGCACTTCCAGTTTCCACCTCTTAGTGCTATAACAGCTTATAATCCCTTAACTTTACCTCCTCTAAGTCCGACGTCTTCTCCAAATGGCGCTACAACCATATTGCACGGTGGAAAATTAATACCTCATGTACCTGGTATACCAGGTCCAAATACGCCCGGTTTATATATGGGGAATCCGAGTTCACAAATAAAAACTAATGATAGCTATAAAAATACAATAACGACTACATATGAGAACCTCCAAGAAAATATATCGTATAATATACATTCAGCTAAAGGATCGTCAGTTATAAACTACGACAGAATTCTTCATACCAGAAGTCCAAATATGAAGTCACATCCAGATATAGAAAGAATTAATTCTCAAAAGAATTATGGTCCCGAAGTTCAGAACAGCTCTACTGTTCCAATTATTAGGATAAAACACATAGATGAGCCTATCTCAGGGAAAACCTTTTTAATAAATAATACAAGAACGACGGTGCGTAGTGATGCAAGTGTTAAACGAAATGCTGATAGTCTATCCAGAACCCCGGTTTTAAAAGAGAATACGAATTATTTGTCAAGTAAAGCAAAAAATAAAGACGCTAATTTAAATCTTTCTTCCAAAATTGTAGATATTAAATCTGAAAATGAAATTAAAAATTTTAATTTCGAAAATTTTATAACTAAATCTGAGATCTATAATAATCAAATTCAAAGTTCTACGGAGGTCCAAAAAAATTGTAATGAACAAGAAATTGAAACTTCTGTCTCCATTCAAAATGAGAGATCTGAGACATCTTATTTTCAAAAAAATGTAGCCGCAAAGCCTGTTACAGAAGAACGAAAACCAAAATTTTTGCGACCTTCTACTCTGCCACTAAAGCCAGGAACTTTCACTCCAAAGAGGCATCACGGGATCACACCGAATGCAAACACAATGCCTTTAGTGTCTCCAGAAACCCCCCGTCCGGCTAAAGCATACGGTCAACTTTACTTAAATGGCAATGCATATACCTATTTAGGTCTCAAATGCTCAACGAAAGTTTTTTACTGCACAATAAATCGGCCACAGCCGACATATGTACCGAATCAACATTTTCTGTCCATGTACAGTAATTGGCAGGTAATTATAATTGAGCTATTGAATGGTGATCATGTAGTGTTATTGTTAAATGTGTAGTAAGAGCATGAATATGTTTACAGTTATTATCTGAGCTGACGCCAGACCCGCTGGGACTGTCAGCATCGTCTGCTATGTCTTTATATGACTCACGTCATCGACCGCAAAACGTGGCCGTCGCTGTGATTAAACAGGATCTCATATTGACTCATTCATCGCAATGGAATAAAAATTCGAAGGACGGCAAACAGGTATAAATAAACTCAGGCTAGATTAATATTATTATAAATTGCTTATAATTATTATACAAATAGTATTTACATATTAAAATAGAAAAGTAATGTTCGCCCGTTCATTCACTTGTTTTCGTATTTATTGTGTACTACAATCCTACTACTTATTGTCGTTATATCCTCTAATTAAATAATGAAGTAGTAACCTGTCCTACTTTAGTGGCCTTTTATGTAATATCGATTAGATACAGGTGGAAGTGTCAGCACCACATTAAATGAAACCACAGTTTTAACTACTCTATAAAAGCCTAATACAATTTTTTTTTCCCAAAATTGAAAAAGTTTTTATTCAAATAAAATAAATAATAAAATTATCGTTGTAAAATAAAATCCCATATGGACAAAAATCCCTAAATGAAAAAAAAAATCCTACGTCCAGTCTGTTGAGACATCTTGATTAATTTCTTTAGATATGGGTTTGAAATATTAACCGTGTATATGCTGTTTTCATAAATGGCTCGCTGATACTTCCACTCTGTATATATATATATATATATATATATATACTAGTGGACCCGGACGCGGCTACGCCTGCTTGAACTATAAGAATATTTTCGCGTAGGTCATACTATGCCGCCCGTACGCTAGGTCATTTCGAATCAGTGACATCTCCTTAATTATTTATTAGTATGTTATACAGTAAACTATAATTTCAATCTAGTCGAGTCTAAAAGTGACTGTAATATTTATTTTCATAAGGATTAATATCAAAATGTAGCGGTAACGGTTGCGTAGCGACGCGACGGTTGTTATTAACATGGCAGAATAAATAGCATGTCAAATTAGAAAGTACCTTAAAATATATTAGTTTATATGTATAATGTAATGTTATATAGCCTATAGCACTTCTGAACAATGCAGCTTTCATACAAAACAAAAACAATGTAAATCGGACCAGTAGATGGAGAGATCCTAGCGTTCAAACAAACAAACAAACAAACAAACTCTTCCGCTTTATTATATTAGTATAGATATATATATAATTTTAATATTTAATTTTATAATTAGACAATCAGAGCGTCATCTATTTGATTTAATGATGTCGCGCATCATAAAGTAATTCTTATATATTATTATTATCACTTTAGTGAATAAAACTTGCACATGTCCGTCCGCCACTGATTAAAAATTATGCTATCATTTAATTTTCAACAAAATTGACTAGCTTGAAATTATTTACTACACACGACTTTTTAAGTGTTATATTACAATAAACATTTTAAATAAAAATATAAAGTTATCATGTTTATCTATTCATAAGTAAATACATAATTTCATATGGTTTGTTGTTTACTTTTTATATTAATGATTTTACTGGCTTTTTTACATTTATTGTGATATTTATCTAATGTTTTGGTTATTTTGTTGTTATTTTATGTTTTACATTTCAGACTTTACAGCTAATAGATGCAAAAAAATCGGAAGACTTGAAAAACGCTGAAAATCAAGCAATACCTAAAAAAGAGTTAGCAGGAGGTTTCGAAAGTAATGAAGAATATACGTATGTTCGTGGACGTGGTAGAGGACGCTATGTATGTTCGGAATGTGGAATTCGTTGTAAGAAACCGTCTATGTTGAAGAAACACATTCGAACACACACCGATGTGCGTCCTTACACTTGCATACATTGCGTTTTTAGGTAATTATTTCAAATCTTGATTGCTTTCATGTTATAAGTCGTGTTTGTATGTCATCATAATAATTAATATTTTAAATTTTCAGTTTTAAAACAAAAGGCAACTTAACAAAACATATGAAAAGTAAAGCTCATTATAAAAAATGCTGCGAACTAGGCATAAACCCGAACGAGGGCAACGACATGGATGGCCCTGAAATGGCACAATGCTCAGGCGAAACGGATGATGATACGGATTCTGAAGGAGATGAGGGAAACGAGGGGGAAACTGAATCAAGTGGTAAGCTGTAGATATTATTGTCTTTAAATCACATGCTTTGTTATATATCGATGGATTTTTTAGAAGTTTTATGGGTTCAACTTTGGATTGATTTTTCCAGATACAGAAACTTGCAAGTCTCGTTTACCGGAACATGAAGCTGCCCACTGTTTGTTATCCTTGGGTAGCAGTCGACCAGCAACGTCTGCTACACCGGGTCTCATAACGAGTGCGCGACCAACCACCTATCCATATACTCCTATGTTACTAGACAGTATGGCGGATATTACTTCCGAGACAGTACAAGTTGTACAGACTCCAGTAATAGATACTAGGATGGACGTCGATAACGAACCAATGGACCTAAGCAAAAACGAATTAAAAACTCCTTCAAGCGCAGGTTTAGCAGAGATACCCACTGCTCGCGAATCAAGTGTATTAGCGTCGTTGGCGTCCAATACCGCCAAGTTACCGCAACATCAAAGTCAGTGGGTAAATGGGGAGCCAATGTTACATACATATTTAACTGAACGAGCCCTTTTAGACACAAAAATTAAACAAAGTCAGTTTACTAGCAATGCTAAATTAAGAAAAATTGAACTAGAAAATTCTCTGTATTTAGAGGAGGGGGGCGATAATAATAAGAAAAGTTCCAATTCATTAACCACTACATGTAATAACAATTTAAAAGTGACCAATGCTAATGATGCTGTAAATTCTAACACTCATAAAGATGATAATATTTACCATGAACATTCGCAAAATTCGACCAACAGCGACACAAGATCACGAACTCCTGGTAATTCTGAAAACGCTAAGCATGTAGTATCAGAATATTTAAAACAGGCTCGAATAATGAAAACTCTCGATGACCCTATACCAAATCATCCCGATTTGTCGAGCGACGATAGTAATAGCGGCAAAGTTATGGAAGATAAAACTAAAATGGACGACTTCGATAGTGATAACATGAAATTGGCGCCTTCAGAATATGATTCTGTTGCGCCCAAAGTAGTCATCGGGGTTGGGGGCGTAGCTTTTAAAGTCACTAAAGGCAAAGATTTTGAAGGTATGCCTTATTCACCTGGAAAATTGATGGAAGACGGGCGCAGAGTTTGTGACTTTTGTAACAAGACATTTACTAAGCCATCTCAGTTAAGACTGCATTTAAACATACATTATATGGAACGGCCGTTTAGATGTAGCGTATGCGCCGTCAGCTTCCGTACCAGGGGACATCTTCAAAAGCACGAACGTTCTGGCTCTCACCATAATAAAGTGTCGATGACATCTACATTTGGTGCCGCGACGTCGTTTAATCCACGTCCATTCCGTTGTTCTGATTGCAACATTGCTTTCAGAATACACGGGCACTTGGCAAAGCACCTACGAAGCAAAATGCATGTTATGCGGCTCGAGTGTCTATTTAAACTGCCATTTGGTACTTTTACGGAGATTGAGCGAGCTGGCCTAAGTTTAACAGATATTGATACAACAGATTGCGCCAGCTCGTTGGCCAGTTTACAGTCTCTAGCAAGAAAACTCCATGAAAAAGATCCTACGAAGTTAGAATACCGGGAGCCCAGCGCAGGTCCGGCACTGCCCCTGGCGGGCAGAGACTCATCCGAAGACGAAGACGCTGTGATCTCTGATAAAACTTGTGACAGTGTTAAAGATACTGAGATAAAAACTATTGAAAATTGTGAAAATCAAGAAACGAACAGACAAGTTAACTATAGTGCCACAGATAATTAGTGCCAAAATTAAACTAAGTAGAATATTTTTATGTGCAATTTTGTTTTTATTATTAATTTAAGATGTAATTATTCATACTGGGGTTTAACTCAGATGTGTGTGAAAACAAAATGATGCGCTTTAATTATATACATATTTGTATTTTATGTTATATATTGTGGTTCTGGAGACTATCATGTAAATATCTCAAATTGAATTAATTTTAATATTGTTATATTGCTTCCAGTATAAGGCTTACATATTATTACTTATAGCTCTAAATAGAATCTATGAGGATATTATTAAGTGTTCTTGGATTTGATGCAAAAAATGGGTTAGGACTTTCCTTTATGTCATTCAAACGTTAGAAATATGTGGTCCACGATTAAGATAAAGCTTGAAATATCAATGAAACATATTACATTTTAAAAGTGTACTACTATAGTAATTACTCTTTTGTATGTATTTTTATAAAATATATACTACATTTTATTTACACTGAAAAACTACTACTTCCAAAAATCCTTTAAAGTATCTTTTAATGTAATTGGCATATCAACTTCCATAAATGAAATTAAGATATTTTGAAGAGTCTTCCATATCGAAAAAAATAGTACTTGTGCTAGATATTTGTTTTATACTAGTTACTCTTCATTTGGGTAAATATTTGACTAATGTAATTACATCTTAAGCTGACTAATGACTTGCATACAGTTTTATCTCTTTAATAGAAATATTATATACATAATGTTAGGCCTAATAAGTTTTATATAACTTTACATACTTATTACATTGTAAGAATAACATATTTTTGTAGTTACATATTCTTTTTTTATATTCATAATCGTATTTATTCAAAATTTTGTAATAGTTATAAAGTAGGCTATATTGTAAAATGTTACGATTTATTCCTGTGTTAATTGTATTTTGTGTTATAAACATTGTATGAGTATTCACAAATACTATTTATATTCCAAATTACTAATCTACAAAAGAGAATGTATCTGTTATTTGAGTGTGTTATAATCTATAAATGGACACACATATCATTGCTCTATCTTAGTGTCGTTACTGTTTTACAAGCATTGTAACATATTATCTAATAATACTTTTATTAGCATAGCTAATAACTAGTTCTTTTTTATTTCAAATGTTCTTACATAATACATGTATGACGTAAGCATGTTAAATTAAGCAACATAAATGAAATCTGCTGTGTAGTTTGTACATACAAAAGGAAAAAGGGTGAAAAGAATTACAAGTCAAATATTTGCCCATTTATTGTTTTTACTATACATTATATGGATGAATATTTTATATAGATAAGATTAAAGTAATTGTAAAATTATAATGTTTATTTTTATTTTCTTCATATCACCGAGCATCGAAGACAACCACTGAATTTTTCAGTTAAAGAAATTTTGAACAATATAAAAGCATGCAAAAGCATATTCAAGTGAACTTGACATAAACATACATTACATATAGATAATTCGGCGTGGCGTAGAGACACAGCGTATTATTACAGGTGTTTCATTGTTCGATTCCCACTCTAAGCAATGAGTTATATTAATTTTCTCACTCAGGGTAAGTAGGCAAAGTGCATTGAAGACAGGCATGTCCAGAATGTGTGAAGTATCTTAATACAAAGTTTCTTCCCATCTAACTTGCTAACTGGGGAATTTAGCTTTAAGCTAAAAAAAGTATATGTAGTATTTTCGTTGTTATAATTTATTTGCAAGTAATAGAAAATAATATTTAAAAAAGCTGAGAGAAAGAAGAAAGAAAAGAGTGTTAGGCATACGAAAACTGCATACACAACTAGATTCTGATCAAGTGTTAATATCATGCTGGTATTGCTTTTAATCTAAAATAGAGATGTCTATTTTATGTAGATAGATAAATACACAATGCGCACATCTATATATACATGAAAAAAAAATTAGTACACCTTAAGAAAACTTATGGGGATGGACGACTGTGAAATTTGGCTAGGTTATTGTTTATAGAGGACTGCATTATGAGTTATTTATCCATTAGTTGCGCACATAGTTAATGCAAATTTAAGACTTATGTGATTTTCTCATGGTTATCATTGTCAGAAATTGACAAAATTAAAATGGCACCACACAATAAAAAAAGAATCATCCAAAACCATTCACTTAGACAAAAGTTCTGAGATAACAAACATTAAAAAAAAGAAAAGTTAGAGAAAGAGTCATAAAAATTAGAGAAATTAAAAGTGGAAAATATAAGTAATATTAAGTTTCACATAAGAGAAATAATATATAAGATTTAAAAAGTGTTGGCACACTCGAAACACCATATATCAAGAATTCAATTCAATTCAATTTAAAAAGTGTAGTGATTGCATGTTATTTTAAACAAATATTAAACTTGTAAGCATGCCATGTATGTGGTAAAAGTGGAGTATCATACTCCAATTACTGAAAATCAATATAAGACTTAAGAGTACATTACATGGAATCTTTATGGGAACTTCAAGAAATATGATTACTCCTTATTTATATCTAGGGGAATAAGGGTTATAGTTACCACACTACTATATAGTTCCTACATTGAATTTCCAACTTAATGTCATATATCTAAGATAGGAACTGAAATAATAGTATTTCAGTTAGTCAGTGGACACAATCTAAATATTTGCTTTAACCATATAGATTTTTTTTTTCTAAAATCATAATTTTTGTGTTTGTTGTTTGTATGTCAATTTTGATCTGTTTTTAAGATTTTTAAATTCAACTTTATGTAAGTTCAAGGTACATCATAAAATATTTTTAAAAGGATACATCTTTTTGTTCGTTTCTTGTACATAATCCGGTAACCGCATTCTCTACATCTTATGGGGTCTCTTGGTTTTATTTCATTTTCTCTATGGCATTCTGAAAATAAGCATAAAGTGAGTGATATTTTTGCATGTAATAGATAATCGAATTTTAACATACTAGTGTATAGTTAATGTTATGGTTATACTAACTCCAAAAACTAAAGAACTATTTCATTTATGAATTGTAATAATCATGTACATTACATACCGCCACATACGTAGATCATAGGTACTTTTGCAACTGAAGAACCTTCTTTGTTACTAGTGTCGGCCATTTTAAATCAGTATTTAGTATTTTGAAATATTTTATCAAAGAAAAAACAACATGTGAACCAAAATTTTGAAAACGTCGATTTATAAAAGCACACTGCAGTTGGAAGTAGCTTGACGTTTCAATGTCACAAGCATAATGTAGGATTGCACAAATGACAATTTATCGGTCTTGCCACATATAAACTGACTGATGTATTATCATTTAAAAACATTTTTTAACTAGTAAAATAGTAAGAATTGGAGAAAAAGTCATATATCATAAGTTACCTATATTATTAACAAGAGATAAAGCTTTAGAAAAAACTATGTAGAATGTATTCATCCATTTAGATGGCAGAATCTCATTGTAAGCCTTGCTATTGTTAGCTTACTAACTTTATTTATATTTTTTTATATACATATATGGTATTAAGACTGATTTTCGTATGGCGCATATCTCGAAAACTATAAAAATAATTGAAAATTAACTCTCTCAAATGTATCAGTTTGTCTATCGATGTACCAATCATAAATATCTAATGAAATCGACAACGATTCCAAGAATTTTAAACAATCTATACAAATCGATTGCTTCAAATTCTTTGTATAATTCAAACTTTTAAATTTCGAGAAATTATTTAATTTAAATGTGTGTTATACCTTAGTACTTTTTTTTAAATAATACATGTAACTACTAATCCATTATAAATAATAAAGACTTCAGTTTAATCTATAGTTGGGAAGAATATGATAATATGTCTGTTATCTATGGTCCAAGGAACATATACTAGCATTAGCATATGCTATGGTTTGACCTTCGCTTTGATTTGACTTCTAGTCTAGTGTAATAATTTGTAATAAATAATTCTTTGCGTTTATGTAGTCAAGCTTTATTAAAGTTAATATTTGTATTTATTTAAGAGAAGATCATTATGCATTTCTTACATGACTTTGATCCTGAAACTTCAGCACGTGAACGCAGAAAATTAAACAGAAGGAGTTATTTTTTTAAGTATGCATTGCACGATTATAAAACAATTCTTTACCTCTTTAAAAAATATTCTAATTAATTTGAATATTTCTACTTAGTCGAACAAACAAAAAACTATACAACGAAAAGGGATGTTTGGCAGCAACAGGTAAAGATCTTTGCGATTGCTTGGACGAGACATGCTCAGGATGCCACTTTCCTTGCCCAAAATGTAATTCCAATAAATGTGGTCATGAGTGCAGGTGAGAAAATATATGCAAAATTTACTTTAAAATATATTTATAATTATTAAACAATCTGTAGTTGTATCGTTTGTTATTATTATTTCAGATGTAACAGAAAATGGATGTATGATAAAATTGAAATTGAAGGAAATGATTTCGTTATTAAAAATGTATACAGAAGAAAATGAAATATAAATTGTTATTTATTCATTTGCTAATAACTTAAAGAAATATTCAACTTCAAGTTCACCATCCTCTGGGAGGTCTGTACAATGGACAGCATTATGTATTATATCTTTCCCATATAATGCTCTAATGGATTCTGGATATAATTGACGACACAGCTCCTTTTTAAACATATTATTAAGATTGAAAGTATTTGTTAAAATTAGTATAGTTTGCTATGGAAATAATGATGTATAATGTAATTAATAATTTAATTTAAGACCATGAATAAATGTTGATTGAAGGTCACCTCTAGACTCAAGGGATTAC
Organism: Heliconius melpomene rosina; assembly: GCF_056956725.1. Taxonomy (NCBI): domain Eukaryota; kingdom Metazoa; phylum Arthropoda; class Insecta; order Lepidoptera; family Nymphalidae; genus Heliconius; species Heliconius melpomene. Next base: position 10,846,467 of record NC_140398.1, read on the forward strand.
CCTTGAGTCATCTGGATCTGGATAATTAATAAATTATTTTTATTTTCACAGCTCTGGTAGTGTTGTATTTAATTTAAGCACTCCACATGTAATGTCTCGAACTACAAAAACCAGAGAACAGAGTACTAGTCTCTACAATACTCTCTAAATTCTACAATGCTATATACAAGATTAAGTGTGAAATTGAAAATAATTTTAAAGAAAAAATGTATATCTCACAGGATCCCTTGGACCACAAAGTTTCCTGAACTCGCAAACACAATTTGTAGAGGGGTCATTGCATTTCACTTCTAAAACAACACATTTTCCTTCTGCTAAATGAATACACATGGCCTATAACATTATTTTCTTTATTATTTTTTATATTCATTGTAGTGGGAGTTAACATATTTTACTCAACATTACCAGAATTTCTCTTGGTGAAAAGCAGGAATTTTTTACATTATAAGTACCTAGATAAGGAGGATTTTTTCACCAAAAGTGGAAAAAATTTTTTTAAATAATGAAGATTTAATATTATTTATCTATTTATTTGAGTTTTAAATAAATCTTTCAATGGTGATAGCAAGCACTATAAATTTTTTAAATGGTAAAATGTCACTATCTGTACCTAAACAATATCGTTTTGGTTTATTATAAGTAAGGCATTTAAGAATTCAGAATAATTATACGTAACTTACGAATGTGCTTATTTATATTTCTTTAAAGTTAACTAAGTATTAGGATCTTAAAGTAATAAAAATAAATGAAATAATCGTGAAAAGCGGGACAATGACCGAGACATTTAATTTTTGGGCTAAAAATCGGGACGTCCCGCAAAAATCAGAGCATCCGGCAACGTTGATTAAATTATTTCTTTTAAGTAAATAGATTTTGTATATTTAAATTAATTTTACTAAATATATAAATATCAAATCAAATCACCTTCGCGTTGTATCATGCACAGGGACCATGTTTAGACACCTCCATTTCCATCCGAATTTTTAGAGACGTTGCGAGTGGCGGAATTCAATGCCGGACTTTTGCCTTGATGCCAGAGTGATCAAATCCAAATATGAATAAATAATAATTTATTCTCTCGAGTGGGGATCGAACCCACAACTGTCTCGTTATGGTCACACCCTTGTGGCCCTAGGCCACGACGGCCTAAATAAATATATATTTTTACAATTCTTGTAAAATAGAAGTGTACCTCATATTCTGGTAAAACTCCATTATAAACTTCTAAAAACTCTTTAGCATTTGCCAATTTAACAGAAAACATAGCAATGGCAGATACATAAAATTGATTTGATGTTGCAATTTGTTCAATTATTGCACCCAAATTCCCATCAGTTATAACATGAGGTTTAATTATACAGCAGGTACAATTTTTAAAAGTTGCTCTGAATGGCACCTTTGGAATTCCATTATCAAAACCAAAGTACAAATCTAGCATCTAAAAAAATTTACTAATTATTTCATGGCTTTAAGGCCTTATGATATGGTCATATTATGAAGTCTTAAGACCATATAAGTATTTATGATTATTAATCACAAATAGTTTCTGTGATTATCAGATAACAGACCTGCTCCCGATGAACATTTATTTAGATTTTGTTGTGTAAATAACACTCAAAGGCTTACAACTATAAGCTACTATGTTAAATGACTGCCTAAAAGAAAAACCGAAATTTCATCTAACTAGTAACTAAACAGATCGTGAAAACAATTAGGTACTGGTAATTATATGTTATTAATTTACTTTCATGGCGTTGTCGAGAGTATTGCAGCCGTGTGCTATATTTTTTAATTTATTTTCTCCGTAAAGTCTTCGAAGGGTGCCAGGAGCTGCAGCCGCTGGATCAGTATCTCCTAAACATTGACGCCACAACTTCACTGCGTCAGGTGCGACCAATTCTAAGCCAATGACTTCCCCCGTCGTAACATAATCTATTATAATTCTGAAAATTAGAAATTAACCATGGGACACATTGATAGATATCTCTGATGTAAAGTAACTAATTTAAAAAAATATGTTTATCAATAAGAGAATGGCGCGAACATATAAACAGAAATCGAGAAGAACCCATATCGATGCCTGCGTGGATTCTGCGGTGGCAGAGAACGTAATCGAATCAATAAATAAATGGCTTAATAATATAAGTTAAAATCTGCAACTTTGCAATATCGAAACATAAGGTCAAACAAAGCGAGAGCTATGGAATTCGACTCGTCAAATAAAATTCGATGGTCCGATGAAATATAATTTCAGGAATCATTTGATATTGAAGTGGAATATAGAATTATCCGATGATATTACTTTTGATGCTCCACGTCCCTACAGCAAATGATCTCCGTGGTGGTGACATTAATATACTTAGACTGATTAAAGTCATCATGATATCTAATAGTTTCGTATTGTTAGCTCACTATCTTCAAAACTTGCGTTAGTTAATTTGTGTTCCTTGTTAAGGTATTACTTTCTAATTAATCAATGAGATACATTTTATTGTCACTTCAAATTATTTACCAAATATGAAACGAAATAATGATTATAGTTTAATAAAACTGTCGTGGCGGAATAGCGGCATTATTGGCAAAATTGTGGTTTGATAATAGTTATTAATTGTGCTTACGGCAACGAATTACTTCCAGCAACATTTTTGTATAAATCCATTGCAAAATCTTTGCTAATTTTACCATTTTTCATGCGAACTATACGGAAACCTTTCTTCATTATGAATGTAATAATTTTCCCATGAAGACTCGGAGCGATTGGTTTTATCAGAGCAAATGTGCTTAAAAATAAATATAAAAGGATGTTAAGAAAAAATATATCGGTAAATTAATAGCAATAACAATAAACAGAAGTTGTCTGGCATATTATTATCTGTCTGGTATTATTATCTGGTAATAGATATTAGAGAAATCTAGGTTTAGATGATTGTGGCTATAGTACTTAAGTAATCGAGAACTTATTCAGATTCTTTACTCGAAAGTAATGAATCTGAATAATTTAACAAAAAAGTAAGTTACATTGTTATCAAATTTTAACATTGTTTTAATTTTAACAATTTTTTTAAGCATTTTTTAATGTAGATGCAAATATTGTTAGTTAATAATAATAAAAACTACGAAATTATGAATAAATAAAGATTTGCTGTAGCTATTCAATAGGTACCTACTTAAGTGCTTAACAGTGAACAGAAAGACTGCAAGTAATATCTTTATTTTATTCATAGATTATAGCTGAATAGGCAGCACACCTTACATAAAAATATTTCTATTATAGATACGCTCATGGTCACGTGACGATATAGTAAATTGGAGTTTTAGGTACCTAAGTATAAATAATAAGTACCTTTGAACATTATTGTATAAAATTTTTCTAGTGGCTGGTGCACAGTCCTTAATATATAGTAACCTCGAAAATATGTTGACAATATTTCCGATTTGAAGCATTTCCAGTTTTAAGGGTGGCAGGTGGACACGTTTGACAAGATTCTTTGCTTTTTTCCCATCAATTACTTGTATAGAATTGTCAAATGGGAAAAAGTTAAGTACTAAATCTTTTATTTCGTCTGCATCTTCATCATACATTTCACATAGGAATGTGTATTTATCAAAATAATCATAAGGCTAAAATTATATAACTACATGTATTACTATTCTAGTAAGCATGATAATATTATTATTTATCATCTAAAAACGGTGGCTGTGAGTTAAATATTTGTCCTGAGAAATAATTGTATTCAAATTGTATGTAGGAGTTTCCCTCCTACTTGCTGTAATATATTGTAAGAAATGTGATCAATTCGCCAAAAAATAATAACAATTCTCAGGATACTTGCTCATATGTGAAGACTATAATAAGGCATATTTTTTTAAAAGTGACAACAATTTTTGTTTGATAAGTACTCTATTAGACAGTTATGTTGGTACTGGTTGGTTCACGTAGTCTTAAGCAAAAAAATTCTCGCACCATGTACGACGCATTTTGTCTCGTTACCAGAGAAAAAAAGAGGAGAAACATATTAAATATTTTATTTCCCCGAGTAAGAATCGAACCCACAATTTGTCGCGAATGCAGTCGCACGCACAAGCGTGCAGCAGGCACAAGCCTCTGCAGAAAAAGCTCAGTGATGCTGTTTTCTGAATTTTCTAAGATAAAAGTTATAGATGTAGGACGACCATTATTTTGTGCACATGGCTACAGGGAAATTGTTTATATTCATGTAATAACGACTATTTTACAATGAATAGAAATTTGCTTACCATAGTAAATAGTTAATCTTATCTTTTGCGTGATAAATATAGAAAATATATAAGAAAAAACAATTATAATAGCAAGCAAATATTACATGTTAAGTAAAATTGTCAAAGCATAGAAATTTTAATGTCAATTCAATTTTTAAATTATTATATGGTTGTATTTGATATTTTATTATTATTTCATATTACAAAATTATGTTCACGAAGCACACAAAATTGTTTTTTATAAATAATGATTTATTAATATATTTTTTTCATTTAATACATGTCTTATAAGTAATATTACAATGTAAAATAATAGTTACTTTTTTTAAACATTAACTTAGGTAAGTATATTGTCAGTTTTTCTAAGTAAAATATCGTCAACGTTGACTTCTAAAAAAAAAAAAACAAAGTGATCGTCGACGTTGACTTCTAAAAAAAACGTAATCGTGGACGTTGAGTTCTAAAAAAAAAACTGATCGTCGACTTTGATGCCCCTTTCCTTTTGATGCCCGGTGCGGCTTAGAGGACTTGATGCCCTTTAAAATGGTATAAGGTCTAAAAAAACAAAGAAAAAACACACTAATCGTCGACTTTGATGCCCTTTTCCTGTTGATGCCCGGTGCGACCGCCCCGCTCGCACCCCCCTATCTACGCCACTGTAAGGTGTAGACCTTCCACTCAGCAAACATTAAAAAAAATGTGTAAGGTTGGTCAGAAAAAACCGAACATATCTGTTCAAAGTTAAAGTTTAGCCCCCCCAGAAAAATTCTCAAAATATGAAATTACAATTTTTAATTTATTCAATATCGATTTGAAGCTTTGACTTATATAGAATAAAAAATGTACTTACTTTCGATCTAGCTAGGTGGTTCTGGATCACAATGGATCATAATATATTGAATCGACACAATTTTTCGGATTGATCTAGGATCAAATGTCATTTTAGTAGAATAACAAAACTTTTTTTACATTGGATAATTTATAAAAAAATCTTTCAATAGGGTACTAAAAAATTTTGTGCTGTCCAAACGACTATTTTCCATGACCAATGTTAAGATTATCTGATTATATATCCGGTTAAATTGGTCCGAGCGATTGATCTAATCTCCATTCGAAAGTCATTAATTCGATACAAAATCGAGTAGATCGGTATTGACTCATACAAGAATCGAACCGGGTTGATCACATCCCTACATGGTAGCAACGGAGCGAGCGAGACTGTCAATTCTATGAAAATTTTAAACGGTTTTGTTTACAAAATGTTGTTATAGTTACATACACTTGCTTTACTTAATGTATACTTAAGGCCACATAAAAAGTGTCTTTATGTTGCGAATTGGCTTATACGAAACCACTGTAATACTTCGTAATATTAAATAATAATATATAAACAATGGTGCATATAATCTTAATGGTTTTGTTAATGTTTACTGAATATAATATGTATGCCTACATAATTTCATAAATTATAATATGTTTTCAGGAAGGTGCTTATAGAGATAAATTCTCGTTTATTGGGGAATGGTATGATAACCAAGCTAGCCTGATACGTCGTTTTAATGTTTTTTATTACCCAACTGATGATACAATCGAAATGTATGATTTGAAAAATCGAAAAACGTTTTTGAGAAGAGTAAAAGTAAATGGAATAACTTTAGATAGCTTTTATATTGGAGCCACATTACAAATTTTAGGTAGATTAATAAAAATTGTTGATTTTGCCTGTGAAGCAACTAGAATGCAATTGCATAAAGACATGGAAGTGTAAGTTATTTTGTAAAATATAAAAATATATTTATTTTTATTAAATTAAATTATGTTTAGATATTTTTTTTAGTATAGTTTTATTGTGTTTATTGATAATTATGTTTCTATTAAAGTATGATGTTTACTTTTAGAACTTTTGCCTTAATTAAACCTATGGCCGTAAAGATAGCTGGAAAGATATTGACACATTATTTTGAACATGGTTTGAGAATAACTAAAATGAAGAAGGCTTCCCTTACAGCTGAAGATATTAATTTTATATATAGAAAACAAATGTCTGATCGAACATTTCCGTAAGTTATCATAAAAAGAACCATATTTCATGAATTTTTTAATGTGTATGTTTGTGTTGCTTTATTGTTTTTCTGTCTAGTTTCCACACATAGCAGGGTAGGCAAAGGGATCCTAGTGTTAAGACACTGCTCCAATTAAGTCACTTCCATTTCCCTACTTTCCATTCAAGTCTGGAGGCATTGCATTCAAGTGGCAAAACTCAATGCTACGCCTTGTCTTTGGACCAAAGCAAGGGCATGAAAATATTAAATATTTAATTACTTTGAGTGAAAATCAATCAAAAAATCTAACATTAAGTTTAACTAATAAAAGCAATGGCATTAAGATTTCTTCTTGAACATCTAACTGGACAACAAGTTTTGGGATTAGAGTTAGTAGGCAAAGATTCAGTATCTGCTTGCATAAAGATTCTTGGACATAAAGATCCCATGAAAGCTGAACCTGGGACAATTAGAGCTCTTTATGGTACAGATGCTGTAAGGAATTGTGCTCATGTGTCTGCAAATATTGATGATGCAGTAGAGGTAATAATGTAAACAAATAAAAGCCTTTTAAATTTATCATCATTTTCATTTAGGTCTATTTTAAAATCACATATTAATTACCCTGTATATATTATGGTAGGCTGAGGGAACCTAGTCTTTAGATGTTCTGTGCACCACTTTCCACACAATTCATGAGTTAGTTCATGATTTGTTGAGTGGTGAAACTCAATGTCACATTTGTTTTATTTGTTAAAAATTGATTGCATATAATAAGCATAAACGTTTAGTTTACTTCATTTATTTTATTTTAGTTATTTAAGGTTTATAAATGTTTTGTTATATTTTAGGATATAGAATATTTTTTCCCCCCACCCCCAATAAAATCAATAAGACTTAGATTAACAGCAACACTGTCAAACTGTACATTATGCATAGTGAAGCCTCATGCAATCAGAGAAGGGAAACTGGGAGCAGCATTAGAAGCAATTGATGAAGGTGGCTTTGATATAACAGCATTGAATATGTTTATGGTGGAAAATGTTAATGCTGCTGAATTTTATGAAGTATACAAGGGTATTGTTCAGGAATACAAAGTGAGTTTAAATATGATAATTATTAGTTACTTATTTTCATATTATGAATATGAGACTGTTGTGTCATAGTGGCACAAGTGGGTTACTGTAAACACAATGGTTATGGGTTTGATTCCCACTTCAGGAAATGATATATAATATTTTAATATCTTAGTTCTGATTACAAGACAAACCACCATGTAGAGTTTTGCTACTCGACATGCCAAAGTCATGTGCAAGAAATGACCAATGTTTAAGGCTGTGCGACAATGTCCCACTTTAAATGTTATGTAGAGTTTTCCCACTTTAAATGTTATGTAGAGTTTTGCTACTCGACATGCCAAAGTCATGTGCAAGAAATGATTGTGCATAATTTCATGAATTATTTTCCATGCTCTGGTGAGACGAAGTGCAGAGTTGTGTTCGGCCATTAGGCTCTATCTGTTTACTCTGTTATATGAAGCATAAAACTAAAAAAAATGTACCTCTTATTTCAGGGTATGGTTGAGGAGTTGTCAAGTGGACCATGTGTTGCCATGGAGATAGTAGCTAAAGATAAAAATGCTAACACTGCCATCGAATTTAGAAAATTGGTTGGCCCTTCAGATCCAGTAAGCTTGTTTTTTGGTCAAAATTAAACTACTTGTATACGTTAATGTATTTATTTTTAATTTATACTTATTATATTTTGAGGCTGAGGGAACCTAGTAAGAGGTAGAGTAGGTTAAGTCGCGTCATTCCCCACCAGAGTAAGAATATGAAAATCCTGTTTTAACTCTCAAACGATTTGTCTATTAAAAATTTTAATATGTAAAAAATCTTAAAAATTTTAATATATAAACTTTCAGGAAATAGCAAGATTGTTACGTCCACATACATTAAGAGCGAAATTAGGAAAGACAAAAGTACAGAATGCAATACATTGCAGTGATTTAGCAGAAGACGGTTTGTTGGAAGTGGAATATTTCTTCAAAATATTAGATTTATAAATCAGTTCCTCTCATTTTAAATCACATTGAGGCAATATTCGTGTATTATTTGGGCAGCTATATAACGTTTATTATATTAGAACTATGTACCAAGTATTGTGAGGAGAATATTATAACAAGTAAATAAATAATAAAAGAAATAAAGTCAAATCTCTAGTGTTAATTTTTCAAGGAATTCTGTTCAGTTCTTAGGTTGTGGTGTTTTGAACTTGTCAGTTGTCACATTGTATGGAGATTGTTTACAAATGTCAATTTTTTTATGGGCGAGTATTGAGCTCGGATGTATCATTAAAAATTGAGAAAATATATTTTTTTTATAAAATTGTGTGTACTGTATGAATAAAAGAATAAAAGCCAGGGCCAATCCAATCTAGCCAATCTTTGCTGGTCGCTCAACAAGAGGGATTTGGACTCGTGTCGTTTGTCGACCATAGTTACTGAAAATGTGTAGTTATCATGCAGTAAGGATAACAAGTCATGGCTGCCTTGAAGGTAGATTTGATTTGGGGATTTTTCTTATTGTTGATCATTCTCATGGCAGCCATGGCCTGTCGAATGTACTGTAAAAATGAATTTTTACAAAGTAATTAAATTATTTTTTAAGCTGTATAATTTAAAAATCAGTATACTCAATTTCCGAATAATGATTTCATTAACTTTAAAGACACGGAAATACGAATGATTATATTATATGCACCCATATTGACCTAGACTCAAATTGATTTTGGTAACATCATATTTTTTTATCGAAGTGGAAGATATATGATAATAAAATGAAAACATACCTTCCGACTTTATTAAAAAAATCTTTACATATTTTGTATTATCGTGTTTTCTTTTATATTTGTTTTTGTTGTGATACTGTGGTCCTTGTTGATTTTTTTGCAAGTATAAGTAATAGAGTGAAGCTATTTTTAAACGGTTTTATTTGTATAATATTTTAGATTCATTTCAATTAAAGACTGACATTTATGTGCACAATTTTAATAAAGAGCACACTTTAAAACATTATTATTCTGGTTTTATTTTCCCTTTCCACCTTATCAGCTTCAGAATTATACTTTAATTTAATTTGTAATAAAAATGAAAATTAATATTGTAATTGGCAAATAATCCCATAAGTGGTTTATAGAATTTATAAGCTATAATATAGATTGTTCTTATTCAAATAGGTTGGCCTTATAAAATTATAACACACTTATTAAAGTGATACTATATATTTTTAATATCTATATTAACCGAACCGATTGTTTTTACCTTCACATAGCGGAGTAGGTAGAGGGAAGCTGGAAATTTAGTGTTAAGATACCCCGTTCTCATTAAGACTTCCATTGTCCACTTTCCGCCGAATTCTGGAAACCATTAAGTATGGAAAATATTGAATATTTTCATTTTTTCGAGAAGGAATCGAACCCACAACCTGTAGCGTTTACTGTCACACGCTTGTGCCCTTGTTCGACGATTCGCTTGGAACTATGGCCGAAAAATATTGTAGAAAGTTATTGTTATTTTTAATTTTAATTTTAATATAGTTTGGCCTTAAACTTAAATGAAATGAAAAGGTATTGATAAAACGTGAACATGATATTAAGATAAAGATGTAATTAATCCTTGCTTCGAGAATATCGATGCTTATGTTAGCATATCGTTTGATTTATTAGACGGCAAGCATGTTTACCATTCTCTTTGATATTGGTAAAACGTTTTTTAACTTTGTTTACACATCTTTTCTACTATGCTTGAAAGATTTGAAGTAGGGAACTTATATTATTATTAACATATTCTCCATTTATTCCCAGCAATTTAGGATCAAGGCCATCGCCGTCGTGGTGCAGAGTCATAGGCGTGTAAACGCTACGGTAAACTGAAAATTATATTACCTACCCATTGTAGGAATTGTACCAGGAAATGTAAACTATGTTTCCTTAACATGTGAAAGTATACTTACTTACATTAAGAAACACAATTTAATCTACTCTTATATCTTAGAAGTTCCGCTTTAAAAAGTTTAAACATATCCTACTAGAAAAACGTAAGTCTGAAAAATAAAGATTACTAGCATACTTACTCATTCGGGATTTAAGTATATAGATTGCGTTTATTTTTAATTTTATATGTACTTATTTTAAAGGGCAAGATTTTATTTCAAATATCTATTATAAATTTCCTGCTTTGTGACCTTTAGGGTGTAAAATAGCAAATAGCATCTATTCTAGTACTTAGTTCATAGATGGTAACGTGATCTACCTTGCCGCGAGCCGCGGTCCTGCGACACAAACGTGATACAGAGGTGTCGACATGTCATGATTATAGATTGTTAATTCAATGCTATATAGAAACATAGCTAATGACATTTGATTTTCATAACAATTGTCTTCGCTTTATAACTCTCCACATTAAATTGATAGAGCGAGAACAATGCCGGGAAGTTCGGTTTTCTGTTTCGTTTTATTGTCTTATCTATTTACTCAATATCAGATGGGTTTTTTAATGTACCTAACATATTATATATACCTACTTTTAAATTACAGGCTAATAGATCAAATAATATGTATATAAAAAAATATTATATTAATCAAAATAAATTAGCTTCGTGCTGTGTACACATAGCAGGGCAGGCAGAGGAAAGCTTGTTTTAAGACACTCCTTTCCCCACTTTCCGCCAAATTCTGGAGACATTGCGTGTTGAGTGGCGGAATTCAACGCCGCGATTTGCCTCGACACCAGAACGAAGAAATGGAGGTATAAATTTAAATAAATATTTCATTTCCTCGAGTGGGCATCGAACCCACAATCGGTCGCGTTTAGTCACACTTTGTGCCCCTGTGCCATGACAGGCCTCTCAATAAGTATATGAATATAACTTTAGATTAATCAGCAGGGAATAAATGTGGTAAATTAAAAACAACATAAAAGAATCTTAATAAAAAGAAGTTGTTAATTATACAGTTTATGGGACACGAGCAACCACTCTCCGCTGATATGGACTGTATTTGAATACTGCGCTGAGTAACTGCAGCCTTTCACTTTTGTCAAGTTTTGGCGATACCGGCCAAGCAGGAGTCTCTGCGAGGTACTTCATTCACAGTTTGAAATCTCTTTGGTGCAATATAAACTAAACATGATGGTGGGAAGCGTACAGGGTTGCGGCTGTGTCAGTGTCGCGCAAATCTCTCGGACGGACACGCGTACAAAACGCGCGTACTTACTTACAAGTTAAATTCAAAGCGATATTTTTTTATTTTACGAAATTTATATGTCGTGATACGTATGAAGTTCGAAAAATGTAACGGATTAAAAAAAAAAAAAATTTTGTTATTTTTTTAATCAATGTTATTCGGAAATTAGCAAATGTTTAAACTTTGACGTGTATTGCATTTCATCGATACGATAAGGTTTATTTTACAATTTACGACTACGGTGAGTGTGATTTGGAATTATTTGTTTTTATAAGAAAATGGAAAATATTTATGTGTCGTGATACGATAAGATTGAAGTTAAAAATATTATTTACTACTATTAAAAATTATTGGTATTTTAATGAATTAGTAATTTTTATATATAATCACCTATTTAAGTAAATAATTAATCAAGAAACCAAGAAATATGTTTTTAAGAATAAAATATTGATTACGAAAAAATATATAAAGGAATAATAGCGATATAAAGTAGTATTACTTATCCTTCACGTACATATCACATCGATTACATTCATGAAGTTCAAAACGTATTGAAATGGAAACTCAGGTTGACATTTCACACACGGCCACGTTAATTGATTTAAAGAATATTATATACATTTACATATATACGTATATTTTGTTTTGTTTTCGTGTAAAATAACATTGTTACTTCAATTACTTAATTAGGGGAAAGATGCGCTTGCACATAAAACACAAGCACGAAAGAACCTAAGGTCGATTGACTCTAACAATATTTTCTAACAAACAATTCAGCATTATAATTTATATTATTATAATATAATAATTAAATTATTATTAGTTAATAATTAAATTATTATTAATATCATTAATTGATAATTAAATTATTATTAATTCACAATTAAATTACTATTAATTAATAATAAATTATAATAGATAGCCGCCAATCAGATTCACTTAATCAATAAAATTCTATATTTGACTGCGGAACCTGAAGTTGCTATCTTCCAGATTTGCCGCGAATCGCAATCTTAATAAGAAATAATTTTTCATCGGTCACGATCACGACGAACGACACGAAATTATAATTGCAGCATATAATTTTGCTGCGAATATTAACAATATATTGATTGTGCATACAAAATTAATTATAATATTGAAAAAATATTGCAAATGGAGTAAAGTTAAATGCAGATAAAACTAATTTAAGATTCAGGAAGCTTACACAAAAGGTTATCTTATAATAAAGTGACTTTATTAAGGAAAAATAAAACGTTTCAAGAAATTTATTTGTGAATAAGTACCTATCTCTTAACAGGCACCTGCTACATGTTTACCTTATGTGTAGTGAATAAGAATCAGAAATTAATAATCCATTTTTCCAAGTCCCCATCAGAGTTCTTCAATCTCCTAAGAAGTATAACAATAAATAAAGCCAGTCTTGTCTCCGTATTTACCAACCGTTAATGTGTCTTGCACTTTCAACATATTGTTAAGTTTTAAAATCAGAGTACTTACTAAGATCATTGTGTTGCAGCGGCACCATGTCTACAGCGGCACATATATACAAATACAATATTTAAAATCTGATATTTATTAGTTAATTCTACTTAAATTATCAATAAATAGGTTGTTTTTCACAATGTCGTACCTATTAGGTGTGTGGAGTAGACTGGGTACCTCCAGATCTATATTTTTTATGAAATAGGCACAAGGGATGTTGTATATAGCCAAAGAAAAAAAAAAACATATAAAAAAATCTATGGAATTAGAATACACAACCATCACATTTAATCACAGCCGTATAAAGCTCTTTGCGTTAAATAATTAAAATTTATACAGATATTTAATTAAAATAATAAATAGAAACAATTATTTCTATTATTTGATGTTTAGAGATGAATGCTTCAATCCCTAGGTTGCATTGTGTTGAAATATTTAAACATTGCGGCGAGCGTGCGTCGGCAGTAGGTGCATGGTGCTTGCGAAATACGCGACGTAAATGCAATTGTTTTACAAGCATTTTCTCATGGCTATTATTGTATTACTAGATGATATTACATAAGAAACAGTCAATCTAATATATACATAATATATCTTATTTGAAAATTTACAATGATGACTACAGTTAAAGATATAATCACTATTATTAATATTTAGATGGTACCTAAATACTTGAATAGATAGATAGTAGATAAAAATATAGGTTATCGATGTACCTAATTACCTCATACAAATATACATATTTGAACAGAAATATTGACAAAATAGGTATTGTATCTATAATTTATATTGTCAGGATATAAGTACTAACTATTATTCACTTATTAAAATAATAAGGATATAAAAATAGGTATAATACTTACATATAGTCTTATATCAAAATAATGAATATATTGTTCACGCTCAAAACTCTAACAGTTTTCAATGCAATATTATCTGTAACGATTGACTTATATTATAAGAAAAATAGGTTTAATTTTTAAATACACATATACATAAGTCTAATGAGGCATATTATAAATATTAAATACACACATATTTTTAGCTTCACGCACACACGCCAGTGTTAAGACATTTCGTTACCCACTTTCGGCTGAACTATTAGGCCTTGCACGTTGTGTGGCGGGACTCGAAGCTGCGCTTTGAATCGTTACTAGATACGCGAGAAAATGGAAATATTAAATATTTCATTCGCCCAATTGGAATCAAAGACAACCGTCGAGTTTACAGTCACGACGGTCATTTCTATAACTTCAGTTTTAATTTATACAAATAATTAACTACATGACTCATTAACTAAACATTTGTTGTATTCGTAGAGTGCTCCTCAATGTTTAAGTAAAGATAAAAACGTGCGGGATCTGTTTATAAATATATACGAGTATGTAGGTTTATTGATAGTCAATATTTTGGTTTTATAAAATAAAAGTTTAAGGCCAATCGTGGCGCATGGGCATATGCGTGTGACTTACACGATTACCAGTTCGATTTCCACTCCAGGAAATGAATTATTTAATATTTTAATTTCTTCGCTCTCTGGTAATGAGGCCAAGCGCGGTGTTGGGTTCCACCACTCCAGATTTAGGGGGAAACGACGTGTCTTAGGTTCCCTCTGCCTACTCTGTTACGTGCAGGATACAGTACAAAGCTGGAAAAAAGTTCGACAACATCCGTATCGATTCTAAATAATAGATAAATATCGATTGTGACGTGAGGTTGTCGCTTGTTTCAATATCTTACGAAGAACTGGCTTTAGCTCCCAAAGCAGCAAGTTTACTTTATACAAATGTAAACAGGATAAAGGAAAAATTAAATTCTGTTTTTATACTTTCTCTATTGAAATCTGCTGCTATAACAAAATATAAAAAAAGATATGTTCAGATATATGTTTGGATGGTCATAATATCGTTACAGTCTTAGCATAATAAATAGATAGGTACCTGCCATAATAATTGTAATAATAATTGATATTATATTATAAATGTATAATATTAAAAAAAATGGATTAATGATGAGTGCTTCAATTAATAATATTAATGCAAATATTCTTTGTTCATACAGTAATACCAACACAATGTGTAATATAACACACAATTTGCATACCCTTACTGCAGAACCAAAATCTATAGCTATTGAACTGGCGAAGTGGGCTAATGTACTACCTCATGCATTTACATATGTATGTGGAGCGCAGTCGATGTATCACCGTTAAATGTGGACAATACATATACTAATGTTCTATGATATTTGATTAACTGTTTCATTAAATACATAATGAAATATACCATATGTTCTTTCTATTTCATATAATACATTAGTGCAGGTTTTGTTTATTGTGAAACACTTGTAGGTACTCCTGCACTACGACAGAGCTTACAAATTAGACATTATTAGTAATAAATCGTAATAGATTGTTAATAAATTCAAATTCATAATTCAAAATATTCTTTATTCAAATAGGAAATTATATAATCACTTTTGAATCGTCGAATGAACATATGAACAAAAAGCTACCACCAGTTCGGAAGGCAGTTCTGCTGAGAAGAGCCGGCAAGAAACTCAACAGTTGCTCTTTTCAAAATCAATGGTACAATCTATTACATTAGCTAGCAGCTATCCTGCATTACATGCAATAAACATTAATTCCATACATACTTATCCTCTAAATATTCTTGAACAGTGTAATAAGCTTTACTTGTTAGAATTTTTTTTACAGATATTTTAAATTTTGGAAGTGGCAAAACTAGAAGATAAAATTGTAAATAAAAATGCTCCAGACCTTCATTATCATCATTATCGTCGCAAAATTTCGTTGCATAAAAATATATTTAGCAGTCTCTCTGGCTAAAGCATTATTCGCTAAGCGGTCCTGCACCGTTTAAGTTTGAATGTCCGCACATCCGGCATTTATCTTTGATATCATAACCTAATATTGCCATTGTTAGATAATTTTGTGCTCAAATCTAAGATATTTAGTAAACATTTACACAGCAGCTACGAACTTTTATGAGAAGACAATTTATTTTTTATTTTAATAGTTACAGAGATTAGTTATTTATTTTATGTTTAGCTGTATAAGTGTTGGTGTAATTTAACGCATTTTGGTTTTTCTCATAATTTATAAAAGTGACGTCAATAGAATAAGTAGAATGCAGAATGATGATGACAACAATATTTATTTTTCAGATAAACAAGCACTCGACAAATTTCCATGCATCTAGTAAATATAAATGTGAGCATACATGCCGGAGGTCGGACAACTAGGAGTTTTCCCACTTAGAGCGTCCCCATCGTATGGAAAGTGAAACGGTTTTCCACTCGCTAGACGCAGAAAGATACAAAAATGCAGTTTGTACGCGCCTTCTTCAAGCGGATCACTGATGATCTCAAACAGAAAAAGCTTATACCTCTAAAAATATTGTTCTTTGTACATGCCTCCAGTAAGTGCACGTTAAATTATTTTCAAATTGGTTTGTAAATTGGTTAGACACATTATAATTATGGGCGTATTTAGAAATATGGTCTGGGGGGCCTGGACTTTAGTTTAACACAAATATGTTAATATTGTTTTTTTTAAATTTATCGGGGCAATTTTTTGTTAGTAATATTTCTGGAGTGGGCAACACATTATTCTGGGGTGGGCACGACACACACGCCCATTATTATAATTCACAATTATGACAACAACGTTATAATTTCTAGCTCTGTTTGTTTTGTACCCGTACCTAACGATACACATGAGAGAGTTGGGCATTAATGTAGAAGAGACTGCCATTATGTCAGCTGTGACGCCGGTGATCTCCATCGTGATGCCACCCCTCGCTGGCATGCTGGCGGATAAAATTGGAAATTTTAGGGTTAGTATGAACACCCAAATAATTGATATTCCATGTATTATTTTCATGTTATCTATCTATATATATAAAATCGAAAGGTCACTCACTCATCACGAAATCTCAGAAACCACATGTGCTAGGAATCTCAAATTTTGCATAGGAGTTACTTATAGGACGTGGGTGCTCGCTAAGACGTAAATTTGTAATATTCGACTTCTAAGGGGTTGTTTTGGGGGTTGAAAGTTTGTATGAAACTTCGTTACTAATAACATTTGTCTTTGTCATTCGTTACTAAATGCTAGGAGTCTCAAATTTTGCATAGACGTCACTAGGACGTAGCCATGAAGACAGAAATTAATAATAACATAGTTCACGCGGGTGAAACCGCGAGCGGGCCGCTAGTTTAAGATATAATTAATATTAAGTACAAATGGACAAATGTCATCTCAATATATGATAATGTCATGAATAACTATTAGAGTATCCAAGTCTTAACACCAGGATCTCTGTGCCTACCCTTCTATATGCGGGATACAACGTGAAGCTGGAAAATGATACAAATAACAAGGCGTATACGTACATATTATGCTTAAAATTTAACTGTTGACATTTAACAAAATTGACATCGAATAGAAAATTGATAATGTCCTTTCATGCCTATGATTTGTATGACTTAATTAAACGAAGCTAATCTACAATGCCGCAAACGCAAATTACATCCAATTCTGGTTACAATAACCTTTACCTTGTATTGTGTGGCTCGCCCGCGCCGTCCCGCTCCACGAGCACTGCGAGGCGAGTACATGCTGTGCGCTTGCGTCACGGCGTCACTGCGGAGACCGCCCGGGCCGGAAGCGTCGGTGACATGTACGAGTAATGGTGTGCGCCCTTTATTGGTTAGGGATCATTACGTTTGTGTACGCACTTGCTAACAAAAAGAAGTACACAGACGTTTTAAAAACATTTTAAATATAGACTCTAATATATTTTAAAATTATATTACATATAAAGTCTTGACTATACAAATAAACAATATATAGTTAACAAACTTTACACTGCGGTATTTTTATTTGTATAATTTTCTATGAAGTTATAAATATAAAACAAGTCAGGTAAAATTGCTAAGCTAAAATGCATAATTAAGATCATATAAGGTATTTTAATGAACAATTATAATTGCACTCCAACGACATACTCGTACCTGCTGAATAACTATGAATTTTCCGAGAACATTTACGGTATTTGTAGTTACTTATATCTGTTTTCATTGTTGTTATCCAATAACAATTGTGGCAGAAAATGTCGCTTTGATCATTTACGCTAATCATTCTTCTTAAACGCCTCATCCTGTTTTTCAACAAGCCATTCATTTTTTTATTAAATTTTACTGCTTGCTTTTTTTTAATTTTACTATTGAATCTTACTATATAATTAGTTTAGTTTTTACACTAACAGTATTATAAGTATTCCATTGTATGGGAATAAATAAATATAATTTTCATAGCTGCTGTTAGCGTTGTCGTCAGCACTCGGTGGCCTCTCAGCATTATTACTCCTGGCAGTCCCCGTAGGTCGTATTACTGTGACGTTTCCACCTGCTGTTGACTTAATCACAACTTGTGATGGTTCTGCGTTACACCTGCAACAAGTACGAGAGTATCCATGTCTTCCAATCCATCCGTATGCATATAACATTAATTTAACGTAAGTATATATTATGAATTTAACTGTAATAAAACACATTAGATGCTCCATTATACTAATGTTTACATTGATGGTGATAAATTTTGATGATAATTAATGAAATTGTTGAGTGTAATATTAAAAAAAATATCAAATATAAATTGCCATTTTGTTTACTATAATATAGCGGTTAATATAATATTTTTCAAGCTTAATGCTTCTAAAGCTATTAACAAATATAGATAAGGAAAACATTTCTTTTAACAACAAATTGCTTTAACGTGACTTATCTGTCTGTGTCCACAGCATATTGTCTTGCGGTTTTATTTGCGAATTGCCACATCAAGTTTCTAAAGAGGACGTAGATTCTATTATCCACGCTCACTCATATGACGTACACTTGAAGTCATCATCTGAATCCCAGCGTCTTGTTTACCGAAATACGATTTCTACTTTCTTGGACCATAGGGAAAAACCAATGAAAGAGCACAGTACTTCAAGAGTTTTGACTAATGACCCCTATTTTAACTCTACAACATCTATAATTGGCGATAATAAAATTTTCTTTCCAACACCACAATTATATGATTTGAGTTGTTCATATGCTGAGAAAAACGCGACGTGTGTATTTGAGAAAATTGGTTTTTTAGACGATTCTATTGAAGAAGTTAGAGAAGTGTCGTATAGAGTAAGAATTTCTCATGACGCCCAAAAAAATTCTGCTGAAGTACGAAATTATTGGGTGAATGCAATATCGGAAAGCAACTTAAATGGAACAAGCAGCGATTACGACGGAGTTGACTCTACTACTTGCAACGATAACTTTGCTCAGGTACTCTACAATGATTTTAAAGCTATTAGTTCTTTGGTTAGTTAATTAATTTTATTAAAATGATATGATCACCATTGTTATATTATTGATAGTTGGAGATATAATTTTTATTGAATTTAAGGTAGTAAGAAATAATTACTTAAAATGGTATCTATATATATTTGTCACATGATAAGAAATTATAATATTGTTAGTTAATTTGCAAGAACCATGGAGAGGTAGTGCTAAAAACGTAGTAACCAAGTTATACATTTGGTCTACATATTTTATAATAAATGCTTAAACTAAGACAAATGTTATGGTTCCCCCCAGTCATACGGCGAGTCAGCCTGGGTGAAAGCTGGTCCGATACGCCTGGCACAATGTGCCGCCGCGTGCGCTTCCACTGCGCCCCGGAAGAGTCTCTGTGACAACCACCAGCAGCAAATAGAACTTGATCCTGTTTTCACTTTCTGGACTTATTTGGCTGTGAGTAATTATCCACTTGAGAAACAAAATGCTTTTGTATTAGATAGTACATACCATGACGAAATTTCTTATAAATATAATATTTCTATGTTTTATAAATATAATATTTTTATATTTGTAATAACAATACTCATTTTATAGAGGAGAATAACGTCACTTTGTAGAGGTAATGGATAGGTCAGAATATTTTAAAAATACATATTATATTTTATATCTTACAATTTAATTTATTAGAAGGAAATACCTACATGTAACGGGTAGCGTAAAAATAAAGCACACACAATTGTTGTATGTATTTGATCGTTCCAATAGATTAAAATGGAGCTACGTTACTCTGTATTTACAATACAGTTAAAAAATAATGAACACTTATTGAATTTTACACCACTTTATAAAAAAAGGAGTTTTTCATAGTATATAATTTACGGGATACAGCGTGACGTTAAAAAAAATAATATAATGTAATATACAGATTGTGTAGCGTATTCGTTGATAGAAAGATTGTTAGCTAATCTTCACTAACTGGATAATGACGAATTTGTGTTGGTAGTCTGACCCATTGCCACTGTTATGTCTGTTGTCCACACTACACTCAGTATTATATTAACTTTAATATATTTTAGTTGTAAAAAATGCGTATTTCAGGATTCAAAGGTTATGTTATGTAATATAATAATATTTTCTTTTTATCACAAAAAGAAAAAATAAAAGAAATATACAGGTAGATACATAATAATTTTAAAATTACAATATAAAGTACCTATAAATTACGGCGTTGTTACGCATTGAAGTCGCTTTTGTAAAATATATATTTTTACTTTAATGCATTTTGTACTTAGTTAAAATTTACTTGTATATAACAAATAATTTAATTTTTCTTGGCGCAGGGTACAAATGCACGATGATAACCGCGACGGTTGTCCTTTCGATTTCTCTCGCATTTCCTCGCTATGGTAACGAGGCAAAGCGCGACTTGGATTCTGTCACTCAACAAGAAATGCCTCAAGGATTTGGCGGAAAGTGGAGAACGGAAATGTGTTAATGGGAGTGCCTTAACATTAGTGTCCCAAGTTCCCTTTGCCTGCTCTGGTATATGCGGGATAGCTTGAAGTTAAAAGATGTTTTTTTTTCACGTTTTATGGTTACCCTGTTAATATTTATAAGTTGCTCTGTTTACCACATTAAATATTTTCAATCATTTATTAGGAACTTATGAATTATATATGTATTAACTAGTAGGCTCTTGTATAAGTTTGGGGCCTTCACAGCTTATAAGACTTATAGTATATGTGACGTAACACGACCTCGTCCCGATTGTACGATGTACATGCTTGTTTATATACCTAGAGGTTCCACAATCAGATCTACACATTAAATGTTTGCAAATATATAATTCTCTTTGTTACATCTTGAAATATGAATGTTGATCTTCTATCTCAGTATAAACTTGGAGTATATAATTTTATATTTCTTAATTTACACAGAGTTCTACTACAAAAAAAAGCTTTATTAATTTAAGCTTTCTTTATTATATCACATATGTACAGTCCAGGCGTGTTTGGTAGTACTCTATAGTTGTGTGATCAAAGTTTACTAGGGTCACATTCAATGTTCAACAAGAAATATCTATAAATAGGTAAAAAATTATGAACGATTGATGCGTCGCTATATCCTCATGGTCTGCTTAACATTATAAAATGCTTGAGTTGTATTGAGAATAGAATAAGCAAATAACATATGTTAATTGTATTATAAAAATAAAATAAAAAACCTTATAAACTACAAATAGAATAGCAGTTGTACCATACAAGTTATTACTATGATCTTAATCGCCACGTTGTAAGTTGCGCCACGTCTTTAAATGAGAGAATTTATTGTGTAACTTAAAACGCCATATTTAAATATCTACACTACATTTACCTATGAAACGAATATGAAAAAAAAAAACAAATATAATACAAACATCTATTTTAGTAACATATTTTTTTATCTGTTATATTGAACTACGGTTTAAAAAAAAATATATGGACGTATATATTTTTTATTTCAATTAAAGTCTTCTGAAAGGAACAAATTACTCAAATTCTAAATTTAAATCAATTTCTAATATTTTGAAACTTTTCAGGTTCGTGTATTCGTTGGTATAATTAGTGGTACTGCATTTGCAATGTTCGAAGGCGCTGTCATTGCGATTGTTAGGGATCAAAGAGCGGACTATGGCCTTCAAAGAGTCTATGGCAGTATTGGTGGAATGATCTCGTCACCGCTCTCTGGACTTCTCATAGATTATGCGAGCAGGGGCAAAGGTTATACAGATTTCAGGTACATATATATGTATTAAAATCAGTACTAAAAATTTTTTAGTACCAGTACCAAAGTTAATGCATTATATATCATCTATTTTAAATAATAACTAGGTTAGTATTATATTTATACATTTTTAATGCATTATAGTAGCGTTATTTTCCAACTGCACATCTTGTCGTGTGCGATAGTAATCAAAACAAGATATTCGTGCTGCATTCTCAATGCAAAATCCAATTATGTTGGTTATTGAAAATTAATACAATACAGATAATTTTAAATAATGAAAATAAGCTTTAGTTACTAATTTATTAATAAATTATACCTATTATATTTCTACTTCTTCGCTCGGGTGTCGTGGCAAGCTGCGTGACATTGACTTCCGCCACTCAGCACGCAATGCCTCCAGAACGGCGGAAACTGGGGAACGGAGTGGTTAACACTAGGTTCCTTCTACCTACCCTGAAGTGTGTGGTATACAGCGTGAAGCTGATCATTTTGATTTTAAGCTTTAGTTACTACATCCGTAACAGGATATGAAACTGATACTTAAAGTAATATAGGGTTACTGCAATATTGTATAAGTGTTATGTTTATTTACAGACCGGCTTTTTATTTATATGCAGTTTTAAAAGTGGTTTCTGGTGTTCTGATGCTGAGTATTGATCTGGAATTCAAACAGCCGGCTCAGAACCTTCTCGAAGATGTTATACTCGTGTTTCGCAATATTGAAATAGTTGCTCTGTTCATAGCATGCTTTATCATGGGTCAGTTTGATTTTGTTAAATTATATAATCACAGCATAACTCTCTCTCTCACTTTCTGTTTATCCACAATTCATTACATAACACTGAATGTACACAAGATAATAGTAGTCTATATTCCATATTAATTATTTATATTATCGTTTATTTTCTTTAAGTTTGCTTATAGAAAAAAATTGACATCTTCACTTTTGCAACTAACACTTGCTATACCTAAAATAAAATAAGACAAAGAAAGTTGTCTTACCAGTTTAGAAAAAGGAAACATATTTTTTATAAAATTACCGTTAGCGCATCTGTTTTAGTCAACAAAATGCAAATTATTGTTTCTTAGAATATTGGAGGAAAACTTTAAAAGGTTAACATGGATAAAATGAATAAGTAGTTCCACTGCGTCTTGCTCCTATTTACTTTATAAATATATAACATTTCCGGATTGTAGGTCAATAGGAACTGCAATTAATAATGTGGTAAGCATTACAAAATTATTTTTGTTCAACAGGCACTGCATGGGGTTACATTGAGAGTTTCCTGTTTTGGCTACTTCAAGACCTTGGAGCCTCGCGTTCTCTAATGGGTATCACGATCACAGTCGGCGGAGTGGCGGGTCTGCCTCTCCTGGTACTGTCCGGTCCTATCATCCAAAAACTTGGACATGCTAATGTACTGTTCATTGGATTTATTTTCTATGCCATTAGACTTTTGGGTAAGCTATTTTGATTTTTCTATGAAAAATATGTTCGTCATAGTAGTGAAATCCATTAGCCTAATAAGCTTGAATGTGTATAAAAAACCTATTTATTGCGACTAAAGATGATTTTATAATTTTTGCTTTAAACTCATAAATGTCAAGGTATCAAGATCAAAGACAGCTAAAGTTATTTAAAGTTATATAATTATGTTGATCTACTAGATAATCTGCAAGATTGCTTTGCATGTATTCGAAATTCGAATTGAGAATAGAATTATGAATTATGTTCTAAAAATTACTGGTAAATGAAAATTAAATCAATACCAAAACACTTTTATTTTGTTGTAAAAATTACCTTCTGTTAATTTTTAGGTTACTCTTTAATCTACAATCCATGGCTATGTCTTATTTTCGAAGCGCTAGAATCTGTGACGTCATCGTTGTCCTTCACAGCGGCTGTTACTTACGCGGCTAGACTGTCTTCTACTACTACAGACACATCTGTGCAAGGGTTACTAGGAGGTCTCTACTATGGAGTTGGTAAGTTTTATCATAATTGAAAATATACCTTTAATTATTTTAATAATATTTGAAAATTTTTGTTATATTTAACAATAGTTAATATAATATTTATAATTATTATTATTTATAATATAATAATTATTTAATGGACTTGTGTGTTCACACTATGTTCGCACTGCATACCTTTTTTTATTGTGATGGTTAGATGGCACTGATGGACTCTCTTCCATCCGTTAGTTCCTATGGAAAATGCGTGAAGTTCCTTTCGCTCAATTTCTTTTCAACTATGAGTATACATTTAAGTACGAAAAAGTTAATATATTTTTATTTATTTCTTTAAACTTAAATTTTCAGGTAAAGGCTCCGGCAGTTTGATAGGTGGATATCTTATGAAGTTCTTTGGAACGCGACCAACTTATCAAATGTTTGCTGCTGCGACTTTTATTACTGGATGTATTTATTATCTTTTTAATAAATTTTACATTGGGAAAAGGGCTGTGGGTGACGAAAATGATATTTGCAAAAAGAAACCAGCAATCTTAGATATTGAGAAACCAGAAAACTTAGATAAAATTAATTCTACGACAGATGTCGCTAGTGAGAATGAAATCAATATGACTGACTCCAAGGCGGCGTGTCCACAAGTTAAGTTGGTATCAAGCAGTACAGATGGCAGCACTGACTCTGGGGTTGATAATCCAGCATATAATGAACATGACATGGGCTCCAATATAAATGAAAAAAGAAACGACGAAAAAAATACAATATGACCTTTGTGATACGATTTTAATATATATTTTTAATTATTGCAAATAAGCTTAAGGTAATAATAAGTTTTATGTAATGCTGTATGATATGAGGGAGTATTTATTAATAAAATATTTTTAAAATATATGCTTTTTACATTTTTTTACGATTATTTTATAATAGGTAGGTGTTATAGTTTTAGTGAAAAAATACTAAGCTGAAATAAAAAAATCACTAAATCTTCTATAGCAGTATAAAATCTAATTTATTTTAATGTAACTGAAAATATAAGATAGCGAACGACTGTAGTAACATTACAAAGAAGTACGTACCTCCCGTACGAGATCAGTCCAGTATCATCAGTTGTATCTATTAACTTTATTTAAAATGCAAATACAGACCATTGCCATTAGTAAATATTCACTTTACATAATTCAAATTCGTTACCTAAAATTATATTAGTTTACAAGATCTGAGTATCCTACCATCTTACCGTCATCGATTAAACCTTTTTTGATATTATACCATTTTGAAATCTACATTAAGCACGTGTATTTTATAAGTAGGTCAGATAGTCTATCATGTTTTTTAATAAGTATGCCATAATATATGCAATAACCCACAATTTTAACAATATATTTGCGGAATTATTATAACCACCCCTATTATTATTTTATATTATTCTATTTACCGACTTATTAATAGAGATAGTATAATAGTTTTAGGTGGTGATTATATCTTCGCTTCCTTCCTTCTTTCCTCCTTTAAAATTTAGAAAATGTATATACGTTCGTCTGACTCTTATACCGTTATATACATTATAAAATAACTCATGCTAGTGGGTGGCCCAATAAATAAGTAGACATTTTCTATGTATTTATATATGTTTAAATCTAAATTTATATATGTTTATGTACTGATAAATATTCATAAATAAAAAAAAACAGATACAAAATGGCTCGGACGACCAAAGTCTGTAACGTACAGCTCATAAATTAAAAAAATCTAAACACATAAAACAATAATAATATTTATTGCTTGAGTTATTTAGAACATATTAATTTAACAAATTGATGAAATGCTAGCAACTTTTCAGTATGTAGGTAATAAATGGTAATAGTAGCATACCTATTAATAGAATAAAGCATTAAGTTATAAAAAATATATGGAAATATGGAAATGTGAAAAGTGTTTCACTAATATTAAATGTGTTACACAAATATGTGACACTTTCTACGGGCAAGTTCCAGCGCGTGGCATGGATTATCCTGCTAATAGTGTAAATTGTAACCAGACGGGTCACAGTACTCGTGTTTCAGGTGTTCTACATTTTGAAGTACCGCTACAAATTATGACAATTTTCATCTAAATTGTTAGCTTCAAAAACTACTATTTGGATGCCTTTAGTTATATTCAACATACTCAATTGAGAAGCCAAATCGAACACACATCACGAACAGAATATGCGAGTGCGTATATTATAACAAAATGGAGTTAAAGTCAGTTGTTTTTGTATTATATGTGTGCTATTTACAAACGTATATTGAAGCTTTAAGTTTTCCCGGACCCAGAGTGTATGTAGTAACTCCAGCTGCAAGACCTTTGGAAAAGGATGGTGGAAAATTCTACTACCATAAATGGATGAGAAGAATGGATTCAGATTTGAATGCTACTACGACTACTACGAGTACTACAACGGAAACGTCTAAATCCAAGACACCTGATTTGATATTTGCGGAGTTCGAATCTAATGGGAATATGCAAAAGTCCATTAGAAAGTTGTTAGAACAGGAGAAAGTGTTGCCAAAATCGACATCTATGAGTCCTATATATGTGCCTGATGATAACGAAAATAAAGTGACACGTATTGTGAATTATGGTTTACCTGTGAAAATAGAAAAACATGACAAAGATAAAACATCTAGTGACGTAACAGGTTCTTCTTATAAGAACGACAATCGATATAATAAATTACCAGGATCTGTATACTCAATGTCATCTAACATTCCTACGTCTAAACCTTTAAGTACGACGACAACGACAACGACTGAACCACCTCCTATTAACATCGAAAACGTTTGGCATATAATTGACAACGAGAAAGTTAATCAATATTCAGGAAGTTGGCATGAAGAATCAACCAATAATAATGAAAATAATATAAAATACAAGAAAGCGGAAAACTCTAAAGCTCAGAACTCCCAATCAGTTGAGATTAATGAAAAGCAAGAAGATCTGAAGCAATTTGATGATATAGACGAAAACTTTGCTTTACCTGGGTATGTATCTAGTTTTTGAAATATTTGAAGAACATTTTTGTGTTCGTTAATGTTATAGTAATATATATTTTTCATTTCAGTTTTAGTACTGACTCCGGAAACGGTGCAGAAAATGAATCCAGGGCTATACGCACTGATCCAATCATAAGGTTCCCTTATGTCAATCTTGAGCCCTTTCAAATAAAATCCCCTAAGAAAACGTCACAAAGTAATTTATCTAAAAGCAAGATAAACAATATGTTGACTTCATTGGATCATTTTTCTGATATAAGGCACCCAGTTAGAGGAGAAGCTCAAGATGTTCTTCCATCAGGAAATCAAATAGATCGCTACAATCCGGCTCAGCCATATTTACCACAGCCTACATACGGAATTAAAGTATCTAAGCAATCTAACCCTGTTTCGCCACCAAAAACAACTGCTAATCTTGTACCTCCACCGCCTCCCCCGCCAACAGCTCGCGATGAGTTTCCAGCGCCTATTAGTTATGATTCATTTCCACCCTATGCACCAGATGCGTCATCTAAACCTAATTTTGAGTCTGCGCCTTTGCAACCACCCTCAGATGCAGATACTATAGGGTCACAAGTATTAGATACATCTACCAGCGACGAATCAACTAGTGATAGTGACGACGGATCAATGGATCTAGGGTATCGTTATAAGCCTCCTACAGAAATGGCAGACAGTCCTATGATGGATATGGGCTATCAGTATAAACCACCTTCGCCTCCCGTCTCTCATTTTTTTCCAACAGTACCACCAGAGCCTAAGCCTTTCGCAGGATATTCTTATAATAAACCTAGCATGGATACCGACAGTTCAGCAATGAGTGTAGCGGATAAACCTGAATTTCAAGGTTATCATTATAGTAAACCAGACACACCATCTAAACCACCACATGACTTTATGGTACCTCCTGAATCTCCTCCAAATTATGGGATGTTATCTAGTTACGGACATGACAGTCCGCCTATGGATGATCACGGTTTTCCAAGTGATTTCCCTACAGATTTTAAATTTCATCATGACTTCGAGGAGGATCACGATCATTATCATCATCCTACCACAACAACAACAGAAATGCCTCGTGTGAATAGGTTCAGTTATTATTATTTAGGGAAGAAATTGTATTATCTCCCTTTGTACTTTAGTGTTTACTTTATTGTATATGTGGGAGCTTTAATTATTAAAGCTGTTCTACGGCACAAGATCGTGTACCCTAATAGCTGGAGACCAAATACAACTACAGCAACATTCTTTTCTAAACGCTCAGTTGATGAGTATCTCTCAAATGACAACTTACATGAAGTTACGAAAAGAGTCACCCACGCCCTTGCAACGGCTGCTGAAAAATACATGAACAACAAGAAAGAATCATAAAAAAACATTTTTTGTTACTGTTATATATAAATATAGTGTTAATTTGATGTTGTGAACTGGACCTATTTAAATGATAGAAATCGTTACAGTGTCATGTAATTTTTTTTTTTTATAATTCAGAATCAACTTTAAATATTGGTTCATTATCACAACGTTGTAATTTATAAATAAAATTATATTTTGCTTTATACGTTTCTTTTAATAATTTTCCTATAATAATTTTAAATTTAATTATTTTTTAATAAAAACCAATCTCAAAAGGTTAATATTTTCCTAATTAGACAAAAATGTAAGGTTAGAGTGTTTTTATAATTTGAAAGAAAATAAAATAATAATAAACATAACGAAGAATCATTTCATTTCATTTCATTTTGCGTAATATATAATAAAAATATTTAATCTTAATAAATGAAAATAGTACTGAAGTTGCAAAATTCTTCTTCAATCTTTTCTTATTACTATACTTATGTAGTTCTACTTTGTGTCCCGCACATCAGGGTAGGCAGAGCGAACGTTAGAACCTAGTGTTAAAATATTCCGTTCCCATCAAGATCCGTCCCCATTTTCCATTGATTACGCCGTATTATTATTAAACCGACCTAAAATATATTTACTTTTATAATATTCAATTACGTATTACTGTTTTGTTTTCATGTAACTCTATAAAAAGCAGATAGAACGTTTCTCCATACGTGATATAAAGAAATTCTGTAATCGTCTGTCCATACGTATCAGAATCCCTGTGTTTTGTGTGTCACAGAATTATTATATAGCTTCAATTGCCCGTATTATACACATACAAGCATGAAGGAATTATTATTTGCGACTTGAATCATTACCAAAGTTTTAGAAATAAAGATAAGACAAATTTTACAATTAATGAACTTTTATCCGCGCCTTCAGTCCCGTGGATAAATAGAAACAAGAAATAAGAGTCATATATGACACATTCTAAGTGCCCGAAGTATTACTGTTACCGTAGGTAGGTACAGTTGGTTACAAAGAGACTCCGTACCAATTTCATCAATGTAATTCAATGGGAAATACATTTATAAAAGTTGACAAAGTTGTCTGAAATGAACTACAAATAAAGTGTGTAATTTTTTCCTTTGTTTATTATAAAAAGATTTTTCCTCTATTTCTATTGCAAATTTTCACTTCGTGCCAAATTTCAAAACAGTAAGTCGACGGAAAATTCGTCGGTTGGCCCTATAGGTTTTAATAACGCAGCGAATTTCATACAAAATGCAGCAAAAACGATGCATATAGGTACATACATATAACTTAACTAGCGACGCACTCACAGCTTCGTCCACTTGACTTGCACAATTATTTATTTACTAATTTGAATTACTTTCTTCTTAATAGAAAAAGTAATTCAGGTACAAAATGGCAATTTTAATAAATTGACATTTTAATGACAAAATTTATACATTAAAAATGCTTTAGATACTAAATGTTAGGAGAAGTTTGTCGAAATACAATAATTAAAATTGTATTTAAATCACAAGCGCACAGACAAACAGACCAACACAAATAGACAAGAAGACAAAATTCTTCATAAGAAGGGTTCTATTACATTGATAGATGCCCCCAATAAGAGATTTCCACGTGTAGACAGTGATCAGATACAATTTTATTATATGTATGGATATAGATAAGAGTGTACGGCTTAGATATTCACTAATAAAGTTGATATTTTTAGCATTGAAGTTAATGAGAATATTATAATTATTTGTAAGAGTAAAAATGCATTAAAAACCTCGACCTCGTCCATGTCCGAAGCCTTTTCTATATGTAATCAAATAGTAAATGAAAATTTATAATTTTTTTGTGTAATAATTTGTAATGATTTAACTTTCTTTCACTTATTAAATAAAATGAAATAAAATGTTGATGAATTATTTAATGAATTATGATATTAATAACTTTCTTTTTTAAAACATAGTTATCACTGTGGCTTCAATATTGCAAATTAAATTTACACTTTACTCGAGAGCAACCCGTGCACGATTTGTTTACAGAACTCATATTTCAGTCTGTCCTAAACGCGGTTAACTTAGATGTGTCGTTTTGAAATCACCAGTCGATTGGAGTCTTTCTTTGGTGCACTATCTCTGATAAATTAATACATTTTATTTGTAGATTTTGTCTGGTTAATACAAATACGGCAATTCTAATATTTTATTAAAGGCAAATAACTATATTTTTAATAACAATAATCAGGAAAGATAAGGCCTAGGCATGGCAAAAGGTTTGATTGCTATGTCTATACACGGTCTCGTGGTTGCGGGTATAGTCGCCCTAGCGCTTTGGGCGACCGGCGCAAGCGCAGGGGCGGCGCGGTACGACATTGCGACGCCCTACACTCCACCCGCTACGAAATATAAATACATACCGCTTCAGTAAGTACAATATAAATTATAATTTTCTATGTAAAATATTTTGTTATTAAATTGTAAAATTATTATCTTGAAAAATTACACTTATTCATTTTAATATAATTAATTATGCATGTATTTATAAATATAAAATTATGGTTGACAATAAAATAAACTTAACTTTTCTGCAATTATTAGCCCCACGTACACTAAAGAAAATTCAGAACCCGAAGTCAACGACTCGGAAGAATATACGTCAAATTCAGGCATGACGACGTCAGAGCTCATCCTGAATGTTTTCCGCACTGCCCTTGATGTGGTTAGAAAAATCAACAAAAATAGGTCAAGATCGTCTGACATTTCTAGCAGTAAGAACGCAACTGCAATTCAGGTTAGTTTCACAAGAAAAATAATTAAACATATAAAACATTTAATGTACGAGTACTTTACGCAAAATGTTTTTTTAATTTAAATATATCAAATAAAATTTTACTTTAGATATAACTGAAAACAATCCACTCGTTGCGTATATTAAACATTACAAATGATATAATATCTGAGAAATCAGATATGATATTGAAATGTCTATTTTAGAATTTAAAAAATATGTTTTATTGACAATTAATTGTTCCTATAGTTTTATTTAATCTCTAATATACAGTACACGCATAGATACATAGAAGTGTACTTAAGTAATAAGGTCATGCAGATATATAAAAAAATACATATATAAATTAACTTTATTGGAAAACGGTAGTTGTGTAATGTATAGAACAATTTTAACATCGTCACAAACATTTTCAGTTTTTAGATGTTATATACGTTGATTATTTGTACTAAATTGTTAATTTATAATTAATAAATGAAAAACCATCGATATATCCATACTGAATTGAAATATATGGAATAAATTTAGTAACAAGTATATTATTGTTAGCTTAAGCATTCAATTATTAACGGTAACGGTATCCGTTGAACTAGATGACCGGGAAATAGTGCTAATTGTCTATACTAGGCCCAAGCGTGGCTTTATTTATATATGAAATTGTCACAACTTTCTATAAAAGATGTACAAACATGAAAGTAATTCTAACTTGTTTTTATTAACATCACCTGCACAATATAAGCAGGTCTTAAAACAAAGATTTTAACTACTTTCTGCTGAAGATTTGCCAGGACAAAATTCAAAGGACCACCAGTATAACGAGAAAACATCTTAAAGTCAAAGATTTTTGAGGTTCCGTACTTCAAAAGATAAAAACGGAACCCCTAAAGGATTTCTAGTAGTCGGTCTGTCGAGATTAATATCAAATATTTAGTTCTATGGTCCCAAGTTTCTAAGTCAACGTAATAAAAAAACGAACTTTTATGCATTGATTTTGCTGCATTTTGTATGAAATTCAACACGTAATCAAAACCTATAGGATATTTTGCATTGACCTACATTTATAAAATTTGTAATAATAAATAAAGGAAAATATTCGAAAAGTAAAAAAAAACTACAAACTTATATTTATAGTTAATTTTAAACAAAACTAGTGCATACCTCCCGTTGACCTATAATCCTGAAATTGGTTAGCAAGTCAACACTTAACCAGTCATTGTTAATTATGACATCGTTAGATAATGTTGAATGATATTCCAAGATCGGTTTTCATTATGTTCGTAATTCGTATTAGTTTTACATTTTTATATTAATTTACCCACTTTAGCTTTGAATAAATATATTTTTATAAAGTTTTTTTGGGTAATTTTTTTGTTAGTAAAATTTCTGGAGTGGGAGCAAGACTTTTCTGTGATGGACCCGGACCACCTGGTACCCCCTATTTAAACGCCCATGTAAACACCGTCGATTCTTGGTTAAAAACATTATACTTAATACAAACTCGATGATTATTTTACCTTTAATTTTGTTGTAATTTTTAGTTACGACGGAATGGTGGTAAGAATATGACAGCAGCGAGCGGGCGAGGCTTTGAAGACTACTACGATGAACATCACGACGACGACCATGACCACACAACTACTGAAAAGCCGATGAAGCAGAGTAGATACACTGACCCATGGGCCGGGTACTACGATTGGATTATCAACGAAGGTTCTTTCAAATTCTGGAGTGTGTTTCAAGTAAGTTTTAATATTCCCCTAAAGTTTATGACTCCAATCGACTCATGTGTCACTATTGAAATATAATTCATGTTTATAATATAAAAATATATTATATTCTAAGTATCTTAAAGTTACAAATTTACTATATAAGAATTTTAAAAGAAAATTATTTAAATATCTGATTACTATTCTGACAACAAACAATGATTTTGACCTTAAATGCATTGTAGCGCATCGTAGCGACAAATTATTAGCGTCATTTTTCGTTTACCATAAAAAAAACAACAATTCCGTTGTTTTAGAGTCAAACTCAGGTGGACTTAAGTATATAAGTTAGCATTGACATAGTTTTAATGACGGTCATATGGTGGATTGGCTATACGGAAATGCTCGAAGTAATAACCTTGTGTTGATACTCGTCGCAAATTTCCTATAGCATTCTGTTAATTTTGGTTACTATTTCACATACATATTTTTATTATTTAGATTAGTGCATTTTAACTATCGGAACAGATCGTTAGTATAACAGTTGTATGGGATCGTGATATCTTTTCACGGCCATATTTTAAGTGCTTCTTCTTTGTGTCTTCAATAGTTTCCTCATTTTTTGTCTTAGCAGACAAGTAAAGTTAAATTGGCGTGTAATTGTTAATCCTAATGTAAGGAGATTATTCCACATATCTTAAAACATCTCTATATTTTAGTTTGCCTACAACAATTTGGATTTCGTGATTCCCTCAAGGTAAAAATCTCATGCTTATAACAGTTGTCAAAATTTATCTTTCAAGTTTACTGTCGCGATGAATATAATATTCTAGGAAGCCCGGAAATTACATTTTAAATATTAATATTATTATTCTGAAAGATGAATATTTATATTCACATCATATAAAATATCAATATAAAACTATATTTATTTTGTACGTTATTTTATACAAAATACTACGCAAATTAACTAATACAAACTTACCTTACCTTCAGTATTTAACTTAAGCTGATTTACAATGACTTCGAGTCCGACTCGCGTTTGACCGGTTCTTTTTTTTAAACTATGCTTTAGTACAGTTAAGAAAAAATATAACAATAACCTGAAATAAACTGTCAAATAAAACTTATTAAACAAAATATAATTTTATGTTTATGCATATATGAACATATTTAAACGAAAATATGCTTAGTTATGTAAAAAAAATATCCTTTAACCTTGTTAATTTTATAGGTACGTTACTTCATTGCTAGAAAAAATCACGAGTACCTAGTCAAAGCATGTATCAACTGTTAACTACCAGATTAGCGCGTGCAGGTCGTGATATTGAACTAAGCACAAAATCTCTTTTTCATCTTACCAAAAACAAATAAAAAATAATAATATATAAAGAATACATAAGTTTTATATATTAGTTAAATTAGTTAGGTACACAATTAGATCATCAATGGGATATTATTTGTTGTATATTTAACTTTTAGAATAAAATTGTTTAATGTTTCAAGTAACTTCTATTTTGCCCATTTGTATTTACATAGGGAAATATGCTGAATTAAATAGGTATATGTATTTATAAGTGACAACAATCGAATTGGTTGATTTATATTTAGTCTAGGAAATAATAACAAAATTGTATGCAGGTTCCTCTCAAAATTCTATGAATGTTTATAGCAATTAGACGACTCATAAATAACTTACTGAGAATTGATAAATATTTAATTTAAAAAAAATCGTTTTAACCGTTAGCGATGGGGAAAAGCTATTTGCAGTATTAATTTTATTTTGATCAAATAATTAATTGTGTTATCTAATTGAAAATGGTATAAGATCTGATACTCTGATAGATAAGAAAATCAATTAGCGGTTTTGGAAAGATTGTACAATTGATATTTCATTATTTGTAATAAAACTATAATAAAACAGTAAAATCTTGCGTCTGTACGTAAATAAAATATTAACGAAAAAACAATTTGTTGATTGAAGCTCAAAAACTATAAATACAAACTGGATAATCAAATGAATTTTTGATTCGTTATTTTAAATGTATGACTAATATTAGATTTTTCTTGACATAAATCATTTTTTAAATATTCAGAATGTCTACTTTTTATTTACTATATATTAATTATATTTTATTTATATTGTTGTTAAATTTCGAGCTGAGCCTGTTGATTTTGTCAAGTTCACTTGTCTAGGTCAAATACCTTTACGGTATAAATTAACAATTACATAAGTTTACACAAAACATTCACGATTCAATTATTTTAATTGCTTATAGAAACTATTGACTTTAGAAATATTACAAAGTTTAAATATAAATCAAAAAAATATATTTTAGAATATATTTTAACACAAAATATCTTAAGCTTACAGCTACATAAATATGGCATTCTGCTTTTATTGTCTACATAGAGATTTAAATCTTTATGGTAAGCCCAACACCGGAATTTGCTTAATTTAATTTAGCGCTTTACTTTTGTTAAGTCACTCCGTTCTCCATTTCGCCATGAAGACCTCAATTCAGGTATACACATATAATATTTTCACTATTTCTTGTTATAGTTGTTCACTGCTGCGTTGCTCCTTTACGCGTGTCTGTCAGCCATTTACTACGCGAAGTTCAACCCTATTCTCCCCGACTATAGCATGGAGTACGATGACTACTTCTTGGAGCGTACAGTTGGCAGAAAAGCTCGAAGCGTTGATGCGTCAGAGGCTCCATCGGGACTTACTTGGATGAATCCTACCACCTTTCAGTTTATATTAGACGCCATCTCAAAACATTATTTAGAACAATAATTTAAGTACTAACTCTTACTATAAGTGTAACTCAGTATAAGGAAACGACAGATACGATGTTGTTAGTTGATTATCGATTATTCTTGTTTCCTTGTATAGAATTGATCTGATTTAATTTTTGAAATTGATTTAATTAGATCCTAGATTAAGTTTTATTCATATATATTAACACTATTATTATATTATAAAAGTTTTTTCCAAAGCTCAATTACTTGCTCAATTATATTTTATATTCATAAATATTCGTAAGATATTTATGATGAAAGCTCAAAAGAGGTTCCTATATGATTATTTGTTATTATTTTAAAAAAGATTTTCCAGTTATTAAGTTTTAAATTAAATATATTATTGTTCTTAATGTAGTGCCATTGCCTTTACTTAATTTATGGCATTGCTTAGAAGAAAGTTTAGTACTTGTTCGTCGTTAAATATAATGACTACTTGTTGGTTAGGTAGTAATAATATCCTATTTAAAAAGGATTTATGTAGACAGAAGACCAGACATAGAAATTTATTTTAGATGAAATAGTAACCAGATAATAAAACAAAATGATTTTACCTCTCTTGATAGTT
This sequence comes from Heliconius melpomene rosina, assembly GCF_056956725.1. Classification (NCBI taxonomy): domain Eukaryota; kingdom Metazoa; phylum Arthropoda; class Insecta; order Lepidoptera; family Nymphalidae; genus Heliconius; species Heliconius melpomene. The sequence goes on from NC_140398.1 coordinate 10,882,834, forward strand.
TGAAACTATTTTAACATACTGTATATTTATATAGATGTAACAGAAGATCGTAATGTATTACTAGAATTTACAATTGTCAATTTAAAATTAATAAAACATTAAATTGCACTGAAAAAATATTATATTATTAAAATATTACATAATAAAACAGGTTGTAAATTAAAAAAATAATTTCAGAAAATATATATAATAATTTGGTATTATTTAATAAAGTAATTTTAATATTGAGCGGTAAGGTTGTGTGAGCGTGGTTGTCCTATTACGGTGACGGGCGGGGGCCGCCTCCAGGGTTCGACGGCCGCGCGTCTAGGATATTCACAGGATGTCGCTAATACTGCCTTTGTGACTTGTTCATTTATTATTCCTTACATCGATGCCCCACCAGCAAGAACTATTTATGTATGCTCATAGAAAAATACAAAAACATCAATGTCATACAAATAAAAATAATAAAAATGTGTATTTGTTAAGTTATTTATGCGAAAAAAAAAATTTTAAAAACTGCTTTAAACTCAATCACACACTCACAAATTATCGATTGTGAAGAGACCAATTAGGCTATCTCACGATTCGGTAAACCACAATACTTTACGTAGTTTTGTGGTTTTTCTATCGCTCTACATGCGCTTAGCTCGGCCACGGCGACCCCGTTATGTCTGAAAGGTAGTCTCGGTAGCATCGCGGCTCTGGTGCGTTGTGCATCTCTCCACGGACGGGTTACCACGTCAGTTCGACGTTCAAGCGTTGCGCAGACGCACACTTCTCGAGTCGCTATCACCGCGTGGTAGTCTGCCGCGTTTTGGACGAAATCGAACACACGACTAACGCGACTTAACTGGCACACAATTGTTTATATGGACAAATAAACGAAATAGTGAATTGTGTATGTTGGGATCCATTTAAAACGGCTCTCTTGGAGGTTTGGTGAACTCTTTCATCCATTCAGACGGTAAGTTGTTATAATTGAAATAACGGTTCTCTCGGCTAATAACTTTTAATGGTCACGTACAGATTTTAAATCTGAGCGAATAAATTAATTACCATTTCCTTATTTTAATTTGTTAGTGTAAAAAGTTTTTATCGTGTTATTGAACTTGTAAAAGTCGTTGATTTTTTCTGATAGTGAGTGTTCATGACAGTCATATGTATGTTGCAAATGGTTGCTATTTTAAAAATAACAGTAATTTAAAAAAAAGGCCACTTTATTATTAGTCGCAAATGAAAAATAAAAATGATTCGTATTATTCTTAAAAACAAAGTATTTATTTTTGTTGTTTTAAACAATGTTCATATTATATATACTGAATGCTTATGAAATATGTATTGGAGAGCTTATAAAGCTATAACTTTCCTTGAAAAGACATCAACGAGGCCTATCGAACCAGTATTGGCGTGCTTGTATTGATCTTTGAAACATATGTCGTGTGTGTTTGTATGTGTTATGTAACTAGTTTACGGAGTATAACTACCGACAACTATTTAAGAACAAAAACTATTAACTTGATGAACAATGTATGAACATACTATATAGGTACGTGTTATTCACATGAGCTGTACGAATATCAGCCATGCATTAAAAATATTCATTATATGAGAATTATAATTTAGTAATTTTAAAGTATTTTATAAAATAAAGGAAAATCTTCACATCCATAATAAGACAATTCTATAAGAAAAGGATTTAAATGCTATGCTTAACCTAAATACACTACCATAGAGAACTGAAATCAAATTCAAATATGAGAAGCGAAAACTTAGATATTTTTTTAAGCGCGGAAATTTAGCTCAGTTATATGTAGATGTAGAGAAAGAGAGTGACTGTAATACCTAACAATTTTTTCTAATGCAAAAATTATGCAAAAAATACCTATTAAATTAATGAAATAATTGGAACTCACCGCCTATATTTTTAAAAATGTGTATATTTTGTTAAGGTGACATTATATTATACTCGTTGCTATAGCAACTCGTAGTTTACGCGTCAATCGGTGCTTTAGTAAGTATTTAATATACCGTTGCATTTAATGTCCCGAGTGAGTCATTTTTTATTTTAGTTATATATTTCTTATAGTTTATACTTGTAATAAATACTCACACGCTCTACATAGTCCCAAGTTTGGCATTGTGCCTTACATAAATAAACAGAGTGTAGGTATTGTATGCGAATACTTAATATAAGAGTACCTAACTACCTAAAAACACACTATTTTCTTATTAATGGTATTAAAGCCTTTCAGAATAGGATTAAACATGACAATATTATATTTGTTTCCCACGTAAGACGCTCTTCTATCACTATTCTTATTAAACTTTTGCAATCTAAAATAAGGTGAATTTCCATTTTTTTATAAAAATTACCAGTTATATCAAAGTAATGTATTACTTAACTTTAACAGAAATAGTATTATACTCTTGATAGTAATATTAATATTTATGTGTCAATTTATTGGCATAGATTGATATTGATGACTTGTATCTTAATCTTAATAGAAATTAACGTTAATGAATTGAAATAGTCTGCAAAATACGAGGAGGAATATTAAAATTTTGAAAATAAATAATAGAATTTACATTACACAAAAACATAAACATTATGTTAAACAGCATTTAAAATTTTATTTAGCTAACAGAAACTGCATTATACTTTTTAAATACAAATGTAAACATAGGCAGAGATAAAATGGGTGCCATTAGTAAATTTCTCGAGGGATGTGTCACTTTTATCCAATCTCCAAAACGCATTTATCAGGCAGGTTCATTTAATGTTTAATCAAGCGGTCCCATTCAGACGTCTCAACCAATGCAGATTGTGTGAGAAAATAAGCTCTCAACATTTCGGTTTGTAATAACCTGCCATAAGGAGAGAAATTCTCATCATCTTCAAGTTATTTTATTTTTGTCTGCAATAAGTACAAAATAAATTGGCCTAATATTAAATTAAGATTTAAAGACTTTACAATAAACTGTGAAAATGTTTGTTACCAAGCTTGATATAGATATACTTATATAGTAACTTAGGGGAACATGATAACAATCATATCATCTCTATAATAAGACAGTCTCCTTCTGCTCATTCAAAAAAGCAGATTTATATAAATAGAGCACGTTTAATGAGTAATTATTTAAAATTTGCAGTTGATTTTAAATTTAGTTGTTAAGATTATTTATGTTACTTTTCGATTTATTTAGTAATTTTAATATACATATACAGTAATATTACATAATTATTATGATAAATAATAAAACACGTTGCTACCTGTTTACTATAAACTTGATGTATAAGATTACAAATGTCCAGATTTTCACAGTTTTAATGATTTTGTTTTTAAAATAATTCACACTAGCCCTGAGTCGTAGTAATTATGTTTCATAGCTACAATGACATCAACTTTAAGTATAATAAGATTATACCTTTGTTATACATGTTACAGTAATAGTTTTTAATAGATAAATAATTAAGAATACTGCATTTTATGAAAAACATAAGTAAGTATATCTATTTAAAGGAAGAATTGCAAAATAATGAAATAGATTAAATTTTAATAAGACGTTTTAACTTAAACAAAAAAGATAAAATGTTTTTTGGGCTAAACTTTATCTAATAATAAAAATTGAAGAAGCATTACGTGTACAGCCGTTCCCCATTCAATGTAAATGTCGACTGTTTCATAAATTATCAATAATGAGATAGCTTTTTCTCTTACGTCATGGGTACCTTATTGTCGGTGCACAGACTACAGTTAGCGATGCATATTCAATCTGTTATGCTCGTTGAGTGTTGAATGAAAGGTCGATATGAAATTTTTAAAAGGATATCATTTTATATTGATATAAATATATATTTTTGTTTTTATATATAAAAATATGTATTTTTATTTTAATTGAATATGAAAATAAATTAAATACCTATATACGTAACGTTGTGATTAAATATATGAGATCCAGTATATAAATCTGTTAAAATATACAGCGTGATGTTAATGAATTCTATGAAGTATTTTTTGTTCCTTATAAAAATATTGTAATCATTGTGTTGATGCGAGGTTCTTCTATTAGGTAATTGAGATAATGGCCTGCAAGCTAGAATTACAAGAGTGACGTCATTTTCAAGGTCAATGATTCTTGCCACCCCAGCGAGGACGATGGATGTCGTGCTGATAGTATCAAAAGTATTCGTGATTATATCAGCATAAAAAATATATATCCTTCCTTATCATATCTGCAAGCGTAGTCTAAAGCTGGCTATCGTCACTCAATTTGCTCAAAATGTGTTTAGATTTTCTGTCCAAAAACATAAACAACGAACTACTAACGAAAGTTACGTAAGAGATTGACACTTAAATGATAGCCTACTTTATGGAGAAAACCTTGATATTGATTTTACGATTATATGCATTTTTAATGCACCTATCACGACTTTTCGAGAGACGCAGAAATAAGCTAGCTGCTCTTATGCAAAAATTAATTTTTTAGAATTCTGCAAATGCGATGAAGATAATTTAAAACTAACTGGACCATAAAGAAATATCTTATTACATAGTGATTTCAAATAAGATATTATGTATTTTTTTCTAAATATACAAGATATAATATGCATATATTGATAAAAAAAATCATATATTTTAAAGACAATGTTACTACTTCATCGTAGAAAATCTATATTATAAATACAATCAAATGCAAAATTAATTATAATGTTGTAAACACGTGTTAATTGTGCTACAATGGCGTGTATAATATTATAGGAATCAGTTGAGATTATCATTATGCTGGTGCTTCACGGCGCATGACTGCCGCTCTTTGTTATATACCCGTAGTACTCAGTTATGACTTATGGTATAAATATCTTTGACGGTGGTTGATTGTTTGTCGTCTTGTCTTTAAATTATGCATAATAATATTCAACGAAGGTTAAATAGTACAGCAGACAAATATTTACATAGAGACAATATAAATGTGTATAACATAAATATTAAGAATGCTTAATTTATAAAAGATCTTTGACTATGGTTACATTAGATGAGCTACCTACCGTTTGTTCGACAAATCATTTAATTATTCATTGTATTTTCTTGTTTAATCGCCATTTAAATGTATTGTATAAATAATTCTATTATTTACATATTAGCCCGTACCACGTAGTCTGAGTACCGTAGACGTCCGAATTCCGCGACAATTCGCGTTAGCTCACCCACTTGCCACGGATCAACACTCAAAGCTGACCTACTGAGTAAATATATGCAAATAATATGTATAAAATGATAATAACGTAGAATAGCGCAAGTTCAATGCTCCTATAAAATGTGACACAGAATTATAAGATTGATAGTTTTTATTGAATTGTAATATATTTTTCTTTATTCCCATGCGTTTATTTTATTAAACATATTTTCTTAAATAAAAATATTAATATATATCTTTCAATAAAATGTATTTGTGAAAATTCATATAAATATTTAGGAAATACAGAAAAACATTAGTCATTTAAATTCTGTACGAGAGGCTCAGACCTACTTGGCCCAGAATCATTGTCAGGTGACACTGGCATTGAATTTGCGTTTACCTTCGCTACTTCGATACATGTAGAGCTTTTAATATATTTTTATTCTTAGTACAGATTTTAAAATATATATCTATGTTCTGTATTTCCTTAGGGAATTTATATTTACTTTTTCTTTTACCTTCAAGTCATCCCACATATAGTAGACTAAGCAGAGGGAACCTAGTGTTAAGGCATTTCCACCCCACTATTCGCCGCATTTTCGAAGAATTGCGTATTGTTTGGCGTAACTCGACGCCGCGCTCTTTCCTTGGTTGCCAATTACCAAAAATACTTCAAAATATAGAGCCATTAGATACTGCTAATATAACTTCTAATAATATTCTCTAGTTGATAATGATAGTTTATTTACTTATCAATTAAAGTAGGATACATCATTTTAATTAGCTGCCTTTGTATGAAGGTCTGATACACAATCGGCCATTATTTCCCACGGTGCGTGAGTCAACTGCCCAGAGCAAGGTTCCCGCTTGAGTAACGATACGTGCTAACGATTTTAACTACCCGCAAACAAAATCATAAGGGTTTTAAGATTTTGTCCTTTAATATAAAATTCGACTATAGAAAATATTTAGGCTTAAAACATTAAGATATTACAGACCGTTAGGTAATATATAATTTTAAAGTTTATTTTATACTAAGATTATGCGCATTCAATATATTGATTGATTGATAAATAATAATAGCCTACGATGAATAGTTATATTTTATGGGTCAATAACTTCCAAGTCTTCCTGATAGCAATCAACAATTAATTCTTACAATGCTGTTTTTTTTTCGTTCACGATCAGTATATAGGTACCTTCCTAAGTAATTATATGCCTAAATGAATTAGAATAGATATTAAATATATGAAAATATTTTTTATATTTAGTTAAATAAAAATATTTTAGTGAAAAAAACTTGTATTGAAAAATTTAAAGCACCTACGCTTATGCGTATATCCTTCGAAACCTTTTACCTAATGCGTAAAGATAAGAGGTGTATAAATAAATAAGAAAGGGTTAGGGTTTTGGTTTTATTATTTTTTTGCCTAAATTAGTACCTATTACAAAAATAAAGGGGTTCGCCGTATCATTAATAAAATAAACAAATATATCTTTTAATTCAATAAAACATAAAATCATAATGTAATCCATTTGATTATATTATTATTTATAATAAGTACATACTAATAGTAACATTATATATAAAAAGTAGGCTCTATAAAAATAAAAAATATGTTTCGATGTTATTTTATTAAAAAAAACCTTAGTAGTACAAATATTATGTTAACATATCATGAATGAGATCTTTAGGACATATATTATTTTAATTTATGAATGCCAGGTATTTGACCGTCCATATTTCAAATACAAAGCTGGTCAATCGAGCTTCGATTGTTATTTATGTAAATAAAACAAGTAGGGGACAACCGGATATACTGGATACTTCGTAAACGAGAACCGTTAGAAAGTCGCCGTAATTTTAGTCATTCCACCTTACCTTGAATCGATCGATACATTAAAGTATTTACGTATTTAATCGAGAAGAGCTTATTTTAGTTCACATTTTTGTTATGTAATTACATAACATATTATGTATAATAATTTGTATAATTAATAAATAGTGAGTCCAGTGGCACAGCCACTCGAGGAAATGAAGTATTTTCATTTACTCGCTCTTATAACGTGTCAAAACGCGCCGTTGAGTTCCGTCAATCAACACACAATTCTATCAGAATTCTGTGGAAAGTGGGGAACGAAAGTGTCTTAATGGGAACGGAGTATTTTAAGACTAGATCCTCAGGTTCCCTTTGCCCACCCTCTGTGCGGGATACACTGTAAAACTAAAAAAAAGAAAGGAAAAGGATATTAATTAATTCACAAGAACTTTGCTAATCAAATTTTTTCACTGTTGGGATAATGAAAGACAAAAGCCCCGCTTTCTGTTAGCAATATTTATTAAAGCTTTTAAGGTCAATATTTAAGACGACACAAACGTTTTTTTGTTTAATCCTTTAAAAAAGTCAGAAATTATTTTTACTTAAGTTATCTTGTTTGTATGTAAATTATAATTATTAATTGTAGTACATTAGTTATCATTAGAACCAAGAGTATTTTATAATAGTGACTTATACTCGTATATTACTAGATACTATTTGATAACAATTGCTTTACGTTCTTGTGTGTTCGTATACAGTTTCATGTTTATTTATTTGTAAAATAACAAATTGTTAGGCCCAAAAACAAATATTCAAAAAATAATGTACAACTTACACGTGATGTACTTAACGATGCAAGGCATGATGCCATGTCATGCCATATGTACATATGGAAACTTTAAATTTTTTTTATTTAATCTGAATAAAATCTCGGTGGTCTCATATTATTTGCTAGATATTTGAAATTGCAAAATGCCATCAACACCAAAGAAATGTTCAAATGTATTGTTATTTTAAACAAGGTGTCAGTATGAAGAATTTTCTTAAAAGACTTAGCCTCAAAGGATGTAGAAGTATTATAATCGTATTCGCATTTGTGAGTAATGGATAACAAGATGCATTTTAATGGTTAAAACCAGTATCTTCGTATATCATTAAATAACTACATGTTCTTTCGCTTCAGGTGAATTAATAACTAACATGCGCATATAATTATATGCGAATATTGTTGGGAGTAGGTAGGTACATACAAGAACTTAAAAAAAAAGAAAGCTTAGAAATAAACTTATTGTCAGAAGAATACTCCCTGCTATTCTACAGAAACCACCTAGTGTTAAAACTCTAGGTAGAGAAGTAGGGTGAAACTGCTGTGAAACAAACATTTAGCACTGAGTCACAATGACTTCTATTTTTTCTACTAGATTAAAATTTTATTCGTATGTTTTGAGACTTACGCATTTGTAATACATATATTACGATATTTAATAATATATTTTTCTGTTGTTACAGTTTAAAATATAATGTGTCAAAAAAGAAATAATATCGTGAGCTCGAGGTGACGGACTTGTCCAAATAGTAGCCATGCACACCATGGACACTCTGGGCTATGGCCACAAGAAATATCGGCCGCCGCTCTCTCCAAGTAACTTCTACCAGCATGATTACTACTCCAGGCACACCACTCTTCGCCCTCAAGTAAGTTGATAATTCTTACGTTTAAAAATTAAAGACGTGTTTTAATTATTTTCCTCATTTTGGTGAATCAAATTATGAAACTGCAATAATATAAAAAATAATACACACGTCAGATCAAGGGTTTGGGAATAGAGAAAGAGGTATCTTCTTAGCATGATGTTTTTATTAAGACTAAATCTTACTATTAATAATTCGTATAGATATTGACTCTAGTGTAGTATTTATAAACTTTCTTTATAAAGGCGAAATTCATGACTTTATTATAAGACGATACAAATAGATTTCAAGCTTAGGGCCCCTGGGACAGTCCCGTTAGACAAAACGGTACTCGACAATGATAGTTAGTGAACAAAGCTTATTCTATGGCACAAACGGAAATATTGTTTTTTTTTTAAGTAAAAAACCATTGAATGTTCCAGAATTTAAAAATTTACTTTGATTAAAATGTAAAAATCATAAAATCTATTTAAAACTCTACTGAAAACTATTGTATATAGGTAATAATTTCAGTTATACGTACAGTATTAGGTACATAGGTACATGAATAGTATCTAGTAGGTGCTTATGATATATACGAAACTAGCGGCCCACCCGCGGCTTCGCCTCCGTGAACTACGTTATTATTAATTTCTGTCTCCATGAGTACCAACGTCCTATAAGTGACGACCATGCAAAATTTGAGACTCCTATCATTTGTAGTAACGAAGTTTCATACAAACTTTCAACCCCAAAAACAACTCCTTAGAAGTCGAATATTGCAAATTCCCGTCTTAGCGAGCACCTACGTCCTATAAGTAACTTCTATGCAAAATTTCAGTTTCCTAGCACATGTAGTTTCTGAGATTTCGTGATGAGTGAGTGACCTTTTGATTTTATATATATAGATATGAAATTATCCAAACTTATAGCTTACTTACTTACTTTATACTTCATAGTTTTTAAGTATCTATAGTTTATTTTACTATAAATGTATTAAAAATGACGGTAATTCAATTGATGTTACAGTAAAATGAAATCTTTTTTCCAATTCAGAATCTTACAAATTCATATTTTTGAAATACTGAAAAATATATCTGAAAAACTTATATCTTAATATGAATTTAATATAACTTTTCTAACCTGTATTGGTTTTTAATAGATTTTTATACTGTAAACAACCTATTTTACAGTGTTCGAGTTTTTGACGGTCACCGTTGAACTGTTGTGACATTTGATAACTGTCAACGTCATTCTACCGTTATGGACTCGTTTTCACGTCATTAATGTTCCTCTATAATATTCTTTTATAATAACTAGCTAGCTATAATATGTCATGAAACGCAAAGAACCGTTCTTTTATATTTTAATTATCGATTTTCTGATATAATAATAGAAGTACAGTTAAATTAGGTACATATGAAAGATCTGGCGGATTTTTTATGTTTTCAGAATATATTTTTTTCTCAACTTCAAATTACTCTAAATTAATATTATATGAATCATGAAGGAGTGTTCGGAGAGTTCGGACTTAATTTAAATTCACTTTTGTCTCTTTATAAAAAAGTCTATAAAAGTTATTCGTCCGAATTTTTCATCGAATTACAAAAACAATCTTTTGTCCTTTATCAGTGTATAGCATTGGATTATCGGAGTATGTGGCGATCACTGATCGCCAAGTAACATAAAAAAATATGCCCAATTACCCGGCAATTAGATCAGTAGGTATATTTTCAACACACATTTACCTATATTGTTTAAAGATAAAAAGTTGTAATAGGTAATTCATTACTTATTTATATAGATATCCCTAGCTATAATCTTTAGACTTTACAATCATTGCGTTACAAAAACTTCAAATTCATGCTCCAATGATCTATATCGCCTCTTTATACGAGAGAACGGGATCGCGTTGTTTAATAAAATGCATTTTCAAATACTATCCTATTGACTAATTATTTATGTTTAAGAGATGAGAACTCGTTGCGCAGCGGCACAAGCGAGTGACTGTAAACGCCATGGTTGTAAATTCGATTCCCATTCGGAGAAATAATAATAATTAATTAATATTTAGATTTCCTCACTCGCTACAACCGTGGCGATGAGTTCCGCCACTCAACACTCAATGCGTCGGAAATTCGGCGGAAAGTAGGGAACGGAGTGTCTTAACACTATGTACCCTCTGCCTACTCTGCTACGTGCGGGATAGAGCGTGAAGTCGATTTAATTTAGTTCTTAATTTTATAAGTAGATAAATATATTTTTCATCTAAAGTTTTAATAAATTTTGATTAAATTACAAAGGTGATTTAAACTGTTAATGAAAACTAGATATGACGAATACGGGTATGTAAATATTTAGATAGTAATTACTTTAATTAAATATTAACAAGACGTATACTAAAAAAAGTTAATTTTTCTAAAGAAGAATTCAGTTAAATATTTCCTTATTGTGGCTCAATGTTTATTACAAATTCGTGAATAAATTTAAAAGCCGGTAGTCAAAACAATGGATATTTAAAAATTCATAAACGCTCGTCCAAACAAAACAAGATATTTTTATATTAAGATATAGAATAATATTATGAAATAAAAGAAAAATAACTAATACCGCTATAAAATTATTAAAGGCATGGACCGAGACAGAGTGCGCGTATATTCTATGAAGTAAGCAGAGCAATGATATAATGTAAGATGAGTTGCTTCAAATGAGCGCACAAGCGTTACGGAGCCGCACGCGATTCCATACGAGGCCCTCAAATCTATATGGAAAAACTCAGGAAGCTCACCTTGTGCCCGTGATGCTGTTAATGAATAAATTATTAATATTCTTCCGCAATTTTTTATCATTAATTATTAATAATACGTGCAATGCTGCTCGCAAATGTGCGTTGTGGTTAACGGCATGCGACTTACCGTAAAGGCGAGTCCCTGGCTTCTAATGGCAACTTATTGTAATTAAAACATAATTTAATTATTAGTAAGCGTTCATTGCATTAATATGCAATTATAATCAATGTAATTCTAATCAATCATTTATAACTATTTTTGTTCTATTTTTTTGTAGAAAAGGTATTTTATTTGAAAAACAAGGTTTTTTTTCTAAGTCGGTAGTTAAATACGACAAGGTTAATAAACAAATAACGGTTTGAATAATTTACTGCTCTAGCTATTTAAATCATCATTTCAGAAACGGTACACTGTTAAGTCCTTTTATATAGTAGTTTAAAGGTTTATGAACTACTCAGTTGTTTTCGACTGTATATTTTTTTGCAGCATGTTATAATTACTCGTATTATTAAAGTTACATAAACTCGACAGTCATCATACTTGTGTGGGAAGTTTTGTTAAATGTAAAAAATATTTGTATAACTTGTTTTTTCTTATCTTCTTAATTTTTTTATACATTCTACGTAACATTACATTTATTTAAAATGTATCTTAAATTTAAAATAAATATATTGTTTTTATTTCATTGGCATAAATCATAAACGTATAAAATAATAATATGTTTCTAATAAATAATTATCTGGCAAAATATTTATGTATGGCTAATGTAACATACCGGCAATACTTAATTTTAACTAATCTCTATGAGATTTTGACTGTGATATCCTAAGTATTTTCTGTTAAATAGAAATTGATAGAGTTCTTAGGTCTCATCGTCAAACCACTTATTAAAACCAGTTTAATGTTTATACCATTCCTAAGATATGTCTAAGAAATGTGACAAGGAGGGTTTACTATCTATCAGTGTACATTAACAGTAACGCTTTCAAGATAGTTTTGTTGAAATCGCACATGGGGAAGTGAATTTCCTTTCCTCAATTTAGTTACACCAAAAAAGGTATGGTTTTGCCACCCACCACGAAATGTTGGTTGGTCATTGAATTATGCTTAATGAATGATTTATATTGCATTTTTGTAAAAGTATACAAATAAGCATAATTTATATGCACATAATCAAAATCAAGAGATACTTTATCAAACTCTACTGTCAGACACAATTTTAAAACCAATAACTAGAATTATAATAATTTTACTTATTTATCTGTATCATTTGCATTCTTTCAATCTAAAAATAATATAACGTTAACATCGTCTTTATTTTGCATATTTCATCGGACATTGCATTTGGAATACTTTGTATATTTATTTTTTCCAATTTGAAAAGAAAAAATACAACTAAAGTCCTCTTTTTTTCTCCTCAGTTCAAATACAACGAAATATATGCCAGATGTAATTACAAATCTACATTTTTGTTTTTTTATATTTTTCTACCAGCTCTCGTTAGTGTAATCTTATTGCATAGTTACGCGTTGTCGAGGTTTACCTTGCACTTGGAGCTTCTTCAGTGCAACAGCCGGCCGTGGCGGAGCCGGTTCGGTATGGAAACGAGTCGCCCGACAAACACAGACGCTAGGAATGTGGATGCTTTTTAAATAAATTAATCTTATGTACTTATAATAAGTTTTACTAGCCCAATTACTTCTATATGCGTAAATATTATATAAATAAGCCTCTTTTGAGCTATTGAATTAAAAATTAAATTAAATCAGTTTCACACTGTGTCTTGCATACAGCAGGGTAGGCAGAGGATACCTAGTGTTAAGACACTCTGCTCCTCACTTTCCACCGAATTTTTCGAGGCATTGCGTGTTGAGTGGCGGAACTTAACGCCGGGCTTTTGCCTTGGTGCCAGAGTTCGAGGTTCGAGTGGGGATCGAACCCATAACAGTCGCATTACAGTCACACCCTTGTCCACTATCTACTATAAAAATTACAATAATAGTATAACTGTTATATAGATGATATTTTATATTTCATTAGCAAAGTCTCCATAACGACAATAGTTGCAAGGAAAGTGATTTGGAAGTATGTCAGTGGGTCCTACCTTTCTCTTCTGTCTTGTATTAAAAAAAATCTTTCCACATGAATTTGTGATCTAGATTACTGTTTGTTTTGTAAACAATATGAAACTTATATATGTATTAGGGTTTTCTTTGACACAAAGTTATTCAGCCAATTTCATCCCTCTAAATTGTATAATATACCTACTCTTTAGAATCTAAATTCGAATATTTAAAACGTATGTATGCCTGTTTTAGATTTTCGTAGTTGAAGTTCCACAGTCAGTTACATACATAGTCAAAATAATCATATCTATTATTACAATATTATATTTACCCAGCTGTGTGCGGGATGCTGCGTCAAGCTGAAAATAAATTAAAATAAAATAACTACTATCTCATACATTTAAAAATATCCAGCATTTCACCATTATTACAAGACAAGAAATTTTAACATAACTTTAAAACTTCAAAGCACTTCTGTGTATTAAATATAACAAAAAAACTTTCTTTTTCATAAGAAAGTACTAGATCCAGATTTACAAATTGTGAGTAATAGTGTACTTCAAGAAAGGATCTGCGCCAGTCATAAACTTAACAAATAAAATGAATAAGAGGCAAATAATAATGAGCATACAGTCCACAATACGAGGCTCTTGACCGATCAGAGTTCATTGGTCGAGCGAGTATAGAGTCAACAACTTAATTAACTGTTCCTCTCTCTGTTCTAAAACCTTTCTTTTTGGAATAGAACAACAAGCAAAAACTACAACTGGACTCCGCTGATGGATGGATGATGTGTCTTTTTCAAGCAAGTTGTTATCAATTAGTCATTACTCAACCAGTCACTAACGTTTTTCTCATCACAGAAAGCCTCACGCTTTATAATATCTGGTAGTAACAGTATCAGTGAGAATATTCCATTTTTTTTTTTAAAAAAGGAATATTCGGGAGATTGCGTGGTGATTCGGAAAATTTAAAGCATATACTAAAAACTAGTACCTACCTAAAATAAAAATAATTAATTCCCCGGAGTTGACATCGAGCCATCATCAGACGTTACGTCTGGCTCTATTATTAAAAGAATATTATAAGATTTAATTTTGGCATGCTCGAAACGCCATATATCAAGAATTTAATTCAATTAATATTTAGTTTATTATAACAGAAAGTTTAAATAAATATTTCCTTTAAAAACTTATGAGTTTTATGATATTTTAATTAGTGAAACCGTGCGTTCACTTTTTATAATAATAACATTAAATTATTTGCATCTTATATTATTTAATTGTTAAATTTGCCACTACAATAATTTAAAGAAACGAAACTAAATGTGATTCTTAAATCTAATTAAATGTACATTTACTTAAAATTTTGATAAAATATATTTTTTACTCGTTATTGCCTCCCTTAATTATTAACGCAACTGTGAAATCGTCAGATAAATTAATGTTGTTATTTGCTTTATATATGCGTTAAGTGCAGAGATATTTTTTTTAATAAGAGGCTTAACATGGCAGCACAACATTTTAATGACATATCTTATTTTTACTTTATTAAAATATGGTTTTATAATGAGACAATTTACTTTTTTAATGTTAACGTTCTTTTTATCTAGATAAAACATTATTTTATGTATAATCAGTATAAATTTATTAATCTAAATTATTTATACGCTTATAAATAAAGTTTAATACTAATAAATATTATTTAAGCATAGAATCATGCATCAACATATTCGTACGTACGTATAGCGTGTACGTATATACGTATTCTACTAACACGAAATGTTAGCTCTGCAAATTGATATTTAATTTCTTTTTTACTTTTATTTAAAAATATATTTTTTGACTATTCTTATTATTATTTTTTTAGCTTTTACAAATCACTATTATTTAAAGATTTTTTTATTATTCTAAAGGTGATATTGAACGGTATTGCTTTTCAATAACCTAAATAAAAATCCATTTGCAACCTTGCAAAAAGGTAGCTTATCAATTATAAACTCCTTGATGCATCTCTACAATAAATAATTGTACAATTGAACAGTAATAAATAAAAGGTTAACGATTGTTCTATTAGTTGTTTATTTTTTGTGAGAGATGCGTTAGATTAAGGTATTTCATTAATCAGTATTGTATTAAATAACTAATCTTCTATTATCTTATATAGTATTAAATAACAAATTCATGTAAAAAAAATAAGTTTCAATAATAATAAATAAATACATTTTAAAACGATTATTAATTACGGCCGTTGTGGCGCAGTGCTACAAAGCTATTAATAGTACAAGTTTTACATAACAATAAAACTTGTATTATTGTGGAGAGACGATGCACAGCATCTGTGAGAGGGCGCTGTATACTTCCCTTTGATTATCCAATGATTTTCACTTCCGGTTGCTGTCTTCGACCAATCAGCGATCGCCGGAAGTCACGTGGTCTCAGGTGGTAGGGCGCCGGAACGTATAATAGGCGACACTACGCTTCTTACCTCATAGCAGATTCTCACCAGGAGCCTTAAAATGATGCTGTGCATCGTCTCTCCACAATAATACAAGTTTTATTGTTATGTAAAACTTGTACTATTATTTGGGATGTGACGATGCACAGCATCTGTGAGAGACGTGTTTATAACTCCTGGTGACCACGCACGACGCTATGTGATCTAAATCAGAATGATTGTATAAACTGATTCTGATACATTCAGATAAATTGATCTGTAAAACCACAAAAAAACATGAGTAACATTGTTTTATTTATAAGCAAATTGTTAATTGCTTAATTTTTTAATTCAATTAATAATCGCTCTGCCGGAAGCTGAGCCAAAATAATCTAACTTCAATTATTAGATTTACTTATAATCTGCATACAAACAAATTTTAGAAGATGTTTTGCAAGTCGCTGATAAGCATGAGTAGAAAAGGAAGCTTTCATAACCGTCTAAATAATAAAGCTAGACGTGCTTACTTCTTTTGATAATAATTTAATAACCTGTTTATATAAGTATTGATTATTATTCATGAAGCCCTTGCGTAGCCTCATCTCTAAGTTACACAACAAAATTGTTACCTTTTGTAGCCTGTTTCCGGTGGTCTAGCTAGTTTCTTAATGTAAAACCTAGAAAAACATTTTTCTTAGGATGACACCACCGTCTCTAGAGCGTAATTTTCGACAGGTCACCTGTTTCACCAAAATATTTCTAAACGAAATATGATGTTAGAAGTAGGTACGAGCAGGATCGAAATGACAATGAAAATGTCGTCCGGTCTATTGGAAACCATCTCCGGCTCAGACAGCAGGTCGTAGATAGAACCGGCAACCAACTCCATACTTCCTTCTTTAACAACTATAATAAATTTATAGTAAGTAGACGCGTTCTAGAGTGGACACCACGCCTTGGCAAGCGTAATTAAAGACCGTCTTCCCGCTAGATGGGGTGACGATGTCCGCAAGGTGGCGGCAACGGCCGGATGCAGAGAGCCGAAGATAGAGCCCAGCGGCGCGCCATTGGAGAGGCCCACGTCCAGCAGTGGACGAGGACAGGCTGATGATGATGATGATGAAGTAGTTACCCAAGTTAATTTTTACCTTGTAATTGATGCCATTAGTACAACATATTTATAACACTAGAGTATTTAATAGAATGCTCTATAAAATATTATGTACTTAGCCCAATAATATATTCTTATACTGGTCAAACCTTTGAACGCATTTGTAAAATTTAAGACTTGATTTCATTATCACATACTTTGAGTATTACAACTTCACAAAAGCATCAATGAATGCTTACCCGATCCGCAACCAGACCGACAATTCATGATATGAATGTCCTATCTGCTACTTAGGTACAGTTTTGAAGCAAACTGTACTTGATATACGATGCGTTAGAAAATGTGAGTTTATGAGCTCATTAGTTTTTCAACAAAATTCAGGCCGACTAATGATTATATCATTCTTCCAAGTGTAATAAAGTTATAAGTAATTGATACTACTATACATTTACATATAAAGGTATCAATTTTATAATATTTCAATTATCGCTTCTTAGCTGTATTTTAGAACTAAAATAGTTCACTCTCTGAAATTCGCTTTTAGGAGCAACTTCACAGTGTCAAAATATACGATTTAAATACAGATGTACTCAATTTAAGCGTCCGACTTCCCCGGACTTAATGATGTCGTAAACATCCAACATGCTCTCCGCCATATTGTTATTGTTATTGTATTGTGTATACCTCGCTAGCCAGGTTCAATTTATGCAAAACTCATGGCAATATGCGGCGGAATATCTACGTTACGCACGTGGATATTGCCAAGGTATATATTATGTAACTACCTTTACACAGCCCTCATGTCCTATGAAGACGATTATTTTCATTAGCTTTCCTCAGCTTTGGAACCAAAGTTACAAAAAACGAATGAAACTTCTTGATAGTCTTTTTGCAATATTATTGTGTATCATACTTTGTCGTATCCTACAACTTAGTGATAAAAGGTTGTCGCCTGTAATTCTCGCATTTCATATTTTGTCATATCTAACAACTACATTAATAAGCCGCTCAACTGGCGACTTTAATTTGGTCTTGATTTGCCTTCTGAATTATTTAGCTGCCTTCTTTTCCTCCTTCTCCTGCTTCTTACTCTTGCTAGATGCAAATTTTACTTCTTTTTCCAAATACTAACATCAGTCGCCGTCGCATTTTCTAGCTGGATTCTTTTCTTCTAGATGGATTATAGATTTCTTCCACTACATCAGCTTCAATTCTGATGGCTACTCGAATGCACCACAGGGATGTACGGTATCTATTATATAGTACGTCAGCTATAAAATACTTTTGCCGCGGCACTCGCGGGGATGTGCACTCACTTGCACAAGGGTAATGCCAAATTAGCCCAAAGAAACTTTCGGCGACTTTTTATAATTATTGAACCCGCTATTTTAGTCAGTTTTTTAATTTAGTTTTGACACATTGCTTCTTTTTATCCATTACTCAACCATCCATATCCTATTGGTTTGCTTTATCAGTTGTAGAACGTGAGTCGAACATTTTCTATCCTTGCTTTCTCGAACCTCTTGAAAATTCTTATTGGATAAAGCCAGACACGATATGGAGAATGCTCATTATTAAGTCGAAAAGAGTTTTCAGAGCCCCCAAACCATCTACACCCGTTTCCGATATACCCATAGGCAGCCTCCGTATTTCTTAACACAATGTATACAGGAAGATACGGTTACATTTAAATAAAATTACTAACAATCATGCAACACCCTTGTACTAAGTTCTGGGCTTGTGTTACCCGTCGGCGGGTTCTCACTCCATACTTCCGATATCCGGTATGCACTGATACTTGACAATTGCTAATGTATAATTAAACGTGCTAGAGTTTCATACTCAACGCATGCTTCTCAATTTTTGATGCATGTACGGTTGACGAAGGTCTAACTGCTTCAAATAATCTTGGAAAAGGATTATTGGTGGCATGGAGGTAAATGGCTAGATGCATTCCCGCGATTAAACCGGGAAGGGCCTACGGAGCCCAAACCATCAGCCACTGCCTCCGATACGCTCAGAGGCAGCCTCCTTATAACTGCCCCCCTCCCGTACAATTGAGAGCATTAAAATAATACCGAGCTTTTTTAAATTCTAATGTACGGATAAATGCACTTTAAATAGTTGGACATACCTTATGTCAAGTAATACCGAGTCCCTCTTAAGGCAACTAAGATAAGGTGACTGGCTAGAACTTTTGCCAAAGAGGCCATACAGAAGATCCCGTGATTGCTAAATACTATGGAGCCCATTGCTAAATGTTATGACGTTCACAGCGATGGCAGTAACCATGAATAAGCACAAATCCACAATGCTTTTATCCTCACTCCTCCAGGATTGAGAAAATGAACCTCCGATATTCCGTGTTTGAAACACTTTTCCTGCCAGGAGGCTTTGAAATTGTCTTCGAATCCTTGTGTCTAGTTCTTCCGAGTATTCGCCTGCAATTGTCAAAAGAAGCCAAAAGAAAGTCCCACGCAGATTTATCCATTGTTATTCGTTAACTCGCTTAGGATACGCTCCCAGCGATTATAACATTTCAACAACGTTAGTAATTATCCTATTACAAATAAATAAAAAAGATTTATCTAAAATTAGACAGACTTGTGTCGCAGAATAAGGTGGTTGGGACCGGAGCTTGTTCCGATCCCATTTCTGATTGTCATCGATCGGTGTCACGTCAGAGTGACAGGCAACGCCATCTGGTTTTGACAACTGGCAACTATTAAATAATCCGCTTCCCTGATATATATGAGGAGAACAGAATTTTTTATATATTTGATAACTCGCTCAGGATACGCTCCTAACGAATTTATCGTATTTAAACGAAGGTAGTATATTAATGGATAATACAACTAAGTAAACTCGGTGAAAACCGATTTATTTAGTAAACTCCGTTTACATCGCATGACATGCCGAGAACGTCTCCAAGAGCGTTAAACAAGCGATGAGTCCTCTTGCTTTTTGCAATGGGATTTTATTCAACTAACGGGAGTTGAATAAAATTGGGCCATAACTGCTGAAAATCTGAGACATATACCTAACCTTATTGTAGGTTATAATACAGCCGTGTTCGGTAAGCTCAGAATCCACTGCAGTATTGGTATATATAATACCAAGCAATAGAACAGTATTACATGCATGTAGAAACTTGTTACACAAGAGATTCAAATGACTCACCCGTTGTCCATTTTGTTACCTTTGAATTTCACAAAAGCAAATTCTCTTGATGAGGATGAACATCTTTGCTGGAGGCCTTTCCAGGAGTAAGCCCGATATAGAAATCCGGTTCACGATGTGAAGAAATTCCACCTCCAACACTACACTTACCACAGCACTTTCACTTTTAAACGATGTTACTCTAATGGGAAATAACGACGCTATGAGGTAAGAAGCGTAGTGTCGCCTATTATACGTTCCGGCGCCCTACCACCTGAGACCACGTGACTTCCGGCGATCGCTGATTGGTCGAAGACAGCAACCGGAAGTGAAAATCATTGGATAATCAAAGGGAAGTATACAGCGCCCTCTCACAGATGCTGTGCATCGTCACATCCCAAATAATAGCTTAATTTCCTATCACGGTGTTGAGTTACATCACTGAGCACGAAATACCCCGAATAGTGGGGAAAGGAGTAAGAGTCTTAACTGTAGGTTCTCTCTGTCTACCCTGCTATGCGGGATAATGCAAAAAATAATTTATTTAAAGAATGACTAAAATAGTGATAATTTTCTTACTTCTGCGAAAATAATATATAAATACTTCGTATTATAAATGTAATACAATATGTATTTCAAACACAATTAATGACTTATGTTACTTATTTTGTAATGCATTGGGGCATTTCTTAAGTACCTGTCACATATATAAGGAATATCTTCTCTCATATTTTTTCGGCGTTGGTATTGTGCCTTAAAATAATTTATTAAACTTAAATAGCAAGATTTTTAAGCTATATAAAAATTTGCTCTATAACATAAACAAAGTATAAAATATTAAATAAACCAAAATGATAACGTAGAAGTTATCGTTATTATATGCTCCATTTTTTTTTGTTGTTTTAAAGTTATTATTTAAACGTAAATACCTAGATCTACATAATATGTCTAATTTTAACTTTCTAAAGGAGAATGAGTATCAAAATGTTCTATATAAAATATGTATTATTAAATGTAATTTGAACATAGTAATAAGGTTTTCAAAAATAACGAAACAACCTCAACTCTCTCTTTATTGATGAACGCCGGTCAACGGCCGAGTCCTTGACCTACACCCATTAGACCTTGGGTCTAGGGCCTTAATCTTTAATTAATAAAATACAAGCCTTACAAATGCTTAATTTGGCGTTGTTTGTAGAATGTAGAATTCTGTCTTATAAAATTGTTGACAAGAACGTTACTAAATTAATACAAATAAATTGATTTGTTATTTAAACGTAAAATTTACGTGAACTATTTGAACTATTTATTTTTTGTGTATTAGTTGGTATATATATAATTCTATTATTAACAATATTTTAAAATAACAGGCGAATGTCTTGCGGTATGGACCATGGAAGAGATTCCATGTTTCGTCATTACTCTCAAAGTATTATGTGTTTAAAGGTGACCTACATTTTTGGAATTGTTCATGGGTGACTTGACAAATGCCGGAAAAAGTGGCCGAATGAACGAAAGTTTAAATTTGTTTCTCATAGAAGCTTTAACGCGTTATGTACGTTTCTCTTTCACCCCTCGCGTGTAAATAATAAAGCTGATAAATTTTTTTTCTTTTCTTTTTTTTAAGATTGTTTTTATTGTTCACTGTAAATATTTTTTTGTTCTATATAAGCGTCTATTGGTTTTTGTTAAAAGGCAATTCTGCAATTTACGCTATGTTGACTTAGTGACGTAATGATTTTTTTTTAAAGAAAACAAAAGACTAGACGTACAGTAACTGTGAAATAGGAATAATTAAACATATATTTACTTCAAGGACTTTTAGGCCGCCGGCTCGATCTGGGGGGAATAATTTATTATTTATTTATATTTTTATTTCTTCGCTCTGGCAATACAGCAAAAGCATATTATTTGTATTGAAAGAGGGTTATTAATTAAAAGGATTAATATTACGTGAAATCTATTTACTGTTTAGATATTAATCATAGATTTTTTTAAATTATATGCGTTAAGCCTCATGAGATATTCGACTTATCTAACCTTATACTATATTTTAGATCATAGCTTTATCCTGGAGTTAGCGTGGTGGAGCGTATCGTACGCCTGCCGCCTGCGAGCGGCGCCGTGACGAGTACCGTTACTTGACACACTGGCTCGAAGCCAGCGCGCGCTTTTGGTAACACTATAACAACTCCAAGATATTATGGTATATTTTATGGTATTTGGAAGATAATAATTTTATAAGCTTTAATATATTTTGTTTTCAATTTTTAAAATTATTATAAATACAGTTCTTTCAGGGATAACTTGTTTGTTGCTTTCTTTGAACGTAATATTTCATTTTTTTTTAACGTAATTATTGCCATAATTTGTGGCCACGACTAAATAAATAGCTTACGACGGAATAACGTCTCTATAGTAGATACAGATATTTTCAATAACAGTATTCCTTATGGAATGTTCCGTGAATGGTACAATTTGAACCATAGACAAGCTCTGACGACCATTAAAATGATATATACTGTTACATATTGTCATTGTTTATAAAGACAAGATGGTTGGACAATCTGGTAGCAAGAATGTGACTGCGGAGAAATAGACGCGTCATTATAGTAATCAATGGTCTATCTCATGTCGAGCTGATGGAGTGGTTATTTGCGCTGCATTCCTCATTTTTATGCACCTACATTCTTTACGGCTTACTACCGTTGTATACAGATGAAGTTAATGGTGTCGAACGCCATACTTTACATATAACACATGTAACACATTCTGCATAATTGTAATAAAAACAGAAATGTACTACGAAGCGTGCTTTGCTAGCTTGGTTGTATTAGATGATGATTCAAGTTATGAGGTGATATTCAAGTTTAAAATTAAGATTTATCATAAAATTTTACACCTGCTTATGGTCTATTAAAAAATATTTAGATATAATATATTAATCACCGATTAACAGATTTAACACACTTACCGTCTATATACAAGTACTTATATTAGAAACAATGTTCGAAAATGGGGCTTTGACTTTGCTAAATAATACACATTGTGTCGGCTTCGGGCGGAATGCGGAGAATGGGGTCTATTGATTTTAGGTTTTCTGTACTAAGCCTTTTATATGCAGGATATAGCGCAATGCTAAAAAAAGCAAGCATTTAAGTGACAATTTTCAATAATCGGTTACAATAATATTGTATTACGTATTCTGTACGAGGACCCTCAGTTATTTGTCACAATTATATTTCCTGTCTAAAAATATTTGTTATAAATAGATAATTATGTTACGTGTAAGTTCGTGTAATCACGATGTGGCGGTCAGAAGAAGGTCGGGCTGTCTGATCTTTTACCATATATCCTTTTAACGATCATTTAGATGTTCGAACATAATAAAACGAGGAAATGAAACGAAAATACATCATCAAAAATTCTTGGGATGTTATAACCCTTAACTCTTTATTCCTTTTATTCCTCAGTTCATAATTAATAAGTATTGTATCTTGAAGTCAGTGAGTAATAAATTATAAATAATCAATACTATGATGCTTCATGATATCTCTCATCGGTAAAATAGCCCCCAATGTTACCATGACTAACATGTTAGTAGCTGCGTCAAAATTATTACGTGCTCATGGCTCTCACCCATGACCTGGAGGAACCTTGCTGAGTAATTGTACGAGTAAACACTTCAGTACCTTTTTTAATTGCCTCATTGGCGAATCGTAAATCAAAGAAGCCTCGGCATCGTGTATTCTCAGTGTTAATGAAAACGTATGAACAACTCTTTGAAAATACATGCAGGCTGTTTTCGCATTAGTATTTCGTTTCAATAAACTTTTAAGTTCAATATTAATTATTAGTGTTTTATTGGTCATTGTTCTTCTTCAATCTTTTTGTCTCTATGACCGTAAATTTTTGTTATCAATCAAATTTAAATTTTACTTACTGTATCAAACAAAATTCTACATATTTAAAAAAAGGCAATATTAATATACCTGGTATTCTCTAAGGGATGTTTCATTAAACACAAGGTACCCTGCAACTCTATCCCATGAGGTCATACACCGCAAGGTCGCCCAGTTTTACCTGCAAGAGTATTACGGGTTATGCATCTTGAAATAAAGTACATGACTGCATAATGTTATAGTCGTCTATTTATATGGACACTGCTTATTTATTTTTCCTATTCACAACTTTATTGTTTATTTTCTTATTAAAGAAATATCGTTAAGAGTCTCAACGATTTTATTTTTAGGCATTTTTGTACCTGACTCTTGTTTATTTCATTAGTTCCTAATAGTAGTAAATATAACATTGTTGAATAAAATATATTAGTAACATGTATTACCACATCAAATACAATTTATGGAATTGTATATGTATGCTTGTAATAAAGGTGTATATCTAATTCAACCGCCCATCTCGACATGTCTTAGAATAGGCAAAAATGAATTAATAAGATATTTAAAGTGGTTTTCATGTATAAGCCGAGTCGTGGCGTAGGCGTGGCGTACAAGTTTGCGACAGGTTGTGGGCTCGATTCCCACTCGAGCAAATGTATTATGTTATATTTTCATTGCCACAGATTATACATACTACATATACGCAATGTTTAAATATACATCTGCCAAAAAATATATGTATTTTTTTAAATGTTATTAAAACAAAATTATACATGTTAAGCTTTATATAAAAAAAATATTAATGAAAAATACTGCTCAAAATTACTATACAAGTATGTAGGTATGTACCACCTAGGTACGTATACGTAAATAACAAAAGAATATTTATATAATTCTATGTGGCCTACTCTACAGTTCACTTCATAGGCTTGGGGAAGACGCCGTAAATGTCTGGCAACTTGCCCGGAACATTCGCCTGACTCAAAACTTTGGAAGTTGGTCGATAACGTTCTATGAAAGTAAATTATCTGCTCTCACAAAAGGTTATTTTTCTCAGAAAAAAGAGTCTTTGTTAAAGTTGGCTAATAAGTTTGTTTATAAGGGAGGTTAGTTCTTGGTCGAATTTCAGTATGAGAAACTGAGAGCATTCAATATTATCGTTGCGGTCAAGTTCCAATCCCATTACGCATATAAGAATATTTCTCATACAACAATATGAGACGAGAACGAACCGTGACCGGCACTATAGTCTGAATCTTCTCGAGAACTTCCACAATTATATATCAATTAGACAAATGTAGCTATATCGAAGACGGGACGGTGATTTAGGAAAATTTGATTGATGTAGCTTAAAGCTAAAAGTAATAGTGTTCGAAAGTAATGTAGAGCATGTTTTAAAGAGTTCGATATCCTCCTCCTCGCACTAGGAGTCGTGATATCTTTGTCGGAGTAGCGTGTGACTTCAGCCTTGCAATGTCTCGAAAATGGCGGGCGGTGCTAGATTCTGTATGCCTAATTTATCCACGACAGGAAATATATAATAAATAGTAAATGATACTTATGAATTTCATTATTTATGACTTTCAGTCAAAATTAAATCTTTTTTAATAAATATTATAGATACTTATTAACCTGCCCTTGGTACTCGGACAAAAAATATAACGTCGAGAAAAAAATATTTAACTATAGTATATCGATTTATAAGTCTGTTTGTTTATGGCGTACCTATGTGAATAGCACAATGGCATTGGTGTCAACTCAATTTCCAAGTGTATGCAATTTGTATCATCGGTGTAAGTGAGCGTAAAATTAGCACTCGACATGCGAACCGAGTAATAGATCAAATTATATCGGCACATGCAAATTGTATATGAACTGTGTTTTACTTCCCTAACGATAGACTAGACTCCTTTGTGGGGCGATTGGGAATATGCTCAAGCTGTACTTACCTGTTACCGTTCTCAATGATTGATGACGAATCCCTGATATGATCAATATTTCATAATCAGAAATGTCCTGATTCCATAAAAATTTCTAATGACTATAATTTATTAGGTTTTTAGGTCCACGTGAGGAGGAACGGAGAGTAGATGAATTTTACTATAATCACATTTTTGTAGCCAGTTTTAATATTATTAAAAAAATGTTTATTTTTATTAGGATTTAGGTACGTTGCAATAAATTATTTAAATCTTAATATAAATTTTAAATATGATCTACAGCAGGAGATCAAAAATAATCGTTACAAAGAAATTTCACATTTATTACTTTAATTTGAACACACCTAGCAGCGGTCCCATGGTGTAATGGTTAGCACTCTGGACTCTGAATCCAGCGATCCGAGTTCAAATCTCGGTGGGACCTTGTTTTTTTTTTTATCTCTCTTTAAGTTTTATTTCTTCTTTCAAACAAGTTTTTTTTTCTTAAGTTTTTGTAAGTTACGTTAAGTTTTATAATGCGAAGTGCATAACGTTTCTGAAAGAAATGTACGAGTATTCTTCGCAATTATAAATTCAAAGAAGATACGTTGTGACTTGCGGTTGTGAGTTATAATGGCAATTAAAAACAACAATACAAAAAAGATTGTATTTTAGGGGTCACTGGCCGAGGAGCTATACAGATGTTTATTACTCTCTAAAGATTTATTTTAAAATTGAAATTTAAAAGACGAATGTTTTAAAACGACCTCGCAAATTGCAACCATAACATCTGAACAATTGGAACATATTTTGGAAGATGTCCGTTGGAAGTTTTTGTTAAAATAGGTTACCGAGGTTCAAATGTAGTCAATCCAAACGTGACTAGAATCTAACGAGTTTGTAAAGGATGTACCAATCATTGGATTTCGTTCGCTAAGTAATTAAATTTAATATAGACAAGGTTTTTTCTTCCTGTACTTTTGTATTGATTCAAACTATCTATCTATACTTATATCTATCTAAATTTATATAGAATAAATTTACTATAACTATAATCATTTTATTATTTATCATTCTTTGATATGAAATGTAAAAATTAATAAAAAGTAGCTTTAATATAGTCACTTATATAATTGGAAATAACGTTTTGTTTTCCCTCAAGACCACACACGTATTCAGAATTTCGTTTAGTCTAAAATAAAGAATTAATACATTTTCAAATAAATACATTAGTTGCATTTATGTTTATGTAAGTATTTAAAATGTGCTTTTATTTCTTGCTATCGGTCTTGAATGTATTACATGTTTAGGTAAATGAACATACGGAAACTTGTATCATCATCTTGTATTTTTGATTTACAAATCAACCTCACAACCGTCGAATTTATAATCACACGCTTGTACCACTGCACCACGACGGTCTTAAATTAAACGGTACTTAAACACGTAAATTTCTAAAGTTAACTGCAACCTCCATTAACCTATGAGTATAATTTTTATATCATTACGTCAACATAAAGATATCCCCCTGTATGTGCCCGAGATGTAAAAAAAAACGAAATGTCTCTTTCATAATGATCGTCATTTCCACAGTATAATTATTCCACTTAAAAAGTAAACAGTCAAAATATTTGACTCGTCGTAATTCGGCCCTCGTCCTCAGAACGTTACGGTGCTCTACCAAAAACCATCACAATGATATGCATTACAAGAATTTTAGTCGGCTTGCCTTTTACATAAAATTCAGTGAAGTAAATTACTATTAAATAATTTATTATTCATTATGGAATCTTTATTTAGGAAAATACAATATCTTTAATTGGGTTTACATATTATGATTACAAATAAAAATTAATATTTGAGTTATTTAAGAGTAGAAAACAATTAATAAAATTTAACTCCAGGTATAACTTTCAATCATAAATAAATTTTCAGTACGCTTTTATACAGGTCCCATGGTGTAATGGTTAGCACTTTGGACTTTGAATCCAACGATCCGAGTTCAAATCTCGGTGGGACCTTATGTTGTTGTATATTTATTTTTTATATTTAAAATATATAAATATGATAATTATTATAAGCATATTATAGCGTATAACTTTTTCAAAGAAGAAATACCTGAAATAGTTTACAAATAATACTATTTGTGATTCGTTAGTGATAAATGTTAGGCATGATGATTGGCTAGCCCTAAGGGCAAATAAAACAATGAAAGGCCCACCGCCGGCGACACGGGTACCTACGCCTGTCCAGCTATGCCTGTTCCCATCGGCATGGCACGATAATGACCGAGGCTCGAGCCTCTCTCTCTCTGCCAATTTCCGACGCCGGCATCCAACGATGACATGAATTTGTATAATGCTACATTTATATCATAACTTATATTTCAAATTATGATCATTATGTCATTGTAGGCATATTTAAATGACTTTACTACGTTTTATGTTAACTAAATATTTTTATTAGTCTTATTATTAGTTTAGCCTAATAACTTTTTATTATAAGTACGAGAAAAACTAATAGCAATAATTAGGTAATTCGGAAGTTCGAAGTTCGTTGGAATTTATTCAACTACAGTTGAAAGAGTGAGTTTAAATACTACCGACAAGCTTGCTCTTATGTAGTAGTAAATTAATATGTTATATACATTTATGACCTTTAAGATAGATACACGACTTCTTTTTACCACCAAACCATATTCAAACTGGCTGGACTATAACGGTGCTATATCACACTGTGCCATCCTTCAAAATCAATCGGAGCCTACATTTTGTCCAGGTCTAATAGCTCTACAATAAAAAGTTTTATTCAAATGCATCCAGTACTTTCCAAGATGCGCTTGTACGGACAAACTAACAAACAGACAATCTGTTTAAATATAACAATACATTTAAAATGATAAATTGTACATTTTTTAAAATCTAATAATAATATCTATATATAATATCTATCTAATAATTTTTGTTCATAGAGCGAATACAGATTTGCGGGGGGAGGATATGCTCGTGCCCCGAGCAGTGGCCGGAGCGGCGGGCTGTGTTCCGCTGCTTTGGTCGGCGGGGCCCTGTTGGCCGCTGTGGCCGTCCTGGCTGTGGCTGCACTAGCTTTCTACATGGGTGCACTGCGACCTGATAACGGCGAACGTAAGTAAAATTTATCACTTTGAAATTTAAATTGTATTTCTTACTAATACAACTTGATTTACGTAACTTAATGAAGGTATAAAATATAAAGAAAATATTTGTCGACTTTTTTTCAGCAATAATGACATTTGAAGGTACATTTAGAGTTACAAGAGGAGATGTGTATGGCGGCGTTCCAGGAAGCCCCGCATGGCGTGAACGCGCGAGGCGATATGGGGCGTCACTACGCCAAGTCTATAGCGCACCTTCAGGACTACGACAAGCTTTTGCTGGGGCTTTAGTTACAGGATTTGGCGATAGACGTCTTGATGTACATTTTAAACTCTACCTCGATAGAAGAAAAATACCAAGGTAACCTTTCAATACTCTCTATCCTACGTTAGCCTCCATATTATTGCGCTAATTTTATTAATTTTAATGTTAATTGTTCTATTTTATTTATTTATTTTATTCAGCTTCTCTTTAGTTTTCACTCTTCTTTCTAAGAAACTAGTGTTTGTGAATTTTTCGAGGCATTATATGTTGAGTAATGGAACTCAATGTCGGGCTTTCGCTTTGGTGCCAGACCAAAATGTATAAATAAATAATAATACATTTCTCGAAGTGGAAATCGAACCCACCACCATCCCGTTACAGACATATCCTTGTACCACTGCACCACGACAGCCTATTCATTTATGGTATACTTTTGATTTTCAGTTCTGTCACCAATATAGAAGAAACATTAAAGGGCATATTAGTACAAGATCTAATTTCAAAGCATCCAGCTTTTGGCCAAATTAAAATAGATTCTTCAAGTATAGTTATCAAAAGAGATTTACAACATACGTATCATTCAGAACAGTTTGTAAAAGAAGCAATGAATGAAAGTATGGCAATGAATAATCAAAAAATATTACCTTCGAACACAAAAGACAAAACTTTACAAAGTAGGATAGGAGTTGTTCGAAAAACCACAGTTAAACCTAATCCAGAGTCTAGAAATGATCCTGATGAACCAGATATTGATACTGAAAACATACCCGTTGTCCAAGGATCTTTTCAAATAACAAAAACCGAAGCTGATATAACAGAAAATAAACATGCAACTCAAAGTCGACATGACGAAAAATTGAATCATAAGCCAGTTCCCACTTCTAAAACAACTACAACGACTAAAGCTCCTACAACAAAATCTATTCCAACTAGAAATACTACTGTTAAACGATTATCTTCTACTACGCCAAAGAACAAGCCTTTCACTATAAAGTCGTCTTTCAACATAAAGCCAAAGATAGAATCAATTTCAAATAGAGATAAAGATATAAATATACGCGAATCTTCACATGCATTACCAACAACAACAAAATCAGGCCCAAATACAAAAACAACACCAACTTCGACTACCAGTATTCCAACAACGACAAAAAATGTATCTCAAATTTTATTTGACCTTTTAACGAACGAAAACCACGATAAAGATTTGCCAAAAATCGACACTTTATTTACAGTTCCTCATGTAATTGATAATGAACCCTGGAGACCAATAACACGTCCTTACTACGAGGTAACTAGT
Source organism: Heliconius melpomene rosina (assembly GCF_056956725.1). Classification (NCBI taxonomy): domain Eukaryota; kingdom Metazoa; phylum Arthropoda; class Insecta; order Lepidoptera; family Nymphalidae; genus Heliconius; species Heliconius melpomene. Next base: position 10,913,565 of record NC_140398.1, read on the forward strand.
GAACAATCTACTGTACTAAATAAGGATATAGTTGATCACGAAGCGAAAGACAGGATAGGCGTAGCGGAAGTTATTGAAGATGTGGGGTTATTAGAGAGTATGCTAAATCCTGAACCTATTAAAAAGCAAATTGAAAAAACGACGCGTATACCATCAGGATTGTACAATATTGATCCACAGTTAGCCGCCGACGTGTATATACCTAGTCCAGTTTACACAAGCTTTACACTACCAGCTTTTTCACCTCCATTAAAAGATATGGAAACTTTAGGGTCTAGCTTTCCCAAGCCACATCCTCTACCAGTTGATAAAATAAGCGGTGTTGTAGAAGTAGTGAATGAAAATACATCAATAAATGATTATAATGATGGTAAGCCTGTTGAAAGACCGCCAAAAGATAAAACAACATCTGTTGCAATAAATATTGTGCAATTTGATCAAAATGACAATAATACTGAAAAGGTCTCTATAGAAGGTTCATCGATAGTCAAGAAGCAAAATCTAACCACAACTAACAAAATCATTAGCACTTCAATAAGAACTTCAACTGTAACAGAACAAACAAAGACCTCAACTAGTCCTAATATAGATATGGCTGCCGAAATTTCAACGAAAAAACCTTTAGAAAATAAAACTAACAATACTAAAGCCGATAACACAACTAAACGTCCTAACAACAAAGTATCTATTATACCCCCAACAAGCTTACCTCATCATACTTGGGAATTAGTTAATACTTCCACAAACACTAATGAAACTCAAATAAAATTATCTCCACAAAAATATTATAATGATACATTGCAGGCGATCATAACGAAAAATGAAGCCATTTCTCCTAGTACAACTCCTAAATTTCCAAATAAAATATCTATTTTACGAAATCTTACAGATTTAATAAAAAGATATTCTCAGAATACTTCTAACAAGCCAATTGAAATATCGACTCCTCATGCAGTAGAAGAGCCAAAGAGTGATTTCGTCAATATAGCAAGTGAAGAAAGCGAAGATCGAAGTGAAATGGGATCCGTAGAAGTTGTATTAGATGAAGAACTTGAAACTACCACTGCCAGGGTGATTACTTTAATGCCAGCTAAATCTAATTTAGGTATCAACAGACCACTGCGTCCTCGACCAAAAATTGAAGCTCAAGCTACAAAGGAAAACAAACGAAGTTTCATAGATGATACCGATACAGTTATTGACCATGACAATATTGATGACGTAATTCACGACTTATCTGAAAACATTCCACAGGCTTCTGAGATAGTTACTATCTCTACAAGTCTTAGTGATGTTGTAGCAGATGATACAGTTTCTTCTGTTTTAAGCGATTCAATAACGCGCTTAGATTCACCAAGCAATCCTACTCCAAGTGGTAATAGATTACCGAAATCTAAAGACGATTTTATTTACACTCATGATAACAAATTTCAGGATAACACTGAGAAATTAATAATTCCAAATGGAACTTATAGAGTTTCATATCACGTTACAGGGAGCGTAAGTAGCAAACAAGCTAACAAAACACAACATCTTCCTGCATACGAACTTGCTTTAGAACCAGACGTCGTACTAGAAATACCCAGCAATCAAACAAGTACTTTAACGATGGATAAGCTACGACAGTTAGCAAGCCTTGCCACTATCTCTGATTATAAAAACAACAGTTTATTTCGAGCTCCCGGCGGAATCATTTCCACTAAAGCTATTCCATCTAGCTATACTCTTAATCAAGCAGGATTTAAAATATTAACAAAATCTTATAACAAAGTTCAACATTCAAAAGAAGATGACAATAATATAGGAAAACCAGAAAAAACTTATGGTAAACCATTTGTTACAAAACTTGAAAAAGAAAATGACGTGGTTAAAGAAAATAATGGTATGAAACATATTCAATAATTTATCTATTTCATATTTATTTCCATATTATTATTATATTACTAAGCAATATTTTTTACAGAAATATGTAACACTACAAGCTCGTTCTTATGTACCAGTGGTATGTGTATACCGGCGGCATCTCGATGTAATAGATTATTAGATTGCCCAGGAGGTGAGGACGAACGCTCATGCTCTTGTGCAGATTATCTACGCGCTGAATTCTCGCAATCAAAAATTTGCGATGGTTTCGTCGATTGCTGGGACTATTCAGATGAAAATCAATGTGGTTAGTTCATAGTTATATTATCTTATTTTTTTTATATATTCTTAAAGTATTGGACAAGTATACTAATAACGATAATTTTGCAGAATGGTGCAAAGAGGGCCAATTTGTATGTGCTAACGCTCGGCAGTGCGTTGAAACGGTCAAGGTATGTGATGGTATACCAGATTGTCCTCTGGGCGATGATGAAAAAAGTTGCGTCGCTTTAGGCGACAATATAGAAAACAATGAAGTCATTCCTTATAATGAAGAAGGTTAGTAAAAGGCAGTACTTATAAGATCTATTTATTGCCAACATTATAATTTTATATAATATTTTTTTTAAGGTTTTGTGATGGTGCGTAAGCGGGGCGTTTGGGGTAGACTGTGTGTTGAGAACTTTGAGGATGTGGTATCACAAGCTCACAGTACGCTTAAGTTACCTGATTTAGGTAAAGCTGTATGTCGAGCGATGACGTTCCAGTGAGTAAAAATTATTACAATTATTTTAATATTATAAAATAGAGTTTTGAGTACCAATAAAACTTCCATCGGAATCCATCGTTTAAGCCTTTCTTTTATTTTTGCGGTTTTGCTTAGTGATGGATTCCGGATATCATCACGGAACAGATAAGGAACAATTTCTGACAACCCAGTATTTGAACTTATTTTTGAATGTATTTTTGTTGTAAATATTATGTACTTCTTATACATTAAAAGAACATCGACTGTTTCAGTGACTCACCATGGGTACGTGAGGCTAGAGAAGGCCGTAAACTGAGCTCAGAAGGTTATTGGGAGGTGTGGCACAACGCTCACGCTCGCGCTGCTGATACTCGCCTTACGTTTAAGCGATCAACTTGTGCTCGTCACAGGGCTTTAAGAGTTCGTTGCAAAGATCTGGACTGCGGTATACGACCACATGCAGATGCCCAAACGCCTAGGTGAGAAAACTTCAATAAGTCATACAAATGTGTCATAAAAAATGTAAGGCAATACTATCAATGATCTAAAAGTTAAAAAAAAATTAAATTAAGTAAAAATAATTTTGAATAGCCATTGAGAATTTTAATATCTAGCTATCTATAAAGTATCTCGTGGGATTGCATAGAAACTTAAGTAACTATGAGCGAAGTACGCAGTTGGGTATCGGTGGCGTTGTGTTGGTTAGGGCAGTTAATCACGAGCGCGTGCGGTGGGGCAGGGTGGTGGGCGGCGGCGGAGCGGCGGCGGGCGCGTGGCCGTGGCAGGCGGCGCTGTACCGCGACGGGGACTTCCAATGCGGCGCTACGCTGATATCAGCTGAGTGGCTCCTCTCTGCTAGCCACTGCTTTTACCAGTAAGTAAACATAGGTTACACGTTAGGTTATACCTAGGTTATACATAGGTTATACCTTCTAATTATACTTTTGATTTTCTTCAGCTTTACGCTTCATCCTTCATTCACTGGTACTCAGTGACTGTCAGTTCTCCGCTATCCGTAATGTATGGGACATTCAACACTTTAAATGGCGTAAATAAATGTCGCGCTATTTTTGGTTCGTGCAGATATGTAAATAATTACTATTACCTGAGGGATAAAACCCACAACCACTAGCGGCGTTAGGGTAGGGCGAGCCTGGGCGACCGCCCAGGGGCGCCGGATAAAAAGGGCGCCGTAGACGCCCGTTTAGGGCGCTTTGCGCAAAGATGTCTCCTCGCTGCAGTGGCGTAGCTAGGGTATTTTCTGTCCGGTGCGTTTTAGGGGACTTGATGCCCTTTAAAATGGTCTAAGATCTAAAAAAAAAAAACAAAGTCATCGTCGTCTTTGATATCTAAAAAAAAAAAAAACCAACAACCCTTACAATCAGTCGTTATTCCACTGCGCCATGATGGCTTTAATAACCTTATAATATTAATATTTTAACATTGAAAAGATCTATTAGCATGACATTTTCCATATTATTTACACAGAGCGACTGAAGCTCATTGGGTCGCCAGACTGGGGGCATTACGTCGCGGCGCATGGCCCCGAGGCCCCTGGGAGCGAGTAGCGCGTGTCAGACAAGTGGTGTTGCACCCCCGCTATGCACCGCGTGGCTTTAGAAATGACATAGCGCTGTTGCGTATAGACCCGCTCGCTCTACACGCCCGCCTCAGGCCAGCGTGCCTGCCCCCGTCGCGGGCGCAGCCCCCGGCCGGGCACCACTGTACTGTAGTTGGTTGGGGACAATTATATGAGCATGAAAGAGTTTTTCGTAAGTATATTCTAGCAATTTCACGATGTAAATATTAAAATAATAAAACAATCTAAGTATACAATTGAAACAATTAAAATATTAATTTAATATTATTAATTTTTAGCCGACACGTTGCAAGAGGTCGAGCTACCAGTAATTTCAACAGCGGAATGCCGACGACGTACTAGATTGTTGCCGTTGTACCGTGTCACTGACGACATGTTCTGCGCGGGCTACGAGCGCGGCGGTCGTGACGCCTGTCTCGGGGACTCAGGAGGGCCACTCATGTGTCAGGTATCTACTTTTGTTGTTCACTAGTGGCTATCCGAAACATCGTTTGCTTGGGCTTTGAAGACATTGGTAAATTCACAACCATTGCAATTACAGTGGAACGCTGTCACACAGTGCTTCGAGCTACGACAGCCTAAATTTTCAATGATTTTTATTTGGCAATTAAAGAAAATGTCACTTAATGGGAACAGAGTGTCTTAACACTAGGTTCCCAGGTTCCCTCTGACTATCAGAAAAAGAAAATTATTACTTAACGAAAAATTCTAAAAATATTTATTATCTAGTATTTTGAAAAAACTTAGGTAATTGAAGTGAATTTCACGAAATTTCATTCTATAATAAGATATATCTATAACTTACAATGTTTTAATATTTTAACATATAAGTCTGAACTAAACATTATTTTAATTATATGCATCGTGTGTTAACATGGATACATCATACCTTTACGGTACCTTAATTGATTTACGTAATTTTATTAATTAAATCTGTAGAAACATTACAACATTTTAAAATTATACTAAGCAAGGAAAATTTTTAAAAGTTGCTTGTAGTAGACGTACACAAGAGTACAAAGGCGGCCTATAATTAAAAGAATAAAAAGGCTTAATACAGAAAGTAGAATTACCAATTCATCCAACAGGCCGGCCCCGGTATATTCCTGACCTTTCACCTTTTCAGCCTTTAAAACTTCTAGTGACGCTGGCGACCTTTAATTACTGTACTTTTACTGGAAAATATTACAATATCGACCATTTTTTCTAATTTTAACATTATTTTTGTTATTCCAGGAGTCAGATAAGTGGTACATCTACGGTGTCACGAGTAATGGATATGGATGCGCGCGGGCGGACAGACCGGGTGTGTATACTAAAGTTTCCCACTACATCGACTGGATAGACAACATTATGGCGACCTACACACCTGTAAAAAATGAAACATTCTCTTTAAGCGATGATAGCTCCAACGAAGATTTCTACTCAGATTTGGAAGCCGCTGAAAACAAAAGAGTTCTTCATAAAACACACGACACATGTAGAGGTTTCCGGTGCCCACTTGGTGAATGTTTGCCTGCATCTAGCGTTTGTAACGGATTTCTCGAATGTTCCGACGGCAGTGATGAGTGGCAGTGCACTGAACATCCAAACTCAAGTAGTTTTAATCCAGATTGAGATATCAATATAGCAAATATAATTCATAGCCAGTAATTATAGTATACTACTCAAAGTCGACTGATACTTTATAAGTAGGATGTAAGATGTGTCAAGTAAAGAAAAATATCCAATGTATCTCAGGTGACTTAAAATTTTCTAAGATTATTTAAATTTTATTAATAAATGTCTCTGCCATAACTGTATCTTGGGCTTTTGTATATATAGCTTTAAATATTGTCTTTCTGCCCATTCTGTTGTATAAGTATGCTAATATATAAACTATTTATTCACTACCCATGGACCGCCTTTTTCGTTTGAAGCATTTTTCAAATGGACGACGCATGCCATGCAAAAATAAATCTTGAAAAATATACAGTGTTTCATTTATTCTATAATTAAATATTACGTTTATTTCGCCACACGAAACCCACAGAAATTTGTACACTTATTAATAGTTATAAATTTATAAGCTCACAACTCATGGAACTTTCCATCACTTCACTTCACTTTCCGTCTGAGTTCTGATTGTAGTAGTTAATTAAGTCACAAAGAATAATGAAAAATATAAAAATAATTATAGAGAAAAATAAAAACACATATGTACTTAAAAATTATTTTAATCTTCCGACAAATAAATTAAAATATCTTCAAAATAAGAATGCCATAATAAATAATTACAATTCTTATCAGCGAAGTCACAATAATTACGAAACACAGATGATGGTGAATTAACAATCATTTCTATTATAATACTTTGATTAATACAATTATAATTATTATAATATTAAAATTAAGAATGTAATAGATAGATGTCCTGATATAAAATTATCTAAAAACTTTCACAAATGAAAAGAACAATTACATTGAAAGTAATGTTAGACAGCTCTTACGAAATAACGTAGTCGACGTATCGGGGTTTTAAAATCACTCTATTAAGTTACAGATAGTCACATCGAAAAGTTCAAACTCTTAGAGATGGACATTTACTTTATATTACTGATGAGAAAGCACAACCATTAAATTATAAAAAGAAAATAGAGAGTCAAGTAAATTAATACGTTAAATAATCTTTTGGAAGTACTTGTAAAATCAAAAACCAAAAATAAAATTAATCAACCGCTCAAAATAAAAAAAACAAATAAAACCAAAATATTGATCATTACGTAAATATCCATCTCAATTCTTAATTTCACACTCCTTACATCTAAGATAAGACTACATCCCGTACCGAGTGGTACTCCGAATAATATTCCAAATTCTAATGAAAAATACAAAACACGAGTAAGGAACATCTCCATATTCACACGAAGGCCAGTAAATACTTGAATGATAGATAGTTATTTCTACGTCATATTAGATTTATGTATATCTTAATATTTCTAGTTTCGAGCGAAATGAGCAACAAATTAATTACGATGTACATACACTTAGTAAGAAAATTAGACTGATTATGAGATTGGGGATCTACCGTAATATTATATATCCGAGTTTGTTCAAATGTTGTGCACGATGGAGTTGAGGCGAGCCGTGAGGGATCTAATCCGTGCAAAGTATGTAAATTTGCTTATTAAAAGATAAATCTCACCTCGTGTGTTAAGAGTATGCAGGTGTAAAACACGCAACGTGTTATGAGGTTCACACGGACACGTTTGTTATTGACTTAGATATATACTTTTGTTTGATATTAATAAATCTTTCCTATTTGTTATGGATATAACAATATTTGTAAAGTAAAATGTGTTTCATTTATTGATTAATTCCGTGTCCTGCTTAGGACTAACATACCAACATCCGCATATTATGTATATATATATATATATATACACACATAACATTAGATACTATTATGTACGTGACTGTACTTACACGATTGACTCGTGGCTGTTACCTCGGACATGATAACACGTTGCGCGTACTAGGTATATACAATAAAATACGGGAGTCCCCGGCGATTGACTGGCTTAGCCTGTGCTCTCGACGGGCGTGGTGGTGAGGCCGGCACCCTTGCTCAGCACAGTCTTGAATTGCTCGGGAATTGGGTGCTCCGCCTGAAAATTAATTTTATTTTAATATTTATTAAAGTTAATATTTTAGGGTCGTCGTTATGGGACAATTACTGTAGGTCAGTCGTTTGATTAAAATATTAATCAAATAATATAAATATTTATAATTTTAGTACTTTTGGACAACATTAATCACATAACCAAGACCATAAATAAAATTACAAAATAAATACATACATAGTCACCATTGCCCTTTGGAACGAGCACATTCATCTCCGAGGACTTGGAGGACACGATCTCCACGGCCAGCGACTCCTCCGACAAGTAGATCTGGCAGCCGTCCGTCTTGTCAATGGAAATGGTCGGCACTTTACCCAGTACCTAAAAGAAAATGTTTATTATAAACCGGTTGCACTTATTTGTGTAGCAAATAATAATATGTACTTTATACTAATATAGTTTAGCAGGGTAGGCAGCGGGAACCTACTGTTAAGACACTATGTACCTCACCTTCAGCTGAAATCTCGAAGAATCTTTGAAAATATGTGTTAATTGTTATATGTATATATGCACAGTAAAATAAATAATAATTTTAGTTTAATAATTTAAGAATAAGAAGCTAGCTTTACATATTATATTCCAGTAAAATACAATCTCCTTGATATATTAAATTAAGAAAATAAAGAAGAATATTTAGAACGTCACAATTTTGACGTGATTGAAATAAAATAAATATGATTTGAATTACATGTTTTAGATATTTAGAAATATAATATTAGGTATTTTAGCTAAAGAAACTAGCTCAAACAATGAACATCGGAGAGCACTTTCAACAAATTACTGTTGACGACTTCAAAAATGGTGACATTATATCAGTTTTATATGGATATTGCCAATTTATCTTAGAACAATTCGGAACACCCATTTGCTACTACCTTTTTAAGCTTATTTATGCTGTTTACATACATTGTTCATTATTCAATGCGGTACTATCTCTTTTGTTTTTAATTAAATTCATATAAAATATATTGAATAACTTTCTTAATTTGTTTTCGTACAGATGATATTCCTAATAAAATGTGTTCCGATGGGAATTTATGTACATAAAATTGTGAACTTCTATATTTCATCACGAGAAAAAATAAAACAACAACAGATGGATATAGAAGATATAAAACTGCAGGTTCCGATGCAATTTTCGTGTATATTGTATATGAACTACTATTTTGAACTTACATACGAATAAGTAATTTATTTTCAGATTCAAATATTAGACACTGTAAAAATAAATAGGCGGCGCTACGAATGTGCGGAGCGTGAAGAATTGTTGAGACAAAAAGTAGAAGAATTCCATAAAGTCAGAGCACGAGTCCGAGAAATACTTCAAATAAACGAAGAATTGAAAAACACAATCAATCGCCAAACTTGTGAAGAACGCTTCAACGTCAATAACGTGTCTGAAGAAGGTAGTTACTGACGGCGAACTAGTGTTACAAAATAATAAATTAAGTTCAGTAATAATTATGGTTTGATTACTTTACAGATTATGTTTTAATTTTTAAAATAAATTCACATACAAATAACTTTATAAATACATTTAAATAACAAAATTTCAGAATGTAAACTTATTGTGCAATTACTAAAAGAGCTAAAATATGATGAATTGGGAAAGTATCAGGCAGATAACAATAATTGCTGCCAATATTCGAGTGAACCTGTAAACAGTGGCTTCACTGGTTACACGGCAGCCAATGAATGTGGCGAGCCCGGCAATGTTGAGAACATCGAGAACACTTCAGTCGGCAACAAAGACAAAAAGGAAGGTTATCACATCAAGATAGCGAAAGTCACTATTGTTTACAAAGTTGCATATCTTCGACACTACATAAAACTAAGAAAAGGAAAATCTAAATTAAGAAAAAAGGTAAAATAGACACAGTTTTATCTAATAAAATAGATTTTAATGAGCATAAATTATGTTGGAAAATTTACAGATGAATGCTGCTAAGAAATTACTGGACGATTGGCAAAAAACATTAAACATGGTTATAAATAGTAACACACTGTCACTCCTGAATTGTGAAATGCAGAATATGAAAATGGCACCACCTGTAGGTTTAGGGGAGTTGTCCAAGTTGAATTTCAAGAATTCTTCGGATTTCGACAGTGATTTCAAGAACAGTGCCAACGGTTGTGACGACGACTACATAATGAGCTGGAGATATAACGAATGCAGGCCCGTTTATGATTACGACGTAAGTACACCAAAAATGGTTGTGAGATTTTACAAATTTAATCAGCAAACACACAGTATACTTATATAGATATAAATAATTTCTATGATTTATATTGTGTATTATGAAACCTCCGGAGACCGAAATCATATTTCGAAATTCCCTAACCTAATCTTCATAACTTATAATCCCGCTCTATTATTAATGAAACTATCGTAATATTTCAGAATACCAACATGGATTCATCAGCATTGAGGAAATGTTCAGATGATCACGAATATTTTAACATGTATAATGGCGAAGAACAAAATTGTGACTGCAATAGGGCGTACGGAGATTTATTTATTGTGCCCGAAGAAACAAGAAGTCAAGTGGAAATAGAAAAAAATACACCGTATGATTGAATGGAAAATTCTTTTATATTGAGCACCTACTGTAATGTAATGGGTGGTTTTTACTACTAGTTATTAAATTATATTTTATTTGATATTATTATTGTAATTCAATATTTATTATACTACAACATTTTATATACATAATAATACAATAGAATAATTAAGCTGTATCCCATTCATAGAAAGGTAGGCAGAGGGAATCGAAGAACCTAGTGTTAAAACGCTCCGTTTCCATTATGACACTTGCGTTCTAGGAAATAATATAAAATATAAAAACATATAAAATATTTTACGTATGTCTATTAAATATAGAATTCACAGCCTTATATTTTTTTTTTAGGATTAGTATCGTTTTGAAAATTATACCATTTCTCGTTAATTATTATTAATGATCCAAATAAGTCGAAATTTGAATGGAAATCTAGGTATTCTTTTCTAGCGAAAACGAAAAGCTTTATTTTACATATTTTTTACATAAGGAATGTAGAGAGGAGACAACGCAGTAATAATTACGACACAGACGAGTATAAAAAGCCATCATAAATATATTTATGTTAATAACTTCGCGCCACGTTCTTCCTTATATTTAGAATTACCATACACGAAAAACAAAGACATTTATCCTTATATAAGTAATGAAGTCGTTAACTTACCAAAGGAGCATTTTCACCTCTTTCGATTTGTTTGATGAAATTTTTTTGTCATAACTTTTCGTATACAACGTAATAGTAAAAAAATATTCAATAAGTTCGTTAACGGCAAGTAATATATGGTGGTTCGTGATTCACCATAACAAGTCGACAGTTGTCATTGATTTCTATTCAAGTCTGTCACACGTGTGCACATTGAATACTTATTAACTTTTTATATTTGGGTTTACAGATATCCTTATTATGAAAGAAAAACTTGAAGGTATATGATAAAAGAAACCGCAAAATCTTTACTTTATATTCTGTGTTTAGGCTGTATTCAGTCCCTTGATACTTCCGTATCATAGAATACTAAAGAATTTATTATTACAAAAATATTTAGAACGTAATAGATAAAGTAATATATATCCATGATAGTCTATAGGGGGGAAACAGAAAGTACAGTACTAATCAAGAAGTGTTTCGGATGCAAACCTAACTTCATTCCGTCAGCAAATTAGAATATAGATTGCTCTTAACTCGTAAGCCTGTAAGCCTGGATTGTTTCTGTCAACAAAGTTACAAAGCGAGTAACATCAATTACTACTTTATTTGATATTTTCAGGCGTACATTTCATTCTGTTGAATGTAAATTGAAAATGATTAAAAAAGAAAAAAAATAAAAAATAATGCTGATTTTAATTTAATCTTTAGAAATTAAGCAGAATGTAGGCCAGGCCGAAAGGGACGCATTTTTGCTGAAATTAAGTAAAAGCGTGCAAGCAATAAGTTACGGCTACATAATTGAATAACATAACTTCCTCATCGTTATATGTATACGCGGAACCGCAAGAATGTTTCATATTAAATGTTAAATCAATCAATGCATTGTGAATAAAGAACGTTAGAATATTACATTCTATTAAAAAATCAACTGCCGTACTCAAAATATTGCATTATTTATTAATGTCGAAGCCACAGTGGTACTGTATGGGTTCGGTTCTCACTCGGGGGAATAGAATACTTAATATTTTCATTTCCTAGTTCTGGTAACGAGGCAAAGCGCAGCGTTGAGTTCCACCACTCAACACTCAATGTCTCAGGTATGTATTGTATGGGATATATTGTATGGGATACAGCTTAATTATTCTATTCGGCGAAAAATAGGGCTCGAAAGTGTCTCAATGGGGGACAGAGATACAATGTAAAACTATAAAAAAACACACACTAACCTGCATTTGTACCGACTGGCAATTAACAAACTCCACGCTGGAGACCAGGTTATCGAAGACCACGGAGCACTTGGTGCAGGAGTCAAGCACCACGCCGTTGATCTTCCCGCGCACTGTCAGGGCGGAGTCGCGGCAACGGAACATGTACACCACATTGTTCATCTCCGCGTTCTCCACTACGAGACCAGAGTTGCCCTTCTGATATTCCTGGAAGAGTGTTGTTAGTTAACTTTGGCATCATCAGATTTATTAATTATTTATTAGCTGAGGACATTGTGTGAAGGGAAAGAAAAAATGAAATGAAAGTATTTTCTCGCTGTGACAATGAGAGAGTGGGGAGAGAGGGTCTTAACACTAGGGTAGCTCTGCCTATACTGCTATGAGCGGGATACATCGTGAAGCTAAACTAAAGAGTATATTGTAAGATCAACAGTCACCACCGGAAAGTGGGGAACTAAAGTATAGTATTCTATTTATAAAAAAGTAAGTAAACAGCTTAGTCGTGAACTTTGTATAGTTTGGGTAAATAGAAGTGTTCCTGGAATATCTATAATTCAACGCTACACAAAGTACTTTTAGCAAACTTGGTACAGTATAAAAGAAATTGCCTCAGGCTTTGGTGTATGAGCGTCTTTTGTAAATACTGTACATACTTTCAGGACCCCTCACGCCCACACACTAGATACGCCACGTTTGTGCACCACTTAGAAAATAAAAAGGATTGTGAAATGTATATTATACAAACATCTTTTGTTTTTATGTTGAATTGTATGTTTTTTTATCATATAAAATAATTGTAAATATACACATAATAGATGAGAAATTTTATATCGTTAAAGTTCAAAATATATAATATTGATTGTGTTCACATGAGAGTACCTACACAAAATAAGTACCACACAAGTGACATACTCATATAGAGCTCATCACAATACAACGGAATAACAACGGAAGCGGAAAACCATCAGGATATTATATATTCATGGAAATATTTTATTAATAATTAATAAAATTTTTGTATAACACAAAAATTAACAAGTAACGAATGTTCCTGTTTTTGTCATTATCAGTCACTTAAAATAAAATGTGTAATACACATTTCAAATTATTACATAATGTCAATTTTAAGTAACATATTTGTTATTGTTTATATTTTACCTTTTTAGGTATATATAATAGTGGAATATATTGTGACCTAGAATTGTTTTAAAAAATACGGCACTTTGCTTGTTTTATGTAGGTTACATACAATCTACGCATATGGCAACACGTCTCGTTGACAGACGACTAAAATGTGCCGTCTTGAGAAAGACCTTTTACCGTCGTAAAAGGAATATAACCTTTTAGATGACATTTTACTTTACCAAACTGAGGCCTCCTTTGAAAATTTATGATAATATAGCTTATACATTACTAAAAAGACATAAAGAATGTATGAAATCATGAAATATATGTATTTTTGCACCTTATATAGATTACATAACATATGCACATATACTTATATATCTATATATAAGAATATCACAGAGATGATGCTTATCATCGAACGAATCGATTTTACTAAGAGCTCTCGACGAAGTAAAGAGGCTGTAAAAATGTTAAATTGACTGTTTTTATATAGGAAAAATGATAATATTTCCGTTGAAGCTTAGACAGTTTTCTGTATGCCCACACGAGTATACAGAAAATACGAGTATACGTAAAATACATAGTGTATTTAAAATAATTAAAATTTTCGTATAACGTCTTGTAAACATGTTACTTTAACACTATAATTATGTTTACAAGTAACCTACGAACAACAACATGAATAACATAAAGGTTTGCTTGAATACAATATGTCAACAGGCCTAAATACATAAACAACCCTGTTAACGGTGTACGTATCGCGACTAATTGTAATTGACTAGCATACGTGAGTTATTTCTACCGTAAATTATAAGGACAAACGTTCGATATGTCCAATTTAATGTAACGAAATTAGATGATAAATTAGAGGTATTAATTATCTGCATATTAAGACACTCGATAAAGAAATACAATTCAAAAAATCTATTTTAATTATTGTAATTTTTTCTATTCTTCTTTTTTCTCTTTTTTCTTTCTTTCTTTCTTATAACACTTCAAAAATATTAATCATATATAATATTTAACGTTCTCTTTTGTCAAATGGTCACTGTTAAAGGAATTTTTGTACAGCGAAAATAAAATCTACCTATTATAAAAATCAAACTACAGAGATGCTAACAACTTAAAAAAGTTGTAACAAGCGTATGACTTTCGAAATAGTTTAATGAGAGCCTATGGTCAGAATGCATGGTCAGAGCCCTTAGATGGTTTATAAAAGGTTATGTTTTTATGTGTTATCCAACTATTTTTATGTTAAAAAGAAAGTATAGGACTTACAATAATCCATTTCTTGCCGTCTCTATTAAACACAGGTGGTTTATCGGGTAAGACCCCGGCGCCGGGCGTGGGTAGTGCCTTGGTAGGCACTTTGGGAGCCGCCGCCGCCTTGAAGGGCGCAGGGCCCTGGCGCAGCTGCGGGTTCTTGTGGGTTTGCATATCCGACGTCACCTTACGAAGACCTAAATACAATCGAAATTAATGAATAAGATCTTTGATTTTCGTTATTTTAACACGAAATAATATAAGTAAGTCATATTTATTCCTGTTAAAAAAGTTTTGCCGCTAATTCCTCTCAATTTACATAACAGATTTGACTCGTATTAAAAACATCATATTTAATCTTATTACAGCCAAACCTAGAAATGTCAATTAAATTGATGTTATAAAAGACAGAACAGGTTTTTTTTTGTATAACTCTCAGTCAACTAGTTAGTACACGCAAATCAATATTCTTTAAATACGGCGCTCAACCCCATAGTTCATCGTGAAATAGTAATATAAATAAATGGGTAAATAGCCCGGATGAAAGTGTATCAAGAGATGAATATTTTACACCCGCATCCACTACACATACACTATAAATAAAATATTCTAACTCATACGTTCTAAATCTAGTACAACAAAGTTCGCTCTTATAAAAGCCATTCTCACGTTATAAAGGATCGTAAGAATGAATAGCTGCGCTAGAATATTTCAATTTTATTTTCTAGAACTTTTTAATGGAATTTGTAGCAAATTCGCATTGTTATTCTGAAGAATAGAAGTGGACGATTTTATACATCCAAATCAATAACTTTAATGAACACAAATGATCCAAATGAGCTATTCAAAACTGACGTAGCTTTTGTTTCTGTACCTGGGATGAACCCAAAAGTAATGACAGTCGATAATAAACAATTAATATATTAAAAATAATAATTTATTTTTCTACATAGTCTCTTAACAAGTCTATACATTTAGTTCACCTCTTTTTTAAGCTTGAATTACTTTAGAATGAAGTTTTTGGCCATGCCATAAAAAATCTAATCTAAAATCCAACGGTGGCTATCATGACGCTATTGATTGTGCGCTGGAGGTGACACCTAAAGCCGAGAAAAATCACTGGGAATTAGATCCGGCGAATAGAGGGAGTGTTCTACCAGTTTAAAGCCCTCTTCTTAAACAACACCCAAAGCAACTTCAGCTTTGTGAGCCGGCGCGTTGTCTTGGTGAAACAGCACTCCAGCCAGTAGTCTGCCGCGCCTTTTCTCTTGGTTATTCTCCAGCAATTTTCATATATTCTGTGCAACCCGTAATAGTGGCACGCTTCTCCAAATATACCAAATACCAAAATAATTTATTCAGGATATCAAAAAACGAACGTCACAACTTTCCTTGTTGAGCTGAGAAATTCAAAGCGTCCACACTTAGAATGTCTGCGGCGTCGGTACGTCGGCTCGTTTTCATGTCATCGATTGTTGTTTAGTTTCGAGATCAAAGTAGTGGTAGAGTCAGGGTCACGAAACCTGACAAGAACTTTTCATAGTCTGCTTGGAATTTTTGGGAATTTGCTATAAAATTTGTCGACTCGTTTCGTAGATAGGATCCTTCACTAATTTCGTTGTCCGCCAATGTTTCTATCAAGTCGCTATGTATGTCTTTCGTAGACATTTCCAGCGGAGGTATTTGACGACAGCTCTGATTTCGTTCTTTTTTCATTTTGATGTTCACTCCTCGATATTTTTCAAATAAATGTAGCCCCTTATTTAAGTATTTTTTTTCTAAACTAGTAGATACCTAAGTGAGTATAGGACATTTTCTTTTTGTGCGCACTAGAAATAACAGCTTTTTATTACTTTCGGACCATCCCTCGTATCTATTATTTCGGTAACTTATGATAAAATATGTACAACATGGCAATGTATTTGACAAAGCAATTTAATAAGTAGCAGAACTTACACAATGCATTAGAAACGTTTATGCAAGTAACAATAAAAATTATAGCTTCCACCTCGTCTAGAAGAATTTTAGGCATTTAGAAATCGTTTAAGCATTATTATTATTATTAATCATGTTCTAAGTTATAAATGTTGGCTAAATGACTTACTGCTAGTGATAGCCTCTCCCTTGTTGATCTCGGCGAAGAGAGCGCTGCGGTCGTCCGCGGGCATGCTCGCGAAGTCCACGTCAGGCAGCGCGGGCGGCGGCGGGGGCATGCCGCCGGGCGGGGGCGGCGGCGCCCCAGCACCCTTGCCTAATAATTTACAGAATTTACTAAATATTCATTATTTTTAATAGCTTCACACTGGTTTCCGTATTCCGTATTCCGTAGCCGGGTCGGCGTAAGGGTCTAATGTTATGACACCCTGTACCCAGTTCTCCGCCTAATATTCTAAGTATTTCATGTTACGTGGCGAAATCCAATTACTTGTTACCAGAGCGAGGAAATAAAAAAAAATATTATCCTAAGTGGGCATCGAACCCACAACCGTCGCGCTTAATATAATTATTAATTCGAGTGTTTGTCTTCTATCATTTTTTCCCTGATTATTCTTAGTATGGTTTGGTCATACCGATTATTTAAGAATTCGAAAATATTATCCAAATACTGCTCGACCCGGTGTTATTTTTGCGCTACCATTATACGAGATCAGACATGATGTGTGTGAATTCCAGCTGTAGAATATGCTTTTCTTATTTAACGATCACAATCACGTGTGCACTGCATGTGGTGTACCTACTCAGTTATCTTATTTTAAACATAGTGTTTTATTACAATTAGTCTGTATATTACGTCATCTCCAATTTTAGAACGTTTTCAAACATCCTTTAATATTCCACCCAAGTAGAAAGATTATGTAAATAAGCTATATTTTGTATTCTTATTCGAATAACACAATCATTGTTTTGCTTATCCCGACAAAATATTGCTGTACAACATGTAAATGTTATTGATGGATTATTTCTCGACAACTTTCTATTTAATCTAATTACTATTAATCTAACTCCACACATTATCCCTTCTAGCCACATACATAACGATAAAAAGGTGTAGATAAAATATAAGTCCCTTTTTTCTCTTTTTCATTATTATAAAATTTCAATATATAATAGAGATTTTCTTTCTAAAAAAAGCAAAGCTAGGAAAAGGAGCATGGAAGCAATTGTTTGTCGACAGCAAGAATTATGAAAAAGATCCTTTTCCAATAGCGCCCGGATAATATCAAGAACTGTTTGTTCAATGTTTCTTAGAAGTGTCCAATAAAGACATTGATTCTTTATCCTCGGACAAATATACTTAAAGAGTGATCTAAATACTCGGACAAATATACTTAAAGAGTGATCTAAATAAGGCTAAGTAAAAATAATTATAGCAACTGCTTTCACTGTTTTTTTCGATTTAGATTATATATAGATATTTATTTTTGTACGAAATACAGCTGGCTAATATACGTTATACCTATTATATTTCAGTAGAAAGTACTGAAACCCACAAGGTGATATAAAGCGTTAATTTAATATAGAAAGCTACCTCGGAAAATACATATAATATACGAGAACACGCTCATATTAATTAAAATAATGCGGGT
Source organism: Heliconius melpomene rosina (assembly GCF_056956725.1). Taxonomy (NCBI): domain Eukaryota; kingdom Metazoa; phylum Arthropoda; class Insecta; order Lepidoptera; family Nymphalidae; genus Heliconius; species Heliconius melpomene. The sequence goes on from NC_140398.1 coordinate 10,931,846, forward strand.
CCTTTATGAAACCTCTTTTTCAAGGTTAGTTGTTTAAAACCACGACGCGAATATAATATGCTCAAAGTTTAACATTGCCGACTACTGCGACCTAGTTTTACAAGTAGTAAAAGTTTATGGAAAAAATGTTTTAAATTGATGGGATTATAACCGCACTTCAGTACAATATGGCCGATTTGTGGTGGTACATCATTTTATTTATATATTTTATCATTTTATATCATAATTTAAGAAATGCTCTTTCGAATGCTTTTTGAAAAGTGGAACACTCACCAGACCATACTAATCCAGTAGTGTGATACTGTTTCACGTACGCCTGCAAGTCAGACAGCAGCTGCACCCAAGCGCGACACCACTCAACGTGGGTCTTGTCTTTCTCCTTCCACTCTTTGAGAACCCGGTTCGTGTAAAACTGGCCGGCGTCGTTCATTTCCTTGACGTAGGGCGCCGGTGTGGGAGACACGGCGACCCATCCCAGGGCTGGGATACTCTCCGATATAGCGGAGAGATGGTTGAAGAATGGCGACGCTCTATTCTTCTCGCGGTATTGTTGAATAGATGAGATCTTTTCGCTTGTTGGCGCTAAGAGCTGTACCTCCTCAGCCTGCGGCGGCTTAGACCGGGAAGTTGCCAGCTGAATATAACGAAGCTGTTGCCTATACAAGAAAACATTTTATAGATGATTTTTTTTTGTATCAATATTAAATAAAACAAATATTTTAAATAGTTTTAGACTTACTGAAAAGCTTCGTTGACGAGGTTGGCGTGCGTGGCAATGTCACCGCCAAGCTGCTTCGACAGCTGTAGATAGGTAAGCAGGGTTCCCTAAGACAAAGAAATGGGATTACTTTTAATATGTTATTATTCTTTTTACTTATTTAATAACAATTATCAAAATTTTGACTTGCGTCTACGTTATCTGATACAAAATTTAATTAAAAATGTATAATTAATTAATTGTGACGCCTCTACCTATGCTTCTTACAACGCTGTCCTTTACTGCCAGTAGAATTTAATTACCGTAATGCTCTTATCTACTAATTTGTGAAATTCATAAAACGTCTTTTAGACGGTTCATTTAAAAGCGGTACGCCACTTCTTCACATTTATAATATTGATAGCAGTAAAATGCAAATAGCTTGTTAACGTATATTTTTCGTTTTAAGCTTTCTTAGTTACTGTTAGTTCGAAAGTGAATGACCCGCACTTAAGAACAGCGCAAGTGTATCTTTTTTTGTGTGTATCGGCTCTCAAACAATAAACCACAGGACAAAATTAATACGTTATATATAAAGATTAATATGGTATAAAGAAAATTGTGAAGATTATTTTAAGGTATGATTCTCCCCTGTAGGTACTGAGAGAAAATAAAAAGTAAATATCCAAAAAATATCTAAGTATCCTATAGCCGGTGAAATATGACAAAAAAATTTGCTATTTGTCAATTTTCTATTAATGCTCTATCTATAGTTTCTCCACGTTTATGACATGTTTACGAAAGATTATGATATATTTTTTAACCTTATAGCAAGCAATACACTTGATTCAATCGCAAGGGGCAAAATGATTAATGAAACACCAAGCCATTTATCATAGACTGTACGGTTATACGAGTATATGCAAAATAATGTAATTAATCATTAAATCTTATAAAAAAAAAAAAGAAAGGTTTCCGCAGTTGTAGGTTTCGTAGTATTTATAAATTACGTGTTAATATAGAAAAAAAATATATAAATTTGCAATTAATAAATTTTATACCGTTTGAGTTAAAAAAAACTCTTTTATTTAAAAAACGTATATGAAGTAACGGTATTGTTCTTTTTAAAATTAATGGAGGTATTTTCGTAATATCAAAAAGTCATAAAATCCGATGACCATTGAAACTGTTACGACCTTCTAAAAATGTTATGTGAAAAATATTTAATACATTTTATAATTAGTAAATTCCATATGGATTATGAAAAGCAAATTTAGTTCAAATAAATATTCCACCATAGCTTTTATAATTTATACGGGACAGACAGAATTCGATTAGGGGTGGCTATTAATCACGTATCAAATGCCGGCAACGTAGTGGTGTTACGGAACGTGATTGTTTTGCCTGAGGAGTTAACGTAGTATGAAATATTACCCTTCCATATCAATCATAGCGTTTTACTATTAATATAACAAATTTGACATATCTTTAATCTCCAGTGTTAAGCTTAAAATTTGAAATAAATGATGATCAATTTATTTAACTAACTAGTACTATTAGAAATAGAGTGCCGCACATGACGGGAGGCCTATGTCCAGCAGTGGACTCCAAAAGGCTGATGGAAGGATGGCATGTAATATTGGCTGATGTGCTCTAGGTTACATCAGCGTTTATTACATTACTAGTCAATGATCTATCATTATTCGTTGATCCTATAAAAATATCCCACTGACTGTATTATAGCTCTATAATAAAGAAATAATATTAAATGAAAGGAAATGTCTTTCTAGGTCGAAGAGAAGTATCAAACCAATCAATTTCGATTAAGTGCCCTGTTTGCCCAATTTGTTTACGTTTCAATATAGCTGTAACCCGATAAAACAACCGAAGCTTACAGTGATTTTGTTTGTAAATGTTTTATATCATTTTCAAGTTGCTTATAAACATTATGACAAATAAAATTAAATATTTCCAATTGTTATTTTAATACTTTATATATAAGTCGTTTTTTGAATAGCGAACTAAGTGAATACACCTATAACTTTATTTAAGGTATAAAGTCTGACCTAATAACGTTTTTAACAAATAATTTTCCATTTAAGTCATATAAGAAAATGGGCTGTGCTTATCGAATTTGTGTTCTTGTTTACTTTTAATCCACGCTCTAAATTTTTTATCGTAATACTACCTATATTTTGGCAGAATTTTTTTAAGGTATAAAATATTTTATATTTTTTTGTACGTTAAAGAATTTTATTAATTCTAAGTGATTCTGTAAAGATTGTGTTCCATTCTAGAAAGGAACGATCCCTTAAAAGAAGTACAGAAAAAATGTGTTTACGTGAGATCAGAGCCGTTGCTATTTCAGTATGTATAACATATGCTCGCAGCATTAAAGAAAACACTGAATACTTTTTCGTTACTATATCACGAATTTGAAATAACGGCAATAATTTATAATACAATACTGTAAGAGCCATATTATGTATAGATAGATAAAAAATGTATTGCAAATACTTTCTTTGAAAAAGTTTGATTTCTTCCAATAAGTTTTATTTATATACTTGATAAAGTTATAGCGTAGAGTCCAATAGAAATTAAGCCAAGTAACTATAGGGCTAACCTGCACAATTTCCTGGTATCCGTTGACACTCATATCGTCAGTGTCTATAAAACTTATGGTTTGTGGCTTAGATGCGCTGTCACTGACAGGCGGTAGCGCCGGGGAACTCTCCGGGGTAGGAGTGCTCTCGCGCAGCACGGGCAAGCGCTCTAAGCGTGACGTCACACGCTCAAGCCGCTCGATGAGTGCTTCGAGGTCAGCTGCAGGACTGTGAGCTGCTGCAGTAGGCTCGACTTCACTACCTATTAGACAACAAACGAGTAAAACATTAGGTTAATACTGAAATTACCACTGAAATTTTTATTTTGACTTACCTACTCCTAAAAAAACTATATTCGCAGGTATATATGTATAGATGCTACAAAATATGGTTATATATTTATATAAAGCTAAATATAATTATGTGTTTGTCCGTAAACTTATTACTAAATACAATAACAACAGCCTTAATAATAACAAATATTAAGGATGATAATAGAGAATCTTTGTACATATATGTTTTTTCACATTATGAAGACTAGAAACAGTTTTTTTTTTCAGTTTTTTTACTTTTAGTTCAGTTTTTTTATTAAAAATGTTGATACCATAAAATTATTACTACAATTCTGTAAATTACCTTGTAATTCCTCTTTTATTTCATTAGCTTGAAAAAGTATATCATTGACCGCACCCTCTTCTTCGTCAGATTGGCAAGTACGAGTTTCAAACATTTCTATGAGATGTCTCATATTTCTACCATTCTTCCCGCTATCCATTATTAATTATTGCAACACTAATGAGCGTTAATACGAAAAAATATATATAATAAAATGAAATAAAATAATAATCTTCACAGAAAATAATCACTTCACACTAACGTCAATGGAGGTTCATTATCAAATGACTAAGTTTGCGGCTGATATGAAGCGATAATGCCCGGTGCTACTCCGAAAAGATGATAAAGCAGAGTGAAACGTTTAATCAGTAATGAAAGAAAAAAAAACATTTACATTTATTACAATAATAACAAGTAAGTAATTATCTTAGTCTTTCTATATAGAAAATAAGGATTTAGTCATGTCATAGCACTAAATAGAAAATAGTTCTATGAATTTAGAATCTGGCAATTTGTCAAGAAACGTTCTATAGGTAGCCCTATCTTTGTTTACACGTTACATTCATAATGTAAGTTTATCGATAACTCAAAAGTTGGAATTTAAAAGGAAAATTTAAACTTGAAGATTAAGACTAAAAATTATAACTGCTTAGAAACAATTGATTCAAGTCGTCGATAGACATTCAAGTCGTCAAACGGAAAGCAGTTAAACAGGAAGGAGTGAGGTGTACTAAGAAATACAGTACAAGCGTACTTTTATTTTCGGTATTAGTATCACAAAACAATTTTATCTATGTTTTTATATAAACACAAATACACGCAATAAATTTATCAATTATGGAAATTACATTATGAAAGTTTTCAATATATTAAAAAAACGGGTCACTGCTGTTTACTTAGGATTTCAATTAACTTACTTCGTACAATGCACGATATTTTTAATGTTAAAAAATTATATATTGTGTTTCAAAGGCTCTATATAATCTAGAAAGGTATAATCTCTATATCTATATTGTTGGTTTTTTTTTTAAATTGCACGGCCAAGGCCAGTTTCAAATGGCTAACGTTATTATGTAATTGTTTGTAGGGGCGTAAAATAAGAATCGGTATCGATATGGTTTATACGCAACTTGTACCCTACGTAGAATCTTAAAGGGAAGTAGAATAAATATTGTAGTTATTGTCATAACTATTTTTTCAATATAATACTAATTTATCATTTTTTTATATTTTGACCAAATTATTACTATTTTTAAAATAACCTTATAATAATATAAGTAACTGCAGTATGAAGAACTGTTGGTAATAAATAAATTAATATTATTACTATTTTATATAACATCATTATACCTACCTATAGGCACGCTGAAAAGTTTAGTATTTAAAAATGAGCTCTTTCAAACTAAGTGCTCTTATAAAAGAAGCCAAGATCATAATGGTCTGCACCAGTTGCCATTAACCAGGTAATTCAATTTACTTTGGGAAAACTAGGGCATTCACGTTATACGATAGTATTAGTAGTATAAGTAATATAATATACCTAATGTAGAGTCAAATAAGCTATCACTTAAATTTAATTAATATAGTTGTAAAAATAAAAGCATATCAGCTTCACGTCGTATCCCACATACACCAGGATAGGCAGAGGGAACCTGGTATTAGGACACTCCGTTCTCCCCTTTCCGCTGAGTTCTCGCATTGCGTGATGATTGGTGAAACTTAACGCCGCGCTTTTGCCCCTGACATCAGAGCGATGAAATGGAAATATAAATTTAAATAAACATTTCATTTCCTCGAGTGAGGATCGAATCCCCAGCCAGTCGCGTTTAGTCACACTTTGTGCCCCTGCGCCACGACTAGCCTCAAAGAAGAAAGTATAAAGTGTTATTAATATGTCTTAATTACAAGCTTGTAAATCATTTGATATTCAACCACAAGGTAACAGTAATACACCACAAGCCGAATTAATATCAATTAGGTACTCGCTCTGGTAGATAATCTAAAAGTTACTTATTAATAATTAATGGCATAATAAAAACAAACTGAAATATCGAAATGACTAATCAGTAAATGTAAAATTAAAATAAACAATGACGCCACCGTCCCGTAATAGAGAAGTATCTAACCGTAGAGTACATAAAAGAGATATTTACCGGTTGAATTCTTCATTACCAGGGATTTTTGACTACTTAAAAATAATAGTTTCTCTGATCTGGTTAGACTTAGTGCGGCTTTAGGTTACACCTCTCGTGCCTTTAAAGGAAAATTCGGAAAAAAAAAACATCGATAAATAAAAAAGCCATAATTTTGTAGCATATGCGGGCAAAGCCACGAACGGAGCACTAGTTTAACAATAAAATAACAATTTAAAGGTAAAATAATGTAAAAATCTAGATATAAACAGCACATTTAATAAGATCATATAATCAACATTAGTATCTCGTCTATGTGTGGACTAGCAATAGACCAAAATAGGCATCGCGTTGCATTACAATACACATGGTTAAGCTAACTATGTCATGCTACACTTACGCGCGCACTATAAAATTACAATAGAAACCAAATATTGCACCTTGAAAGGCAAGAAATTAAAAATAAATATGGATCAAAAAAATATACGAGCAGAACCTATTCAATTCACTCTGCCTGCTCTTCCATCCCTCGAGCATCCAGAGACGTACATTTTTAACGACGGGATTCATGTCAAAGAACGTCGCAACCGCACTCAAATTATAATTCAGCTCAAACCGAAGCGTGTAGGGCTTAATTTGCTAAATACTTTTTGGACTTTAGTTGATGAATATGACTCAGATTAAATAATTTTATTTTTTAGGAGAATTTGCTAATTAGATAATGATTTTGGTAAAATTAAATAATAAATAAGGATAAATATTTTTAAATAGCTGATGATAACATCTGGCTGGCTTATAACCACAATTTAAAAACCCGTACATTATTATTGAAGATACTGGATTCTTTAATGGATACACTTTAAAAATTAAAAATAAAATGAAGTTAAACAACTTGTGGATTTGAATTTAAGCCATTGTTAAATTATATTTTGGTAAGTTATGTGTCTTATTACTTAGTTTATATTATTATTTTATATTATCTCTTTATTATATTAGGTTATTGTTGTTCATATGGTAAATATCACAATAATATAATGATTATAACATAATCCTACTAATATTATAAATGTTAAAGTGAAAGATTGATGCTTGTTCCACTTTCACGCAAAAACTACTGAACCGAATTAGATGGAGCCTTACAGTATCACAGTAACTCTAGTACACCACATTATATATCAGAATAATATATAGGCTACAAATGTCAAACTTTTGTATAATTTGCCTGTAGGTAATATATTTAAGCAGGCGACGCCGCAGTTGAGTTGCTAGTATATTGTATAAATGTAGCGTCTATTACTTTTATAAGATATATTATAGTACAACCAGATTATAGTACAACCTTACAACCAAAATTATATTATAGTACAACCAAATAGCGATTTTATAACAAAAACTATTGTTATTTGCAAAAATAAATTTAATATCAATACATATAACAAGTGAATATAATGCCGAGATGTGTCATCTGGTAAATCATACCGACATCCATTTTATGGAGGAAAGCGATACGTGTTATCATAATGGATTATTTTGGCAATATCAACATCGAGTACGTGTTAACGTTATTAAGAAATATAAATAGACATAAAATGATAGAATATTGTAATAATTACCTCAACTATATCCCTATTTCGACTGTTGAACGTTGCACAAATAAAATGTTATTTATATTTATTAAACACAATTTCACACACAAACCGCATATAGATACGTGTAGGCGTGCGCGTACGCCGTCCAACACTGATTCCAGCCAGCCCGAGGACGGATGCTACTGTGAATCAGACCAAGCGGCTGTTTTGCCGGTCACTCGTTCTCTAGAAACTTTGGCTAAGGTCGACATCATGGCTGTGACTCTGTGAGCGCGCCTCGCCCATTTAATGAGTCATTACTGTGACGTGACCATATGAACAATTAAAAAATTACAGCCAAATGTATATTTCTATGACATAATAAACGACATTGGTGTTATTTCAAAGAAAGTTCAATATGTCCTACCAAATTGTAATAATATAATCAAAATATATAGTGCGAGAGACTCTATTTTTTCTATATTAACTGTGAAATATGCCGGTTCCGTCTAATTAAGTACGCGGTTTCAAGAAAAATGTTATTCACCCAGCGTTGCTTTTTAATTAATTAATACAGTTTACCGTTACTCCTTATACTCACAAAATAAAAATTTACGCCAACATTATCCATTGCTTATTTAACTATTTAAAAGAATGTTAATATCATCATGCAACGTATGTATAATATAGTCGTAGAATCTTATATTATAAAAAAACTAAATCATTAAATATTGATGTATGAAACTTATGTCATGGAGTCTAGAACCGTGCGAGTCAAACATCTTTTATTTATTTTACAAACACTAATAATTTTATATCCTAAGTGGCTTAAGGTCGACTTGGGATATAAAATTGTAAGTGTCATAAAAAATGCTTTTAAAGTAATAGTAATAACTTTACCAGTTCAGGGCAACGAATGCATGTGTGGATAGATTTTAAAGTAAATTTTGTAAGTACCTATATCCTACAAAATATAGTTTGAATTTTAATTTAGCTGCAAATGCAGCTTAATTAAAATTTAATATAATATCGCGAAAGACAGTCATAATGGATAAGTTTTAAATATCGATCATGAAGATAAATTTATAAAAAAAATGTGTCTTAAATTTAGTGTCAAATTTTTAGATTTACTTCAAAAATTATTATTATAAAACAAATTTTTCATCAACAAAATCATCAAGAGTTACAACAATATATTGGTCTATTTTACTAATTTCCGGTGTTAATATTGATTCAATAGCTTCATTTTTATTGTAAATAACAAAAGTACCAATTTGCTGGTCCATTTTTACCAAGAATATTCTCATGTTGTAAATTTGTATAAATTTAACCTTTATATACACGAATTGAGAATAAATAATATTACTTAGATTAACATGATTTCAGACCATATGTTTAATAGAAGATAAACTGGAGAAACAAGAGCGATGCGCTACTTGGGTAAGCGCCAACCGCATTGATTTTTGTCGACTGAAAAACTTGAGAGATGAATAAAAATACTGAAACTTAACCTAAATCTTACGTAACTTAATTGTAACATGTATAATAAACATGCGGTGTTTATTTTATTTAAAATTATTTAATATTTACCCGCGTCGGCAACGACAGGTCCCATTGGATCAAATCTCACTCGATGTTCTACAGCTGCTCTAGCCGCACATACTAAATCGGAAAAAAAACGATGTCTTCGTAAAGCCAATTCATCGCGACCAACAGGGGTAGCTGGCGGTTCTCGTGGGCCCTCTGTATCACTTACTAATGCATCCCTTTCGAAGACATCATCGTCATCGTCCGAACAGGATTCTTGTGTCGTTTTCAAGCGATTATCGCTGATGTCTCCACTGTCTGATGTCGATTTTAAAATACCAGTTGATTTGCGTCTCCCTATACGAACATCTACATTAGTTTTCGCTAATTCCTTTTCAAGATTTGCGAGCTCTTCTAGAGTAGCAACATTCCTACTGCAGTCAACAGAATACCTCTTAAATTGAATACGATTTTTTTTATAGTCAACAGAAAATCTTTTTTTAGTAATATCGGGTTTAGACAAAACGTCATCTGTACTTTCAACGTCTTCACCAGAACAATCATTTTCAACGTTGTCATTATTAGGTTCTGCACAGGTAATGGTAGGCACAACAGGGCACTCAATTTCTTCTTTTGCGCCATTTCTGTTTTCGTCTTTACTTGACAAATCATTTGTACTTTCTTGGACTTCTGTTGTAACGCAATCAGCATTGATCTTGACATCGATTTCTAAGTTTTTGTTACCTTCTAAAGGGTCTGCGAGAGATTCCATATTTAAATTAGAAGATTTAGATTTACTCTTTGTAATTTTTTTGTTTGGCCGTGCACAACAACTTTTAAACATAATTCTTTAATAATTAAAAAGTATATAATATATCTCTATTCACAAACATATATTAAACTTTTATGCAATCCTAACAAACAAATATCAACCTTATATGTTACAATATAGTATATTTATGTTATAATATAGTAAATGTATCTATTTGTTTATAACGTTTGAAAATTTTAACATTACATATCTATTTAACAAAGCGTGTATGGCATAACAAAGTATTGGCGATGAGACGTCGTAAGGTCGGCGGCCGGCCGGGCGCACGGCGGCGGGCGACTGGCGGCACTGACGCAGGGCGGATGCGCCGCCCGCCTAGCGCATCCTGCCACCCGCGCTCATTTTACACAGCTCTTAAGGAACCCGCAAAGCTTTAGTTAAGGTTGACCTTTCATTCATATTGAATTTTAATTTAAACTAAAACGTATATTGTGTTAACACGTTTTCCGTATGAAATTAAATATGTAGAATTAAACTTAAGTTACTTATAGTTAGGAAATAGTTGGTGAAAAGTAATTTTTAAGATAAGCAAAAAAAACATAAATATATAAAATTAAACAGAGACAAAAGCAAAACCACAAATAAAAATAGGCAAAGATCATAGTTTCGCCTGTTTATTGTTTGTGTGACTATTTATTTTATATTACATCCTCGATATATTGTAACTGATAGACAGGTTTCCCTATATTTTGGGTATGCATTTAAATATTAAATTTATCAACCATTTTTTATATAGAATAAAATATATCATGAAGTAGGTACTTCACTAAATAATTGAATGTTATTTTTATCGCATTCAAAATTTATTTATGGGAAAAATGAAGTGAAGACATCATAGACATAATTTATATGTGTTCCCTAAAAGATTCAAGTATTTTTGTAAAATATTTTGTTACCAGACTAATTATATTTATATAAAATGGAAATATATTAATAATTATTTATTCCTAACTTTTTTTAACACCACAAATAATTACATATATGTACATGCTCATTGCTTGTTTGGTTAAACTCAGTAATCTCACAGAACCTGATTCAAATTAATTTATTCTTTATATCTTGGTTGGCTTGGTTTCACAGTAACCCACTGTACCTGTGATGAGAGTAAATTATTTATACAGAACTCTTAGTTACTTCCAGTCGACCATGGAGGTGGAGTGGTGGTAAAAGCTATTGTCTGACAGAGTAATTGATTGATTCTAGGTTATATAATAATGATTTTAACAATTTAAGAACTACTAAGACTGCACTGCTGATGCAGATCCATAAATATCTCTTTTTTTATATTAATTAATAAAATTACAATATGGTAATTAGATTAAATATGTATAGCTTATAAAGTAATATGTAGTATAAAAAAATAACAAATAATAGCTTCACTCATAGCAACATTTCCTAGTTTATTAATATTTTCATTGTCTCTTATGTGAACTAATTGGAAAATTAATTATATTGATTCAGCAATACATATTTATGCACAACAAATAAATATTATATTTACATACAATTATAGTTACCTTTCATGACAAATAGGAATCAAGCTAAGTGTAGTCTCATAACAGAAAATGTGTTACATACAAGTGACATTTTAAAAAATCTATAGTTCAGTTAGTTATTTTAGCTTCACACTGTATCCCTCATACAGCCAGGTAGGCAGATAGAGGCAGTATTATTCCTCCAAGTGAGAAGTGAATCCACTGTGCCACAACAACCTCTAAATGTTTATTTATTGGTATATAATCTTTTCATATATTCTTTGGATAACTTATTCATGCTTAACACTAAGTAATTAAAAGTAAAATGATGATCTCTAGAATTAATAAATATTTTTGCCATGAAAAGAGAACACAATAATTTTTTTTATTACGTATTTATAGATTGTTGAATCACAAGACAAGACATCTTGTCTTCAGTTCACTAATAAAAATAAAATAAAAATCAAAGTTTTTATATGAAATTCTTATACAATAAGAAAATACATACAATACAAAACTAAACAATTTGTTTTCTTTGTATTTTTATTTGACTGCACTTTTACATGTAAATAAGGACCGCTGCGAAATAGCTTGTTACTGTTGTAATTTTAGAATAAACGGTGATGTTAACAAAAACCTCGTATTTCCTTTTATAGTCACGAGACAAATTACGGATAAAATACTTACAAAAAATGCCGGTACGGGTATTTGATGACCACTGGTTGCACCGTTACTCACTAGCTTAAATATTTTATTATTAAAGTAAAAATTATAAAAATCAGTCTTTACAGTAGATTCAATAGGTTAGTTGTCAAATAATTAATAAATAATTTACTTTCAAAATGCTAGTGTTGCCATCTCAAATTAATATTTAAATTGCTTGTTGCATATAGATTTTTCGATTTATCTGTTCAACATGACAGGTATATACGAAATCTTACTTTGTCGCACGGTATCTTATTATATATAAGTGTTTCTCCATTCAACAAATCAACATGACATTGGCTGTGCTGAAATGGCACGTTCGGAACGTCGTAAATAAAGAACAACAACAAAAAAAATAGACATCTATTGAAAACAAAAACGACGAGTCACGTTGCTAGCAATGGCAACATGAATATTTATTAAATATATTTATGAGATTATTTTCAGTTTAGGGGGTAAATTGTAATAAATATGAAACACTTATTCAATGAAATATTTTTAAGTCTGAATTTTTTTTTTTAAAAATCGGTGCCGTTTTAAGAAAAATTCCATACAAACTTTCAATCCCTATTTCATCCCTTTAGGATTAAAATTTTTCAAAATCCCTTCTTAGCGGGTGTCCAGACTATGAAAATAAACAGCTGTTTATTTTGATATGATTATATATTAATAAGAATAAATATCATAATTTGGTTTCAGCTTTCATGCATGTTGATCAAAGTACGGTCGACAAGTCGTGACCTGGGACCATCCGTAGTAACCGTGGGTAATTTATTCAAGTCACCTACTTTCACTCTAAGGAGTGATATGGAGTGAATAAAGAACATTATTGATGATATATAACATATTAATAATATTACTGAGGATTTTGTTACATACTTAGCTGAAATCACACATTTTAAGTAAACACACAATAACAAGTAGTGCTTACGTCCATACTCGAGCGATGAGCGCATGACTGGACTCCTCGCAAAAAACCTGGATTCCCACGAAAGACTAGGACGCGCTGCGATGGTATAGTTAATGTATAGAATTCGAGGGATGTATAGCTAGATTTTATACTTAGCTATAGCAGGGACCAGATGCGTAGGCACATTTTTTGCCTGAATGACGTGATTTAAAAGTAAGTTTAAATTCAATGTATCATCATCAACAATACATGATCGAGGCGTAGCGATGAAAGACACTTAAAAGTTGCTTTATGGTAATATTATTACATAAACAATATCAAAAAAATATTCGGTATACCTTTTAGCCCTCTACTGAAGCCCAAAAAATCAAACAAGGAAACTCAAAGAAAACAGGTATTTTTGGATAAATCTCTAATAAAAGAATAACTAATAAGTATTTTTTTTTTATTTTTGATAATATTCCTATATACTAAGTGCACATAAAATTCTTACTACAACTAATGAAATATATCTCTTTTATGTAATATTAGCATAGCTTAATTTGTAAAAAATGTGCATCATATTGCTGCAATAAAGGCACACATAAATTTTATTCTATAAAGGCCTGTGGATCCACATTATGTGAATGTTTTTTACTATTTTATTTGTATTGTTATGCATGTTCTAAATACTTAAGACTTTGCTGAATATTAAAATATTGTTTTTATCAAATTTGACTCCCACTATTTTATACATATACGCACACATTTTTTATTACATGCATGTTATTATAATAATTAAAATAATAAATAAACAAAACATTAGTTACTAAGCATTAACATTATATTATGCTTATTTTTATATAAAAAAAACTGTATTATATGTACCAAACTTATATTTACCAGACTTCATCCATTTAAAACTAAATAAACAATACAAGTGTTTACACAAGCTAAGTTACAAACTTAAAAAACGCCTTAATAATAAAATTGAACATCTTAGAATGATAATGTATTTCAATCACAAAATTAACCCACTAAAGGAATGTAAAGAGGCTTGTTAATAACATTCATAATTCTGCACAAACTCTTTACAAATTTGAAGTAGCAATGCAATATTATGTATAAAAAAAATAGGAAACAAAAAAGTTAACTTATACAGAAACAAACAAAACAAAAGCGGTAAGAACTGTGTATATATGTATATTGTCTGTAAAACATTATAAACTATTCAAATTAAAATATTAATAAAACTTCTTGAAATCTTTGTGCACTAACTTATTTTATCAATAAATAAAATGTCTTGTTCAATCAAGTAAGACTCTGTATACAAACTTAATATATATAAAATTATTTATATAACGAAGTTATTTTATATACTTATTTTATATATAAAATAATTTCGTAAGAATATAAAATAACTTTATGTAATCAATATGAAGGGAATCTAGTTTGAAATTAAAATATATACCTACTGTATGTCATATTCTATTTAGGTAGATTTATATCATGTATTTTTTACCTTCTCGAATTCAAAACATAGCGTGTTGGGACTCAGTATCTCGCGGAATTGAACCTACAATCATTATGTTTACAATCAGACACTGTTCCACATACACGATATAAATTATAAGAACCAATACTTTTATAAAAAGATCACTAAATATTAAAAACCATATTGATAATATTTCTTTCCGTATCTTTTCAACAGAACATTATACGACATCAAATGTATTTTATTTTTATTATACAGGGTGGAATTGTCAGCACCACTTTAAATGAAACCACAGTTTTAACTACTCTATTAAAGCCTAATATAATTCGGAAAAAAAATAATTCCCAAAAATGCAAAAGTTATTTTTTCAAACAAAATAAATAATAAAATTATCGTTTTAAAATAAAACGCCATTTGTAAAGTATAACATAGGCACGCACACACTTACCTATCAAAGCGGCAACGTCGTACACTTACGTGTGCGTCACACGAAATACAGGTATGGATAAAAATCGTGAAATGAAAAAAAAATCCTACGTCCAAACTGTTGAGGTACCTTGATTAATTTTTTTAATTGACTGGGTTTGAAATATTTTACCATATATGCAGTTTCAGTAAAAGAAGCGCTGCCTCTTCCACCCTGTATAACTCAAATATGTTTTTGCCATTATTATAAAAAGTATATACAAACTATGAATGCAATAGCATTTTATATGTTCAATTTACTTCATAACAATTTTGACTAGTATGATATTATTTTAGGGATCAAAGTCGTATTAATTTTGGATTTGTATCACAGACGATTTTTTTGTTATTTGTGAATTAGGTCTCCTTTAACCAAATGCTAATAAAACATTATTTATCAGGAATTTAGGTAGACACTACTTTATACTTACATAATATACTATATTATTTTACGTTAGTAGTTTTATAAACTCCTATAGAATATTTTTCCTAATTTTTATCTTTAAATGTTATATAATTGTACTCTTCTTATATAAAGCTAACAATAACGCTAACAGGGATTATCGTTTTTTATGCGTAATAAAAATAAAGAAAATGCAAATACATTTTTTAGCTTTACGCTGTATGCCGCACATAGCTAGGTAAAAAGAGAAAAACTGGGAACTTAGTGTTAAGACACTCCGCTCCCTATTTTCCACCGATTTTTTATGGGTTCGCTAGGAATTGCTTGCCTCGTTACCAGAGCGAAGAGATATTTTTTTTTTCTTCCGGGTGAGAATCGAATCCACAACCGTCGCGTTTACAGTAACACGCTTGTGCCTGCGCCACGACGCCCTCAACCTATATATCAATGGAAATTTATTATAAGCCGTCAAAAATACGACATCGAAATAAATTTTAAATGAAATAATTTAACTTAATTAAGTGCTTAAGGTACTTTAATAAAGTATATTTGATCACCTCTAACTTAAGAGATATGACATATTTTTTTCATATGTCAATGCTTCTATTGTGAAAATAGTTTCCACAAAATTATTTTTTGGATATTGATGGACATTGTCTAAACAAAGGATAGTTACTATGAATGGTTGTTTTACTTATTTTTTGCAAGCATTAGATTTGTTATATAAAACTGTTATTATAAAAATATTTTATATTAATTGCAATGCTTTTTTAAAAAATGTACATTGTAATAAACTAAAAATATTATTTATTTAGAAGTGTAGATGCTGATTGAAAATACCGTAGCGTGCGACCAAATACAATACAAACACATGCATCATCATTTTTTTAACCGACTTCTTCAAACAGAAGGAGGTCAGCTAGGTATATTCGACAACTATATTTTAACGGATACTTATGTTTATTTTCCAATAACTACCACTCGTAATAATAGTACTGGAACTATATGTTGAAAAGTAATATTAAAATTGATGAAGTTTCACGACAGCTCCCCGATAGGTGCATTCTGCAGCCACAGATCATGGATGAAACTGTATAAATCGTCGCTGACTGCAACCTGTAAATAATTTTGTTTTGTTTTATAGATCTGCGGTAGGCAGAGGGAACCTAGTTAAGACACTTCATTCTCCTCGTACTGATTAATTTTAAAGGCAATGCGTGTTAAGTGGTGGAACCCAAGGAAATGCTTTGTCTTGTTACCAAAGCAAGGAAAGGAGGAAGGTTTTATTTTAAATTAAAAGTATGTTTTTAATTAAGATATTTTAAGTTTAACTTTCAGCAGCCATAATATAAAATGATGTTTGTACCAATAGGTACAAACATCATTTTATGTTATAACTAGCGACCCTATTGCGGCTTCGCCCGCTTTTACTACTGGATTATTCATATAATGTATGTTTGCAAAGCACTTAAGATAATGTGAAAATTAATGAAACCCTAATGCAACCCGCATTTTCGTAGTTTCAATAAGGATTTTCCAATTGTTTTACACAGCAAGGATTTTTTAGTAGGTACCGTAATTTTAAATCTGTGCTACTAATCTTTTCAAGTACTTATTAAAATATATTTAAATTACTATTTTTAGATAGTTAAATCACATTAAATAATACATTCAACTCGAATTATCCAATACGTGCAAACGCATCTAAATCTTCGTTGCTATAAAGGCAGGCGGGGTTTTTTTTTCGAGCTTGTGGTTAATGCTGAAGAGGGTATTCTGTCCCTGATGAAAAGCAAGCACTACGTGGCTGAAATTAAATAGAATGCATTGGCCGGGAATTGAACCCGGGCTGTTCGCGTAGCAGGCGGGCATTCTACCACTGAACCACCGATGCGTGTAAGGCAGGCGGGCGCGGCGGACTCGCTTGTATAAGCATAACGTCGCGAGGCGCGTTTCGCAGCAAGGATTTTTTGATATTGTAACAACTTGTAAAGTACTTATTAAAATGAAAAACAGAAAAGACAGTTTTGATCTACATTAAATGGCCAACATAACTAATATACTTATTTATATGCTGAAAGTAAGGGATAAGTGAAACTGGACTCGATACAGTTGATGTGTGAACGGCGTGATGTGTCAATAATTAAATGCGTTTTTCTCTAAAACTATTTGCAATTTCGAAATAGTTTAAAAGCAAATTTTATCTTCGTTTAACGTAGAAATTTAATAAAGTATTTTAAAGGATAAGGATAATGGTATTACATTATGGAAAAATATCCCTCACAATAAAAAATATATTGAAATTACTATTTTTAGACAGAAATATGATCACTACACGTTATTCTTAAAAGATACGAATATGCTCTCGCGGACTTTTTTGTAGATCTTATTAAGAAGAACAATACTCCAGTACATCTTTTTCATGTAGTACTTGCCATTAGAGCAGCGCATGCGCCAAAGTGTCTCAGCGAGTAGGACTTTATACACATTTATCGTATTTATGTTAATTTACATAAGAATGTACAAATAATAAACTATATATAAACCTTCCCTGAGAAATACTCGACCTAATGGTGAAAACCGCATCTAAATCCGTTGGGTGGTTTAGAAGAAGAAGAGTTAGAAAGTTCAGACAGACACAAAAAGCGACTTTGTTTTATAAGATATAGGATATGTAGATATATATATACAATCCCACTTTAGACAAATATTATATATAATAATATAATATTTGTCTAAAGTGGGATTGACCCGGATTGATTGAGTGGGATGACTAAGGACTAAATCATTCTCATTAAATTTTTAGTCCCTTCCCTCCCCGTTTTAGTATCTTCCATTCATTTATTTTCTGATTAGTGAGGTCTATACTTAAAATAAAATATGAGAACATATAAAACAGTTCATTGTTTTTGCTCTTTACCTTATAAGGAGTGGGATTTAGATTTCTCTTGATATCTTGGCGTAAAGTCCTCAAGGATGATTGAACTCTTTCGCGTACCTCAACCAATGGTTTGGGGGCTTCACAAATGCGACCCTCATTCCAATAAATCTGAAATCAATAGTTGTTGTTAGGTGTATCCCGTTAGTTATTTAATTATTTCAATGTAAGCAGAATGGCAGACGTTGTGGTAAAAGACTTAATTACCCACATTCCGCCAATAACGAGTTTCACGACCATAATGACTAGTATAAAATATAATGAGTCATGTGAATCAGTTTATGTCACTTCTATCTTAACTTCATTGATTTTAATCTCAAGAAATAAAATAAAAGGAAATTGATCTATTTTATATATTATTTATAATATTTAAAGTGTTAATTGAAATTTTTAAATTATACAAATACTTTCTAAAAACTGGAACGTAGTGTACATAGTGCAAGAAGTGTGTAATTTTAATGCGTTTTCTTAAAAAGTGTTCATATATGATTACTTACTTTATAAAGATGTTCCACGTGGCTAGGAATAACATAGGCTCGTTTGGACTCCTGAAAGGGATGTCTGCATAGAACCTTTTGTCCTACTTCAGGTGCGGGCTCAGAGGAGCGCTGTAATAGATCTATTAACGCATGCCCATCCGCTCCGAATAACCTATAGGCCTAGAAAAACAATAAATTAAATATATAATCTCCTTAGTACACATTAATTATCATCAACCTAGTGTTAAAACACTCCATTTCCATTAAGATTGTCATGTCATTTCCGTTTGTCATTTGTATTCTATAAGATATGTAAGTCTAGTTGTGGTTCAGGAACCCTAGTCTCGGAAAAAATAGCGACATATAACGGAGGACGATTAATTTTTAACAGTAGTTTACTTTGTGTTTTGTTTGTTAATAATAATTACAGAATTGGTTATGACAAGACTTATTTTCCTAAAACAAATAATATTTTCACGGAAGATAGTGTGATAAGCATTAAACGCACTAATAAGATAAATTACATATTACTTTCAGCCTTGGACTGTATGTATTGATAACCTTATACGCAAGAAACATTTCCAAAGTTTGATTCCATTTGTAAACATAAAGCTTTAGAATTACTTACACAGTATTACAGAATTATACGTTTAATTTTTTTTATAAGTGAATAATATTTGTTTTTATAAGTTTAAATATGGCGGCGCAGAGGCACAATGTGATTGTAAATGCGACAGATTGTAGGTTTGATTCCTACTTTTCCACTTAAGGCACAAAAGATTTGCCTTAAACTAAGTACTTTTATGGAATAAATACCTCTTTATGTCCGGGAATAGTAACTTTGCCGACATCTTGACTGAGTTTGATTCGAGGTTGGCCGTTTATTTCAACCAATTTGTATACACATCCTAGTGCCGGTTGACGTTGACATGTAACTGTAAAATAAAAATTACTTTATACACAATTTAATTTAAACAATAAAAAAATAACAACATTTTTTTGGTATAAATTATTATTTTATGAAAACACACATGTACTGCAACTATATATAAAATATGCATAATTTAATTAATAATAATTATGTGATGGCTATGGGGTATTATCTACATATTCTGTATGGGGTATTATATTATATTCTTTTGCGCTCCCCTAGTAAGACAGCGTGCGGGGTTAAGTTATGAAACTCAAAACCAAATGTCTCGAATTTGCCTTGAGAACCGAGATCGTAGTGACTTTGCAACAGATTTTCTATGTTTTCTTTATTATACGGAATAAAGTGTCAAGCTGTGACTGAAAAAGAAGCTCCATATGGTACTAACAAATTCCAATATTAAATATGTATAAACTCTTACTTTTATAATATTAGTAAGATAAGATAATTTCGACAAGCGTTAGAGATAACGCATGTTATACACAATTTTATTAAAAATGCTCACACTATCTGTATACACTTATACAGACGCTTTATTCATTTTGTCATTTACTTGTGTTTATTAGCTTATTACCCACGGCTTCGCCAACGTGGTCTATAAATAAAGTTGTAAATGATACATTATACCTAAGGTCCCGAGGTAACTTAGACCGCAGCTATACTAAGTTACATCGAAAAGATTAACCTGACGTAGTAAACCTTCGATATAATTCAAAAAGAATTTATAATTTTAAACCAATAGTTCCTGAGATTAATGCTTTGAACCAAATAAACTCTTTATTATATCAGTTTAAGCTTTATAATTTCAGTATTGTATAAAAGTAGTATAGAATAAATAAATAAATAGCTTTTGTGTTTACAACTTAAATGCATCTTTACATACAAACTTTCGAACACGAACTGTTATGGTATAAATACAGCATATTATTTTATTTACTTAAATAATAAAGAGACATCATATTTAAACATGACGGATAATTATTTTAATGACAAGATTATAATAGCATTGTTAATACAACAATGTTATCTATATTAGGCTATTCTTGTATTAGACAATCAAATAAGTTAAAGTCTTATTGATTAAGTACAAAGACAATATAAAATTTAAATTTTGTCTTGTAAGGTATATACGACTAAAATTTTTAATCAATCAAAGTACTAATTAAACAGACAAACAGTCTTTAGACTGTTTTTTATTTTCAACAAAAAGAAAATTAATTAAAAAATAGTAATAAATTATTACTATAAATGTTAACTATTAGAATTATTTTTTTATTTTTAACTATTATTAAACATGGTATTTATAACCATTTAGAAAATTCCGTTTCAATTTTGGGTAATTCAGACATAATTGAGGAAATATTTCTATGTTATGTAGAATAGAAATATCAATAAAAAGTTTATATGACAATGGCGTATTACACATTACTTGTACTGTCATGAGTAGGCGCGTTGGATGACTATAATGTCTATATTACCTATCTATTGTTCATAAAAAACATTGGAGCATAAGGAATGATATGCAAAAAAATATGTTGTTGCTATATTTATAAAATATGGCGTAATTTTGTATGTTACGCGCCGAGTAAAGGACCGAAGTATCCAAATATATTTATAATTTTCCTCTTTCTGCGATAAGATAGCATTGTTCATATATTCTAGTAATCTAAGCATGATATAATGCGATATTTAACTTGACATTTGTTGCTTGTTCAAGTGCTAATAGAAAATATATAAAAAATATACACAATTAACATACCAAAAATTTACTATTAACTATTATTAACATTTTCAAAATACTTGTAAACTAATAAAACAATTATATAAACAAAGAAAATAAAATTACCACTTACCCAAGTGAGTTCCAATTCCGAAACAATCTATAGCGTGTCCCTGTTCGTGGAGGCTCAGTATTGTTTCCTCATTAATATCATTAGAGGCTACTATTGTTAATTTGGAAAACCACGGCAGGTTGTACTCGTCCGCCACTCTCTTGAAGGTATCTCGTGCGAGCACAGACAGGTACGCCAGGTCCCCGCTGTCTATGCGTATACCGATCGCTTTATAGCCGCAGTCGTTCAATGCCATTGCAACAGCACAGAAGTTTAATAGACCACTCCTGTTGACAATGTTATCAGTAAGTCTCGGCAGAAAATAGTATACTCTCTACATAAAGAAGTAGTATACTACTAGCTACCTGTATAGCGATTGTGAGTTTGTTTTTAGTTTAAACTAAAAAAAACCCGACTATTAATTAATAGTTGGTAAGTCGTAATTTGGTCAATTGCAGTTATTTTTTTAAAAGAAGAATAAGGACTTTTAAATTATAAAAAATATATATTCGTATTCAATAGGCCCAAATAGTAATTTTCCATTATATTTTCAAATATCATAATGTTTAAAAAATACTACAAATATATTTCTTTACTAAATTTACTATTAGGAATCGTTATTAAGCAAGTTAATTATGACATAAAATAAGTATCCTAAGGCTTTAAGCCAAATACAACATATATGATGTACTACTACGTATATACCTACTCATTTGCAATTGATACAATTGCTGCAGTTATTAGTATTCCACATCCGCATTAGAAGATCTTAGATTAACAGGGCCGGATTTAGATAATTCTTGTCCTGTCTTTATCCTTATCAAGAAATATATTGAATGACATGCATCATATTATTATCTATTTTTAATGAATATTAAAGAACGTAATATAAATCTATATAATATTTAATTCAAATATATTTCCACCTAAGAACAATTTTAAAATGATAAGATAAACATACGTAAATTATTCTAATATATAAAAGAAAAGAACTAAGGTTTAAGAAGCAACACAAAAATTAAATCGCTTCACCAAGAAATATGGAATCCGGCCCTATAGTATAATAATTAGTACTTTCAAAGATAATACAAATGTATTAGCTAATATGAGTTTTAGATTTTAACGATATACGTAGAGCCATGCGTTATCGTTTTTACCTTGGACTCATTAATACCGCCTAATAATACGAAAATAATATATTAAATAGACATTAAAATTTGTTAACATAATACAAACTGAAACAAAGTAATATTATTAAATAATAAGTTTACAAACTAAATCCATTTTAGATAATTGTTATTACGTCATGCAAGCACAAGGTTTGTAAAATTATTAATATATAGTTTATGCAATGTTCTATTTCGAAAAATCTAAAGCAATATTTCTTATAGTCTTTGACTTTAAAAAGTCATATATAAAAAAGGATACTTTAAATAGTAAAATTGATTTTATTGAATAATGAAAGTGTAAAATTTAAATTATTTATAAAAATAAGTAACTTAAAATTTTATTTTTTCCAATAAAAGTCAAGTGTTATATAAACATGTAAACAACTTTATACGAGCTACAATATTCCAATTCAATACGAATCACGAAAACTAAATAAAATCAAAACTGAAAAATGAGGTTATCATTTGACTGCACTAATTAAAAACTCATTATGAATCGTCAAATGCTACTTAAATAAATAATGCAATGTAATGAAAGTCATGCAAATATCAGAAGTATATTGTGAATGTGTGCAGTCCCTATACAATGCAACTGTGCCCAATGACTGAAAGTCCCATTTCTTGCGGGCACCAGGCAATACGTCACACTGAAGCAAAATGTTTTATGTACCGGTTACAATATGTACATAGTCGGGTGCCGCATCGCAAGCGTCGTGTACCTCGTATTAGCCGAGTGAGTCGAGTGAGTCGGGTGAGTCCAGCTGATTCCAGTGAACGAGTGAGTTATGTAGGGTATGAGTGTCTGCGTGTCCGGACCGCAAACGACCGATGCAAAACAATAACAAGTTCAGACACCAAATGTCAATATGCAGTCGCGCATGTTTACCTCAGTGTGCGTTCGACCGTGCTATATCCACACGTACTACGTATAGAGCAGTTTTGGGTTCTATGACCATTGGATCCACAGTTGCTATTGTAGCCGGAATGCCCATTCGTTTGGCGCCTGTGCCGCGACGGCAAGCCTTGGAAGTTATACCTCTTCACATCGTAAGTGTCCACCAGGGCCAGAAAGCCGGAGGGGAAGGCTTGGGCATACGATATGAGGGCGGCCAGCTCGCCGTCGCTGGCCTCCTCGGGCGACACGTCCAGCACGGCGGCCACGCGGCGGCGCCAATGCTCAGCGCGCCCGCGCAGCTCCTGGTCGCCGCCCTGCACGTCCTCCAGCGAGCTAAACGACGTCACGAACGAGTGCGCGTGCGTCCCCTTCACGGGTATCTCGAACATTTTACCGGCGAGAACGTTACTTGTGCCATCGAATCCACCTGAAAATTCCAATCTCCGATTTGATTTCATCGTGATCCACACTTTAGACATTCTTTCAAAAGTTGCTATGAAGTTCAATATTTTTTATAACGATTAAAAGTAGACATATAATATAACAACAAAAATTTTGAAATATAACTCTAAAGGAACATATTTTTTATGGCATGTACCTACAGAGCCTTATTGTGACTTCGTAACAAAAGCTTTAATTTATGGAAGTATTCGAAAATTTATTATTCGATAGTAATGGGGAAAGTATTCAATGTCAAGGTCTGCATGATAGTACCAAATTAAAGAAAGTTACTTGGTATTCGGCTTCTCATGAGTCAATGGCGCGTGGTGCGCCGTATAAATTTGAAAGGCCGTACCAGGCACCGAGCGGTTTGGTTTCACAGCAATATGAGCTGCAGAATTACGCTAATATAATCAATAGCCTTAGGCACCATAACCTTCTATTGAATATTATACAAAATCTACGAAAATGATCGCCTTATTATCAGAAATATAATAGATATCTACTAAAATAAAAGCTTACCAATATATGAGTATTTCGATGCAGAAAGCCCACCATCAGGTCCTTGGGCTCTCCTTAACCCAAACTCTAAAAGAGATATATTTTTACCCGCAACCATTCTGTAACGAGCTGCATTTGTTGCCATTAGGCTGAAAAAAATGAAATTTTACACTATATAACACCACCAGCCAATATAGGCAAAGTGCGGCATTGTAGATCTTCTGTATACCTTGTATACAGAACTACGGTTGTAGGTTCGATTCCCACTCAGGCAAATGAATTATTTTATATTTTCATTGCCTCGGTCTGATAGCAAGATAAAGATTAGCAAAAAGTGGAGGAGGTGTGTTTAAACTCTGACTAGCTGCTGCGGCTGATATGCGGGATACAGGGTGAAAATAAAGAAATAAACTGGTTGTTTATAAAGTCGGTTTACGGACGATAATTTTACGTGATAACGTCATAAGAAAACATTGATATAAAAAATTGCATACTTTTATGACTTCAATTATGATCACTAAATTATCATTATTTTGTATAATAAAAAGGAGTCGATTGAAAATTACAATTTATTCGATAAATTAATATTTATGTGAATAAACTCTAATCTACTCGTTAATTTAAATATTTTTTTATTTCAATTATACAGATTAACAACAAATACCAATGTGTTCGGCCGATTTTGCGTCTCTATCGTTTGTTTCGTGTTCTCGCTTGCACTCTGGGATCAGGCGGAACGTGACAATAAGTCATGCTTTTTCGTAAGCGCAGCCGGCGTTCGTCGATTTATAGATTTATAGACGTTATCACGTCAAAAATAAATATATTTTTTTCTATACAAAATATGAATATATCTTATTAAACACGTCGCATTTTCAATTGTAGTGTATATATCAGGAATAAATTAAAGTGTAGTGCATGTTGTATAACAATTACGTGTTTTACAGTAGTGTATTATTAGCTTCACTTAAACTATAAAACAATCTTCCGCATAGAATGCATGTCAGACTAAATTTATCTCGTTTACCTATGACAGCTATAAATATCAGCCAATATAGGACGTAAAGAAACAATAGACTAGATCACTTTTTGTCATTTTATCCATCGGATTACGTAATAAAAAAATATTTTAACGTCATAATTACATCATAAATGTCACGAATCATCAATAGGTACATAATTATGTACTATTTGAAAAAGTAATATTAAATTTAATTAAGAAAACTATATAACTTAAGATATTTAGTTAGTAGATAGATAGTAATTTGATGTGTTTTCATAAAGTGACTTACCTTGCAAAGTTAACTAGTGTCAATAACGTAGTCTCCAATAATTGCGCAATAATTAGGGGGCCTTCAACTCTTAACAGGGGAACTCTGAAACAAAAGTTGTAAATTAAAACCAGTTTGTATGTTCTTTCTATATTCTTCAATTGCTTATTATATATTTTTTGAAACGAGTACTCATTCTATTTTATTGTTACAACGTTAATAATAATTTATGGATTATATGAGGTAAATTGTTTTTATCGATGTCTTACAAAAAAATCAATATTTTGATTGATTTAATAGGAAATAAATGAGCGTAAATAATTATTTCCATTACAGTGGCTGAAAATCGCTGGCAAAAACAATATCTATTTCAGTCAGACTAATTTTATATGCGTATGATTTATAATATGACCTTTGTGTACATCTTAACATTTACATTTTACCGTAATCCATTAAGTACTTATAATATAGTATCATTATCAAATCGTATAATACAATAATAACTAAAATAGCACACTTAAGTTATTTATAACGATTAAAATAATATAGACTAACGATTTTTTATTAGTTTTATATTAATGGTTTATTAGTTCTTATAGTACGAATTGTCTCCATCAACCAACATTCAAAGAAAAATAAAACATATATTTTTATACGTAATAAAATTGCCACTATACTTTACGTTGAATTCGTGAATATTAAAGAACAATCCAATGCAAAGAATTTAGTGTCTTAATTTTAGTTTAAAGTGCAGGCCCAATATTTTTATTTTAAATATTCACTCTCTCGAATTTTACTAAATTTGTATTCTCAATTTTAAAACATTTTACAGAATATTTATTCTTATTTTATTTAATACAATGCACTATGAATGGTAAAAAAAGCACAGCTAAGTATTTTCGCAAACAACAATGTCAAACAAAAGAGAAATATAGTACAACGTCGATTATCCTAACGTAGATCAATTGAACATCTCTTACTATATACCCACCCACCTTGTTGCAACTTCTTAGATACATTTAATAGAAAAGCGACTAGAATACCTGAATATAACATGCATGTTTGTATAATAGATACAATATGAGATTAGTCACAGGTAGAGGATAAAAATACGAAATAATTATTTCTTATATTTTCAAGAATAATTTTCTCATTAATGAACGATAATATCGATCGGTAACAATTCATACGATTTGTTACATTTTTAAATTACAAATAAGTATGAAAAATTTAACGCATGAGTCAAAGGTGTATCTACTAGATATTGCTATTCGAGTCCTGAGAAACCAAAAATTATAGCTTATCTGGCAGTGGTGAAACTGGCCCTAAGAAACGGTTAGGAGAAGGTAAATCTGCCAGCTAAATTATCCAATGAAAATAGATCAATAGACGAAGATGAAAAAAAATAAACGGCATGTTTATGTTTATGATGTATGTTTTATTCCTATTTGCCATAGCTAAAATGTATAATTATACACAATTATCTATGTAAATATGGTTTTAATTTTTTTATTGATAAATACATATATATTGATGAGTCAATATAGTGTAATTATCCGATCATTCATATTCCATATTTAGTTTGAATAATACCTGTAAAGGGAATATAATATTATGTCATCTATATTGTATGATCAAGTAACAACAGAAGCATTTGTTTGTTAATGATATTAATAATTAAAAGTATTAATAGTGGGAAACTATGAGTTGTGTATGGCACATGAGTCATTTTATGAGGTGATGTGAGAGGTGACTAGGATTGGAAATATAGTGGGTTAAAGAGTTTTAAAACAACAAAGTAATTGATGTAGTAATGCCTAAAGTAATTCTGACCACAGGAACTGATTTGAGTTTATTTGTTCCATCTAAAAGAATTACAATTAACATAATTTATACTAAGAGAACATATATCTAAAGACATAGAAATATGAAAATTAACACAATATTATGTGAAATTATTTATTTATTAGGTCCCTAACATGTGACATATGAAATTGGCATTTTGTAGTACTGGCCACAATTTTCTATGTATACAACGCTAATATATTTGTAAGTTTAAATACCTATTTTAACTTTTAGATCAACATTTAAAAATTACATACATACCTTGGAAAAACCACAGATCCTTCTTCAATTGCACTTAACTTGATATCTTTACATGTTAAATCCTTCAGATAGTCAAAAAATTCTGGTTCTATATCTGCTGGTAGTGTTTGTTTCAAATATTCAATGTCTGTAAAATAATTTTAATCAAAAAACATAATTCATCAAAGTAACATATAACCACAATATAATAAGCTTCATGTACCACTATTAGAATAATGAAAGTTTTCTAAGAACTTTAAGCATTCCTCGAGTCCAGCAAAAATAGTAAATTCTCCTTGAAATGGATTTGTGCGAAAAAATAAATCGAACACAGCGAAATCATTAACTTTCCCCGATTTCCAATAGGCATAAGCCATTGTGATTTGGTACAAGTCTGTAAAAAAAAATATTAACACTACATACAAAGAATCTAAAACCTTATAATTTTATGTAAACCCACAACTATTAAAAAGAGGTTATAATAATATACTTTAATATGTTAGGTAAAAATAAAAACAATAAAAAAACTTTTAAAGAATTTCAAAATTCGCTCTAAAAATAATTACCTTCCTTTTAATTTGCTTACCAGTTAAGAGAGGTTGAACGATACCATTTTGACGAGCCATATCTCTATTTATTAATATTTCTGCGCTAGACATTATCGAAAGTTATAGTAAATTTTGGGAACAGTAGCAGTTAACGTGAGAAATGTTAAACCGACGGGCGACTAATGAGAAAATTAATTTCATCGTGATCAAAAAGACTCAAGTCGCAGCTTATCAGCGCGTTGCGCGCCAAACACGAAACTGTTGACAGTAGGTAGATAAGTAGCGGGTACTCACGCATGCGCATTTCATTTTTTATTGACTGTTCAACCTTGAGGTCATTCGCAAAGGTCAAATATTCAAATTATCATAATTTACTAAATTTTTGTAATAATTATTTGTATATACTAACGACCAAACCATATTACGCAATATTTCAATTTATTTGATAATTTTATAACATGTTCGATGAAATTGAAAAGTACTGCAACATTTTTTTTTATAAAATAGAGAATCTGTTTCATTTGAATAAACAAAATATTAACCAGAATAAGTATATAAGCTATACTGCATAAAAAGAGTTTGGTTGGAGTGTTGACAGGGGGAACTACATCATTTTTTTACAACAATATTTTATTTTAATGGCAGCACTACTTAGATGTCAAGTATACAATACACAGAACACATTTACTCAAACTCATTTTGCAAGTAAATTGATATAGCTCGAGTCTCGAGAATTCGAGATATTATACTTTATGAAGTAGGTGAACACTGGCACGAGTCAATCTCGCGCATGTACATAATGTTAATGTTAAGTATGCGGAGTCCGGCGTCATTTTGTGTCATATATACAAACTAGCGCAGTAGATGACACTTGGTGTCACGTTCTACGTGCGTTCTACTGTCCGTTGTTGTGATTGGGCTCGCGGGGCAGCGGTGCGGTGTGAGCGGGGACGTCCCTGTAGGTTAGGTTAGGTATCTTAAATATGCATTCTACGCAAGTGTCCACGTTCCTCCGATAATTCATAAACTTATCTTGGACTATACCTACCTATTGTGTCATCTGCGAGCCACCTTGTCCTTTCCAAAATCTAAATTCTTTGCTGATTAACGTTTATGAAAATGAATGAGACTTAAGTAGATTACACTTATATTATTTTACTTTATGAAATTCGGCACGAAGTGAGAACTTACCAATACAAATAAAGGATAAAATCCCAATAGTCAAAACTATTGAAATATTTCATAGAAAAAAAAATTGCAAACGTATTTTTGTAGTTCATTTCATATAAAATGAGTGCATATACCTGCAAATTTATGAAGTACTGCTGAATTATTTTCGTGTACAATAACATAATGAAAAACAGAACATGAAACAGACTGTAAACACGACGGCCCAGTGCCACTCTGGGGAATTAATTATTTTTATTTCCTCGCTCTGGTAATAAGACTAAGTGAGGCGTTGAATCTCGACATGCCATGACTAAAAAATTCAAACTGGTGTGGAAAGGAGTGTCTTAACTCAACCAGTACTGAAGGTACCCTCTTACACTCTACGTCAAATGCCACTTTCTGCCAAAGCATTAAAACTTTTATAGGTACATATGAAAAACATTTTTGGTTTAGAATTTAGATTTTCCTACCAATATATTTATATTTTAAAAACTCTAACCCTTAAATGCATGATTTTATGCATGATTTTATTTTTAGACCGAGAAAAAATATATTTTGGAGCCATGAATATGTTGATTTAGGGAAAAATAATAAAAAAAATAGTTTTGACAGTCGTGAAGAAAAAAAGTGTGTTGCCACTCGATTAAATATATCACCATGATAGTAATAATCCTGCAACAGCATGCATTGAACTCATACTAATAATTTTATGGTCGTTTGAATGGTATGTTGCAGTTTTACTACTTTATGCATTTAAGGGTTAAGTGCGAGTCAGTCTCACCCATCGAGAGGTCCGTAATAATTTTACGTCGTCGTCATGATTGCACGTCAACGGGACACGCGCCACGGGTGACGGGCGAATACACCCATTTTGTATGAAATAAGCAAAAAATACAATCTTGTAATGATTTTTTTATTATGCATATGAATCCAATAAATCCAATAAATGACCATATTTTAGATTTTTTTTTCTTTTGCCAATTTATAAAATTATAGGTCCAAGGGAAGTACCGTAAATATTCCATAATATCTTTAATCAGAACGTCCCTTTAGAAAGGACTGAAATAAATATGCGATTTGATATTAAATGAATCACATTTTACGATATAAGAACCAAGTGGCAAGACTTGGTTTTTTTATAAGTTATTGTTGATGGCATCTCCTTTTTTTTATATAAAAGTACCCGTACTTTTTTTCCTTTTACGGTACCTTCTAATACTTAAATACCAACAATGAATTTTCTTAAAATTCACTCACGGTCTTCTAAGCTTTTTTCCAGTATGTAATACATCACCTACATAATTACACTGATTAATTCACTGCAAGTGTAACTTTTTAATCCTATATATTTAGATGAGATTACAAAGCTATATATGCAGTTGGTGTACCTAGAAAACTAGACTGAAATTGCATTTTTTTAGTTTTTCCTTGATTTATACACTAAACGGTAATTGTACTCTAATTTGGGGCTTCTGCCTGCTAGAAGCGCCTTGGAGTTTTGATGATCGTTCAGTCAGAGTGAGTGATAAAATGAAGTGACTTTCGACTATAAATTTTAAGCTCCAGGTTCAAATTAAATTAAATTTTAAATATACCATGTTTATACAATGCTTGCTTGGTTATTGAAATTCAATCTTCTAGTTTCATTTACAACACACAAATTAGTGACGTCGCATGTTAAGTTACGGAACTCAACATTACGCTACCTTAGCGAAGCGGAGAAATGTAATTTAAATATATTAAATTAGCCACCACACCCATAACTAACACGCATAATAAAATTAGCCTTATAAATAGAAAGACATAAATAAACGTTTTAAAATTGTTTGTTTGGATTTAAGCATCGTGCAAATTATTAAATGCACTTGAACACCAGTTATTTTAAACACATAGACACATCTATTTTTATTTATATTTATAAATTACAAATTACCATTTTTCCATCACTCTTAAGTTATTTGTTTCTGTTTAATACAGATTTCAAAGTGGTGTAATAAGTATTCTGACGAAATTTTTATTACATCTAACTTACGCATGGACTGACCAGAAATTGGTTTAGAGGTAGGTTTGTAAGCGGTAGAAGTAGGCGGGTGAAGTATAACGAAATATTTCTGTAGTTCTCTGATATATCTTGGGCATGTCTAGAGGTATCATAAATTCATTTCTAGAATGGACTTCAAAAGTGACACTAATAAATTAATTTTGTATCTGGTGTAGATGTCGAGAAGACCACGGACAAGAGACAGTTTAAATGAATATTAATGCTCACTCTAAGCTTCACTCCCTGCAACGACACTCTCACACACCAGCACATTAAATGTATGTGAATGCTTATTAGTTTCTTCTATATCCTCAGCCAGAACTAAACATGCAAGTGATTTTGCCAATATCTAATTTTCATTTGATACTCTAAGCAACTATAAAGTACAAATTTAATTGAAAGTAAATACTGAGATTGTATAATGTATTGAAATTTAAGCTAATCACAATAAAAACAATTGACAATTTAAGTGGAAGCAATAATTTTGTTCCAGGTTTAAAAAAAGGTTTCATTTATTTTAAATTCATTTCAATAAGGCGTTTTTAGACAATAAGGCCAGAGGGCGATCTTTTCCTGGGTGTACTTTATCATGGTGAATTAAAAGGCCTCTTCTCGTAACAAACTTCTCATTACAAAAGGAGCACTGGAAAGGTTTTTCACCTGTGTGTTGATACATGTGATACTGAAATAATGTATACAAATATATTAATATAAAAAAAAATTACCACAAATCAGATATACATATAAAACATTAGCAATGACACAAAAGTCATATTTAAGAAAAAATATATAATATGTAACAAATTAGAGCAGTACTAGTAAAAATAATATATTATGTTACAAAATATAAAGGAAGTGTAGCAAATATATTATATTTGGTAGTTATTAAATATGTTTCATTTGTATGTATATGTATTTTTAAAACTTACTGTGAAATTATCGCCTTTTATGAAACTTCTATCACATAATGTACATTGATATTTGGCTGCAGTCTTCACTTGTATACTAGTCTTTGGTGCTATAGGCCGCAATTTTAAGGATTGATCACGAGGGACTGGGGGCCTTTTCTTTATTTTCCCTTCAACTCTTCTACCTGGATGCATTCGATTTTTATGCGAGTAACAGTTACCTGAACTCGCAAAAGATTTTTCACAAAATGGACATTTGTAGGGTTTGGCACCAGTATGCTGATTTATGTGGAACTGTTAATAAATATTTCATAGATTTAGATTTTCTAAACATAGTATAAAGATATAATTCATGAACTAAACCTACATTTTAATATAATAATATTAATAGCAATTTATGGTAAATATTACCATAAATTGCTACTACATTACAAAAATATTATTATTATTTTAAAAAACTTATTACACAAATTAAAATCTTACTTTTAAATCTTGCTTGCGTTTAAAACTCTTTTTGCAGAAATGACATTTATATGGTCTTTCATTACTATGTGTAACACTATGAGTTTTTAAGTTACTGCTTGTGTTATATGATCTACCACATACATTACATGTAAAAGATTTATTATTTATAGATGTATGTGCTGCCATATGTGCAGCTAAATTTTTTTCTTTCCTAAACCTAAAATAAGAAAATAATTAAAAAGTATGATAGGAGAGATTAGTCAATTATAGGTTTTGAATAGGAAAATCAGATATTGTTATAGTTAATATTTATAGATTATGTTAGAACAATTCTGGAGGAGGCTGTAAGAATAACTACACAATTTTTACCTAAAGCAATATAAATACAATACAGTAATTATAGTCGATGACAAACCTAAAATTAATGTGTTATTTTTGTAATAAAAAAATGTGTATTTTTTGACTTACATTCTTCCACATATTTGGCAAATTCCATCTGACCTGTGATTTTTTAAATGTGTCATCAAATCACTCTTATAATCAAACTGTTCCCTACAAGAACTACATTTAAAAGGTTTCACTGCTCTATCTTCATTAAAATGAGTCCAAGAATGATTTTTTAGAGCCAATTCAGTAAAATAACTTCTATTACACGAATGACATGAGAAAGGTTTAATAACATGTTTTTTGTCATCACTTGTGTCACCCTTTTTAATTAATTTTATGGTGACATCTTCACCATCTACACCATGAAGATGAGTTACATCTTGTTCTATTGATTCATTATCTTCACTTGCTTGAGAGTTTGATTCCTCTGAATTTTGCAACACCATCATTGGATCTACACTAACCTCCATAGGAATATATTTAATATCATCCACATATTCTGATTCCACTTTGATTTTTGTTTTATATGAGTTTAATAAGTCATCACCTTGCTCTAGAAGTAAGCTTTGACTTTGTAAAACTTCTTGAGCTTTGCGGGCTGTGTCTATAAAATCACAAACTTTTTGCAGCTTTGAACAACATTTAATACAAATATTTTTGGGTAGTTTATCATCTTCATCTACCTAGTAAACAAGTAAAAAAATATTTTAATATAAATGGTGTTATTTAAAAAAAATACTTTTATAATTTCTTAAGAAGCTACTGTTTAAAAATTACATCTATCGTGACTTAGTTATTACGTGAAAATATGATGTGTAGAAGAAAAAAAATATCTGTGTACCTCAATCAATAAATATTTGTTTAGCATATTCTGAAGTAGCATTGCCTCAGCTTCTTGACTGAAGATCATTATAGTAACTTCCTGCTCTTCTGCGCAAAGTCTACAACACCTTTCAAAACTTTCCAAAGACGTCGACATATTTAATAAAGCTCTCACATATTTAACCAATAATTATTTTATGTAATATAGGTTTGTGTCTGTTGAACTTCGAAAATTAACGGAATGTGATTTCACAAATATTTTTTTTACTTTGTTTCTGAATGCATTTGTAACGCATGCGCGTTTAAAGATAGCGTGGTTAAGTTCTGTATACTTCATTTTTATTGATATTTAAAGGTATGATATAGAATCTAATGCGCAAACTCCAAACGTTAACCACTATGAAATGTGCAAGGTATAAAACAAGTCACTGAGGCTCACAGTTTTAATATTTTTAATGAATCCCAAATTGTTTCATTTATTTTTACTACTAATTAAGGCTTGAAATATTTAAATTAAGTACGTTCTACATTATATAACACAAACACAACAATAAATACATCGAAAAGATAGATTAAAAGTAGTAACTATAAATTTTTGAAAGACGAAGAAATTGCCATATACTAGATAGTAAAGTAAGTAAAGTGTTGCCTTTTATATTCACAAATTAGTAACAACTTGACATGAATCAAAAAATCAAACTTGAATCAATAAGGAGGGAACGCAAAAATGTTATTTTTAGAATATTTTAATTTTGTATTATTTAATATTTTAGAAATGTATATCTACAAAATAGTACTTAGATTTTTATTACGGCAATTAAGATTGTATTATAAAAGTGTTTTTATGTTTTTTATAACTGTCTTTTCTATTTTTTTATAAATCATTATTTTTTTAATTGCTATCTTTGTTTTACAGAATTATTAATAAGTTAACTTAAATTTAGTAATAATGTTAAACTTATAAATACTCTAACTAGATTTCCGACTATTAAAAGAATATTCAACAATATCATATGTGAATTACTTACAAAAATAAATAAGACTTTTTTTAACTTTTGAACTTTAAAACGAACAAACATTACATCACGCATTCTGTAGAGACGGCAATGCCGTCTCCATATAGTAAATAGAATGTACTCTGTGGCCGTCTCTACAGCATGCCGACACAGCATGCTGTAATCGTTTTCATTACTCGAAAGGACGCGCACAGAGATTTTTTAGTCGATAGCTAGATGGATTATTCGGGGACTCCCCGAATGCTGTATGACTGAGTTAACGAAAAATGAAACTGAGCTCGAATTTCAGTCTTGATGTAGCTAATTATTAAGAGTTTTAAATTAAACTATTTAACCGGATTGCGTGTATTTAGTATTATACATTTTTGGAAACCCACGTCACAGGTAGACTGAGAGTGAGATGTCATTTGTCTGTCAGTTGACATAATTAATATATCAAACTACCACCAAGGATATCTTAATTGCGTCGCGTACTGTCCTGGATTCCTGCAGAATTCTAGCAGAATGAGGTATCTTGCCCTCTGGTATGATGGGTTTGAGACTTCAAATATTTTACGAGTGGGTCCCAAGTGGTAGAAAGTTTCTAACCGCCCTCTCTATTGAAATTAGGATGGTTTTGTATTTCAATCGAAAGATGTCAATTATTTTTATCTAATATATATATCATATGCTTTGTTACTGATTAGTTTACATTTAAAGGAAAAAAATATCCTCTAGAACATAAGGCAAGAGCCATTAAAAAAATATTGCCTAATCAGGACTTCTAATATAACACTGATTAAAACGTAAAAAAATTTTTCATTTCAAATTACTACTCTAAAATCATTTTCTTCTTTATTTTAATACAAGATCACGTATTCGGTGCCTATATATTCTGTCTCAATTGTTAAATAATTAGGTGTTGATTACTGGGGCCTCAATGTTAATAATTGGAGATTATCACTATTTTTAGGATTTGGAATTATTTTATTTTGACTTTGACGAAGCTTTTCTGGCGAGAAGGTTACTCACTAACCTGCAGAATGAAAGGGGTGCTTTCGAAGGACAGTGAAATTTTACCAGGAAAACCACTCGTTTTGCAGCGATGGGCCGAATTTCAGTCTTGATGTAGCTGATGGCGAAATCAGTATAAATGAAGTTCAGAGTGCAATAAGAGGTTTGAAATGGTGGTACGGCAGCTGGAGCAGGTGGAGTTATTGGTCAGATGATTAAATATGGTAGGCCACGCGTCTTGGACTCGTTCTGGTTTTTGTGCAATTTATGCTGGAAATTAGGGGAGGTCCCAAATGAAAGGGACGAAGGGGAAAGACAAAAGTTTACAGATAGACTGCGTAAGCTATAGGGCTATCAGTTTGATTAGCTTGGGTAGTAAAGTTTATGCTAAAATATTAGAGACACGTGACAGAGTTGAGAGAACGAAATTATGGGAGATACTACCCCTACCCCGGAGACACTACTGGATACAGCGTGAAGCTTAAAAAAAATCTATTTTTGGCTAACTACAAATTTAAAGCAATTTAAATATTGTTACAACAAAAATAACTAAATAAATTGTATTTTTTTAAATATATTTATATCTATAATAAAAAAATATGGTATTTCCTTAAGGTGCCGGTTACTGATGCTTAATAAATAGATTGTAGCCAATGTGACCTTACAAATTTTAATGATATGTAAATGTATCCACTATCGGGCATAATAGTCTCGTAGACCAAAATTAAAAAAATAATAACTTTATAATTAATTATATATAAATAATTTTATATAGAGCCGAAAAATTATATCCTTATAGATTTAGACTCTACTTGTTCTACGAATTTCATGAATTTCATGGAGTTTTGGAGGCATATTATAATCATTGTTACGTTTATAATTAATTAAATTTAAGAGCTTAACGAAGCTTTGTGTTTGTGGCGTTGTTAATGCATCTGAAGGATACTGGATGGGTGGAAACGGACACGGACAGTCGTTAGGTAGGTACGCTGAGCGGGTGAGGTAGGTGAGGCCTGCGGGGCATCGTTCTCGAGACCGGTCCGCGCGGGGTCGGGGGATTGCGGGCGGTGCGCGTGGGCAGGCGGTGCGGGGCGGCGCGGGCGGGACGTCAGTCGCGCACCGAGCGCTATACTACGAATACGTCGGGTGGCGCCGCGCCAGCCCGTAGCGTGCTAGTGTTGTGTCACAGCGGTGGGCCAGGTCGGTTTCGAGATTTATTCGTTCCGACTCAAACATGGCTCTCAACTCGGACGGTGAACAGAAATCGAACCTGGTCCTCCGCGTAGACCAGGATTCTGACTCGGTTTTACAGTCATTATTCGACACAGTGCTCAAGCCCGACTCTAAACGACCGCTACAGGTGCCTCTGCGTATGCGACAGCTTCCAAAGTCGTTCTTTAACCCGCCGTCGACCGGTTCGAAGTCGCCATCTGTTTCTCACTCGCGAGAAAATTCGGCCGATTCGGCTTTTGGATCTTCTTCTGCCACCGGAGCTGCTCCAGTATCACATTCTCGAGCACACTCGTCTCCCGCTAGCTTGCAACAGACTTATGCAGCTGGTCAACAAACACAGCAACCACCTCTACCACATCAACATGCGAAGCAGAGGTCCTATGATGTGGGAACGCACATCCCGGACGATCTTGGCCCTTTACCAGCCGGCTGGGAACAAGCACGTACTCCAGAAGGACAAATATATTATCTCAAGTAAGTTATTTGCACTTAGTTCAACCTATAGTCCGACCTGGAATTGAAATAATTTAAATTTTATAACAAAATATGCATAGTAATTGTGAACTTGATAATAAATAGGTAAGTACTAGTACTACTAGTAGTAACTTATGTTTTTTTCAAAGTACACGTTCTTTATACAATGATTTATAACTTCATGTATAACATATTACAATAGTTGTTTACCATCGCTACAGTTGGTATACTTTCATAGCGTCCAGGCGATAGTCTTTGTCTAGTTACTATTACTTTCTCTGTAGACGGAGGACATAAAGGAAATGATGTTGGGACCATACCAACAGGGACTTGGGGCCGTTGGGGTTGTAAAAAAGATTTGGACTAGTACATCCTCTGTAGACTGGAGGAAAGAAAGGGAATGATGTTGGGACCATACCAACAGGGACTTGGGGCCGTTGGGGTTGTAAAAAAGATTTGGACTAGTACATCCTCTGTAGACTGGAGGAAAGAAAGGGAATGATGTTGGGACCATACCAACAGGGACTTGGGACCGACCGTTGGGATTGTAGAAAGATTTTCACACTCCTAATACTTATACTATTTGCACATTGCGCCTTTGTATAAATGATTTATTACCAAGAATATCTGCTGTAGGTGATGTTATAGGGAATCCCAAACAACCGCGTTGATTATTTTTTATTTACTATTAAGTACCTATTATCGTGTAATAAAACCTTGTTACAGATTTATTATCTCCTAACATGACTTTCTTTATTTATAATTTTATTAATAAAATAAAGGAATGCTCGTTTCACACGAGAAGGAAAAGAACTTGTGAGGTTTCTGTGGTCAACGTATTTACCCCGCTTTGCAATAGCTTATAGTATACCTATACAATAGGTATATATTATATACGGTATGTCCTCATCTATATAAATTATATTTAAGTTACTCGCACTATGGCAATATTACAAGTTTAATTGATTCCTTAAATTATTATTGACTAGTAGCGGCAAACAATTTCGCTTGCGTGACCATTATTGCAAAGCAGAACGTAGTGTCTGGGCACTCCGCTCTACGCTTTCCATCCAAATTCGAGTAACAGCGTGTTTAGTTGCAACTCAACGCAACCGGGTTTCTTGAGTGGACATCGTATTTACAAATTTACAAGCACAGCAATTGTAGTTAAGCGTTACCTCACTGTGCCATCATGGCTTAAATTTTCAATGATTGTTCATACTGAACATTTATTACTAATCGGCATTATTTTTTAGAGTTTAGCTGGACTGTTATCATATGTTTCAGATTTTCAATTTTATTATGATAATGGAAAATGCTTATCATATTAAATACTTTTTGTTAATGATCTATTTAATTGTTTCTTGTAGTTTAGCTGGCCACTATTCCAAATAATAGATCCTTCTCAGGCCTAATTAATAAACGTACAATAAATAAAATTCATTCAAATACCTGCAGTAGTTCTGAAGATGTGTGTTTACAAACCGACAATTTTTTAAATAATTAGAGAACCATATTCTATCGGTGTTTTTACATCCCCCTATATTTTTTTTTCGCAAATATTATCAATGTACAAACACTATTTTGAGAATAAATGAAAGAAGAAACAGTCAAAAAATCACTGTTTTGAATTATCTTTCTATAGATTTCCTCATATGTCTTCAATTTACAGACAGCAATCAGACCATTTTTATTTTTTAAACTATAAGTAACTTTCATTTAAATTGTTATTACAAGGAACGTAGTTTTAATTTAGACTATTAAATTACTATTACCATTACTTAACCTAATGTATTTATGCAATATGAGTTCCGAAATTTTTAATTATACTTAGCTTAAAAATTTTATTTTTTAATAAAAAGAAAATAGTAAACTTAATATTTAATTTAAAATAGAAGTTATGTAAAGCTAATATTATAATATAGTTTGGCATGACTGATAAAATGTGAGGCCCGCCATTTTAAAATCTTATAAACTAAAACTTGTCATAATTGTCATTCTCTATCTTAAAAAACATTGTCGTCATGGGCTATCTTATCGCAATCGTAATCTTACCTTTCGTCAGAGAGTACTTTATGATAACTTTTCATAAACTGTGTTAAAATGAATCATGAGGAAAATGAGGTAAACCTGTACTTTTTATGTCCTACGGGCTAAAAGTTAAATAAGTGTACCATACGCGGCTTCGCCCGTACGGATTACATGTGTACTACTATCTCGTTATTTGATATTATCGACCTATCCTCTATTATAATACCCATTATTATAAAGAGGGAAAAGGAACATTGACGTCATTAACGAGTTACCAGAAACTACTTTCGAGTGAATAGATTCTATTTAAAGCTTCATTAAAAGATTATACTATTACGAATATTCACTACCATTTTACAATTTAATCTATAATCTGTTACGGCTGCAAACCTGGCGCCACTGCCATTATTATTAGGTTGCGTTTTACTTCTGTAGTCTAGTATCGTATGGCTTAACGTGGGCGAAAGTGGGCTTCTGTTGTTTTAGCTTCTAATATTAATTCAAATAACATTTATAAATTGCAAGTTACACTTGTACTAGTATTATTTTTAATGTCCTTTGTAGAGTTCCTGTATTTTCATATCGTTATTAATTATTTAAGTGAACTATAGTATCTAAGTAACAAGATATAAATTATGATAATGATGTCTGTAAATCTCATGTCACATAATAAGCAGCGTGATTGTAGACCTGTAATAATCTCGTTTGTTTGGTAACAGAGGTAGTTACACGCCGGGCCGTCCCTATCACCGGTGGACAGCAGCCAATGCTACATCAAAGCTTTTGCCACCTCGTAAATAAACTCTACCAATGAAATAAGCATACTTGTACACTGTATAATAATAATGTTATCATAAACTGTCAACTTATTTATCAAGAATAATTATTAATATTCTTTGTTTATTATTAAGATTCTATTTTAATTTTAAAATTTAAAATATAAAAAAGGCATCAGTTACTTTTTCTTTTTATCAAACATTCAATATTATAAAATAAAGTGTATATTTTAACTTTTTTGGGTTAAAATCTTAAAAGTATATACATAAATATGAATGTAGACCGACAATATGTTGGCGCTGGTCGCTATACTAGCACATCGTCTGCATAAAGCAAGAGGTAGGCCGTTGCAAGCGGGGCGTTTCTTCCGCGTTGACAAATAGACGTGCACATCGTTTCTTAATTGCAAGTTGGGTCGGTGTTTTATAAGCTCCATAACGGCCCGTGTGTCTCGTATGCGAAATGTTTGCTTTAATTATTATTGGAATGGAGGGTAATTCTCTGTGGTTTTGTTCGGCTAGACTTGGCGATGTTCCGAAATGGGTAGCGATGCAAATTGCCTTGGCGGTGGCCCAACACGGCGCTATCAGCTCGGTAGCTTTAGCATGGCACCTTACCGTATACCTTTACTTAGCAATACCTCATAACAGAAATTTTTGTCAATGTTGCTTTTATATGATATATAAATTTTATTTTAAAACTTACCTAAATATGCTATATGCTATTATTGCTATTATTATTATAAAAGTATATATTATAAAATATATGTACGTACAATGTACATGTTATATGTTATAACATCTTTAGTAAACAATGATAAATTACCTGTAGTGATTCGACACCGTATAATATTTCCTTTAAAGTGTCGTCTCTTGAATTGTTAATCAGTGAAACTTCTGCTTCTGAATACAGATACATACATACTTATTTCGAAAAAGAGTTGTTAAGTTCATTCAACTCTATTTTATTTGAATTTAGTTACCTTCTTGGTGGCAAAGAATAGTAGAAAAGCTGTTTTAAATTTGAAAATAATTTCTGGTTTGTCTTTAATTTATGTATGGTATTTATGTGGTACAGTATATATTTTTTTATTTAATACTTCATAGTAGGTAATTCATCTGAATCTTCTTATTTTAAAAACTTTTTTTTAATATTAAAAAAATATTTCTTTTAGTAGAGGTAAAACTACTAGTTCCAAGAAGGATTGTATAGTAGTCATATGCAGTGCAAGTCAACTTATCGCAGTGTATTCAAAGCGATAACGTTTGAAATACAGCATACTATCGCCTTCTCAGAAATTTGTCCGCCTTGCGTCCGTCGCGACAGGTAGCTAACGGAACTCTACGACAATAAGATTCTACAAAGTAACAATACACTCAATATTACATGTTATCCTATACTTTATTGCATATTATCCTGGTTATTATTGGTACAAGTGCATTAAGAAATAATAACATAAATTTATATAAATTGTGCCAACCCAGTTCTGAAAATAAAATATTTGAAATTATTTAGGTAGTTTATATAAATTATTGAACGTCAACCATACATAGTAAATATGATTTTTCACATATATCTCGTGACATTGTTTATTTATTTATTTTTCTTTATTTGTGTAATTCTAACAGTTTAAAGAGTATCTGCAACAATAATTGATGTACGTAATAAAAGAATTACGATTACTCAAATCATTCCAGATAAAATTCGATAAGTTTCATTCAAATTTCTTTAAAAATAAAATTATCAGGTCAGTCTTTCTTATCGTATCGACCATTGTACAGTTTGTAATCTATACTAAATAATCGCTTAAAGTTCTGGCTTGGTTATATTAAGCCTGAATTACCAGTATAAAAAATATAATAGGAAATAAGAATAGCAAATATTGTATATTGTAGATACACTTATTAATATAACAATTTAACTTTTTGAGAAATCTTGTAAAAATTTCTCTAGCCAAATGATGAATTCTAAGAACGTATGGTTTAGTGGCTAGAGCGCTTGAACGGTTTCCATAGACGCACGCTCAAATGCCACAACGTTCAAATTAAAAAAAAAATATTTTCCATTTTTAAGTGTGGAATAACACTTTAAAATTATAAAAACTTGTGTCAACAAAATTATATTTATTGTTATATTTTAATCTTAATACATCCTTTTGAGTGAACGATAGTGTTAAGTGTTATTCTTAACAACTTAACTATAGCTCTTAAATCAACGATATAGAACACATATTTATTTAGAGCGCCGGCAACAAAAACAAGGTACTCAGTTTCCACGCTCTGATAATTGGATGTTGGCTCTAGACATCGTCTTTATCGGAATCAATCAGAAACTATTGGGTATTAGGAATTGTGAACGAACATAGTATTTTTAAAAATTAAAACCAAAATTAATTTGATGAAATGGTAAATATTTGTATTTTATGTTATAGTCAAAAACTATAAATGAAAATATTTACATTATTTTTATTATTTCTTCAAGTTTCAAGTTTGTATTTGAGCTCATCATTTACACGCAATGACTGAGAGTTGTACATATCTCCAAACGGGTGAAATGTTTGCATTTAAAAAAATATTTTGTTTTCTTTCCCCGATTAGAAAGCGCGACGTCGTATACTTACCGACATCTAATTCTAATTACTTGGTGAAAAATTGACAACAAAGTTTTTAACATTACAAAAAAAAATGGACTTACTTTTTTTTATAAAATACAATAGGTGCTGGGAGGTGTATACTATTATGTTAATTGTATATTTATGTGATAACTTATTTAAAATGAAATATATTTGTAAGAAAAGAGCATAGCGTCTCTATTCTTCATAGTTTAGTACTAATTATATGAAATACCGTGCCTAATTTCATATAAGTATTTCTACCTCCAGTTGACTTTAAGTCACTCTTGTTCATTTCTTCAAGGGTACAGCTTTGTTCGTGAAGTCCAACAATATAGTGCCTTGTGGACACAGATGTTTTTCATCGACTTGTGTCATCGGTATAAATGAATTCCAATAATATATGTGATCACAAAGATGTTTGTAAAGATTATGCATGAGGAATATTGAGACCACACTAGTAGAATGTTACATTATGTCTGCGACTTACGAGGCACAATTTTGTAAATTAAATTGTGAAAAAGTAGTAAATGACTTTTTTTTAAACTTTTATACTTTCAGATTTACTTGACCCTATAATAACAAATTAACAAAATTTTCATGAAATTGATGATAATTGAACCTAGCAAGTACAAACCTCCATGTTATATGCTGGGAGTATTGCCATGCCTAATTGTGAGATCAAAAGGGGTCAAGTGTGTACATTGACGGGCGCCTTAGGCCCAACGTCATCTTCTGTTACAATTTTAAATATGATCACGATGACGCAATTTTAGTATCAAACAAAAAGAAAAATCTATATTTTTTAAAGTTTCATTTCAATTTTAATGTCTTACAATTACAAACTACAATAGTTACTATATGTTTTTTCATTACATTCGATTGTTATTCTGATAAGGGTACATCATTTAAATGTAATGTTGATTAGAAGTTAAAAAAATATAAAATTTACCTACAAAATTAAAATCAATCAATATAGACAGAAGATATACTAATGAAGATATAATGAATGTGGAAAATGAATGGAATGGATTTGTTTGGCGCTTTGTTCTTTCTGGTTACCCCTTTGGGGATAAAGCGTGAGGCAAAAAGCTTTTGTTTGGTGATGGTATAATTTGTTTGATAAAACTAAATACATAACAGTTGAATTGATGCTGTCATCGCGCAGGGGCACAAGCGTGTGACTGTAAACACGACAGTTTTGCGTTTGATTCTCCATTGCCACTCAAGAACGTCGTCAAGAATTCGGCCGAAAGTAATGAACGGAAGTGTTAATGGGAAATGGATCTTAACACTGAGTTCCCTGATTCCCCCTGCCTACCCT
Organism: Heliconius melpomene rosina; assembly: GCF_056956725.1. Classification (NCBI taxonomy): domain Eukaryota; kingdom Metazoa; phylum Arthropoda; class Insecta; order Lepidoptera; family Nymphalidae; genus Heliconius; species Heliconius melpomene. Next base: position 10,976,594 of record NC_140398.1, read on the forward strand.
ACATTGTGCGGGTTTTTTTTTTAAAAGGCAAGGGAACGAGGTATCACGTGTTGAGTGGCAGAACTCAACGCCGGCTTTTTGCCTTGGTGGCAACGCGACGACATGAAAATATTAATACATAATAATTCATTCCACGATTAGGGATCCAACCCACAACCGTTCGGTACACCTGTCACCTTTGTGCCCCTGTGTCACGACGGCCTCAATAACTATTATATAAGTACTCAGTATTTTTTGATATATCAATTTATTCATTGTTTTTTGTTAGACTTCTTGCGTGTGAATTACATATAACGTTCACTAGTGCATTCGTATTAAAAAAATGACGCTGTCGCATTTATCTTGATTTTAACAGAAAAGTTAATGAATCATTTCCGATTGAATGGACATGTTATGACTGTATGCATGTCCTTAATTTCACAGATAGAATGATCTTAAATTTGCTTCCAAAAATTGGGGTTTCATGCAACACGCACATATTTTGGAATCACACAAGAAGGTATTTCTAATTTATGTCTAAGTTATGTTGGCCGATGGTGATAATTTTATAAAAAATATTAATGACAATTTTTAATATTAGTAAAAAAAATATTTAATATATTATTTTATCCTTCCATTATCTTATGTTTTGTGAATACATACATAGGTACATATGTTCTGGCAACACTAATAAACGTGAAAAGGAACAAAAAATGGACATCGGGCAGTATTAGTCAAAGAGAGGTGCACAAGTTTTCGTCGTTAACGGCGCCTCGTTCTCGTCTTGTTTACGTCTAATTTTGGCGCGAGCGCCGCGACGCTCGCCCCCGCGCCTACCGCGCCTGCCCATTGAACACTACGCATGCGGTTATTTCGGCATGGCGAACCCGAGCCACACTCGCGCCCCACGTCAAATTGTATACAGACTTTTAGACAGAATCTATGGAATATAAAAATATGACATTGATTGCTTATAGATGATATATATTACCAATCTCGTTAATTTTAAATATCGGCATTTAAAATTTAATTTACTGGTAACACAATGGTGTTACCAGTAAATTAATTTTGTAAATGTATGATATTGATCATATTGGATTTTCGTTACATCATCTGTCAACATTTATATTTGAATAGAAAAGATGTTTTCTTAGTTCATTGTTTTTAAAAGTGATACTTATTTGACAAATGAACACTATCACATTTTTTATTTTTAATAATAAATGAAAATATAATGTCTATTGGGCCCATTTTTCACCTTCGGGCGGACTTAACAAGATTGCCTCCTGTGATGTTGCCGCAAGTTGCCTCCGAGGCTTGATTCATTTTCTCAGAATCGACCCCACGAGAGCTCCCCCCGCTACCCGGCCTCGGCAATCACCTCTCCATCAGGACGTTCTTTATGTCTGTATGCTAAAGTCCAAACTGTATCGTCGCGTCTTATTGCTATCGAGTATCGACATCGCTCATCTTGTACTTCTAATATTATTATAAATTTTGTTTGTCCTTTTTTTAGAATCATTGTATCTATGTAATCAAATTAAAAGAAAGTAATGTGTTCATGAATAATGTATGTTTAAACATAATTCTTGTGTAGGTACTATTTTGTTTTAAAAAAGGTTTGAATAACAATAAAAAAATGTAAGCTACATATCTGCTTAAAATAAAATCCAATTCATTATTTATATCGATAAATTATGTTCGGCGCCTCCCTACAAGTGCACTGTCAGGTTGTGTTGGGCTTATTTTATTTTATTTGGTACACCTGAGTTGTTAGTAACAAAGGGATTGATTTTTTTCCCGGGTCTACCTCGGCCTTTAAACGTCTTGCCGCATTCTTAGAACCTCTAGCAATCATTTTATAATCTCCCATATCCATATGTACACTACCTTTTTCTTGATATATCATCATTTTCATTTAATAATTTATCTTAACAATGCTTATATTTAATATATATATATATATATATATATATATATATATATATATATATATATATATATATATATATATATATATTTTACTAATTTGTTACTTTTTGTGATGTATAAAAACTGACATTAAGTTTAATATTTCTTTGAAAGTTCGCTGTGGTTGTTTCATGAACAATATAAAACTCATCGTGACCCGACCTTGATATATTATAATATACATATAATGTGGTGCTTACAATTGTACTTTGCGCAAACGATATTTAAATTATTACAAGTGACATTTTGCACCTCGAAGTTGTAATCAGATACACCTACACATTTTTGCAAATATCATTTAGTTGCCTCAGTGTGTTGTTCTTATGTTGTATTCCTTACTCAGCAATCACTTGAAATTACTATAATTATATAGGTATTATCTGTAGGGTAGGTTTATCTAAAACACTAAGCTTATTTAGAAAGGCATAAAGGTAAACCAGTCGTGCAAGCTTGTGGAAATGCCCCGCTGCATTGCCTTGCGAAACTGTTTTGTTTCTTCGGTAAACAGGAAAATGGATCTTTTAAATGATGATAAATCTATAAATTTTTGTTGTCGTCATTAAAAATATAATATATTGACGTATGTAATATTTATATGTTTAAAAGGAAAAGTACTTAGTATTAATTTCTTTTTAACTATACAATATATTTTATAACTAGTTGTAAAACTATAGCATTCATTTTTATATTTATTAAAATATATATGTATATCTATGTACTTTATATATATTTTGAAGATTACATATTAAAACACAGGTTTAGATTCACATGCATATAACTAGTGTTCAAGTCAGGTTGTCGCGGGCAGAAAAAGATGTTGAAACGAATCTAGCGGTGAGTATAATGATGGCGATGCGGAGGAGCAAGCGGGACAAAGCGTTTGTCCACAAGAAGGAACGAGACATGCATATAAACAGTCAGGTCCAAAGTCCGCGGCCGCAGCAGGACAGTAGCCTCGACGATGCAACTCGTATTGCACTTACTCCCTCTAGTTTAAAGCCAGTTGTTTCTTCGTCTATCGGATTTTTCTATATATTCAATAACAGTCGGCATGATGTGGTATATTACGATGTTTATTATCACAAAGTTATTGGCTGTCTAGACTGGACGACAAAAAGTATATCCGTAGAGCTAACTGTTCAGTTCCTGGCAAGTCGCGAATCCGGTGCAGCAGTACCCAACAAGTGGTCGCGACCATTAGAACTTCCTGTGCGTTTGCTTCACTGAATGGGCGCACTATCCGCAACCTGGCTAGTGGAAGCCATATGAATGAGTAACGTAATGCACAGTGAATTATTCGTGCCAGACCGGCTTCCGTTGGCGCCGGACATATGCTCCGTGTTCTGCCTTTTTCTGATTAATGTCTAATTATAGGGCAAGAGTTGATGTACGAGTCATTTTAATATGAAGGTAAACATCAGTACCAGCAGTAGCAGCAGCGGTAGTCCTCTATTTTATTAAAGTATAACATTTATAATACATTTTATTCACATATTATGTAAAAATGAAATGACCAGAAACTGAGCAATATTATATATTTTTAATAATACTAATCTAAAAGTTTATTTACAATACAAGTAAAGAAAGAAGAGAAAAAGAAGTGAAACCACATAATCATCTTATTTTTTTAAATCAGCAGCACATAGTAGTATCTACCTTTATATAATGCGCCAAATTCTAAATAGTTTAAAGCGTAAAAATAATAATTTTATAAATCTTAAATAAATTGAAATATAGAGTCATAATCAAGAAACGACCTTAAAACCGGTCGAAAAATAGTATATTCGCAATATTCATTTTGGAAACCGGCTGCTGGTGAATTTAATGATAACACATTTAGTTGACCCGGATGTTCTGTACGGGGTATTAAGCCGACTTAAAGACAGGTCACGACGCTCTGTCATCCTTGTCTCACGCCGGTTGTGCCTTTGATATTTAGCGTTTAATCTCAGGGCTGAACGGTGACTTGCTGTAAGCAGTAAATATATGACTATAATCTAAAGTATTACTTTTAAAACATTTAAAGAGTTTTATTTGTTCTCATAGTTTGCTATCGGTTTTAGTGATTAAGAAGTGTGCCCAACTTATTTCAGATAACGCAAGTATGTTATCTGGTTACTTTCTAAAGTTAGATGAAAAAACATGTTGTTAACCTCTGGCAGCGAATGGGAGACCGCCTAGCCACAAGGCCGCCAAGTCCGCCACCCGCTCTACTACCTTGCGATCACTACTCAGAATAACATAGAAATGATATGTAGGCGTATTGATTGTGTTAATATAAATCTGTGTACACGCCATGTAACCTCAATCGTGTTAACAGCGAATTCCCTAAATTGCCAGAATTCTTCTTATTTAGTTGGTTATTGATACAATGAGTCTCAATATAATATAACACAAAGCGGTGTTGAGTTACGGCACTCAATGTCTCAAAAATTGGGGAACGGGGTGTCTTAACACTAACTATTAATGCTCTGCTGTCTCCTGCTACATGCGGGATAGAGCGTGAAGCTGCAGCTAAAAAACGAACACAATCCGTCGTTGTTAGGTAATAAACTATACTTTCTAAGTTGCCAAAATCAGTAATATAAGTACTGCAGCTGTGTATGTAATTATGTTTGTTTTGCTATTTTATTATCTAGTCTGTAATTGTCAACCTAACTGTCATTTCATACCCTATATACAGATAAAAAAAATCGGTCCTATTACTTTGAAATAAGCATAAATGCAAACGTAAAAGATTTTCTCATATATCTTCCAAGTACAGATATCTATCAGTAATATTTTTATTATTTGTATACATTTACTATACACAAGTCTTAAAATTATACGCTCTACAGTATTGTGATATAATAATTTACTTTGCAAAGTTATACGTAACTCTATATCTAAACTGTAAAAATCTTTAATGTAATACTTAGAAATTAAATTTACGGCATTTTGAAAGTGTTTCAAAACGCGTTCATGTATTGATATCCCAGAGTAGTAGATATAAATAAATCAATCGATCCTTTGTCGCAAGCGAAAACGATCTGGCGCCATCCTCCTGTAGACATAACCTTTGTTTATTACCATTTAATATGTCTGTAATATCACTTAGATAAGTAAAATACACTAATATTATTTTAAACAAATTAATACGATTTTTTATCTTTGTATTGATATTAATACAATCAAAAATAAGTAACATTCAGAAATATAGTTCAAAAGATTGATCAAACTGAATAATACTATATATAAGTATTTATTAAAATAAATCTATATTAAATAAGTACAGTTTGGCTGAAACAGTGGATCCCGTAATAAAATCATCGGCCGGAAGTAGATGCGTCACGCGGGCATTTTCGTCCACATGTGTTTGTGTGGGTAGCTGATGTGCACACACTAATAGTTTGCGTATGAGAAATAAAACATATAATACTTAATTTTACAAGAATATCTTGCATCTAAATATATGTTTTAACAAAACATGAATTATGTAGTATTTCAAACAATTTAGTGTCCATAGAAATTAATTAAGTTTTTGTTGTTTGGTGTTACCCATTGCTCTCGTTTGTACTGTGTTACTGATTACTTGTGTGCGTTTATTTACGTACGCGAGCGCCGACTCGTCCGAGATTCAAATTTAGAACACCGACTCCGCCATGTTGCTTTCGGTGAAAAACCTACGATCCATGTCGTTGAAGTTGTGAGAGCATCACTTAAAAAATAAATTATATGATCAATTATACTAATAAAATATGTGGACTTTTGATTAAACCCAATAGTAGAATTATTATAATTTTCAGCTTCTTTCGCAATCACAGATGATATTTAAAATTCTTAATTTAAATTTTGTAATTGTAGTTTTTGTTTATTAGAATATAGTTCAAGCATGATCTTCAATGCTGTTAGCGTAAATAAATTTTGCTGGTTAGTAAAGCGTACTCATGTGAATGAATGAGTCATAGTCAGAATTGGTCCATTTATCCGGCAGATTGTTACGAAGTAGGTACTATTATCCTCCGTTCAAATATCTATCTCATCAATTAAAAAGGTTTAATTTATTGAATATTTTAAATTTCGTTCTTTATCAGAAGAATATATAATATGCTTAACAAAAACTTTAAAATAATTTATAATAAATGGTCTAAATTATTATTATAATAACCTTCCCATTCTATGCGATATTAAATCAATTAAACTTTTGTTACTATTTGAAATTAATTATTTAACATCTTAGCAAAGGTTTTACAATATTAAAGCTCAAAGACTATTGTTAAAAACTAAATTTGCAAATTTTATCCTGATTATAATATTTTCCGGGATTCAATTATATGTGCAGTAACCGCGCAATTTATTTGGTTACGCAATCAAACTGAAGAATAAATAACCTGCGCCGTTCGAGGTTACTCGGTGGTCTCAGAGTTGTGGTTTAGTGTAGGTATTGGGAGTCATATGTAAAAGGGGGAAAATTACGTTTGAAACGAATGAGGATGTGCGTCCGACGTGACGTGCATCCGCCGCTGCTCGTAGGAACGATCGCCATCTTAGGAGCGATCAGTAGGTCAGGTGCACATTTTACTGCTTTTAATTATGTCCTGTCTATTATTGTATCTTGTTACAAGGTGTTCTTATAACGAGTTTATTGAAGGGCTTACAATTATTTATTAACTAAATGACAATATAATTGTATATTTGGTAGAATAAGGCAAGCGTATGAACAATAATTGTGATAAAATTAAAAATTGTTTTTTTTAATAATAAAAGCTATAAATGTTTTCCTAATAGGTATATCTGTTGAGCTTTGGATGCAACATTGATAATTTAATTTGTATTCTTAACAGCTGTTGGTTGTTAAATACTATTGGTTGTCAGATTCGATTTATTAGTTAGAAAGTATATACAATAAACATTTATACATCTAAAGGTTTTTTTTTGTTTCAAAGTACACCTAGTGGTGTTTAAGCTATCGAGAAACTGCAAGCGCTATTGTGTAAAAGTAGAAGGCCTTCGCGAGAGAAAGACATTTTGTTTCTCAATACTACTTGTCACCTGGTGATTGTTCACCAACTCTATTTATATTATAATTTTACTACGTATGTATGACATCCTATTTGCATATTCTTGTGTGTTATAATAAACCACCTTCGAGGAACTTTCTAAACATTATATTGTAATGTTGGGAAATATCACATGTATATACAAAATCTATACCTTTTAAGAGATTTATGTATATGGCAAAGTAATAACATAACATTTTTTGTTAATCAAATGTATAGTGAAAGAAAATAATTTATTAAAACGGAATTATATTACTTAAAGATATTAAAATTCTATTTATGGATAAATCTTTTATTCTCAGAAAAGTGACTTTTTCAAGTGTCATAATTTATAAGTAATAAGTGTGCTCAGGCGCAAGCTTGTATAACGCTGTTATGCAACGGCGTCGGTGCGAGCGCCGCGCGCCGCGTCGGCAGGCTGAGCTGTAATTACACACGTTGCGGTGTACCAATCTCTCCCCGCACCCCCTATTTTCTGTACTTCTAATACAAGTAATATAATAATAAATGTTTTATTTCATAAGAGATGCCATAGTGAAATACATTAGACAATATATTCTAAATAGATGTTACTTAAAAAAACTATAACAATTTGATCTGGTAATGTCCTTTTTTTTTTTATAAATACAACGAGCGAATCTAGCGAGTGTTGGCACGCGAAGCGGATAGTGGGCAAAGGTAGTAGGATGATAGCGTTTATTTCTTGAATGAAACTTTCACATAAATGTAAAAGTGACTAAAATATTTGAATATTCAAACGAATAAAAATGACGCGTTAGTGAAATAAAAGTAATATAACTTACTTTAACTATAAGAGGCCATCATGAAATAGTGGTACAAGCATATGACTCAAGAGGCGTAGGTTCCATCCATTCTCGGCGCAATGAAATATTTAATATTTTAATTACCTCACTCTTGTAACAATACTAACGACGACGCGGCGTTGATTTCCACCATTATCACATAGTGCATTCGGAATTCGGCGTGGGCAACAGTGTTTTAACAAGTTCTCTACTAACTAAGTTCTCTCCCGAACTATATACGGTATACAGCGTAGAGCTGAAAAAGAACCCTTATCTATACTTTTAACTGTGATTTATTAATACCGAAGCAAAGTTGACAGTATTTATGTCCATCGTGAACTTGTTATTTATCTAATAAAACAATAACAGGCACATTGCAGGTGCGCTAACTCATTTCACAGTAAGTACAGTTTGTTAGCGCGACATCGACAACAGCTGATACGGCGGCCAAGTTCATTAACGCCCCGAGCAAATCGATTCATCGTGGTCATGCCCTCGGCCGCTTTCCATTGCTAAATCATTTCCTTATCTCTGCTTTTTGTTACCTATATCACAAACTATTCTTTATTTTTATTTGTAATAGTTTTCGCTAAAAATGCTTTCTCTCTTTTTTAATATTTTTCTTTTGGCTCATCTATATATATAAAATCCAAAGGTCACTCACTCATCACGAAAACTCAGAAACTACAAGTGCTAGGCATCTCAAATGTTGCATAGGAGTTACTTATAGGACGTAGGTGCTCGCTAAGACGGGAATTTGCAATATTCGACTTCTAAGCGGTTGTTTTTGGAGTCGAAAGTTTGTATGAAACTTCCTTACTACAAATGCTAGGAGTCTGAAATTTTGCATAGACGTCACTAGGACGTAGTCATGGAGACAGAAATTAATAATAACATAGTTCACGCGGGTGAAACCGTGAGCGGGCCGCTAGTAAAATATATAGAAAGGAAGGTTTAGTTTTATTTATTTTTGATTATTAAAAATTATTCTTAGCATATGTACATGTCACAAAGATGTTTAGATTTTCCTACATACAAGAAGTTAAAATGGAAGGTTTATTGAAAACATAACTTATAGCTTTTAAGAAAAGGGCAGTTAATTCACTTATTGACTATGTCCTATTGAAACGATGAAAGTAAAAGAACCATTCATCACGGCGCAGTGAGTGCTTGTTCACTTCACTAGGTCGCCAGCGCAAACGCCGCGTCCGGTTTACCTACAAATTGGTCACATCGACCGCTAAGTAGGGAGGCACGGCTCACATCATGTCTGTTACCAACGGCCTTATAATTGTAGTGCCTGCGTGTACCCAACACGACCTTACCACCGTAGGCCTGATCGGCTTTTGCAAAATGGACACTTGCTGTACATATTTGTATGAAAAGTTGCTTGTTCCGGTTAAAATATGTAGTCCATACATATAAATCTTAATTTCGAATATGATTTAAGGATCGAAATTAATTGCGCTTGTCTTGGCTCTAATAGAAATATTTATTTTCATAGAAAATTTAGATTAGATTTAGATTCATTAATAAATTACAATTATTGAGAGGCCCCTTGGACGTGTTAAATACGCGTTGCCACACCACCACTATATACAGAAGTATATAGTCGAACACATTGTAGTATGTTTTATATATATTTTTTTAATTTAATGTATATTAATATTTTGCACTATTTCACTATACCAACTATAACTCAAATTTACTCCGTTTTCAAAGTCCGCCCAATTTTCGTAAAAAGGGTACAAATTTTTCATCATTACACATCAATTTATACAATACATGTTAATCTATATTACAATAGACTAAATATGACAAATATTAGTTTAGATATTTTTTCATTATATCATTTAATTGTGAGGAATTTAGAATATTAATTAAAATAACAACTATTTTAACAAAAAAAACTAATCTAGTGTCAATGCTTCATTGACAACTCTTGATTTGGTGTAAACTAGCTTGATGTTCCATAACTGGTTATTGTAATACTTGTTTATTTGGTGAAAGCTTGGAAATTCATCGAATTTTACTGTACCTGTACAACAACCGAAAAGTCTATTAGATATATTATTTCATATTTTTGCCGTTGACTCATTATACTTAGTATTTGTTAAAGATCTTATATTACAAATGACGGAAGTATCTATAGTGTTTTACACTACATGTGTCTTGGTAACAGCCGAAGGTTATCACGAATCTTTTTATTTATTGGCTCGTTTACCTTATTTAATGATTATTTGCGGAACATATTGATACTGTAAAGTAATATACAATTTTATTATTTTTTTTCTTTTAAAAAAAATATGCGTCGATTTGATTGAATGTAATACATTTTGTACAATACCTTATTAGTTTTAAACGAAAAATTATGTGATTTTTCTGAGCAAATAGAGGTCTACATATAAACTACTATCCTAATTAGCGTCATGTAAATCGTTCAGCCTTTTATGCTAACGGAAATGACAAAAAATAACATTAAGAATACTTTTATTTTTACCAGTAGTAGGAACGGAGTGTCTAACTCTAGGTTCCGAGGTTCCCTCTGCCTACCCCGTTATTTGCGGGAAACAGCGTGAAGCTAAAACAATAAATAAATGAAAGTATAGCTAGTACTAGTGTTCTATTTTATCTAATCATTTTAATGTTTGTAAGTTATTTTAATAAATTCGTTTGGTTTCTTACAGCCACATTACAAAAACAACGACATGGGAGGATCCGCGCAAGACGTTAGCCGCGCAAACTGTAGCAAGCAGTGCCCAGCACCAGAGCGCAGAGACACTGCTCACACCAGCGGCCGCACCGGCCATAGCTGCTGTAACGACAGGTACCTACTTTGAAATGACATTTTATTTTATAATAAAAGAGATATCATAAATACTGACAAATTATATATTTATGAAAATTATTATATCGATGAGTTTATTTCAAAAACTAACAAAAAAGATAGTCCGCTCACTTTTTATAAATGTAACCAGTAAAAAGATTATATAAAAAATACGTTTGTTTAATAAGATTAGAAATTATTAATGTTGAATAGCAAGCAAGGAGTCATTTACTGAAATAAGCGTTAGAAGCGTACGGTAAGTTTATTACATTTTAGAAGCAAACATTACTCGGACTTCGGTGCGACGTTTAAAATTATCATGGAACTAAAATAAAAACAAGTAAATAACCCGAATTCTAAAACTGATTTTATGACGGGAATTAACGCGTTGTTTCCGTCGGTCGATGCGAGACGAGCGTTGAAAGGTGTTCGGAAAATACATTGGTGTGTCGGCGCCAGCGCAGCGGCCCTGGCGGCGCCTCTTGCGACACGTTCGTTTTGATATGGTATATATCTATAGACCACCTAATTCTTTTCATCTTTGCATTGTATTTTTTTTTACTATAGTAAACGGTCTAGCAGTGCACGATGCTATATGCGTATGTTGACGATATCGTTCTGTTTTGAGTTATAAAATAAATCAAAATTTTTATCTTGGTATATTTATAAGGATATCAGGCATTTATTTCTTTCTAATATATTTTAATTTGTAATCAATACTTAAAAAAAATAAGTCCGCTTTAGCAGCTGTTTGGCAAGAAATCTTTTCTATTTATAATCAAACGCTAAGTAAACCTCATAGATAAAATATTTATTATTTTGAAACTGAAGAAAACGTAGAACGTCGTACAAATGTATTATGATATGAATTTTTGGCAGGGTAAAATCGAAAACAGTTTATATTTTCAAAACACAATTCAATACGAAAATATAAACTTTGATTACAAAAACCTTATTTGACGTTTTTTTATATGCCAAGATAATTATTTAATTATATTGTACATATAATATTGAAAACAGAATAATATTAGAAACAGCAAGGACATTGGCCAAATCGAAGTTAACGTAGAGTCACGTGTAGAGACACATTTATGCATTGTCTCATGATAGTTGCTTTCCGTACGTGCTCTAGTCACGTTCCGTGGTAATGCACACCTCTGACGACTCTAAATGGAGCAAGTTGCAGGCTGAAGATGCTCTTATCTCAGATTTATTAGAGGCGCAAACAAGCCCACTATGTAGATCACCTGACAAACGAATACTGTTTTTATACCACATTCCTTCTTATAATCTGATGTCGCGATAATATATTGCTTCTCAAATATAAAATAGTTTTCAAATGATGCATTACATTTTCATGCTAAAAGTCTAATATTCCCCAATTTTGAGATTTTAATTTGAATTTCTAATAACTTATTTGTAAATATGGATTCTGAGCACGTATTTTTTGTTAGGTATATTATTAAACACTAGTATGTGTTTAATAAAATTAAATGTAGTAATAGTAAATAATAGGTAGGGTTAATAATACGTGATATAGTTCCTATTTCTGAATTTAATTTCATTATACACACTATGTTACTTATTTAAATTGTATTAATTTTCTTCATGGTGTAAATAGCATACTACCAAAAAACAATAAATCCGGTTCATCGTTTATTTTTTTGTACGATAGGTTTCGTAAAATGTTTGTTCACTTACATATAGATAGCACAGTCGTGAAATGGTCAGAAAGTAGAGAACAAACTGAATTACCCAAATTTAAAAGCTGTTTAAATCTAAAATGTATCGATGATAAAAGTTGAAATATGAACATTATAATGTATATGAATTATATAACTGGCGTTGTTTATGAATGGCCGTCCATTTGTTACGTGTCGCATACCTCGTGAGCCCGAGATGAGCATGAATGTGCGAGGGTGAGTTGGCGTTGCATCCGTTGCATGGTGATTCATTTTATTCTCCGTATGAATTGGCCAAACGAAATGGTACGGCTCGATGTGAAAATGCTGTTTATAGTACATTGAAAACATTACGGAGAAATGTTTTGCAGCCATTGGAGTTTGTGTCAATTAAAAACCTATGCTTTTCTTTGAATACGTTTTTCTGGATACAAGCACACAATGGCGTCTCACACTGCTTGACACTACGCTACAAACTTCTCAGAATAAACCCGGTGACCTTCTATCATGACCATTCCATTTCCATCCACTTAAACGATAATATGCGCACTTGTTTCGTACCTACCACCTGCTGGCTTGCAACTAGTCGCTGTTGAGAGAATAAAAACTCGTTTGCTTTTAAGTAAATTCATTTAAATTTATTTCAATATATTCAAACGCGTCTAATTAATTTCAGCAGCGAAGAGTACAAGCACTAATACGACGACAGATCCTCTCGGGCCGTTGCCGGACGGCTGGGAACAGGCAACGACACCGGAGGGAGAAATATACTTTATCAATCACGCGGCTCGGACGACATCCTGGTTCGATCCAAGGATACGTAAGTTTATAATTTTTTACAGAGTACACAAGACCTCAATTGAGTTCTACAGTGTGTTAAAAAATTATGTTTTTCTATTTCCAGCGCAACACTTACAACGTACTCCAGCGGGGAGCGGCGCCGCGGGCGGAGGCTGGGCTAATGCCTCAATACAGGCTTGCCAGCAAAAATTGAGATTGCAGTCACTACAGTTAGAACGAGAAAGACTTAAACAACGCCAGCAGGAGATACTACTCCAGGTTAGTACTATAGGCCACTTACAAATAAGTACATACACGTATAGTTAGAAGAATTTAAACAAAAAATAATAATTTAAAAATCGATAAATTGGAATAAACTCTTAGAGAGTTTTATTTATTATAGTAGAAATAAATATCAAAAATATTATAAAAATTGTAATTAACGAGATCAGAATCTGCCCGTCACTTGCGAGCGCGAACGCACTCACCGTAAAATTAAAGCAATAAATACATCGAGAAATATACGAGCTCAAGATGCATGAAAATTTCTCCAGTCAGAGTTAATGGCGCGGCAATCCTCGCCTATCGTGGTGGCGCTGCCGGCGGGCGGCGGGGGCGCGGGCGCTGGCGCAAGCACGGAGCTACCGCTGGACCCCTTCCTGTCGGGCTTGACCGACCACCAGCGCCAGGAGTCGGCTGACAGCGGGCTGGGCATGGCCGTCACGCAGTCCTACTCCATGCCGCACACGCCCGAGGACTTCCTCTCTGGCATGGACGACCGCATGGACTGTACCAGCGAGGCCGGCGCCACGCTCGACTCTGCCGACATCACTGACGACCTGGTACCTACCCTCATAAAATTATATACTGCTGTATAGAATTTATCCTTATATGCTCTCTGCACTTATATTTACATTATTTTAATATTACTCATATTTGCTGCGGAAACAAATAAGTTTTAATAATTTTTATTTTATAAAATAGCATTCGGTTTTCGAAAGTAGAGACTGGTGAAGTCGGCTCTATTATATAATTATTAAATTGCAAATGATTTCCTTAAATTATATATTTAAACAACAAAAGCACATTTACTAATAAGATTGCACATTTTACATTTACTTAATAGGTTAAATATAGGTAATGAAGCTATAAAATGACGAAAGTAAATTAATTTGTGCAATATTATTTTAATGTTGTTATGAACGAAACCCCGAGTAATTTAATGTTATAAACCAGTAAGTAAACTATATGCCCGCTCAAGGTAATATTGTGTTCAATTCCTATTAATTGTCGTCCTTGCTATATTTCCACGAATGCGAATCTTGTACACCTGTGCAAGCTTTCATTATTTATGTAAACAATTTATGCGTTGTCATTTCCCTGATAATAATAATCTATTTTTATAATTATACTAAATTTACGCTAATTCTAGTAATTCAAATACAGTTGTTACGTAGATACTTCTGGCATTTTCAATTAATTATGATAATAAACAATGTAGAGCAATTTAAAATAAAGTGCATTCTGTTCTGTGATTTTCAGTTGGGAGAATTTACAAATGACATACTACTGGACGACGTGCAGTCGCTCATCAACTCGACGCCCAGCAAGCCCGACAACGTACTCACCTGGCTGTAGAGGACAAAAACACAAATTTTTAAATTAAGTATTATATCGTAACTGTAGAGTACTTACCGCATCAGAATATCGACTTCGTACCCGCGTGGTCGGTACGGTCGGACGGTAACGGTGTATATTTCACTCAGTAAATGACAGTAAATAGAGTTACGTGTAAATGATCGGAATATTCATGTATGGATTGTGTGATTTTCGTTAAATGTCTAACAATGTTAATTAAATTTAGCCAATGGTCCTTCAAAATTTATCAAACTACGAAGCAGGGTGAGGTGTGGTCCGGTCGCTTATTATATAGAATTGGCTTTCACGTCTCGGCATTTATCGGAATGAGATACGAATGCGAAATTCTGCATGATAAGTATTCTTAAACATTATTAGTACGCAATTGATTTGCATGCATATGAATATGTACGTTTGTACCATACTTATTTGTACGTCTGTACTTCACATATTTTTCATACTATGCGGGCATTTTAATACCAAAACGTCCAATTAATCAAGCTATATATGATCATAATTGAGTATAAAATGAATTTAAAATGAGTTTGATGAGTTTTAAGAGGTAACAGGTGCGCGTGGTGGACAGACGCCGGGTGGCCGAGCTCAGAGGGTCCGCGGTAATTGCAAGCATTCTTTCTTGACCGAAAGAAGTCGAATTGCATTAAGCTAACTGGACAAGCTAGGTTTCCCGTATTCTTTAAAACTAGATTATTGGAAATCCTACTTTCCGCTGAACTCGTCGATGTTATTTGATTAGGACGATTTGTATGTTATCGATAATACTTAGATTGTGATGCCTTCAATGTATCGTGCCTTATTGTGCCTTTATACAATTTATTTATTGTGTTAAATTAAGATTGATATATTTCTACACTTTTACACACGGAATCGTATTAATGTTAAATCAAATGAACTACTTATATACTTTTTGTAGTAACGTGTTTTGTCTACTTACACCGTCCTTGTGTATTTTTCGAGATTATGTTTAGGATAGAGATAGTTGAACGCAAGTTAGTTAGTAATGTTGGCAACTATTAAGTTCACTATTATGATAACGTCGTGTACGATGTATTTGCGTGTGCATGGTGCCACTAGTTAGGGGACAACAGTGCTCCCGTAGTCGCTGTTGGAGATACTTTACTGTGAGAGTGCTAGCGCGTGTGTTTGCTGTAAGTGCAATAAGAGCGCCGAGAGAGAACTCGATGTTCAAATGTCTAAGACTAATAATAGTAGCAGTGCAAACTTCAACGTATTTTTTATCTTCTGATATATGCAACTTGTCTTTTATAACGAAAAATTACTCAAAAAATTACGTTTTAGCCCACCTAGTCTTTAGAATTTGTATGAATTCATTTAGACGGTTTGAAAGTAATGTTGAAATTAGGCCTAAAAATTAATTAAAAATACTACATTGAAAACTTTGCCATATTAGTAAAAGTACTTTATTCTTGTAAGTCTTTATTGTAATTTTCATATACATGAATAGCAATAATAGCAACTGTGTAACTATTATAATTAGGTGTAACGGTGCTGGGTTTATAATACAATATTATATTTTGTATTCTGTCGATCCTACGTTGTACTTTATTTTATACTTGTCGTTTAGTAATTCTTGTACTCGTAAGTAACAATGCTTTTCATATTGTTCGGTTCATTATTCTATATTTGCTTTATCCTTACCTTTAGATATTAATTTACATCGACCTGTAGAGTCGTTTTAATTTTAAATATGGCTGCGTTTTATATTTATCTTTAAGTAACAAACAAAACATGCACTACATTATGTGAACATCTGTGAAAGCATAGTAGAGGTTATTTTGATAACATTAACATATGAATGTACAACTGTAACATTTCAAATATTAAACATAAAAATTGTATATATGGTGAAATAGAATAAATTATTAAAAAGTATCATTGACACTCAAAATTGTATAGCATCATATATATAAATACCATCAAGTTTTCAGGAAAAGTTACTACCACATGTTGTAAAAGGAGTCGAAATTACTGACTACCCTTAAAATATAAATTTCTAAATTAGATAATTATTTAAAACGAATATAGTAAATCGAAAAAAATATTCACTTAAGGTTGTAAATTTATAGTATGCACCTAAATATCTACTATGTTTTCATTGCAATTACATAATGAGAAACATTCCATGTTTGCTAACCGTTTGCGACACGTCTCCGGGACTCACAGAATAATATTCGGAACAATATAATAAGTGTAAACTATAATATAGTTTATTTCTTAAGTATAGCCTATATTTTACAAACATATCTTTACAGTCTGACACACGCAAGTTTTCTCTGTAGTGTACATAAATGTGTATCAATGTTATAGCAATGGAATTATAATTAATTTCATTATACTAATTTGCAGTAATTTCATTGTACATAATTTGATATTCTTATAATAAATAAATATTTGTTTTAATATCCATTATCGTTTTCACTCGTCTGAACCCAATCCTTTACAGTTCTGTTTTGTATGATATCTAGAAAAATGAACAAAATGGTAAAAAAAAATATAGACTTGTCCTTAGAGGCTATGCCTGATGTTAGCGTTAGCTCTTGTCTTAGCCTTTTTAAATTAGTTCAATTAGCTTTATAAGTACATGTCCTTGCATTCATTAAATAAAAGCAGGTAATTATTATTACTTTTAACAACTTTAAGAATATACGGTAAATATTTAACAAGCTCAAAATGCTCATCTCTATTATACATTGATAGTAATTTGATCTCAGTGAATGTCATTTGTACAAAATTATTACTTTATAATTATTACATATTATATTAATACATTATATCCACTTAATTTAAGTTTTATTTAAACTGCCATTTATGTCATTGTATTAAATATTTAATATTCATAAATTATCTGTCACCATAGTAATAAAATTAATTTGTTAGTAATGACAAAGCATTAGGTTTCTAAAAAAAAATGCAGAAATGTGTTGTTATTTTTTTAATATATCTACTTAATGTTATTAATTTACATGAAATTTGTCATTGCCGCCAGCTGTTTCAAAGCATCCTTCACACACGTGTTCGCACCTGTTAAAGTATATATGCATAAAAAGCTTATTAAAGTGATATTTTTTTATACATAGCAAGCAAAATAAGGTCTATTCAATAACATGCACTACAGATAAAATGATAAGGCAATGACAGACACAGGATGGGATGATGACAACAGGATTAAAAGAATCAGAATAGATTTATAAACAGAAGACAGATTTCCATGTCCTATAGTTTTTGCACGATTAGTTATTTTATAATAAGTATATGTTTTTAAATTAGAAAGTTTTAAGCCAATTTTTAAATCTCTGTATCATGCGGTGCCAAATAAAGTTAAGGTCGTGCTTGTCTGGTCGTTGCATATTAAGCGGATGTACATGCGCATGCGAAGCTCCGGGCTAGTAATATTAATAAATGTAATATTAATAAATGAAATATTATTAAATGTAACATTAAGTATAGAACACCTAATTTAGATTTTACTATGAGCCAAAAAATTTTAAGAAAAAAATTGCGGATTTCCCACCATTTGGAAGTCTAGTTTGTTATTTATTTACTTCGCGTAAGAGTTAGACTTTTGGGTAGTGGAACCTGACACCTAATTTGTCTAACCAGACTAAGGAGATGAAATTGATTTAAATATAAACTAAACAAAATACTGTGGAGGATCCTTTAAACACTTGATGGTTGCGAATCGCAACCATCTAGTGAATTTACACATTTCTTATTTTCATGGTGTCAAAATCGTAATTTTAGGTAACTGCCAAATTATATATTAATACTAGTTACATAGTAAATACATGAGTATGTCATAGCAAAAGTATTATTATATCTTTGTAATTATTTCTATTTTATTGTTATTGTATTTTAAATTGCACACTGACTGCACAACAATCATTTATGTCTATAATAGCTAAGGTTTTAGTTTCTTACAAATATTATTGGTTTATCTATCTATAGCTATCAATACTTAATTGGTAAACAAAGATTAACATACATTATTTTTATTAAAAGTATATTTATAAGTATGTAAGTACACTTACATCAGGATTTTTGAAGCGTTCGTCTTGTGGTAACTCTCGTGTAGCGACCAATTGTTTGTAGTATTCTACGGACAATTTAGGTGTTCTTGGACGATCTGGATCGTTGATGTCAACGTAGTATAAACCAAAGCGTTCACTGATAAAAAGCAAAATTATTTATTTATTGACTTAATATAAAAAAATTACTAATGAATAATTTTATGTTTATATTACTAACAATTTTATGTAGCTTATAGATGAAATTGAGACGTATGATAGTTGAAGCGATGGTTCTGGGCCCTTGTGCAGCTAATTATTAATTTTCGTTATTGAAACAATGTTAAATAAAATTAAAACAACATTTTTATAATTTATAATTACATGAAGTTATATAATAATTGTACATAAGTAGAGATAAATAAGAAGTGCTTACGAAAATCCAGCGCGCCATTCGAAGTTATCCATAAGCGTCCATAAAGTGTAACCAAGAACTTTAACGTCGTCGTCGTAGATAACGTTCAAAATTTCGGAGAGGTAGTCCTGTAAAGATATACGAAAAATTATGACATAATTAAGTATTTTTTTAAAGATTTACGACGCTTTTATCTATTTATTTCTTAACTTAGGTACAGCAAGTAATGTGTAAAAATATTACAAAACATTGTTTTTTTTTATTGGGTACGCTTGCCTTATTGCGAAAAATAAAGAAATGATGAAGTAAAGTTGCTTTGTACATTTTACTTTTGAGATACAAGAAGTATCTCAAAAGCAAAATATAGAAATAAAGAACTGCATAGAAAAGTACAGAAATAGAGAACTACATAGAAAAAAAATTAAAAAAATGTCAAAATGTTTTATATGTACCTTAGAATTAAAGGTGACGTCACAAAGGGATTTTTACAGAAAATAAAACTTACATTTAAATATTGAATTCTGCTATAATCTTGTATATCACCGCGGTCAGAGCATCCGTTTTCAGTGATGTAAATAGGGGGGTCGTTATAGGAACTCTTGCACCAACGCAATAAGTTAGCGAAACCAGTAGGCACCACCTGAAAGCGTATTATTATATATGTTATATACAGAATGAATTGTATAGATTTTAAAACTAATGTTTATTAACTATGAATAGATATGATATATAGATTTTAGTTATTGAGTAAAAAATAACAATAATTACTCTGAGCCACTCCGAAGCTGAGTCCCCGCCAACTTTTAAGGAAGTAACAGCTCCAATATCTTTTAGCCACGATGGCGACTTTGCATTAGGGTCAACACCAGGTCCTGTGATTAAGTGTGTAGTGTAGTGATTAATACCGAGGAAATCTGAAGTTCCCTTGATTCTTTCAATCCAATAATCGTCAAATTGTTCCAAACGAGATTTAGGAAGACCCTCCGCTTGGCTTTGACGTGCAACATTCTCAATCATGACTGCGGGATAACCTCCTTCTTCAGTAAAAACTGGATGAGCAAACCATCCAAACTGTAAAAGTAGTAAAAATTTGTTAAAATATATTTATTTAATTATTTTCCATATTAACAGAGCTTAAAAATATGCTAAATAATATACTTTAAATTGATTGGCGACTTCGGCTAGCGCAACTTGCTCTGTGTTATCAGGATCACTTGGCTCATACCAGATGGAGTTAATGGAAATCATGATTCTTCCGTTTTGTACGGGTCTGTAGGTTTCATTATACAGGTGATAAGATTCAGCGTGAGCCTTTAGTAGTGTGTCACTGCATAAATAGTTTCCAACACCATGACTTTCTATAGCAGGTGCTTTTTTGTCATCTCCATATGCATCTTCACAAATTTCATAAGGCTCGTTGAAGGTGATCCAAGATTTAATTTTGCCTCCGAATTCTCTAAAGCATAGGTCGGAGTAATCACGGAAGTAATCAATCATTTTCGGATTGGCCCAGCCACCCAAATCTTGAAGGGTTTGCGGTAAGTCCCAATGGAATAAGGTAACCTGTACGAAACAAAAACTTAATGATTCAAATGAATCTTACATTGAATATAAGTAATTATATAAATCATAAAGTAAAATCAATTATTTGTAAAAAAATATTATATACTATACTTTGGAAGTAGGTTAATTCTAACAACAACAGTTAATATAATTTTTCAACAAACAAAAGAATCAACAAATTTTTGAACGGTAATAGTAGTTAAAGCTCCAAGAGAGACTGGCTCAAATTTATCTCTTTTTTATATAGGCTTTAATATCTTTATATACTCTCACATATTTATAGTTTATGATTAGGTATACAAGATTTCTTAAATAAATTCGTCATAAAAAATATTTGAAAATTACCAAAGGTTCAATATTTTTCTCAGCTAAAGCATCAAGAAGAGCGTGGTAATAGCGGATGCCATCGGGATTTACATAATCAACGCGGCCAGTGGGCAAAATTCTAGCCCATGACAAAGAAAACCTGAAAGACATAAAACATATTTAATATAAAATCTCTTTGTTGAACAAAAAGGCAATAAAAAATTAAAAATAGTAAAATTCAATAAGACATTCCTATCCTAACCTGTAAAAATCAACACCGAGATACGCCAGTTCATCTACGTCTTCTTGATATCTGTTGTAAGAGTCGCAAGCGACATCGCCGTTAGTCCCATCTGCGATCATCCATGGTCGCGTGTGCGTCAAACGATCCCAAACATTTTCGGATTTACCTTTACAAGTTTAATATTAAATTAAACATCGATTTCACTCCCCACTTTTCGCTCTATTTTAAAAACATTGAGTGTTTGTTTTGTTACCAGAGTGTAGAAATGAAAATATAACCTTATTTAAAAATTCTGTAATTATATATTGAAAAAATAAACCCCATAACAACTGTATAAAAATAGCAAACGTCTTGTTTGTTTCTAAAGGCTTAAGCTAAAGTTATCAATGTGTCAGTAGGTACGATATGGATCAAGTAATAGATACTTCGTGGGTGTTTTTCAGTTCGACAATGATAAATATAATATGATTGACAAGAATAATGATAAATATAATCTTTTAGGAGAACGATAATAATACTTTAAGTAATATATGAAGGAAGAGTAAAACGTTTATATTTACAGTTGACTGTGGGTACTTATATATAATTTTTCTTACCGCTGACATTCCAAGCTCCCTCTATCTGATGAGCTGCTGTGGCCACACCAAATGTGAATCCTTCAGGAAATTTTGTGTGGTGTGCTAGCGTCCTGGAAATTGTTATTACGAGTATACTTTAATATTTTGTACACTTTATTGTACAAAATAAATAGATACATTTATAAATGTATAAACACATATAAAACAAATATAATATAAGTTGTACTTTCCGTCCATCTACTATCCTGAAATTGGTACGGAAACCTACGCGTGCCGACTCGTACTTGACCGGTTTTTTATATAGATAGGCTGGTTAATATTTAATATTCGGGGGGAAGCGTCTGCGCATCTTTTACTGGAGCAGCATATAGGGTAAAATATTTCAACCCATACTTTAAAAAAATAATCCAGAGACGTCAACGGTTTAGACGCAGGATTTTTTTTAAATTGACGAATAGATCAGTTCAACCAATTCTAACTTTGTGGCTGATGTAATAAATAATATTGATAATGGTTGTGTTAATGTATTTAAATATATAAAATTGGTTAGTACTTACTTGTATACATTTAATTACGTTTGATAGTATAGAATTATAGATAAATATTTTTATTAATGTAGTCTAATTAGTTACCTAATGTCAATTAAGATATGAAAATTTGTCCTTAATATAACCGTATAGTTAATTACTGTTTATCTCAAACTTCTATATTTTTTTAATAATATAGGAAACTACCTAATGGTAGGCATTAAAAAAGTTGTTTAACTTCTAAAAAAAAAACTGAATGAAAATTGAAAGCAATAAATAAGTTTTAAATTAAAGGTGCGTTGGTTTTAATTTTATTTAAGCTTTAGGAAACTTTGCAACACAGGGCGTGCTCTTAGAAAATTTAATTTGTAATTTGTGTATAATAGTAGTAAATAATACGGGACAGAAATCAATTATATGTACTTCTACTACTACCTTTCTTTCGAGTTAAACTGTCTCGTTTAAGTGTCACAAAGTAACACTATAGAGGAAAAGTTATAGTTGCGGGAGACGTAGCCCAAAATATGGTAATCGACATACTTATGTTTAATCGATTTACTTATAAAATAAAAAATCTATTCAAATTTTAATAAAAATAAAGAGTATCTATTCAAATGTAAAAAAAAATTAGGTTTTACGAATACATTTATTATGACAAATTAATATATATCTATAGATAAATATATCAATTATTATTTATTTTGTAGCCTCCTAATATCTTTGAGAAGTTACAGACAAACTAGTTATTTAATTAAAGGCAACATTTTCATTTTACCTAAAATAAATTTATACGATACTCTGGCGAAATCAGGAGGAATCGTTAGTTCATAATAAACAATTAAATTCTAAATGGCGAGGACGTCAATAACGGTGGTAATAACTTTTGTATTTAAAGGAAAGGTATTTAAAGGTGTTCATTGATTTTGGAGTGCGGTGTCGACGAAGGTAGAATAAACAAACAGTAGGTACTTACAAATGAGCAAGAGCTAAGAGGGCAATAACAATAATTGTTGTCGCCATTGTGCCGTGCAGCGGTGACGACTTGCTTCGCTGTACTGCTGATTTGGCGTGCTTCTTTTATTTTGAGTGTTGTGCTTCCCGTTATTCGGTAATCTTGAGTGGTTACCTACAGTTGTCAATTTTAAGAGAAGATAAACTCATAAAAATATACTTTACACTTATCTATCACAAGAAAATAATATAATACTTATTGCAGTGGGCGTCAGTATCGATCGTCAGGTATGCTATGTACATACTTCAGCATCATTATTTAAAAAAAAATACAGTCGAATTGATGACCTCCTTGTTTTTGAAGCTGGTTAAAAAAATATATTTTTGCAGTTTTTTTTTAAATTGCGCTTACAAAGTTACCTGCTACTATATGTTTTAATGTTTGAATTTCAGAAATATGTTTGTATATATTTCTGTACGTTGGCCTCTTTAAATTTCACCTTCACATAATGGTGAGTATGTAATTCGTTTTTTAACATCTCTATCTTTTTAATGGCATATAATTCACAATTACAGTAATTACTTAAATATCCAATAATATTTTCATTATAAGATATTTATTTGTTTTATTTGGCCAGTAGTGGCGCAGATGCACAAAGTGTGTCTGTAAACGATACTGGTTGTAGGTTCGATCCTCACTCGAGGAAATGAAATATTTATTTAGTACATTTATTCGCTCTGGTGTCGAGTCGATGTCGAATTCCGCCACACTACACGCACTTCCTCCAGAATTCGGAATTCAGAATTCTAGCTAAAAAATAACTAAATATCTTATAATGAAAATATAATAAAAAATAATTGTTTTTTGGGTCTAATATTATTCAAATCAGTTTAACTAATATGTTTGGGGAAAATGTCGACCACAACTGCATGGGTTTTGTAAAAAAATTTAAATGTAGATAAAACCAAAATATAGTTAGCATATAGGTAATACTTGAAGAGATATAAATATCTTATCATCACAACAACATACATATATATATATATATATATATATATATATATATATATATGCTGTTGTAGTGGCAAGTTCAAAAGGACGAAGTCTTTATCCTATAGTATGTGTACGTGTACGCCGATGTATGGTGGCCGATCAAGTTAGCTGATGATGCCTGCACATATTTGATTTTAGGATTTTTGCTTACTTTCATATTTTAGTGAGCAAATGGTCAGAAAGCCTAACTTTAGGGCGGCCACTGTTTACTAATTACTAATTTTATATAAATAAAATTCGTATTTACGAATCATCAAGCAATCCCTGCATGACGCAAAGGTAATCTACGGAGGTGGCGAGTGAATGAGTTAGCAGAATTCCACGAGTGAGTACTTCTCGAACCTTCCACATGTTTGCCGGCGTGCTGGGTTGGAACGCAACGGAGAGTATGCGCTGGAATATGCCACGTGGTAAGAACCGCCAAGGTTCGTTAAGCCACCAACTGCAAACATTGAAAGCTTTAGAAGATTTTTTATACTCTAAATTTTTCACATTTTTCAGAGTGAGCATTGAAAATTATAAATAAATCACATTTTCCGCTTATTAACTTTAGTGAGAAACCACGAAGAATATATTTGGTGTAATCAAGTATTTTGTGAGAAAAATACACTATTGTTATATTTTTTCCTCATTTTTTTTCATTTCCCGCTTTCCGCTTAAAGTTTAGTAATGAACCGTTAAAGTTAGTAGTTGATACTTAGATGGTTTTTTAAAAAGAAGATTAATTAAATAAAATATAAAAGTATATATAAATACCTTAAAAAGAGGCTTTCATATATGAAGTAAGTAATCGCTACGACGAAGAGAGGATACAGCAATGGCAGAGTGGCGATGAGACATAGGAGTAAGGTTCCAATAATTTTGAGAAAAGTGGGAAATGGTGCTCCATATCGCCATAGAGAGTAAACATCTCTGCTAAATTCAACTATCAGTAATCGTGCACGTCCCAATCTATTTGCTGCTCGGAACTACAAAGAAATATATTTTTTTTATTATGAATTGGTTTGTATGGACATTATTTAAAAATAATAGTATCACTTTATAAAAAAATATACAGTTAAATTGGTAATCTTTTTTTCGATGCCGGTTGAAAATATAAAATTTAAATTGAAAATAATTTCAAGGCTCTATGATTTTTTTTCAGTATCATGCTTAATTATAAACAGCAAGGCAGGCAGAGAGCTCTATTCTTTACTTGCGAGTTGTGAAACTCGAATGCGGTTACGGGTTAACAGAGCGGGAAAATGCAAAAAAAAATATTGCCCCAAGTAGATAACGAACTATTAATAAATAATTAATTAACGTGTCCGTATCGTTCCCACTGTGTTACGATGGCTTTCATTTTGTTAACTAATTAATATAGAATGTATCAATGTTATGGATGTAGTCTATATTTTTTGTTAATTCCGTTCTTTTAAAAAGCAATGTAGTCTAAGAACCCTACTAACAATATTTTATATGGCGCACATCTCATAGTATTTTTTATATATTTGTGTAAACATTATATTCCTTATCTTTTATATAAAATTTTAAAACTTTAATCTTCATATTTTACTCTACTCGTTTTTATCATGGTCACTTCGTCTTTTCATTTCAAATACACGTTTGATTTACATAAACTGTGATAAAACCGCGGAACAGTTACAAATGTCTTTAATTTCTTATGAAAATTGCCTTAAATATATATTTATACTTTAGTCAAGGGCAATAAGGCACTAAAATTAATCGATAACATAATATAAACATTTAATCTATTCTTGTAGTAAACGGATATTTATTCAATTTCTTTTCGTTCATATTAGCTACTGTTTAGATAATCGTTCTTATTATTGGTTAGAAAGTATAAAGCAATATGAAGTTAAATATGATAATGAATTATCATTTAATTTTTTTGGCATAAAAAGAACTCACTTCAAGCATGAAGGATTTGTTACTGCGCTTGTAAGGTTTCATTGATAAATTTACTTCATATGTTAATTAGTCCGATGATGATATTTATTTTACTATCATTTTCCAACAAGTTTTTCTTAAGAAAAACATTTTTACTATTTCCACATTTTTGACAATATACATAATTGACAACAATAACAAAATAATCAAACCAACTTTAAATTTGACACCTCAATAATATGTTTATTATTAGATTTTCCGTAAAATAATTAAAAAGATACCCATAAACTATTTTATGTTTATAAAATATGAAAGAAATATATCAAATATAATATTTACCAGAAATGTCAGTGTTTTTAAAACAGAGAGGCCAAATAATTTTTGTGCGATTGCCTCTAATAAACACTAAACTTATTCGTAGATAAACTTCTTAGCTTGTTTGTCGCCAATATTTTTTGTTTAAAACAAAATATTTTTTATAATGTAAATTATCTTATTTTACATATATAAATCGTAAGAATATTTGACTAGCTGATTACATAAGAAATATTAGGAAAATTTTGTTACTTCTAAGTAGGTAATTTGAATATTTTTTTAGTTTGCTGATGAAGGACTTTTATCAATCCAAAAATGGTAATTAAAAGCTCTTCCGCTTTTATATGACCGGTTATATGTATTCTAGTACGCAATCCCTTTAATTATTAATATATATGTCAGTTTCTACCTAGTCACATTTAGAGATGTTTTTTAAACCAAGTACAAATAATAGTATATTACAAAAACAAAACTAATATTTTCGAAATATAAGCTCATATTTTTGCTTCAAGCCTGATTGGAATGCAAATTTCGATGAATCCACATAAGGCTAAATAAATCCTTTAAAACCAATAAAAATGCTTAATATTTAGTTTATATTTTTGCAGACAATATTATGAACAAATTAAATAGCTTTCAATGATGCTGTGGAGAGGTTTTGGTTTAACCTCTACTTTGAATGAATATGTATGAGTGAGTAGTATGTAGTAGTAATATGACTGAGTGTGCCGTGATAGTGCTGGCTCACATTTGCTGTCAAATTTAAACAATGCTTTAGCTCGTAATGTGTCTAATGGTAAGAACCTTCTATCGTTGTGATCGTGAACCAAAACCCTTAAGAGATTCAGAAATAACAGTGTTACGAAAGTTAAATTTGAAATACATGAGTTTTAATATATTATACTGTTACAATGTGGGCTGAAATACTATAGCACTTCATTAATAAGAATGTTAAATACATCTCACACATAACTTAGTGTTATGATACTATTTTTTGTTAAACGAAATAAATGTAATTTATATAAACATAACAATTCTAAGTGGAGATCGTATCCACAATTACGTTGTATTAGATACTGTTCTACTTCGATAAGATGGCGTGCGCAATAATATTTTAAAATAGATTAAAATTCTAATCAATGAATGGTTTATTAAATTTCTAATATAAAGCGCATTTGAACTTAGGTGGTCTGTTCGATAACACTGCAACAACATGTTTGAGCTAGACGTGTCGATAATACTTGCAACTACATTCTATTAATAAATATAGAGCCTCTAAGTGTCTACGTGCTACGTATATTATTATTATTTAATAATTCTTTAAGCCATTTATTTATAAGTGTTGCATTTGAAATAACGCTAACTAAGTTAAAATGTTGTGGCTGTACTTACTTTTGTTACTGGGACTACTCACAGTGTTACATTTTTGGTTGAACGGTGATGAAGAATTTAATAAGATTCCAGGACCAAAAGGAGTG
This sequence comes from Heliconius melpomene rosina, assembly GCF_056956725.1. Lineage (NCBI taxonomy): Eukaryota > Metazoa > Arthropoda > Insecta > Lepidoptera > Nymphalidae > Heliconius > Heliconius melpomene. The sequence goes on from NC_140398.1 coordinate 11,004,680, forward strand.
TTCATATTTGGAAATGCTTTTGATTTTATATTGGATCCAGGTAAGAATAATTTAATTTCATTAATCATATATATATTTTTTTATATAATATAAATCATAATAATATACATTACGTTAGATAATAGACGTGTTATGTGTTTTGTTTAATATTATTAAACGTTAATTTCAGTTCCACTGTTTACATATTTGCGTCACTTGGCAAATAAATATAAAGATTTATTCAGACTTCGAATATGTGGTATGAAAGTTGTATACATGCACAATCCAGAGGATGTAGAGGTAAATTTATTTCACTTTTTCAACATTCGATTGCCCTTTTTGTTCATATGTGTACGATCTACGTATTTGGTATTGCTTATATTATATTTTTCATAGGTACAGTGTTTTTATTTATATATTTTATTAGAGACCCGCCCGGGACTTCACCCGTTGGAAATACTTTTATTAAATATAACTTTCCATTTTTCTGATTTTTCCTTCATTTGTACTGCAAAATCTCATTTGCTTAATTTTATATTTGTAGGTATACGGGAAATATCTTATAAGATTTTGACGAATAAAGTTGACAAACTTAAGTTTGCGGCTGTATACATTCGTTAAGTATTAATTGAACTACAAATATAACTTTAATGTTCTTTTTATCTATAAATTCACAATTTTTTAGGAGAAGAAAGTGATCCTGTAAGGGTTCCGATTTTTCCGTTTGGGATACGGAGCCCTAAAAAGTAAATGTATATGGAGAGAGTTAATTATAAATAAAATAAATAATTGTGTCATTTTAGCAGGTTACAAATCTTATCCATTAGGTACAAAACCTTTTGACCAACTGATACACTCGACGTTAAGTAAAGTTCGTTAGGTTATAGTACACGATAGTACAAGTATGTACCTATTATCTGCATTAAACTACGAGTAAATACGAAGGTCATGGTATGGTCTTTAGTTTTCAATAATTCAGGTTATTCTATGGTAGCAACATAATTTTTGTACTCAAATTAACAACGAAACGAATAAGCAGATGAATTTATTTTTGTATGTATAACGATTTTATGTATTTTCTTAAGATATCATCAAAATATAAAAAAAACAAAGTGTGTTTACACGTTGCATTATAATTACCATTTAATTATATACACAGATAAATGTTACATAAGTCATTATTAATAGAGATTAAAAAATATCGTTATAATATGTTGGTATAAACTAGAACAAAGCGCAGTTGAATTTAAGAGGTCTCTCCGATAGCACTACGTAAACGTTTACATAAATATTTGATCTAACAGTGTCGTGACTATAATACGAACCTCTGTCAATATATCTTGTATCTCATTGTAATTTTAATATATTATTAAGATTTGTTTAAAATGTTATAATTGAAACTATTAAAATGTTGTGGCTTTTCATAATTTTGTTGTTGGGAGTCCTTAGTCTGTTATATTTTTATTTATACCGTGATGAAGATTATGAAAAAATTCCGGGACCAAAAGGAATATTTCCATTTGGAAATGGTTTTGATTTTTTAATGGATAGCGGTAAGAATAGTTTAATTTAGTTGGTCATTGCAAGAAAAAAAATATTTAAAAGTTTAACTTTCTTTAATATAACTAAATGTACTTCCAGTGCCGCTATTTAAATATTTTCGTCACTTGGCAGCTAAATACAAAGGTATTTACAAACTTCGATTAGGTAGCATGAAGACTGTACTCTTATATAATCCAGAGGATGTAGAGGTAAATTTCTTTTATCGTTTTTTTATTTTATTTTGAACAAAAGGTTTGATTTAGCATTATGTTGTGAGGGCAAAGAAATTTGGGAATTTTCTAAAAAACGTAATCAAGACCTCTATACATTATAACGCGAAATTTTAAAACTGATTTACTATTTTATACAAGGATAAAAAGGATGACTAGGTACCTACTTCAAAGTTATTAAAAGTATGTTGGTCGTTTTAGTTTAATTTTTTTATCGTGCAATATTCAAATATTTTTAACATCAGGTAAATAAGTACTGTAAAATATTAAATCTGTTTACACAATTGCCTTTTCGGATGTATCTTAGAGTAGCTCTAACAAATGGACCAAAATGACATGATGAAAACATATTTAGTTTACAACTACTAAAATTAACTAATATATATGTCAATTAACATGAAATTTAATGATATTTAAAAAATAATATAAAATATATAATAGTAAGCTGACGCAAGTACTCACAATTTCATCAAACTGTAAGTACTACCGTTATCTTAATTATTGATTGTAGTTGCATTCAAAAAGCAAAAAAAATACATTAATTAAGGAACTGTGTGATTTCTTTGATAAAAAAATATTTTAATGTAATGAATTATTTTATTTGACGCCATCGTAGCTCAGTGAATTAGCGAATGTTTTCAAAGGCTATGTTTTTGGGTTGGGAAAACACACGCGGGAATAATTACATTGAAATCATTTTTATTTACAAAACAGGGGGTTGAGTGTCGCTACTAATCACGCAATAACTTTCGTCAAAAGTAAGGAGTTCTGCTTCTGCATGAAGTAGAAAATTATATTTTCCAAATAATATTTTACCTAATACTTAGTTCTTTAACATGCACTAAGTTTTAGCTCTTCTAAAATTATACGCTTACAGTACCTACTCCTTATATCCACATATTTAATGTAGCGAGTAAATGCATAAAACAAAATTTTAAAAGGAGGTATTTCTTATGGGAATATTGTAAATTACTTAGTATAAATGTACCTACATTATTAATTATTAATAAAAGTTCGAACCATAAAAAAATGTTAAAAAAAAATTTATTCATATCTCTACAAAAAACACTACCTGTTCCAGTTTTTGTCATACACAGCATTCATTTAAATAATATTTATAATGTCCTTGTCTTAAAAAAATCTATCCAAAGTTTAATTAATGAAATGTATATCAATTATTAATGTAAATTTTCAATTATTTATGAGATAAAAAATGCCTTAGATATATGTATATACATTTACCTAATCACATTCATACTATTGAAGAAAACCTTATCATATTCACTACATTATCATAATGTATTTTTTATTCAGCAACAGAAAATGTCAATAAATCTTCCTTTAAAAAATTTCCATCTTTATAATTTTACAGTAAATTTAAAAGTTATCAAACTCGATATACTATGTGGTAATATATACATATATTAAGAATCAATTGGATCTATGAAGTAAGCAAAAAACTTGTTTAAAAGATTGTAATTATTATATACTTCGCAACATTTTTGTTTTTAGTAATGTAAGTAGAAAAAAATTAGGTAAATGTTCAATGATAATCCTATTTCTTTTTTTATTTATAGACTCTTCTGACTAATACAAAATATAATGAAAAAGGCTACCTCTATTATTTCCTTCGTCCGTGGTTAAACGATGGTCTATTACTAAGTAGCGGTAAGATTTTTAATATTCAATCTTTAACATTAAAATAATTAATAAAATTTACAATTTATATATATAATACCAAGGTATTCATGTAGAACCCAGTGTCAAAACACTTCGTTCTCCTCTTTCCACTCGAAGTAGAAACGTAGCGTCTGGATTGGCGGACCGTTACAACTATTTCCCTTCGTGTTTTTAGTAGTTCTATTTACGTTTAATAGTATTTGAAATATCTTGATCTAGAAAGAAACATTTTTTAACTAACATTTGTATGTTTCGCCACGTATAATTTACAATGAATACTAATATTTCAAAAATATAATCTTATAGGTAGTAAGTGGTATGAGCGAAGAAAAATTCTTACTCCTGCATTCCATTTCAACATCCTCCGTCACTTCAGTGAAATTTTTGTCGAAAACACAGAAAAATTGATTAAAAGCCTTGACGCTGAAGTTGGTAAACCAGAGACAAATATTTATCCGTTTATAACAAGCATGACTTTAAACTCAATATGTGGTAAGTTGTATCTAATCTTTCGTCTTATTTAGAAGTATCAGCCTCACGCTGTATCCCGCTCATAGCAGGGTAGGTAGCAGGATAGGTGTCGATTCATTCTGTGTTGAGTGGTGGAACTCAATAGTGGGCTTTTGCCTTGGTGCCAGAGCGAAAAATGAAAATATTAATAAATAATAATTTATTCCCGCGAGTGTGGATTGAACCCATAACCGCCGTTTTAGTCACACCCTTGTGACACTGCGCCGCGACGGCCTCAAAGTCAAATTTTAAATATCAATTTAGTATATTGCACCTATTACCAGATTTTTTTTAAATAATTTAATTTGATACTAATACATCCAACCAATTACAGAGACAGCCATGGGAACGTCCCTCGACGCCGAGACCTCAGGGATAGGTCAGCGTTACAAATATGCGATACATACACTGGGAACATATCTACTTTATAGAGGAATACGAATTTGGTTACATGTTAAATTTCTTTTCGATTTAAGTTCAGTTGGTCGCAAACAGAAAGATTTATTAAATTTACTAACCACATTCCGCAATCGCGTAATTAAGCAACGTAGAGAAAATGGTAACTACAAAGATTTGTATTCCGAAATAGTAAATGATCCAGAACAAGAGTTTTATAGTGGTAAAAAGCGATTGGCGATGTTAGACTTATTGTTAGATATTGAGGAACAAGGCAAAATAGATATGGAAGGTATTAATGAAGAAGTTGATACTTTTATGTTTGAGGTAAGTTGCATTGTTTTTTGTTACTACATGATACAGATATATTAAAGAATTTACAAAAATATGTCACATATTTAATATCTGTTATGACGATCTGTTTGTTATGTAATAATTCGGAGGCTCTCTCTATAAAAGGACATGTCAAAAGAAAAAGTTTACAGGAGAGCGGAATAGAGGTTCATGTTGCTCTATTATCCACATTCTTCTTCCTCCTGGCATTAATCCCGGCTATTGCCAGGGTCTGCCTTGCTACTCAACCTACTCCACTTTGCTCGGTCTTTTGCGTCCTCGGTGGTTAGACCATTGGTTCTCATGTCCTGCATCACGACATCCAACCAGCGCTTCCTTGGGCGTCGGGGAGGTCTCACTTCAGAAACTGATATAGCAAGGCACTTGCATCCGACATAGTTCTTAGGCCGACGGCTATTATCCATATTCACATTTATAATTATATTTTATTTTTTAAAATTCAATTTGCGCTTATGATATATTTTTTGCCATAATATCTACATCATATATTTAATTACTCCAGTCTGCTAAATATGTAATTTAAGATATTGTAAAACAGTTGCGAGGATTTTTATTATTATTTCCTTTATTCGTCATAATAAAGTTTTTAAAATTAGCATTTTGCAGAAAATGTAAAAAAAATGTAATGAATATCTTTTTTTGCATCATGCAATATCTCAATGTCATCGGAAGTTGAAAAGATAATAAAGATTGTGGGAAATTTTAATTATTACGAGTCCTTATATGTAATATATGCATTGTTCGTCTTATATTGTTTTAGGGGCATGATACAACATCAACAGCACTTATTTTCTCTCTGATGTTGCTTGCTAATAATCAAGAAGAACAGGTAAAGATTGCCTCAAAATTAATTAAATACCATAATATATATAAATTTAATTAATATTTAAATATTTTATACTGTTTTAGAATAAAGCATTTGAAGAATGTTACCAAATATTCGGCACATCCAAACGAACGGCCACCATGAACGACTTAGCGGACATGAAGTACTTAGAAAGTTGCATAAAAGAATCACTAAGGCTTTATCCACCTGTATATTTTATATCAAGAAAATGTAGAGAAGAAATAAAATTAAGTTAGTATTATTTTTTTATAATTATAAAAAAAAAACTATTTTGTACATATAATGTAATGTATGTATGTACATTGTATCTATAATACGTATGCCGATATATCATAGGGTATGTTTATAAGTCATTTAAAGTGGTGATGACAACAATAATCTGTATATACCTAAATATATTCGTAAGTACTACGCTATATATTATTTTTATTAAGCACGTAAGCAACTTTTCCTAGGCTCGGTATTTTAATATTGTTTCATTTCTTTCGCTCATTCCCAATATGATTTTACAACCAAAATTACATTTTTGTACAACTCAAATTTTATTTTCTTAATCGCATACTTTTAAATTTTACTTTTAATTCAAGGACAGTGTTTGCTTGTTATATATTAACTATTTCTTGTTCTAGCTATTTTAGCGTTCTAAAATATAAACTAGTTATGTAAAACATGTAGGTCGAGATTTGTCGAATCCATTTAGAATGGCAGCATCTAAGAAAAATAATTGCGTTCAAATTATATGTATCTTTGACGAGTATTATATGTTAGTAGTGAGTAAAGACAATCAGAAGTGAGATGTGTCTCATAAATAAAACGTTAACTAAGTGTCTCATAAATCAAAAGACTTGATAGAATTAGAAATGACCATATTCGAAAAAGAAGGATGACTAAAGTAAGCGTAATGGTGAAAGAATAGAATAGAATAATATATCAACATGTGTGTGTAGACTTTTTTTGTAGAAAAGCCTACATGCATATAACTTTTAATAGCGTCAATGCTTATAAATATATTTTGTTTTGTTTAAGAAAACTACAAATGTCCTGCTGGAGTTGACTGTACTGTTTTAATCTTTGATTTACATCGTCGGGAAGATCAATTTGTGGAACCACTCCGATTCCGCCCAGAGAGATTCATGGAAGCGCCTACTTGGCATCCTTTTGCATATATACCATTTAGTGCTGGCTCGAGGAATTGTATAGGTAATATTGTTGTGTCTTCTTATAAAGCAGTGGGATCATTAAAAACAATATAAATAAGTAAAGTTTATTTTAGATTGCATAGTATGTTAACATTTATTTCTTATTTCCGAAAAAGAATAAGTTACCTGTTTATATATAAATATAAGATTAAATTACATGTTAAATCACTTCCTTGTTTCTACCAGTATTCTGTTACTTAATAGATATTAGTGGAAACTGGAAAGGAATAGATTGACACAATCATTGTTTTGGCCTTGTTCTCTCGCTTGATGTTTACTTTATTTGTTTATTGGAAATAAATACATCCAATATTTCATGGTTTATGGATTAAGGACATTACAAAAATATACTACATAAATAATTCAATTAACAAATTTAATTTCAGCGTGGCGCAGTGTTAAGGTATCTGACTGCTAACATGATGGTTATGAGTTCAATCCAATCCCAGTTCCTCGAAGGGAAGGAATTATTTCCATTTCTCCGTTCTGATATGACAAAGTGCGGCATTGAGTTTCACCACTCCTGCCTGCCTGTCTTGGATTCTTGTCAAAAGCGAGTGCTATTTTAGGTCGCTTGGTGCCTACCCTGTTATATGTGAAAATATGCTATGATTATATGTGTATATATGCTATGATATTGATTTTATATCTATTTCTTGTTTTTGATTTCAGGTCAAAGATTTGCAATGATAGAAATGAAATTGGTATTATCGGCAGTACTCCGTAAATTTCGATTGTTGCCTGTTACTAAACCTCAAGATATTAATTTCGTTGTCGATATGATTTTGAGAACTAATGATCCCATTTACGTAAAATTTGAAGCACGATAAAGTGGAAAAACATTTTTTAAAATCATTGTCTTTCTATTTTTCATATTCAAATAAATCACAATAATAAGAAATGGGAAACAAGTTAATATTAAGTTACCTGCTTGTATATCTATATATGCTTGTGTGTCTGTACATGAAGAAAATTCAACAAAAAAAATTATGAAAATGAAAAAATTGTAGCCACATAATTGTATTATTTTTTATTTTTATCTGTCTGTTTATACACACAATTTTCAAAGTACTCTAAATGTTTTTTTATGTACCTTTAGCTATTAGTTCACGCAAACGAAAGCTGCAAAGCATTATTATAGTTTATAGTTCTGTAAAATGTTTTACAATTAACTATTTATGTATTTTCACATTACCACTACATGAATAATAAATACAAATTGAGGAAAAATAATAAACAAATATTATTATATTAATAACATCGTAGCGAGTAGTGAGATTAATAGTCGGGACCCAAATGGGTCTCTGTGTCTTCTCCATACAACGTGACATTGGCGAAGTGATATGTGCTCAAATGGCACGCTCGGAACGCCAGATTTAAAGAACCATACCATACCATACCATACCAAATGGGTCTGGAGTGTTGATTCTCGACTGAGTTGATTAATATTAATTACAGGTAATATTTCATTCTCTAGAATGAAACGTTCTAATGTTTTATAAGTCCCTGTGTTATTTCATTCATTCATTGTATGTCTTCATTCAATTTCAGAAGAAGGTTTTATAATAATATTATTTAATATTTATAGAATATAATATTTTTCATTTAAGTATTTATTATGTTATCATTTCTAATTTCCATTTACACTCGGGTCGCAAATCCTCAGCATTGCTCTGAGCTCCTTGCCCTGCAATGAGATGAGCTACACGGTGAACCCATTAAATCTTGGGTCGGTTCTTCTCATATAAGATATAACGAGACTAAAATTGGACCAACATTGTAAAATCAATGACTTTGAAATGTTTGCCTGATCATCTTTTTAAGCACTTTAATTTCTGAAACTACTAAAAAAATAAATAGAATAATAAAAATAAGACACTCTGTTCCGCTTTTTCCGCCGAATTCTAAGGACATTGCGTGTTGAGTGGTGGTGGGATTCAACACCGCCCTTTGATTCGACACCAGGTAGAAGAAATGAAAATATTAAATATTTCATTTCCTGGAATGGGAGTCGAACCAAAAAGCCTGTCGATTTAATAGTCGCCGGCATGTGCTTTTTCGCCACGACTTGCCTCAAGAATAGAAGATACATGGTAAACAAAAGTTCTTAAGCCAACTTGAACGACATTGAGGGCATGTGCTAGTCTTTGAAATACCTAACAAAACACATCAAGTAGAGAATCTCATGCAATAAAAAATAAAAAACTTATTGCTTGCTATAAAAATAACTACTTTACCTACATCTCATACTATATATTTAAGTGGATATTTTTTTTATTATAGTTTATTTTCTTTAAAATTTATATTTCAGTAAACATTTTTTTCTTGTTTTTCTTCTTATGTTATATTTTAACTGCTTAAAATATATATATTTTAAATTTAATACAATTTTACACAGTCAACCAGAGTTGGCCGAACAAGCGTAGATAATATTCCCATTATCTCGAAATGAAGCTGATATTACCTAAAGCTGAGTTGATAATTTTTAAGAGCTACTAAATATTAATAAGTAAAAACATGTCGGTTGTCATTATGGCATTTATCATATTGGCATATGGGACTTATTCGGTTTATTAAATAGCCATTTAATTATAAATGGGAAAAAATACACAAAATAAATTTACATTTTTATTATAAAATCAGATGGGGGTATCAGATTACTGATTTATTTACCCAACCTGTTTGATCGATAACCGAGTATATCTTATTGGTACCCAAAGTAATAGCTGTGTGAAAATGAAATTCAATAAAGAACTTTCGATTTCACTTCCATGGAATAATGAAACACACTTTCAATATTTTTCTGGATAATTCTTTCATGTAAAATGGCTTTATTACCTACTCCTCAATTATAAATATTATTGAGATATTAAAACTTTGACCTATTATATATGGCTTCGCCAACGTCGTATTAGTCTTCATAAATAAACGTTTTATGCCTTGGTACTTGAAAGATTTATAGTACCTAAGCATAGTTTACTGTCTCTAATTCACTTGGTGGTTCAATCGCTTAACAACATCTACGTATTATGATGCTGTCAATTATTCTTTTATTTCTATTAATTATATTTTTACTTCATTTTACAATTAATTGTAACGAAAATGCCAAAGTATACTTAAATATTCCAGGACCTCAGCTCAAATTTCTAATTGGGAACACTTTGGAAATGTTTCTTTCACCAGGTATTTGTTTTATTTTATTATTTTCTTTGCAGTACAAATTCTGCTGATAGTATATTAGGTTAATTTTCTATTTATCTCGTTACTTGAAGTCTATAAACAGAAATAGTAAATATGGTTGCTTTAAAATATAATTCTAAGTTCTCGAAAGCAAAAGCAAAGCTACAGCACCAAGCAATTGGACTATAACGGGTTCGGTTTCATGTTTATTATAAATAATAAAAACAGCTGTTTTTAATAAACATTATTTGGTTTAATAATGGTTTGTATATTTTAGTGGATTTGTTTCGTTTGGGGCGCGACCAAGCATCATTTTACAACGGAATTTACAGATACTACGCTTTCAACATTGGCACCATAAACATTTATAATGCAGACGATATAGAGGTACATAATAAGTAATAGTTAATATAGAATTATAAATTTAAAAAAATCATATATTTAAAGTAATTTAAAATCCATTTAAACTCGAACTCGAACATCCATTTCAAATTCTAAAATCCATTTAGACTCGTAATATGAATTATGTCAAATTTCACTTAAAAAAATTTTTCGGTTTCAAAGCGCAGAAATAGATTAACTTATGATGAGTTTCTCTCTGACTTTCTCTTTTCGATAAATGAATATTTATTATTTTGAGCTTTCATTAGGAACAAATAGATTTTTGTCCACCTTTTATAATTTATTTATAACATAATTAATAATTAAATAATTCATAGATTATTACATCGAGCAAGAAGTATCATGAAAAAAGTCTTGTTTATAAATTTTTAAAAGCCTGGTTGCAGGAAGGACTACTTGTGAGTAGCGGTAATATATTTTTTATTAACAGCTTAATCCTTGTCTCTACATTGATGATATTATAATAAATAATAAATAAACTTTATTTCTCATCACATTGTGTACAAACAGAAAGATAAGGAGGCAATCAAGTATTATATTGCTTCTATTTTAAAATATGTTTAGTAAATTATATGTTTTATTTAAAGGAGAAAAGTGGCAAAAGAGAAGAAAAATTCTGACTCCAGCTTTTCACTTTAATGTTTTACAAAAATATTATCCAATTGTAGCTGAAAACAATCTACGCTTGCTACAACACCTGGAAAAGACTGATGGCAAAACATTCGATATACATCCAGTTATGTCCGAGTATACTCTACATACAATTTGTGGTAAGTTATTAATAAGGATACTGGATAAGTTATTCAATAGAGTTATTATTCTTATAAGCATTAATTACAAATTGGGTTTTGATTACAGAAACAGCTATGGGCACTCGACTTAGTGAGGATGGAAATTCGGAAGGCAAATTATATATAAAAACAATACATGAACTCATTGGTTTAATTCTTAAGAGATTTACGAACATGATTTATATCTCAGATTTTATCTTTAATTTTACCTCTTTTGGTAAACAACACCAAAAATGCGTATCAGATATTCATCGTTTTACAGGAAATGTTATAAAAATGCGAAGAAATAATTTGGGCTTGTATTTAAATAATAAAGATAACGCATTAAAAGGGGGGGAAATAAATGAATGCGATATACCTACACAAAAAAAGAAATTCATGTTGGATTTATTGCTCATAGCTGAAAGGAACGGCCTCATTGACAGCGTCGGTATACAGGAGGAAGTCGATACATTTATGTTTGAAGTATATATATGTATATATCTATAATTGTTTAATCTATACTTATAATAAAATCGTAACGGATCGTTGTCTGCACATGGAAGAGATATAAGAAAAAAAAATATTGGTGGCATTTAACAACGCATTAGAACCAAAAACGCCGAATTTTTTTTTTTGTCTGTTTTTCTGTACATTTGTACGCTTGTAACGCTGATTTCAAAAACGACTTAATCGATTTAACGACAGTTTTAACTATTGAATTTTGGCAAGCTACACTTAACATTAGAATGTTGTTCGACAAAATTTCTACAAATAATATATATTTTTTTAAAATTGAAGTAGCTGAAGTTTTACATTTTAATATAGGTATACATATTGTTTTAAATGATATTATTGTCTATTAAAAATCGAAAATAATACAGATTAGTAAATTAATAAATATGTAGTTTAAACGGGCGAAGCAGCGAGCGGGTCGCTAGTTGTTAAAAATATAATTGTTGGATTTAATGCAATATTTTATGTGCTTAATAATTAAATATTATTACAGGGTCATGACACGACAGGAGCAGGATTAACTTACTGTTTATTATCTTTAGCAAACGAACAAGACGTGCAGGTGATATTTAACGTTAATTAAAATCGAATTAAATATTAACAATAAAAAATTTATAGTGCACGATAAAAAAAAAATACAGTCGAATTGATAACCTCCTTTTCTTACAGAAGTCGGTTAAAAATTAATACGTACACATACTTATGGGTTTTTGTATTTGTATTCTATCCATATCATCTACATAGATATGTGATGGCGTCAATAGGTTAATCAACTGAAACTTACTACATTTTATTTTCATCCCAATCAAAAGTGCTTAAGCTCTTCACAATATTTTATAGGAAAAAGTTGTAGAAGAAATAAAAGCTATATTTGGCAATGACACACGGCCAGCGACAATGAATGATCTTGCCAAAATGCGCTATCTAGACTGCTGTGTTAAGGAGTCGTTAAGACTCTATCCACCTGTGCCCTTCATTAGTCGTAAAATAGCTGAAGAAACCATCCTAAGTAAGCACGATACTATTATTAATGTTATTCATGTAATACTGTTTTTTTTTATAATCGCCTAAGTATAGCATAGATAGCTAACAATTATGCATTTAGTATATGCATATAGTTTTATAAGGTTTCAATTCAGTTAGGTATAGAAAAAAGCTCTCCAAAAATAGCCAACATTTTTTTACAATTTCTTCATATCCCAAAAATTTTCAAAAAATAAAATAATAATTTTATAGATAAACTAGCGGCTCGCCCGCGGCTTCGCCTGCGTGGACTACGTTATTATTAATTTCTGTCTCCATGAGTACCTACGTCCTATAAGTGACGTCCATGCAAAATTTCAGACTCCTAGCATTTGTAGTAACGAAGTTTCATACAAACTTTCAACCCCAAAAACAACCCCTTAGAAGTCGAATATTGCAAATTCCCGTCTTAGCGAGCACCTACGTCCTATAAATAACGCCTATACAAAATTTGAGATTCCTAGCAAATGTAGTTTCTGAGATTTCGTGATGAGTGAGTGACCTTTCGATTTTATATATATAGATATTAATGTTTTCATTTCTTCGTTCAGTTTAAATTTCATAGGGATATCTTTAATAGATATTGAGAAAATAAACTTTAATGTTAAGGATTATTATCCCCATAACTTCCTTACCGTAAAGGTTGGAGACAAAAAAATTGGTGTATTGCCATTTCAGATAAAAGCAATACAGCCATATATAAAATAATTTATTAGAATTCAGTGCAGCTTTCTCATACACTGGTAGACCCTTTATCACGTAAAATATGCTGTGAGATTTAAAATATACCGTTTTGGCTTATTCTTAGGTAATTACAAAATACCAGCAGGGGCAACATGCCACATCCATATATTTGACCTGCATCGGCAAGACAATTTATTTAAGAATCCACTGAAGTTTGACCCAGATCGATTTTTACCTGAAAATAGTGTTGGGCGACACAATTACGCGTACATACCATTCAGCGCAGGCCCTAGGAACTGTATTGGTGAAAAAATTATTTATTTTAAATTAAACATAATTTATATAACTATAATAATATCCATAACACAAATAAATTTCTACATAATTTTTGAGAATGTTGATTTCCTAAACGAAGAACGATATTCGTGTCAATGGCGATCTATTTCTATCGAGTACTTTTTGCACAGCAATATACTATCTTTAAAATTGTTTCAGTATTTATTATGTTAAGACTGTCATTTTCATATATAAGAGTAGCTTTTTAGATGGCGAGGTTTTTTGCTTGTTTTACAAAAAAAATATGTATACGTCTTTAACAAGGAATTTCGCTCACGCTCAAAACTATCGTAATATGATGTGGAAAATAAACATAACTTTTTTATCTGTTCATACTCAGGAAAGGAAGGTATATAAAAAAGTTTATTTTGTGCATATTATATTTCAGGTCAAAAGTTTGCCATGATAGAAATGAAGTCGGCATTAACGGAAATTTTGAGAAATTTCAAGTTACTTCCCGTGACTAAGCATTCTGATCTTCAATTTATTTCGGATGTAGTCCTTAGAAACTCCGGACCCGTTTATGTCAAATTTGTGAAACGAACTATGGAATAGACTTGGATTGTTAAATAATTTACTGAGCAGTAATTAACATTAAAGTGGAAATAAAAATGTACTATATTAAATAATAATTATTTTATTTCCCCTAATTTTGTCCATACATGTCACATTTCTGTAGATCTACGGTGAATAATATTTTATATTTGTAATATATTATGTTACGAAATGAAGAATCAATGTTTAATTCCATTGTATACATCCAGTAACATTATTTCATAGTTTCTTCAGTAGAAACTTTTTATATAAAAATCTTATACCGTAATTCCTTGGATTCATAAACAAATATGTGTATAATAATAATGTTTTTAAATATTTAATCAATCATGGGACATTTTCGACCAGCATAGTCCACACAAAGATTGATTACATAAAAAAAGGGTGTAGTCCACTCGGAGTAGCACTTAACGAGACTGTTGCCTTCCACTTATCTGCTCATAGCTAATAACGGCGGATTAAAACAATCAGACAAGCGCGAATCGGGTTCGCCCACCGAGGGTTCCATACAACAATTGGAAGTCTCGAGCTTTCTTGAAATTCAAGCTTAGCTTAGCTAGAGTCCTTTCATCTGATTGCCCCCCTTTTATGCTATTATTTTTTAGGATTTAATCACAAATGTATAGTTTTCAGATTTTTTCCTGAACTATTACTACCTGTAGATGCTCCCAAATTTCATAATTCTTTGTCCCTCCCAGTACCCTGTTAATTTTGATTTTGCTTATAGTGTCGAATAATGAGTTTTTGCGATATAAATGACCATGTCTTTTTCGTTAGTAAAATTTTTGGGGTGGGCACGGACCCCTCTACCCTATACCTACGCCCATGGATATATGTACCTATAGGTAGGTAATTGTAATAACTAAAATTCTATAGACATGAGCGTTCACAATTATATACAATCTAAATATACGTTGATACCCGTCCCGACGTAGCTGTTGGCACTCCTCGGGATAGTATTTATAAGCGACAGGCTGAAAATAATGGTTCAGTACAGTTGGAGAAAACACGACGCCTGATTGAACGTCTCCCCTCACTGGGAAGAATCACGTGTTTTTTATCACACTTCGTATGCGTTTCTTTTCCAAGTGCAGTTTTGACGATTTCGTAATGGAATATGGCAATGATTTTGAAGTGAGTGCTCTAAGATTTTTCTTTTATTTTATTTTAATATTTGATGTTGATAAATATATTTATTTTTATTTATTTCACTATTACTACTACCATCTTATTTTACGTAATATTTTTATTTTCAACATATTTTTCTTAATTTTAAAGCAAAACAAAAATACATGGTGTCAGAATAGGGTTTTTTTATTTTATTTAATCTTTATTGGCTACAAAATCCAAAATATCTGAAGAGTATTTACAATAACAGGTATTGAGATTAAGTTATATATGTAAGGTTTTTTTAGCTTCAGGCAACATAATACAGCGGAATAGAATTTAAAAAATATGTGTATTTATCGTGTAAAATTAAAATAACAGGAAATGTATTAAATTTTAGAATATGTTAAATATATATTTTTTGAGTAAAGTAATGAATTAAATAAAACATAATTTAGGTATATCTTAAGTAATTTTATTCTAAAAAAATTAAAATGATTTCTTAATCGCATCCCAAAAGAAATATTTTTTTTTCTCATTCATGATAATGAAAAGGAGGCAGAGGCCAGTCGTTGCGCATGGGCACAAGTGTGTGTCTGTAAACACGCCTGGCGGTGAGTCCCGCCATTCAACACGCAATGCCTTGAGAATGCGGCGGAAAATAGTGAACGGAGTGAGACTTAACTCTAGGTTCCCTCTTCCTGCATACAGCGTGAAGTTGGAAAAAGAATAAAAAGAATATAACCATAATAAAATAATTTTACGATATATTTTTTTTTAAATATCATAAAATAATAAACGTACTTACCATTTATATTAATATTATCTAAAAAAAACGGATAAAAGTGCCTACAAATTATATTTGTATTACGATATAAAATGATATAATTTACTATGACGTCTAATTTTCACGTGGAAAAACGTCACAACTGAAGTAAATAGTGTCACTTAGATAACGAACGCCGGCCGAGGGGCCGGGTGCGCCAGTCGACGCCTGCGCGCTGTAGCAAGGCTGTAGAGCTCGAGCGTTCTTCATTTTACCTCACCGGCCGCCGTTATGCACAGCCGTCAGCTTCGTAGGCTCGTTGCCGTCCGCCACCCTCTTTTTAAACAGCTGACAGTATGCCTGTGCCACCGATATTACAGTCAAGTGAGGCCCGTCTATGTTATAGAACGACCTGTGAGTGTCTCTTCTGTTAAGCTTTTCAGTGTTCCTTCCGCGCTATGTATGACCTTGGACCTTGACACGGTGACCGGAGAAGAACCGGAAATCGTAGGGATCTTTTAGTGAAAATTCCAAAAAAATAACGTTAATTTCTTTACAGAAATGGCGCAATTCAGCACCAAGCTTCTACGCCGCCCAATCTATAGATATGAGGTAAGATAATCAATTCTCTTTTATTTACAAGTGACAGTCTATTTATAACTTTTCCTAACGAGACAATTGCTCGATGAGAGTAATATTAGAAGTGTTTTATTAAAAATCAATTGTTAATAATGGCACATATCGACTCCTATTGATCTATATTAAAGTCCAGACAGAATACGTAACAAATTTATCGTAGACGCCGTGCGCCGGGTCCTTGTTTAATTCACCCCTGACATTGAATGCACACCATGTATAATTACGACGATAGTGTAGAGAAAATTGGTATTGAATAAAATAATAATGAAAAGACTTTTTTTACACATGAATAAATAATATGGTATGGTGCATGAAGAGCATTAACATAACATATGAGAATAGTATATATTGTAATGGGTACATTCTAATAGAATATTGTGTTCCCCTTTCATGGCGCAGACACTACTCATTCGTGCACAACTTAGACCCAGCGTGAGTACTTTTACAAACGACATTGCATGTTTGTTCATTTGTCTTTCGCCTTTTAGCAGTTATTTTACACGTGTATAATACCTATATTATAATAAACTATTTGTATAAACATATATATACAAGCCTTTACAAGTAAATCATTGCACTGATTTACATTATGTGAAATAAGAGGTAGATAAGGCGTAACAGACAACTACTGCTGCTCAGATATCATATGCTAGTCATAGTACAGACGTATAGATAATATCAAATGAAAATATCTTAGAAATATTTATGCTTATGTAAGTACGTATGTAAACATATATATAGACATATAGCATATAAATATTTTTACATACACGCTTGGAAATTTAAAACAAAATATTATTGAAAAATTTCTCTATTACCTATCCTTGAATGTGTTTCGATGTTGGTAAAGTTCCAAAACAACGAAAGTCACGGCGATTGTTGACTTGTTTGCACAGTAGTCGACTACGTCGCTGACACACCCGCGCGTGATGCTTCAATCTTTTTGTCATATAAATAGACTCTATGTGACGACATATTTTAGGTGCTCAGTACTGCTCCAGCAAAGTCGTAGTTTGAGTGACTAATTTATTACAAAACCACGTATTTAGCGATCCTTTGCTAGCTTATTTGATATGTAGTTGGTACCCACGTAATTGCATGATTGGCAACTAAATAGAATATCAAATATCAATAATATTATTTTAATCCTACAGGGTGAGAGAAGGCTCACATAAAAATGCAGATGATGTCCTATTTGACATGTTTAAGAATGAAGATTCAGGTTTACTTCCCGTAGGCAAATTTTTGGCCGTAAGTTTTTTAACGAGATTAACACAATTTAATTTTAAGGAAATGGCAAAATTCACTTAAACACATTGAGTTATTGAATGTTTTTAGGCACTGAGAACTACAGGCATTAGAAAGAATGATCCTCGAGTTAAAGAAGTTATGCATAATTTGTACAAAGTTCATAAAGAATCAAACTTCGAAGGGGGATCTCCTGAAACGTTAAAACTCGACCGAAAAAGTTTTAAGGAAGTAATTTCACCCAATATAGTGTTAATTACAAGGGCATTTCGCAGTCAATTTGTGATTCCTGATTTTCAAGATTTCATCAAGGATATAGAAGAAATGTACTGGGCAGCCAAAAGTAATACAGATGGTAAAGTTGCCAGTTATATACCACAGTTGGCACGAGCAAGCTCTGAAAATTGGGGCGTTAGTGTCTGCACAATAGACGGACAACGATTTTCGATCGGTAATTTTTTTTAAAAGATAATAATTTTTACTAAGTACAATAAATCTTTTGACTACATTCATGTGATGGTTTATAATAGGTGATGTCAATGTTCCATTCACTCTACAATCCTGCAGCAAACCATTAACTTATGCTATGGCGCTAGAGACGCTGGGCCCTGACTCGGTACATAAGTATGTTGGCACGGAGCCCAGTGGCCGAAACTTCAATGAACTCGTCTTGGATTACAATAGTACGTATTTTAGACATTTTATAGTGGGGATGTTTCGTATTTCAAAATGCTTTAAATATATATTACCTAATTAATAAGGGATAAACAGTAGTATTCCTACTACTTAATTTAGCTGCTTCTTCACTGTTCGATGAAACTAAACAATTGAATTACTTACTATTAAAGTAATATGCGTTTATTTATTACAGTGAAACCTCACAATCCCATGATCAATGCTGGTGCAATCTTAGTATGTTCTTTATTGAAAACTTTGGATAAACCAGAAATGACACTCGCTGAAAAATTTGACTACGTCATGTCATTCTTCAGTCGTCTCGCGGGTAATGAAGTATTGGGTTTCAATAATGCTGTATTTTTATCGGAACGTGAAGCAGCTGATAGGAACTATGCGCTTGGATTTTATATGCGTGAACATAAATGCTATCCAGAAAAAACTAACCTTCGCGAATGTATGGATTTTTATTTTCAGGTACCTAAGTGCAATTAATTTAAGTGAAATCACTGAATGTTATCTATGATAGTAGGCTTAAATCAACTTATAGTACCTAATATATTTGATTCATAACTGTTTGACTAGACAAGGTGTAGCGATCGCGTTATACCGCCACACTGAACGTATACCTAGTAGGTACATACGTATACCCAGTAGGTATGTGTAAGTCCAAGATATTTCTAAAACAGGCAGAGAAATATAAAGTGAAATCATTCTGTTACAACATTAAGGAACTACTTAATATTTTACTTTACTTTACTTTTAAGCGATTGTACCTATTAAAATTTAATGTTACTCATAAAGAGAATGACTTATTTTTAGTGCTGTTCCATGGAGGCGAATTGCGATATAATGTCAATAATGGCCGCTACCTTAGCTAATGGGGGTATTTGTCCTATAACCGATGAAAAAGTTCTCAGGCCGGATTCAGTTCGTAATGTGCTGTCTTTAATGCATAGCTGTGGAATGTACGATTATTCTGGACAATTTGCATTCAAAGTAGGTTTACCAGCCAAATCAGGCGTTTCTGGAGCCATGTTGATCGTGGTACCAAACGTTATGGGAATTTGCACATGGTCTCCACCTCTTGATCCACTAGGAAATAGCTGCCGAGGCCTTCAATTTTGCGATGTAATTATACTTATTTATTAATAATTTCAAAGTAATGTTTGTTATTTTTTATTTACGTAATTAAGTATATTATTTTTTACAGCAATTGATTGATCGTTTCAACTTCCATAAATACGACAATATTCGTTATGCTAGCCACAAAAAGGATCCACGTCGTTATAAATTTGAATCAACTGGACTAAGTATCGTGAATCTCCTGTTTTCTTCCGCGAGTGGAGATTTGAGCGCCTTAAGAAGGTAATTATATATACCTACAGTGACTAATAGTAAATATTATGTGTATAGGTCACTGTAGGCGCAAAACCTATGTATACAAAATCCATATACATTTATCAATAAATATAACTAAAATAGAAATAAACATAAATATCTATATTTATTAGTACTTCAGATACTCCCGAGATGTTCCAACAAGAACAGGAACAACCGCCACCTTCAAGGGAATAAATTAAAATAATTCAAGTAACCTTGCTTAATGAATTACTTAGTTGTTATAAGAGCTAAGTTCATTTTACCATTAGTTAAGATTTACTCAAAATCACCGTCTATTAGTCACTTATAGTTTTCATACAGATACTATAAAGAGATCAGTGTCAACGCAAATAAGTATATATGTTACGCAAATTTTCTTTTTTATTATTGCTCTAAAATACAATCTTAGGCTACTTTTGAGCAACCTATATTTATTTTGCAGCTACTTCAAAAAACAAGCTGACGCTTTATATTTTCCACAGCTAAACTCTTCTCATAGAAGTCATCAAATAAGTAGTTGATAATTAATATAAGGTAAATGTACGGGAGTTCGGCAGTTTAAGGCTCTCATAACTTTAAACTATTGTAAATACATTATTAAAGGTTATATGAATTTGCAAATTTTAGTGTGATCAAAGTGGGTCTTTTGGCAGTAATTTAATGTGTGAATTATGCGGTTTAACTTAACCTTAATTTTTATATTAATTTATTTGTGGACCTCTAATTTGAACCCTACTTCGTGATAAAATTTAGCTCTGTTTCTAACTTCGTGAGTTTGTGTCCCCTATTTCGGGTCACAAGTTTTTACCTCGCGAGTGAGGTTTTATAATAAAAAAAATTAACACCTTTATTGGTTTGGATTGTAAAGAATTTGTAAATAAAAAAAAATAGGTAGATCAGCTTAACGACATTAAAACTTTCATAAAAAAAATCAAATCAAATTAAATCATCTTCACGCTGTATCCCGCACACAGCAGGATAGGCCTAGGTAGGTAGGTAGGTAGATAGGTAGGTAGGTAGATAGGTAGGTAGGTAGATAGGTAGGAACCTAGTGTTTTTAAAACACTCCGTTCCCCACTTTCTGCGGAATTCCGGAGTCACAGCATGTTAAGTGGCACAACTCAACGCCGTGCTTTGCCTGAAATATAAATTTAAATAAATATTTTCTATTTTCTATACTATTCCTATTTTCATCTCCTGGAGTGGGGATCGAACCCACAACCAGTCGGTTTTACAGTCACACTTTGTACTTCTGCGCCACGAGTAGCCCCAACTTTTATAATTTACAAATTATATAAGCTCAGTTTTAAAAAAACTACATTTTTGAACGTTTATATATTTTTTTATAAAAAATATATAAAAAAACTCAAAATTCAAGTTAAATTTTTGAAGCTAGGTATGCCAGTTTATAGAACTATATATTTTCGCAACCAGTTTGTACGGCGTTTTGTGTTTAGTAGGTATATATTATATTCCTGAAAAATTCTTGAAAAAATAAAAAGATCTTTATTTAGACTTATAACAAGACTAAGATAAACACTATTAACAAAGACAAAGAAGTCAATGTGCTGATTTTACGTAGATTTATTTGTCACGAAGTTAGAGAAAATAATGAAATGTAGGGGATCTTATTTCGTGTTACTGATTTTAGTAACTTCCGCAGTTCTGTTTATTCAGTATTTTTTACATTATGTAAAGTAATCATTAACAACCACGTATATTCGATAAAATACACAACAATAAATTATAAAGGTTGATTAAAAAATAAAATTACATTGGCAGTACCTATACGAATTTAGCTTAAAATTACCAATTCAGGTTACCTTTAAAATAGTAATATAGAAATTTAAGTGGACAAAACATATACCGAATTTCGATCACGAGAAACTTTAATAAATACAGTAACTGATTTTAAGCTTTAAATTTAAATTATCTTAGTTATAACATAAATATAAATTTATTAAAAAGTATTTAAGATTTCCCTAATTCGGTAGTAACACGAAATAGCGGACACTTGATAAATAAAATGTCTGCTATTTCGTGAATCGATTTATTGCAATTTTAAAAGAATTTTATGCTTCCATCTATTTTTTTTTTCAATAAAATGTTTAATTATAGAATACAAAAAAGCATATATTCAATGTTTTATTCGAATAACTTACTTTTGTCTTTCTACAACCTTAAGAAATTCTTACCCTAGTCTTACGGTCGCAAGCATCGCAGACACGTTACAATGCAGTTTGTAGCCAACTCTGCGTTTAAAATGTCGCTATACGCTCAATTTTATCATTAAAATATTGTTACTTAGTTTTTAGACAGTTGAAAGTATAAAGATTATATACCAATATATAGTTTCCGTAAATAATACTTAAATTGCTTATTATTTTTGCCAGAAGCAAAACTCACGAAACCACGTACTATCACGAAGTTACCGTCACTTACCTTAGGTATTCAATTTATATGAATCTGGTGTTTTGTTTTCTAGACACCATCTTTCTGGAATGGACATGACTCTATCTGACTACGACGGCAGAACAGCTTTACATTTAGCAGCAGCAGAAGGACATCTTAGTTGCGTGGACTTTTTGCTCGCTCAATGTGGAGTTCCTCATGACCCACAGGATCGCTGGGGAAGTCGACCACTCAATGAAGCTGAGACATTCAATCACACCGCTGTTGTCCAATATTTAAAGGAATGGGAGAGATCCCATCCACAAGACAAACTTCTTGAACGTGCCCCTGACACAGTCGATCAAATTCTTGATGTTAAACCAGACGCTGATGATGCCGTTAAGGATCCAAGTATACAGGAAATAGTAACCAGAAATGGCGACAAAGTTCAGTAAACGTCGACTTATATTGTAATATGTTGTTGAATTTTTGAGCATTATCAGTATTCTTGTATTAAGCTATATACTTGCTTGGTTATATGTTATATAAATTAGGAAAATGCTAAAAATACTGTAGGTACGTAACGAGAATAATCGTGCCTTTGTGACGTTCGGTAAACAGAGTTTGTTATTGAAAATATCTAGGAGACGCCACGATTATATTCTCCATTATCTAAAAAAGATGTACCTACTTAGATCTTTTTAAATTTAATTAGCATAGACATCGTTACGTGTGTTAATGGTTTTCTACGATTTGCTTTGGTTTTCTACTTTGCGAAAATTATATAAAATTTTATATACCAATATTTAGTGAATCTCAAATATTTCAATTAAGTATACTTTCGTTAGACCTTATTTTCAATTTAGTTTTATTAGACTGTGATATTATTTAATTTGTATTAAACTTAAAGCTTGTCGTTATAGTTAAATTGTTTATTTTTTATTTACTTATATATAGATAACTGTTTATGTTGTATGTATAAGTTATAACCTCCATACAAATTTATTTTAGTAACTGATAAAAGATAACATAGATATGTTCACTCATATCGTATATATATTCATATCAAACGAACCAAATTATATATAATCATATTAGCTACAATACGGTCAACAAGTATTGGCCGCCCTGGAGTTGAGTTAGCTGTAGACGGCTGCGCAGATTTAATTTTAGGATAATTCTTAATTTATAATATTTCTTTTCCGAATGAGAAGACACATAAGTTCAGAAAACCCACTTCAATACGGCCACGACTTGTTGACCGTACTGTATATTCCGGTTACGCATGTGGACATATCTATATATAATTTTATTTTAAAATTAGTAAAGTCAGCTTTGGTTTCTAATTACTCTTCCACTATAGATGTTCTTTCTTAATTTTTTTTTCTCACTAATATACAAAAAATCTCATTATTTAAAAAAAAAATCATTAACTTTAAATGTACTTATTTTATAATATTGGTAGATAAAATTTTAAATATAAGTATGTAAAGCAAAATTAAAATAAGGTGGCTGTTCTTTTCCTGTCTAAATCTGAAATTATCATTTGTAACTGTAACATTCCAAATACAATAAATTTGCATGAATTTCTAATTTGAAGTTTAAAGCAATCTATGCTTTGGCAATATGTATGTATATTTTATTATCTCATTTATACATATAATACATGAAATGTAATAAAATTGCTAATATTTATTTAAATGAGCTAACTATTTACAGAGCATGTGTAATTGTTTCCTACAAAACAAATGTTTAAAATTAAAATGCTTCTTCTGTTCTATCTCAATGTGACAATAATATTTAATTATAACTTGTTTGGTAGATTATTCCAATAAATATATTATCTGTATTAAGGTCAATTAAAGTGTTAAATTAATGTTTTCAACTTGATTTTATTACTTTGACAATCTATTGTTTATTTTTTATACAAATCCTGAGTGTAGATTTTGCAATGCGTATATTATATGGGTAATTATTTTTGCTTAGACTAGGCTGTCGTGGCCCACGTGGGCACAAGGGTGTGACTGTAACGCGACGGTCGTGGGTTCAATCCCCACTAGAGGACATGAAATATTTATTTAAAAATGTATATTTCCATTTCTTCACTCTGGTGTCGAGCGAATTCCGCGCATCAACACGCAATGCCTCCAAAACTTGGCAGAAAGTGGAGAATGGAGTGTCTTAACACTAGGTTGCCTATGCCTACCCCGCTGTGTGCGGGTTACAGCACAAAACTGATTTGATTATTTGTTCTTTAATTTTTATAAATAAAAGAAAATTATTGACCATACAAATTTGGCAATGTGGGTCTGTAGGGGGAGTATAATGGCTTTTGGCAATCAAAAAAATATTTAAAAAATTCTGACAGGAATAGAAAAAAAAGAAAGATAAGTGCAATCAATACATTCGGAATAATAAAATGGACATAATATAATTACAACTTTATTCTTAAAACATATGATCTTTTTGTATTTTAGTAAGATAAGAACAGCAATAAGTTTTAAAATCCTCAAACTTATTAAACAACAACTAAACATGCAGTAAACATTTAAATAATTAATTAACTTTTTCATTTATTGATATTCGGACTGGTGAGGATATTATCCCTAATAATTTACAATCAGCTTCTAATAATGTTAAATCAGTGCTAGATCCTAAAAATCTAGAAGATAGTTCTAAGTCTTTGATTTGTATTCTAACTCTGGCTCCTCGTACATATTCCTCTCCTCTGTTGGTCGGTCTCGTACATACACAATGAAATTTCCATCCAAAATCTATATACAAATCATCTTCTACGATATGAAAGATTTTACCTGTGACTATTTTACCTACTGGGTCACCAAGCTGAAAGTCAGTTTTTAATATAAGAACTTATAAAAATATGGATAAGGAAGATATTTTATTACTTAATACTTAGTACTTACTTCAATTAATTTCGAATTTCTTAATAGGGATGCAAATGTTTGCTTTGCAACTGGTTCTTCTTGAAGAATTTGAGATTGTTTTTCAAAAGATTTTGCAAAACCTCCTTTTTCAGATGTATTATCAGTTTGAGGTGTTTCATTTAATGTGTTTTGATAGTATTTTGCGGTAGTTCTGTAATATCGAGGATTTACCAAATATTTATGTGATCTCAAGTTTTTACGAAGACTTAAAAACCAAATCATCTTTCCTATTATATAGATGAGGATTTTTTATTACGAAACCAAGATATAGTCTATTGACGGTGGTATATCACTATTTTTATTTTGAAGACTGATGGGTTACATTATATGATTAATTGATTACAGTCTTCTAACCCCAAATTTTAGTTGACTAAAACATTGTCTATGTGTCAGTGGATTCAATTTATCTGTAATTTATATTGCTTATATCATCAAAAATTAGATCTTCACTTATTTTTATTTTACACTATTATAGCATTAGATTGTTTATCGGACATTAAATCAGCTAAATCTATAAAGATATCGTATTTTTTGTCTACTGTTTATGGTATTTCTTCTTCTTTATCTACATTCTTCGTATTGTCAACGTCATTTTAATAAGTCAAATGGTCAACACGCATCATAAACGTCACGAGCGATTTACAGATTTTGATAATGTCGAATAATTAGACAAATAAGCTTAAACCAGTACAATGACTGAAGATCAAGATGTTAAAGATTCACAATCTGATTCAGGAAGCAAAACTTTTATTAATAAAAATAAAGACAAAAAAGCGAAACCACATCGACCGTTGACAAAAGTGATTAAAACATTGTTATTTTGGTGTCTGTGCATATGCTTCTTGGTTATTTATTCTATTTTCGTATATGTTTTAGATTATACTTCGAAGATTACCCCCGACTATGACCGAAGAGGCATTTATAGAACAAGTTTCGCCGATTCCTGAGCACGATCATTTCTATTTTGCTAAACCTGATCTTTCTTTAGGAAACAATGTGTATTCGAGAGCCTACATAAACTTTACTAATGTTGATGACATTTATCTATTTAGAGATAAATTTGACGGCTATGTTTTTTTAGATGAAAAAGGTAAACAACATACTTTTACACCAAAAAAAATCTGTTACACTTTGTTGATTGCTTAATCATTTTTCTGTATACAGGTGTTGAGTATGTAGGTATTGTAGAATATGCCCCTTTTCAAAGAATTCCAAAAAAGAAAAAAAAGAAAGACCCCAAATGTGGTACTATTGAAAGTGATCCTATTTTTCAAGAATTTATTGAGAACTTACATAAAGATCAAGAACCTGAAAATCAGCCAAAATTGGAATATTCATACCCTGTGAACGAAAGTAAGTGTAAAATTTTGGCATTAATTGGAATTTACTAAGTATAAATTATTTTCTGATATGATTCTGAATTTAAATCATAATTATATTTATTAATAAGTTCTATAGACAATGTTCAATAATATTATTCACAGTGCTACTAGTATATTACTTCCATAAATCCAAGGGTTTTTTTTCACTTAATATAGTAACTCTATCAATTGTGACCTATAAAATAATCTTTTTTTGATTTGTTTATCATTTTTGATTTGCTCCGTGAATAGGGAATAATATCCTTGATCTGGTAACAAGGTGAGTCAAGAATTCAGCGGAAAGTGGGAATAAAAGGGTCTTAACTCTACGCTCCCAGGTTCCCTTTTCCCCCGGGTTTGAGTGTGAAACCAAAAAAATAAATTAGTAAGTGACCAATGTATAACAAATGATTTCAGTAGGAGATAAGAAGGTGCAATCGACACCATTGTTAGATTATCTTGCAATTAGAAAGCAAGATAAAAGGGGCAGAGATGAACGTAGGAGAAGAGAAAATGACAAACGTAAAATGAGAATTGAAAGGAAGGGGAAGGATCTGCCTATAAAGGTATGTTAATATTACATATATGTATTTTTAGTACAATGTTGGAATGTAAGTACAACGATTGTGGGTTCAATTCCTATATGAGGGAATGAATTATGTTCATTCCCTCACTTTGTCAAAGAAGACAAAGCTCAGTGCTAAGTTCCGCCACTCAACACATGTCTTAAAAATTGGGCCTACCCTGCTGTAGATTTTCTATTTATGCAATGCTTTACTTACTATTAAACCCAACCTGTACTGGTCTTTAATAGTTCCAGATTAGTGAGATTCTACTAATTCTATAATTGAATCATATAGAAGCAAATAAAACAATCTCAGGTTGAATATATGTTTGTAAAGTAACATAAACACATTTTATTCCTGAACAAATTTTACCAGCCTACTACTATTAGTAAAAAAGTTAATCATTAAATTAAGCAGTAACACAGAACTTGGAACATATTGGATTTGCTTTTATGTGATTTAATTCTTTTATTAACTGCAAAATAATTCACAAGTTATTTGATATGAATGTAAAATAGAGAAATGGAAACTTATCAGAGGATGATGTTTATGATGACTTCTATTATAAATCAAGTAGACAACTGTTTTGTTATGAAGAAAATAAAATTTATCATAAAACAAAAATAAAGTATCCAAACACGAATGTGGATTATAAAACAAATGGTTCTGATGAAGTTACAAGCACTGATTCCGATTGGGACAGTCAATTTCCTGCATTAACTATGAAAATACACAGTACATTTACATTAACATCTAATAAGAAATTTAATCAGAAATATAAAGAAATTAGTCAAAAGAGCAGTGGTGATGCTACAAAGGTTCAAATTGTGGTTTAGTTCAAAATTTAACATCATTTATGTATTATATATCATCAACTAATATATCAACTAAAACTATCAAAAATGTTATGTATATAAACAATTATAAATATAGCTATATTTTGATTATCATAAGAGTACATCTAGTATTTCAGCTATTTAGACAATAATAATAAAAATATCTACTCTTTATATAACATTTTTATCTTTAGTACATACTTCACTATTAGTACTAACCATAGTGCACCCTTGTAACATATTCTCATAATAGCTAGTAGACATGTAAATAGGTATATATTAATATCAAATACTTTTATTTGCTTCACACTGCATCCCATATAATAGCAGTATTAAGACATTCCATTTCCCACTTCCTTCTGAATATGTTGTGCAGGTGATTGATCTTGTTAGCAGAGCAACAAAATGAAAATAAACATAAAACTTCCTGTTGGGAATCCAACTCACAAACGTCGCGTTTATAATAATCGTTCCGTTCCGTAAGCCGTTGCGCAACGACGGCCACGACGGATTATTAAAGTTATGAATATGTAAAATTTAGAAATATATTTGAGGCCGTCGTGGCGCAGCGGCACAAGTTTGTGATGAATTCGAGGAAGTGAAATATTTATTTACGTTTATATTTCCATTTCTTCGCTCTGGTGTCGAGCCAAAGCGCTGCGTTGAGTTCTGCCACTCAACACTCAATGCCTCCAGGATTCGGCAAAAAGTGGGGAATGGAGTGTGTTAACACTAGGTTCCCTCTGCCTACCCTGCTGTGTGCTGGATACAGCGTGAAGCTTTAAGATTTACTTTAGATATATATTATATAGTGCAAATTGTTTTAAAGTATACTAAGGAAGTATCTTAATGGAAACAGAGTGTCTGAACACTAAGTTCCTACCCTGTTATTTGCATCTCGCACACTGCGTAAAGCTAAAAATAATTATGTGATTTTTTAACTTTTCAGGAAGAAGATTCAAATGAAAGTGATGTCAAGAGGATTAAGCCCAGGGAAGGGGAAAGAGATAAATCAGTCAGTGATGTGAAAGATGATGATGTTATTACAGACAGCAAGGAAAGCCCAGTGTTTGAAGTGAAAGTATTTAAAGATCCAAGAAAGCTTACTGGTTTGAATACAATGATTGATAAAAAGAAAAGAATTGATTTAGAAAAGAAAGAAACTATCGTAAGAGACGATGAAGATGATGCCGATAAACTAAAAAAAGAGAGACGGGATAAATTTAAAGAATCTCCTCGTGAGCAAAAAAGTAAAAAATATAGTGATACTCGCAAAGAAAGATTAAAGCAAGCCGAGATAGGAAAGTCGGATAAGCAATCTGTTATCAGTAAAATTATGTCTTCTGAGGGCAAACCTAAAACACTTAATTATGATGATATTAAACCCTTCACTCAATTGCCACAAGTCAAGACTGATGATTTAACGAAAATGATCGAAGATATGGATCGTAAATTAAAGGACGATCAGTCAGACAGTAAGAATCAAGATGATTTTGAAATGTCAAAAATGAGAAGGAACAGTCTGGATTCTGGGGATATGTCAGGAAAAGAAGAGTCCACATTGAAATCACAAAAATCTTTTGATGATAGAAGTAAATCTAGTGATAGAGAGGGATCTGAGGAGAAAGAAAAAGGTGACAGCAGCGACCGGCGTACAGAAAGAAGAATAAGAAACAAGGTAAGAATTGTATGTAAATAATTTTCTATTTATTTATATTTAAAAAAAGTGCAAATATATATTCTATATATAGTGAGTGATTATTGTCTAGAGATTTAGATTAGTTGTGAGGAAGTTTGTTGGTGAAACCAAAAAAAATTATGAACAACCTGTGTCTGTGAGATATCATTAATTGTATTAGTTTTCTATGTTAAACTTTCAAACTGGCCCTCAGTACTATATATTTATGGAAACCCTATGTTTCGAACACTACAGTCACAGTCTACCCTTTAAATTAATCCGGTTAAAGAGATTCATTTAAAATGTACAAATTTAAAGCGTGAAGCTAGAAAAAGAACACAAAAAATTGAGATTATCATTTTCGATAGGGAATAAATATTACTCCCCTATTTTTTTCTTCCTTTTCGTTATCATTACAAACAAATCTCTCATTATTCTGTTTCTATATTTGTAAGGTTACCGGAAATATATCTTTTTAATTTATTGCATATTTCTTTTTTTGCTATCCGTAAATACATTCGCAAGAGTAGTGGGAGTAGCTTACTAGAAATCCAATGAAGTGTGAATTGATATATGTTTTTTTTTTATTTTCTAGTAGCTTCTAGACTTCTAAATAAAAAGAATTTATTCAAGAATAACTTCAATGTACTTCATACTTTCAGGACCGCCCCAGCTTAGTCATATACCAGCCAGGCATGGGCAGGTTCAGCAAACAGCGGCTAGCTAAGGAAAAGGACCAACATTCACCAACCACTGGCAAATCTATAAACGACAGCGAAAAGAAAGACACTTGAAACATGGACATTGACTTCCAATATTCGGACATCAACGGAATTACCCGGAGCTGGCATTGAAACGTTCCCGATGAAAGTAGCAGAGGACCCTTGAACGTGCCAACTCATGACACTGTACTGTTCACCAAAACCTGTCGTTTCGTTTCATTTATTCGCGCAATTCGCTCACAATGTTTTTGATTCATAATAAAATCAGTGTAACGATAATGCTTTATTTTTAGCTTGTGACTGTTTAGTTCTGTATGTTTTATTTCATTTTAAATATAATTCGTTTTTTAAATGGGATTTTGTGTGTTTGTTTTTTTTTTATATTTATATAGAATATTTCGTTTAGAAGAATCTAAAGTATGTAATCCGATAAGAATATAATTAGATATCTATTGGAATTACAATTTATCTAACAATAATTTTTTTGACTTAATAATTCCTTTATCGAAATTTTCATTCCTGAAAAATACTAATTCACTAAAACCTAACTATTGCCTACTTAAGATTTTATTTAATTGCATTGTCATAACTGTAATAAGGAAAGGAAACGGAATGTATTTATGACATTAAATACTTAGAAAAAAATAATCTGCGATTTAACGAATCTGTGATTTTAAATTTTTATGTCTGTTTGCTTGTACTACTCTACTCACTTCTTCTGAAATGCTAAACGGATTTGAATTTTTTTTTTGTTGTATCGCTATAAGACCTGAGCAGGACTAATACTTAGACTATGTTTAATTTTGAAGATTGACACAGCTACAATGACACATGTAAGTATGTACAACATTTGTGGTCCAGTAAAACTATTAGGATAAATTAAATGGTTACTGAACAAAATTTGCCGATATAACATGATCTTCGATTTTCACGATCTATACTTTAAATGAAATTCATAGACCGGATTAATGGCGTATATTTATCTACCCGTGACCACGGACTACTGCAAAATTTGGAAACATCGAATTTAAAAATTAAAGATTTCGAATATCTGACAAAGAAATACGTATAAGCAAAGCAAAAACCTACATGGTCGGCCTTCAACAGGTATTGGCTTATTTGTAAAATTTTACAAGCAAAGAAAATCCTATTGTAACATATTGTTATATAAGTAGAATTAAGTATATGGGTATTTTTATGAAACAAGACAAGGCAAACGACCGTAAGGGTCACCTGATGGTAAGCGATCACCGAAAATAAAGTTGCTGCAAATTAAGGGTATTGCTAAATGTTATACGAAGGAGGTAACTACCGAATTACTAAATATTATACATTCATTGTCGGTTCTCTAATTTTTCTTTTATTATAAATCATTCTTGTCTGAAAATCATAATTATGAATACCGTCCGCTAAGTCTAACTGAGCTTTGCATTTGTGTGAGTGTTCATACATAGTGTGTTCATATACCTAACGTCGGCCGTCAAGGGTGGCGCATCTTATTCGCGGCCTAAATCCGTTTATACTGTTTTATGACAAGTAAGTAGTCGAGTAGTTAAAAGTAACTTAAAAGTAATGAAGGCAAATTTTTTATTTACTTATTTTATGTAACTTATAAAATATTTCTTTTTTTAAAAAATCTTCTTTATTTCAAAATATTTAATCCAATTAATATTTTCTATCACAGTGCATAAGCTAATACAAAACATTATTTTTATATCTAAAATCTAATTTTATTATATTACAAACATAAAAATTCTTAATTACCCATAATATCTTTGGTAAATTTTAAAATGAAACGTTCAGTTACACGTGCAATTTATTATTTTAACAAAATTAATTTTCTATTTAAACTTAACATTAATTAATAAAAATAAGGTAAATATTTTATATCCTAACGTTATAAACACATTGTGCTTCGCAGTGATAAATTTATCTAGTCAGCCTTTAAAAGCCTCTAATGTTAAAATAATATATTTTATAATAGACTCTTGACTATAAATTAGACTTGTAAAAAATGATTACAAGCAATGTTTTCTCTTCTTCAGGATCGATGACAAAATATTTTATTTTCAGTGGCGTAGCTAGGGTATTTGCTGCCTTGTGCGGCTTAGGGGACTTGATGCCCTTTAAAATGGTCTAAAAAAAAAAAACAGATTCAAAGTGTCTTCTACTCTCGCGTAGATCAAGCGTTAGACACTAAAATGTGACATTGGCTACCTTTAAAAAAAAATTATCGTCGACTTTGATGCCCCTTCCCTTTTGGGTCCGGTGCGACCGCACCGCTCGCACCCCCCTAGCTACGCCACTGTTTATTTTAAAATACTTATAATGACATAATTATTTTTATCATAATTAGATATAAACTTATACACTATTTTATAAGCTACAATTTACAATGAATTACATGAGTAAGTATATATATTTACTATTCAATTTAAGTTTATACATAGTTAAATATTACAGTTATCGAAGACGTTTTATAATATCTGCCAGATCTTCGAAATTATTGAATGTGGATATTTTGGTTGTATGAGGTGTAGGTTTGATATATTCTTATGGAATAACTTTTTCTGTGATGTTATTTTTTTAATGCAAAGAACTATGCGACGTCATAGTTATTTAGTACCTATATACCTACCTACTATAAACTTATAACATCTCAACTTAGGTAATCTTCTATATCCTGATGTCAAAAATTCAAACTCATACAAACATTCTCATAAATAAATCATACTTATTACATTTTATCAATAAATTATGATTCTAAAATTGTTAATACAAAAATACGTGTACATGAGATATTTCGGTTGTAATAATTACACTTAACATGTCCTTACTTTTTATAGCTACTTACATGTGAATAGTCCTCGTCTTTTACATTCTGTAGGTATTTATAATTTTGAAAAACTGCCATAAAGTTATCGAAGCTAGATTAATTTGGACGGATGTAGCTATAATTATTCGAACTGTTGATTGTCGTACAAAACAAACGCGGTGATTCAATTTTGTTGATAAAGGCCCGACTTATGATAAAAAGTATTATATTCGGCACACCTTAATACTAGGACACGTCATTGAGAAGTAGAGCTGACGATTTTTGGTCTTCAGTTGGAGCTTTCTTCACTTCTTTGGTAGTTCGCTTCGTCTGCGCAACGTTATGTCGATGCATAATGTAGAGCAATAAAACGAAACCAACCAAAAAGCCTGATAGACCACCAGCTATGGTTAGCCATGTGCGGCGACGTGACGATCTGGAGTTCTGAAGCTGAAAAGCAATAAGTATCATTTAAACTAGCATTTTACAACTGTCCGTTTTGTTTTTTAGCTTAAGCAAAAAAAATAGTTTCATATAGGAACTCAGAATAAAAATTTAGGTAAGGAAAAATTAATAGGTAGATAAGTATAGATACGGATATCATTAAATATTTTAAAAATATTATCACACATTATTAACTATTTTATCTTACCCCAGCTGTTACCAAATTTTGACACTCTCGATACGTTGTATTTAGATTCTTTGGCAACTCAACTGCAGGACAATTTTCGAATTCTGTAAATAATATAAATGAAATAATTATACATACAAGGAATTATTTCTGAATATAGTATAACTGGAAAAGAGGACAATTCTGTACATTAATTAAAATAAAATACTTTGTCTTTATACAAACAAGTAACAAAAGCTAAAATTATAGTTTTTAAATTCTTTTTTTGAAATTTTACGAATTTGGATAAAATAATATTTCTCCGCCAATTAATATAATAAGTAGTTATAAATAATATTGACATACCTCTAGAATTCAGTCTTGTATAATCGCTAAGTTGAAAATAAATTTGTTTCTCCTGGAACCACTTGATGCTCAATTTCAAGTCACAGAGTTTTATAGTATCGATTGAATCTGTTAAGTCCAGTTTCGTAAGCCGACACATGGAACTCAAAGTATGGACGTCTATTGTTGTCAGTGGGTTGTGGGATACATTGTATAGCACCACCTGAGGTAGAATTCCAAAATCTGGCAGCACTTTTATTTTACAATCAGACAGATCCAGTAACTCCAGAGGTGCCTTGATAGGTTTGCTTATTTCCATACTATTCAAGCTTAAGTGCAACAAAGGATTTCCATTTAAATACAGTTTTCGTAATGATGGCAATTGAAATATTGTCTCTGGAAGTTGGAAGATTACGTTCTTTGAGAGGTCTAATGTTTGCAGATCCGTCAAGTATGCAAACGCATCATTATCTATTGAGTAAATTTGGTTCTCAGACAGATATAGGAATTTAATGCTTGTGTAGTACGATAATGTGTCGGAGTGCACTTCCTGTAATTTATTGTCGCTGAAATCGAGTATCTGTAAAAAAATTATAACGTATTTTAACAAAATTTAAACCTGATGCAAAAACATCTATTCCAGTTCAACATAGACCAATGTTTAATCTGTGTAATTTTTACCAATATATATTTTTTTAAATATTTTAATCTTATGGCTTATCGCTCTAAGTGATTTATGAAATAAAAATATTACAGTTTAAGAGCAATATAATAAAATTCTCTTATCATATAAAATAAAATCTCTGATAAAAGTGAAGCCTAACAGCCAATTAGAACTATGCTTAAGATAATAAATAGATAAGAGAATTATTTCTTG
The DNA here is from genome assembly GCF_056956725.1 of Heliconius melpomene rosina. Classification (NCBI taxonomy): domain Eukaryota; kingdom Metazoa; phylum Arthropoda; class Insecta; order Lepidoptera; family Nymphalidae; genus Heliconius; species Heliconius melpomene. Next base: position 11,039,847 of record NC_140398.1, read on the forward strand.
ATTAAATGTACTTTGTTTTAAACTTTGACGAAGTACTTCTATGATATAACGTCACAGCAAATGACCCACCAGTTACAGATTATAGTATATGATTATGATGGACATTATGACAAGGTAAATAATGAACAACACTTAAACAAATAGCATTAAAACACATTTATGCATGAGTATTTAGAGAGAGATAATACAATAATAACGTTAGAAATGGCTTATTTTAGTTCTATCCTGCTTTCACTGCTATTTTGTTTCACTTGTTAGTTTAAATTATTATTAAGAAATAACAAATTAACACCATCTTCATATTAATGTATTACAGCGGCCCAAACGCCACGTTGTCGCTCGCTTAAACTTATTGTTAGGTATATTATAGCTTAATTAAGTAAATAAAATCTTTACATATATTACTTTTAAGATTCAAATAAGTAAATTCGTTCAGTAGTTTGGAAGTGAAACAAATTTCACAAATTTTGATGGCATAAATATATTTAGATATAGATATATATTTCAGACCAACCTCAATTCCTCCCTTGAGACTAGGTATCTTAGACAACCTCAAACCAGCACAATGCGCACCATACATTTCATAAGCGTATGCGTAAGTACATCGTGTGGGAAGGGACGCCAGAGCTTCAATATCCGTCACCTCTTTAGCGTTGCTGCTGAGAATCAACACGGTGACACTCAAAAGGTACCTGAAAGTAAAATTTTAAAAAGAGTTTTATTTTTTTTAAACTGATTCTCCTAAAAATATCCTGGATTGTTTTGAAATGCTTCTTCAGAGTTATAGATATATTGATCCGTCATTTCGTGCTCCCACCTTGATAAATGAAGTGTTACATCTCAATCAATCAATCAATCAAAAACACTTTATTGCACAAAGAAGATACAATTAAATTTCTAATTTAGATACAGTGCATAGGCGGCCTTATCACTGTAAGTGATTTCTTACAGGCAACCTTTTTTTTTAACAAAAACTAATAGTATGATACAATTGGTGGCGGTTAACTTTGCATAAAGATATTTTGTAATTTATCTCATCATCTCATATATGTTCAGTAATTTCACTAACTATTTTGTCCTTCACATTTGAACAGTATCTAAGGTTCGTATACTTATACCGTTTGGCACCTTCTAAAACAGATTGATGTGCAAATTTATGTATTCAATTAAAATAATCTTTTGAATTTTATCTACATAAGTTTTGTGTACCCGCAAAATGAAGAATAGAGTTTTGTTCCTAGTTATGCCCAGTTTAGGTGCACAATTTGTAATTGTCATTTATAAAATTAGGCTCAAATCGAATCAAATATTAAATAGTACATAAATTTTTGATATGTTATTTAAATATAATTAAGAATGTTTCTAAAGATATAATAGTTAATTGACTCTAGCTATCTGTCCACTGACGTTTAACTTTAAAACTGATATACTTAAAATCTGTAATAATTTAATGAGGTTTGAAAAATTATGAATACAGTACTCCTAATTATGAATTTCGAAAAAATATATCTATAGGAAAATATTCATCATTATGACAATATATAATATTTTCCTGTCTGTATATCAATACGGTCATTTTTTTATTACTTACTGGAATAAAACTCAGTTTCTTATTACTTTATCTTAAAGCTACGTTATCTCTACATTCATAAGAAACTATTAACGTAATATCAATAGTTACTGTCTTCAATAGCATAATATGTTTATTTATTTTCTTCTTTGGGGTTATCGCCCACGACCTTTGGTCCACGCATTAGGTGGAACTGCATTTACTTATAACTTTAATAAATGAGTAATCATGTAGAACTACCCAATTCATAGAAATTATTAGCGTAAGCTGTTTCGCTGTTATTAACAAAAATAAACAGAGCTGAAATGCTTATCTTCTTATCTATGAAATATGATCTTGATGGAGTTATATCGATTTAAAGTTTAAATTTGTAGATATACCCTGTTATTTTATTGAATTTTGTGATATGTATTTAAAACAAACAATTTGTCTTCTTAAGAATTATTTATTTTTTGTGCTAATAACGATTCTATTCTATTTTAAATATAAAAAATGCAGGAGTTGAGGCCAGTTTTAGCGCAGGGGCACAGTGTAAAATGGACTGATTGTGGGTTCGATCCCCACTCGAGGAGATGTAATATTTATTTAAAGGTATATTTCCGTTTCTTCGCTCTGATGACGAAACTTTAATTTATCGATAAATTATAATTTTCAATTAACTCCTTCTTTGTATTATAGAAAATAATAGTAATTAAACCATAAGAAATTAATTCAATTCATAAAAGTATGCTATTTTTCAACAATGTTTTATATAGTAGTAGTAGTAGTAGAAGAGAATAATTAATTAAAAAAAACTAAAAAATTGTAAGATATGTTTATAGCTTCAAATATGTATACAAAAAAACGCAATAGTAAAGATAAAGAAAAAGGTCCGCATCATACTTAACATGTCTATGATAAGAACTTGTGATCTATCGCTATCGCATGTTCTAGATATTTTAATATTGCATAACTAATAATGTGCAATGCGACCGTGTTACTAAACATAATGTTACATTTTATGTAACTGGACCGTTAATTGATTTCCCAGGACAGGAGGATAGGAGGAGGCAGTACACACACCTTCAAATCTCATTGCCCTAGAGGAACTACTTTTCGAGGCTATGTGTGCTATACTATGACAGTATCCTGAAGAAGAAGCTAGCCCGCAATAGGCGGTCGTGTAATATCTCCACTTACATGGGAAGGTTTCTGCTGGGTTTTATTGGATAGTACCGAATACATTCTCCAGTGAGAAAGACAGGAGAGCCCAATAGTATATCGTTCGTCCGTACGGCAAATGTACCTTGAACAAATGCAGTCTACGTAAACTGCATTTCTCAGAGTAAAAAAAAAATATATTATAGGGTGTACTGTGATTAAAATATAGATCAACAACCTATTTCATACCAATTACCATAAATGTGTTGTGTTATATACGCGCTATTTGCCATTGTTAGATAACATTTGAAACTCAAAAGGTAATTAAGATCCTATGTCACAAACGCACTATCGTCGTATTAGCTGGTTCTTCAGTGTGGTTTCCACATACTTTTGATATAAAATAACAAAACTCTACTACTATTTATGAGAATTATTATGAGGTCGCTGTACCACAAGCCTGTCAGTTGTGGATTCAATTCCCACTCGGGGAATTATTATTTATATTTAATTTCAATTTTTGTTTATTATGAAGTGTGAAGCTGAAAAAATATATATCGAGTATAAAACACTCGTATTTAATTTAAGTAAATAGTATACCTACCTAATAACAAAACTAGATATATACCGAGTCATGGTTTGCTAGTAATAACTATACAAGCAAAGTTTTGTGTCTATCGAGATAAGTATATGACAAAACATTTATGTATATAGGTAAAACATTTCCTGAAACATCTAATATTACAGCGCACAAACGCCGCACCTATAATTTACCTCCGTCATATAGTGACAATGTAAAACAACTTAGTTACTCGGTAGTTACTCCTAATGTCACCACATATAATGAAAATAATTGAAGCTAAATTAATAGTAAATTAGCCAGTCTAAAGTAATGCAATGATAGTTCTATGCAGTGGATAATAAGGATCGTCCTCGCGAAACAACAATGGGATGTCCATCTTTCAATCTTTCATCGCATTACGATGTAATATGATGGTTTTTTTTTCGATCATGAGGTTAATGCTGTTAGCTCTACTGGCTTTTACAGCGACACCGGTGGGGAGGGTACTCTGTCCCATGAAGAAATGCAAGGACTAAGTGGCTGCTTGTGACGAAGTCGACGACTGTAAGTGCGCCCCCTGCGGGAGTCGAACCACGGCTTGCGGCAGTGTTCCTTTTATTTTTTTTATTTTGTTGGTGCTACCCTCCGAATACATAGTTTATTTAGTTAAGAAACTTTAGAGGACGTCGTGCCACAGAGGCAGAAGATTGTGACTGTAAACGCCATGGTGGTTCATTCCCGCGCTCGGGGGAATGAACTATTATTTATTAATATATTTATTTGCTCGCTTTCGCTCTGGTAACAAGGTAAAGCGCGGCGTTGAGTTCCGCCAGCTATCATGCAAAAAGGAATTTAGTGGAAAGTGGGGAACGGAGTGTCTTAACACTAGGTTCCCTTATACGGAATACCTTTATACCTACCTATTTATTTATGTTTGCACCAATTAATGAAGTTTCCTCTCAAATAAAACACCACGAGAGTGATAATGAATTTCATAATCTTTTCAGTAATTGACCATGTCCTAAATTTAGACAGAGATATTGTGTCGGCACTCGGCATATCATCTATTGGCGCACTTTGCGATAAATTGTTCAAGGTCAAGAAAATATCGTATTATGTATTTTCAGAAAACTAATGAAAAAGAAATAGGTAGATAAGGTGAAAGATTTTGTTTCTTAAATGCTGTTAAAACTTGTAAGTTTTCAGTAACATTATGAATTCGGTTCGGAAGATACTATGGTAGACTGATAAGTATTTAACTATAGAATAGAACACTGCGATCGGCGCTAAAATATGAATAAATAACGTCGATTTTCTTCTTAATATAAATGTAATCATTCAACTCCGTTTGATTTCATTTTTTAAAAGTAGTTTTTTTTTGTTTTTGTTTCATAGTGAGAGACAATGTCCATTCGAAATATTGCAAACTCAAGACAACAGCCGTCTAATTGGCAGAGGTCAAATTAATTTCTTTTAATTGTTGACTTGAACTCTCCATCTAACAAGTGGTTGACTTCGTAGAAGGAATCATGCAATAAATGATTCATGAGCAATATCAAGTTTTGTTTACATATAAGACCTTTTTCAAAATAACATTAATTAAGTGTAGTAATATAATAATATTAATTAATTTTATTTCGGAAAAGTCTGGAGTATTTGACTTTGACGGGCCATTGGACGGAAGCTGTACATATTGTGAGGGACACTCCTGCGCATCGTGCGTGGCGGCCCCAATTGTCTGATTGATCTTTATGATTCGCCCACGCCCCTGGCAATGTTCATCGAAAGAATTTTGATATCAATATCTGTATATTATATGCAGATAAGTATAATAATAAAAAATAAGTAGGGAAAAGGCACCACTAATATTTTAATGCTTTTTTTTAAATCAATGAGCTTTATTATTCTCAAAATAAGTTAAGATTTAGGTGCTAGTTATAATAAGGTACCATATATGAACATTAACGTTATAAAAACTGTATATTAAATAATGTCTGGTGATGTGCATCTTTAGACAATAATTAGTAGGTAATAATGATAATGCAATGCTTAAAAAATATATGTTATTGTTTTACGAATCACATAGAAACTAAATTACCGATTTATCAGCCAAACACCGATAAGATTGATTCATTTTATTTTTCTATGAAAAAATGATAGCGTGACGAATGTAATATATGTATATTTTTTCAGTAAACGTATTTTTTACAATAAATTTTAATAAAATTTCTTTAAATATTCTCCGTAAGAGTAAACAAAGTTATTATTTTATTGTTCTGTTTTATGCCAAAGCCAGTTAGTTATTTACTTAATAAATTAATTTTTCTTTTTAGCTCGTATCGCTATGTAAACTATTCATAATCTATTCATATTACTTCTATCCATCTTTGATGTTGCAATTTTTTAATATTTACAATAACTAATTATAATGTCTTCATTACAATCCCCAATTTGTGATTTTCTTGTAAAGCATTAAGTATTTCTATACCGAAAACGAATATTATTTATTTCATACGTACTTTGCCTAAATAGTTTTGTCATTAGGGCTACGATAATTAAAAAAATATTTAGTAAGTATTTATACTTACTAAATATTGTGTGTACTACTTATACCTATAGTAGTAGGTACACACAATTTGAAATATGTATATTTTAAAGAATTTATTAGATACTTAAACGTAAATATTAGGTACGTTCTTATCAAATTCACCATTTTATTAGATATTTAAAGTCATTCGAAAGAAAAGTGCGAAATTTGACGTTTTCTTTAGATTTTAATTCACTTTTAACTCATGTAAAATTGATGAACAGTTATTTGTTATTATATTCACTATTAGCTAAGGACTTATTAACACTTAAGTATTATAGGTACGTACGTGTGTATTCTGAAATGTGAACTAATTTATTAACTACGTACACTAGTATTGATTTAATGTGAATTTCGATGATTCAGGTACCTAATGACAAAGATTCTTGCGCATAAAAGTTTTAAAAGGAGTATAGTGCAAATTTCATAAAGAGAAAAATATCAGGGCTACTAATTTCACTTAACAATTATTTAATACGTTAATAATATAGAAATACTAATAATATATCCGTGGATATTCATAGAAAAGTTACTCTTACCTGTCCTTAATATCATAACTGTATTTTCTTATAAAAAAAGATATAAAAATTGATAAATATACCTGAACATTGTAAAACACTGTAATTCATTCACAATTAACGGATATCGTATTCTGTACTGGTCATCACCAAGATTAATCCATAATATGTCTACTTTTGAAGAAAACTTATTAAAGTCACACACACAAAAGTTTCCAGAGCCGCAATCTGCAGCGGAAGGCGTTCGTTAAATTGATTCAATTAATCCACTCCTGCGCACTGCTCGTGGTCCTTATTCGCGGAGATGTTTTTCCCTCGGAGGATCAAATGATACTGTCGTTGTAATCTTTTATCAGCACTAGCTCTACAGCCGAATATATAAATGAGACAACTTGAGACAATGACTAGGTACCGTCGATGCCGAATATCAATTGTAATTGACGGGCTCCTATCTAAATGCAACGATTGGCTGTAAATTATGTTTATTTTTGAGGAGTGCGCGATAAATAAATGTCTTTGTTTCTACAATACTGTGAACACTAAAATAATTGTTCTTTCCTAATTATATAATTTATAGATAGTAGAGGAATGATGATGACCAGAGGTTTTCTTGCTCTTATATTTAAAGGATAATTTTTGTAAATTGTGTATAAAGATTGTCTTGTTCAGATATAAACATATCTACATTTTCTATTAATAATAGATAAGTGTTGTTATGTGATAGCTATTATTTTATCGTAATTTATTTTTAAGTGAGTATGTCTAAATACTCCATAATTAACTTTTTTTGTGCTGAAAATCTCGCGATCTTGAGAAAGATGGTTTTGGTAAGGGTACCGACAGACACACGGAAATCAAAGAAGTCCTGTAAGAGATGTACTTTTTACTCCTAAGATACGGAAAAATAGAGAAAATCTATGAGTACATACATTTTGGTTTGTTCAAGTATCTAATATTGAAAAATTTTAATATTAAGGCTTCTACCGAACTAGCCATCCGCCGCAAGAGACCCGATCGCTGGAGGGCGGCATACGATCGCCCTAACGTGTCAGAGGGCGGTCAGCTTGGGGAAGCTGGCCGCCTTCATGGCTTATTAGAATTCACCTCTAAGGGTCCAAATAAGCAGGCGTAACAGCGCGCGTCCGCCAATATACATATAATAAAGAAATAAATATACACAGTTTTATTAGGTATTACAGAAAAATATTATAATGAATTATGCAAGTATCGTCGATTGATAAAAATGGGAAAAAACTTGCAAATACTTTTTTATTTATTCGTGGGGGGTGGTCGGCAGCTGCCCCGCTTGCCGATTCTTAAATCCGGGCCTGCAGGTGTGACCATAATACTAATTTAGAAAGTAATCTTTTTGAACTATAACAATAATAAACTAAAATGAAGAAGAACTACTACTGTTTTAAATTTGTTATTTTTGGAGTCTGCTCCAACCAAGCCAAACACAATCTTAAACCAATTACCCTATTGGTTGCCGAACAAAAGATAATAAAATTAATAAAATCCGGTGAAAAATGTGAGTCGGACTCACAACCGATGATTCAGTGTCAATTTCATGACCGTTGACAAACTTTAGTTTGCTAGCAGGCGTATACACTCATATAATATTAAATGAACTATAACTGTATGTCTGTAATAGTTTCTTCTGTGATATGTCGAAGGAACTATAGAAGTGTAGACTATATTTGTTATTAATTTGGGTGTGATACCTCCTTCCAATTTTGAGAAAAATGCTCTTTTCGTGAGATATACACAGTACACACTTTTTTATACTACCGTTTCTTTGCAGTAGTAATAAAAAATATTTTTAAAGATATACGTAATTTGGTTTCAATTTATTGTTATGTTTTGCTATTAATACTTCTAACTGATTTAGTTAGCAATTAATAATTTTATCAAAGGTCCTGAAGGTATTTTCATATATTTTAAGAAACAGGAAAAATGATAATTTAATTATAATAACTTTATTTATTTTTTATTTTATATCACTGTACGGTACTTAACTAAAAATATTGAAAATGAACTTAAATAATTCAACATATGCCTAACTTAGAAAAAAAATAATGTCAACTGACAACTCTGATTAATTACATTTGACATATGACAATTTTGACTTTTATCGTAGCGTTTGCGGCCTTTTTGCCCCTATAATAATATTTTGGTGTAAACAATTTAGTTAATATATTAATGTTTAAAATAAAGTTTTTATAAATGAAGATGAACGCTACTAGTTTGTATGTTTCTACTTGTCGCTTAATAATTCTTGCCGATGCTGCCGATAAAAGTTCGTGGACAGACTTGTTTCGTTTGGTCCCTTATTTACGACAATCGTTATCATGTACAGTGTGTGGAAATTTATTAAAGGAACCTTATACTCCAACGAGCTCTAGTTGTCAACATCATGTGTGTAAAAATTGTAAAGGTGGTAGGAAAAAACTTAAACCTTCGTGTACTTGGTGCAAAGACTATGAAAACTATACTGAAAATTTACAGTTACGAATTCTTTTACAATGTTATAAAAAACTTTGTGAATATTTTATGGGAACTGATATATATAAAACTTTATTAGAAGAAGAGGAAATAGCAGCAGGTGTAAATGGAGGCACAGTAGCAAGTTCAGGTTTAATAGATTTAATACAAGAAGGCGCAGGGTTTAATGATGACTATAAAAGTACTGCAGGTCTTTCGAAGTCTGCCTACAGTATATTACCTTGTGTTTATACCAACTCTGCATCAACACAAACACAAGCAGCATCATCATCAAGTAATTCTGATTCAAGATCAAATAGTAAAGATTCACCAAATTCTAGAGCTATTTCAAATGGGTCTCCACTTTACTCTGTTATGTACGCAGGTTCCGGAAATAAAATCACTATCAAAAGGAAAGCAGTTGATGAGACAGATTCATCACAGACAGAAACTAGTCCAAGAGAAGGAAAAGTATGTAAAAAATATATAAATACAAATTTACATTATTTGTTACAAAGTTAATGGTTTTATTTATTTCAGTCAAATCAATTAGGGTTTAAGAAACCATCAAGTAGATCTAGAAGCTCAACTAGCAGTAAGAGGAAAGGGTGTAGATGTGGTAATGCCACGGCTACACCTGGTAAATTAACATGTTGCGGGCAAAGGTGTCCGTGTTATGTCGAAAGCAAACCTTGTACTGAATGTAAATGTAAAGGTTGCCGAAATCCTCATAGACCTGATGGACTGAAGGTAATAAATATACATATATTTTTATACATACAGTGAAGCTACCTTGTGTATTTCATATAGCAAGGTAGGCAGAGGGAACCCAATATTAAGTCACTCTGGTTCCCATACAATGCATGCATGCACCCAAATTTCAAAAGAATACACATTGTTTTCATACCAGAGCATGGAGATCAAAATAATTCATTTCCACAATTGGGAATAAAACCCACAACCACTACTTATAATCAGATGCTCTCAAACATATATATTTTTTAATGTTACATATTGTCTGTAAATGGTGTCAGTACAGGACCTTCTAAAAATAAAAAATATTTTTTTACTGTAGTAAGAAAAAACTGCCTTAAAGTGATGTACATGCTTGAAATAATTATTATTAGATTATACTCTTTTGTCGGCCCGGCAGGCTTTTATCATTACACTACTAAATAGATGGATACTTCAAATAATAATTTTCACAAAAAAAAATCTCAAAAACGGCAGTTTAAATTATGTGTCAGTTAACCTAATGATATCCTATTTGATTCCTTTTTATTTATTTACTTTTTTATTGTAGTGTTTATGTTTTTGGCAATATAACACAAATTAAATAAAGTAACTTAAAAAAATATAAATATGTTTGTTTCCAGGTCCGACCTCACATACCTCAATTAGATACATTGCAAATAATGAATTCTAATCCTGATAGTTCACCATCATGTTCAGGCTCTATGGACAGTTTAGATGCAGATACACTCACTATGGATGCCATGGAGGAATCTCTCACTTTTACTACAGAATTAAAGTCCTCTAATATTAAAGGTATATTTGTAGTCATTAATGTATGATAATTGAAAGTAAGTTTATAAACCTGCTATATAATAACTTTTCCTTAAAATAACACTATCATATTTTCCTTAAAAAAAACACCATCATATTTTCCTGCATAATTGGGACAGAACTCTGCATAACATGTTGAATGGCAGATCTCAAAATTATTCTTTTTTTGGTTACCAGAGAGAGAAAATTTAAATATTTCATTTCCCTGAATAGGGATTGAATCCACAACAATTGTTTAAAGTCACTGTCACACTGCGCCACACAGGCCCTATTGGGTTGGTTGGTCTAAATGTCTCAAAGTTTGGACAGAGAGCAAGAAATTGAGTATATTAACATTAGCTTCCCTCTGCTATATGTAGGATACAGTGTGAAGCTAAAACATAATTTGTTTACAGTCTACACCAGTCAATTACAAGAAGTATCACCATTATTACCAGCCACAATAATGATGGACGAGGAGTTGCCAGCATCACCTGACGATGAATTAAGTTCCCCTCACGAGTATACAGGGTGTTCACCTAAAGATGAACCCGAGACATCACCACAGTCCACTCATGAAACAAACAGTGATGTAGAAGTTGATGTATGACAACAACTTTCCATTGCAGGTGACTAGATTTTGTTTGTCATTAGTTTAGGGATACGTAATTTTCGCACAATTACTATTAGGAAAATGTATGTTTGAATCATATAGAAGCAAATAGAGCAATCTCCATTATGATTAATACCTGGAAAATAAAATAAATGCTTTTAATATAACTTCTCTAACTTTTGAACAAATATTATTGGAATATAACCAATATATGCGTCTTAGAGAATAAAATAACAACTTAGTTAAGCAAAGACATTGAATAAATTATTGGATACTGCTGTTCACATGGAACAGAAATGGAAATTGTTTTATTAGCCTTAATATGATTCATTTCACTATTGAATAGTATAAAATGAAGTGCCTCAAAATAAGCTTTTGTACATGTTTAAAAGAAACAGTGTGGATTTTGATGTGTTTATCGTCACAAGTGCGAGTCGGACTCGCCCATCAAGGGTTACCAATTTCATGAAGTAATATTTCACATTATTTCAGCTTTATCTTGACAAAAAAGGTCCGACAAAGAGATGGAAACTTATATCTTTATAATCTTTAATTTTAGTTTGCAATATCTTCAATTGATTTTATAGATTTAGCTTAGATTATTTTCTTAAATTTACTTACACATTTCATGAGGCATTAGTTAACCTTTGCATTTGGGAGATGATTATAAATATATAGATCCAGAAAAGAACTTTTATAAATAAAGTTAGATTAATTAGAAATCAAAAAACATTCTAACATTAAAAAATATATAAAATCTTCCATGCCGGACATTAATTGTATCCCAATAATTATCTTCTTTTTTAATTCGTCGTTTGAGTTAAAAAATTATCATTATCAAGAATAATATAATGCCCACGATCTTTAAATATATAATTATAAAATAATAAATATAAGTTTATTTCAAGCAAGTGATGTTACACCTACACTGTATATGAACATTCACACCGATGCAAAGCTCAGCTTATACCTCACATACTGTACTTTAATTTTTAACTGTACAAAATTAACGACGTTTTTTCTCTCATATAAATACTTTTTTCTTTCATATAAATAAACTTGCCTTTGATACTACAACACTTGATGAGTATGGTATTCATTACATTACGAAAATTATGTGTCTCTACTAATGATGTTTTTAAATATGTTATGTTCGCTTAATATACTAGTCACTTGTACTTCTCGGTAATAAATTATAATAGTTAAAACGATTTTTTTTAATTAAATTATTTTTTGTCATAAGCTAGTGTTTTTAGTGTAAATACGAATAATTCCTTTATGCATGTAGAAACTGATATGGTCCTTTGGTTACTGTTAACTGTAACTTTATGAATTGGCAAAGGCTATATGTATTCTAAACTTTGATTGACAGTTGAAAAATACATGGGCATGTATTTTTTTTTGTTGTAAATATAATTGGCATCATTAAAAAAATATTGAACATGATGATATGCATGTTTTTTTTTACATTTGTATATTTTTTAAAAATATAATTACTTGTTTTAATTCAAAAATTTTGTAGTATGAAGTGCTGCCATCTATGATTGGACTTATATCATTAATGGAAAAATAATAATATGTGAAACACAATGTTAAGTGTAACTCCATTTTGTTAAGTCTATAAAACGAATATTGGAATCTCTTAAATTAATAATAAATAAACTATATTACTTAGCAGAATTAAATTGTTAATCGCAATATACATAAATGTATAAAATATCTTTTTTAATATTTTCGTACTTTTTCAATACTTCTTGTTATAATATTTTATTGAATTGCACACAAATAAAGTATAATTATTACTTTAATTTTTTTTTTAAATATTTTCGTTGTTTTTGACTTTGGCAAAATAAACCTTAAAACTTATGAACAACACTGTAGAAGGTAAGAAATTACAAACATAACATATTTTCATATGAAGAATTTCAATTATAAAATACTAGTAAATAAAACTGTATATTACCATTTATACGCTGTCATTTATGACCAGAAATAAAATATTAATAAAAAAAAAGCACAAGTTGCTATTCTTGTTACTTTATTTACACTATATAGTAGGAGACTTTTATTTAAAATGTCCGTTTTATAATGTACTCATTGTAATTCCAAAAAAATATAGTATTAAGTTTTTTGTTTGAAGAAATTGTTTGAAGTGATGCAGTTTACACATTATTTGTACATAAATGATAGTGTTACAATATATCTACGATAAAACAACTTTCTTTTTTTTATTTTTTTTTTATTCGTAAACGTCTTTTTTAAAATTATTTCGTTATAAAATATATATATATAAGAACATTTTGTAAACATTACCTCCACTATTACCCAAAATACTGAACAATTACTACAAACCTGTCATCTTAATGCTAAATATTTTTAAAGAAATTACGAGTACCGAAAAATACATTAATATTCCATATAAAAATGAACTATTCCATTTGGCTGCACCTTCAGGTTTCAATCACTATACTATATAAGATTTACGTAACTAACAGTTCCTTAGTTATCTAAAGTGTTTTGACTGACCTGACAAGAGTGTAGGGATAGAAATCTCCATATGATCAATATTTTTGTATGGACTGTATGGAATAGGTCTAAAATCATTTTATGTTACGTTCACAAATAATAATAGATATGATTCAGTAGTGCTGGTTCATATATCATTGTAAGCCAAAGACAAATTAAAATTACTCTATACACAATATTATTTTATATGTATCTATTATTATGGAATTTATTAAACTTACTAAGCAAATAACCAAGGTGACAGTAATATATAAGTGACTGTACATTCAATGCCAATAAATATACAATAATGAGATGAATAATAATTATTAAAATGTTGCTCTTAGTATAGATATTTGACTGCAGTGAATACTTTGTATGCATGTGTGTCAACTACAAGTGAATCTGTGATATTCTCTATCACCGATATTAATATTTAAAATCTTCGAGTTTTCCACTGTTCATAAATGTTTTGGCGTTATCACAAAGCACTTAAGTACAAATGAAATTGTATATGATGATATTCGTACTTTCAAATTGTGAAAAATAACTGTATTATTATAATTATTAATGCCATTATTGTAATATGTGAATGAAATAAATCAAAGTATTTTTGTTATATATTGTTTTTATTTTTTGTGACCAGTTATTACATAAAATGAGAATAATTATCAATAATATTTAATTTAAGTTAATATTAAGCTTCTGTTGGGATATTCGTATTTTCCTCTGAATTTTCTGTTTCATTTCCACTTGAATTTTCATCTAGTTGAAGACACGTCTCTGTTTCCCAAATTCTATCGAACTCTCTTTTCAAGGCTTTTATAAGTGTAACTTCCGAGGTTATCATTGTGTTATCTCTATTGTGATTCACTCGATCTACTTCATAATCCAAAGAACCCAAAATAGCTACAGCGTCTGCACAATTTGCATCGATAAGTAAAAATTCATGCTCTAATTTGATTTTAGACCAGATTATCTTAACTTGTATGCCACAGTCGATAAAAGAATGTAGACTTGTTAAAGTATCGGTATTGTGCACTATAATTCGAACTTGAGCGTAATTTTTTTCGCGTTGTTGTACGTTAATTAGACATTTTGACAAAGTATCGCTGTCCAGAGTCGGCGTGCATATGTCGACAGTACGGCTGGCGTGGGCAATCAGATAAAATATGCAAAAGAGGTTGTTCAAACCCACTTGTTTCTTTTCTTCGTCTTGCGCTCCATAAAATAAAACTTCGTTGATTGCGTCACCTTGCTTGCTGATGCCAACGATGTTTGCGAGCCATGTACATTTATGTGATATTCCAGCTAAGATTGAAGAACTTCCAAATATACGCGATTTCCAATTTACGTTGCTCATTTTGTCAGATCAGATATTGCACGCTTATTTAGTGAATTAGAAATGTGTCAAGTTTGTTAAAATTTAGTCTACCTACAAATTTTATTATAAGCAAAAAGTGCGGTACAGAAATATTGCTTACGCTGGTAGTTCTGTTCAATGTTCAATCTACGGTTGTAAGTGTTGTCAATGTGTACGAGTCACATTTGTTAAATTAACTACTAAAGACTCTTTTGAATCAGCATGGTTTTTAATAAAAAAATTGACATTAAAGTCAGAATTTTTTATTATTTTTCAATTTTATAGTTTTATTTGTTTATTGAAGAATTTTTTACCGTTTGGCTGTTGTATAATGCAAATAATATAATGTCAGAAGACCCTCTACGAAAACCGGCCCCACGCAAAGATGTCGATCAACGAATACAATCGAATTCTGTTGAGGCATCTGGGGACGCAACTCCTAGGAAAAAACCATCACGATCAAAAAGCAAATGTAGAATACCCAAAAATTTACGCTACGACTTGGAAACTGCGTTAGTAGGGGTAAGTAGTACTACCGGCAGTATCTAATGTTGTTCGTACTTACTTGTTAATCCATACTCATTCTATTATTATCTATGATATTTTACAAAAAGTTGGGCTGAGAAAAAGCGAATAAAAAAGGCACATTAAATATGAGAAAACATACATTTTAGATTATTTATTATAATTATGATACAATTTTTAGATATTTTTTAAAATTTTGCTTATTACTTTTCAGTTATGCGATGTATGGTTTGAAGAGATTAAGCCATATTTAGTGCAGAACAATATTAAAATACATTTGCACAACGACACGGGCGACGGTAGCGGGGACCGCGGCCTTGTTACCGGCAACTGCTCCCACCTTGATCCAGGTAGATCTGAAGTACGAGCCTCTATCAGCTCTGCTATTTTATGTGTCATACAAATATTTCTGAGGGCGTCGTCTTTATCCGTACTCTGGGAAATTTTTATATAATAAATAATTTTCATTCCAACGCTCTGGGAAATATAGTGTGGTGGCGATTTCTACTACTGACTTTATCATGCTCCTTTCGTTCATTTTATCCTGAATATTTATATTTACAACATTATATGCAATTTATTTCTGTATGATATCAACTTTAGGGGTAGTAGGGGTGATTTATGTATTAATAAAATATCTTATATTATTTAATATTTTGTTGTAATAGCAACGTCCTCACACGGATGTGAGCTATGCAGACTGTTGTTCAGCGCAGCCAACAGTATTGAAAGCGCCGCGTCGCAAGCAGCCACCGCCACAGCCTCCGGTCGTTGCGGCAACTACGCAAACACCGGTACACTGATTGTTCATATTTAAACATTAATTAAATAAAAACATAATTGTAAAATAAATGCCTAATTTCTAAAGGTTTCTAATGCAAATTATGTCTCTCGATTTATTTTTAAAAGACTTCAAATTTATTTAGAATTTGCATTTTTTAAATTTTATTCATCGTTTTCAGTATAAATGGAAAAAACAAAAGACACGGAATCAAAGACAATCTCGTCAAACGGAACTGCGACAACCAATACCGCGTCTGTGTAACTCTTATAACGTACCGTTATTATTTACAAAAGAAAAATACACAGATTTCACGCAAAACCACTACAACTACTTTCATAACTATAAGGTGGGTTATTTTTTGAGCTTCGAATATCTCATTTATATAATTGAAAAGGTAGACAGAACATGGAATTTGAGAAACCATTGGAATCAATGGCTGTGGTTCAATAATTTTATAGGTGCTATACATGATTTACTGCTGTTTTTTTCCTCGTTTGAGCAATATTTATATTGAAAATAGATTTGAATTAAATAGCAAATGTAAATAATAAAGCAGCCCTTCAAAATATTAATAATCCAGGGCGCCTACAATTTACGGTCCATAAAAAAATAAATAAAATCTCCATTTCACGATAATATATTTATTTTTGTATTTTTGCCTTAATAGGATTTAATATCAAGAAAACCTAAATTGATGCACGCGTACACTCAAACGGATACAGTATGCTCTGGAAGAGATAAAGCTGCAAAGAAAATATTTAACACAAAGTTCACAACGTTAAAGTCCCCACCCCCATGTCCTGATCTAGCACATAAAGAGAATCAACATGCCAACAAAGACTGTCCACTATTTCCAGACGTGAGTATTATTTTTATATAAGTTTTGTAATATACATTATATAATATATCTATTATTTATTGTTGAGGCCGGTCGTAGCGCAGGAGCTTAAAGTGTGCTTGCAAACGACGATATCTTGGCGGGAAACTGAAGAATTGTCTTAGCACTAGGTTCCCTCAGCGTTGAATAGGCATGAAGCTAAAATATCTGATCTATTATTGTAACTTTTCGATAGAATAATTAATAAACAGAACATATATGTAGTAAAGATTAATTGAATACTTATTTATAAAATAATTCCAGCGAGCATTGATTTATTTTATAATTTCTTCAGGAATGTCCTCCTTTGTCAAAAAATATTTATCTGCATACGTGCTTACATATATCAGATAGTTTATTTACTTAACATTGCTATTTTTTATTTTTTTCAGGACCTCGTCGACTTAATAGGTAAAAAACATGATAAAAAGTTACAAGTTTTATATGTGAGTCCGAGAAAAGATTATTCAACATCAATAATGAATTTATGTGTTCCTCCAAATCCCAAGCGAGGATCTACCGGTTTTTATAAAACACCTCCATGGAGATAACTTTTGTTGATTTTTAAATTTATTTTAAATTTTCCGAGTAATAATCTATCATAGAAGACCAATCACGTACATACTTCACCAAACTGGCCATTGGAAAAATAAAGAACAATTTATTTTTAAATATAGTATTATGATAAATATATTTTGATAGCTTTATAAATAAAGTCTCTTTTCTTTTATTTTGCTATTATTATTCATGTAAATTTCCTAGCTTCATTAAGTTAGATGTGTGGTTGTGACTCTCTAAATAAGTACGTTGTTTGTTTGTTAACTAAAACGTGAGAGTTTCTTTGTAATTGTCTTGTAATACATGTCTATCTAGAATCTAAGCTTTCACAAAGATTTGCCTCGGATCGTTTGACTATGAATAACATTTTAAATAAAGACATTAATAATATTTATATTTCAATATTTGTTAAATGTAAGAAAAAAATATAACTCGCACACGACACATTTTATTGGTATACAACTTACATCTACTCCTTATCTTACGACTCTTTACAAAATTACAAGACATACTCCGACAACGATACGACTATAAAAGGCAGTACAGTGCGTGTTTACACACGAATAAAAATAATTTACAAAAAAGCAGTCGAAAAATATACATCACACATATTAAATAACTAAATAAATAAGTTACACTTCACCGAGCTTCGATCGCAACCGCGACAGCTGGCCGCCGTCCGGCCGGGGCCGACGCACGCTCTTTGGATCTGAGAAGAGTTTATGGAATGTCCACGCGTTACAATTACATCTTGTAAGACTAATTCGTATGTTTCACGTAGTCTGTTTCAAAGTACGCGGTGGCGCCGTGCGCGCCCTTCCTGTCGAGCGCGCGCACGCGCACGAAGAGGAACGCGGCCACCAGCGACGCCACCACCAGCACTAGCAGTAGCATCACGAGACCCGCCACGAATGACGGCACCGACATGCAGATCGTTTCTGGATCCGTGGCGGGCGACTGGATCACTACAGTTTCGTTGGACGCAGCGTTGTTTAATGCGAAATTCACGTCGCCTGGTGCGACTACTTGTATTGTTCTGCTTGTATTGACATCTGTCATTTCTTGAGCGTCACGCTTATAAATTCTTTGTGGAGACGTTTCACGTCTTCTTCTTATTCCCATTAAACTCTCTGGTAAGTCTTCAACAGAACGCGGCCGTCCGCCTAAAGTAGCCAGATTTCCATGGCCTTCGTCTTTCCTTTTAACAGTGTTATATATTCCACGACGACCGGGCGGAGGAGGTGGTGGTAAGTTGACGTCGTCCTCATCTCGAACAGGAGCAGGAGATGACGGACTAGGTGCGTTAGGTGTCGATGAAACTTGCGCTTGTGGTGGCGGTACTACATCATCCCTCTTCTCTGAATATGCACCCACAGCGTCGGCTGGATGTCGTGGATCAGGGAAAGCCGGAGGTACTCCATACTCTGCGTGCGGCGCAGGTGGAGGGGGACCGTACTCTCCGTGTCCTCCGTTAGGTAGTCCATACTCGCCTCCTGCGGTCAACGCGTTTCCTCCCAATAATGGTACTCCATAATCAGCACCTAGCCCTCCACATTTAGGTTCTGGACAATTATACCGACATACCTGAATTACACATTGGAAGTGAACATTCATCGAGTCAGGGAATTTAAATGCTTGGAAATAAGCAAATGATACAACCGATGCTGATGGACCGAAATTCTTTATTTTTTGGAATTTACTCATAATTTTAGGCCTTACTACGCATCCATACTGATCTACTAATTGAATAGGAGCTCGTTTGCCGTCATGAGCAACGCAATTTCTTACAAGCATATCGAATTTGTTTTCATCGTCTTTGATTGCTAGAACCATAGTCATAGTTTGACCAATCTTAACTATGCCCGACACTTCTGAGGCCCAAGGTCCTTTTCCAACTTGGATTTGCATCCAACATTGCAAGTTGTCTCCGAGAAAGTTAGCTGTTACAGCGTGCAACATATCAACTTGGAATGGTCGGAATGTTACTGCTTTTTCGTAATAGTCGTACCATGTACATCTAAGTTTCCGCGCTTGATCCCATACTTCTTGAACATAAGGATCGTACTGAACTATAATTGTATTTTCGACGTACGATCCACTTGGTGTAGGGCTGCCGTAAGCTGCAACGTTGTGATTAGCAGAACTTGCCATACCACAACTGTTTAGGAATATTTCAAACGTCGCACTTAAGTGTCCCGTACCTGGCTTCAAATGCATACAGTGAGGGTCACTATAAAATCCTTTCGAAAATATCATACCGTAAAATGGTCGATCGAATTCTATATTGACTCGCATATGAGTCTTTTCACATTGTACTTGAAGATGTTTAATTTTCGGACTGTCTGGTGTGGCGAGTGGCCAAGGGTCGTCTGTGTGTGCTGGAGGTAGCGGCGGGCCATAGGCGCCGCCTCTGTGTTCTAGAGGTAGAGATGCCGAATCGACGGGTGGTTCGCATATCGCGTCCTGAAATTAAATAAGAAAATGATATTATTATTTATTATATAACTTATATTGGACATTATATCTGGGTATATTTCTTATTAAAAATAATTAAAATATAAACTGTTTTCAACAACCAATATGGTTGCGTCTTGTGATAGTTGGCTATTAAGCGTAATGAATGCATCGTTGGGTAGACACATTCCGCGCGCGTCGCACTCTAGTTGGCGGCACGCGCGTGCGCTCTTCCCGGCGTTTCGCGTTTGCTTCTTTCCGACTTTCTACACTGACGGATAGCTCGCGAGATCAATTATAATATTAATCAGCGCAATCATACCGCCGACGTGAGTTCCGCCGGCTTTCTACGTCTTATGAATACCAAATTTTGTCTTAAGCTTTTTCTTATTGGTAGGTATACGTAGCAATAAGCGTATGCACTAACTGTATGACTAGTATAAGTTAAATAAATTAGAAATATTTATTCATATATTCTTACTATAAACACAATGTCATATTTACATCATGATTTAAAGTTTAATAAATATTAATTTATTAATGCTTTTTGAATTATCATATGGATTTAAATGTGTGTATTGTGGTACATTAATCTACTTATAACTTAACTTTTTATTTAATTGTGAAATTTAAACATATCAATTATATACTAGATTTAATCACGCGCGTAATTTGTCGTTTGACTTTTGCGCTTGAACAAAGTCTAGTCGAAGACGCTTTTGCGTTTTTTTATATGTAGGCAAGTTATATTACAAGCAAAATATTAAAAAATGACTGCCAATAAAAATGTTTAAAGCTTGGTGCCATGCTTACTATCGTATTTTCTAAACCGGTTAGAAATTATATCCACTGCTCGAGATCGCGGAGGAAAGCACCGGACTTGCACCGGCATGCGCAATTCTAAAAAAATAGCTTTCTTCGCTTGCGAATAAAGAAATAATCTTACCATGACATAGCTACAGTTATTGTTATGTCGAAAGTTGAAGTAGATTTCAAAAGCGAAAATGTAAAGTCGCTATATGAATATATTTAAAAAGGTGTGAAAGCATAACAATATTTCGTGCGTGATGCCAACATAACATGGTTTTTTATAAGTATTGTAATATTTAGTGACGTTTGTTACTCTCTATTCTGATATATTTTATTAAAAACAGGACAATTCTTTTATTATGTGATGACGTTATTTTCTTCTTATTTATCTAACAAAGTTTGTATTTCTTGTGGAATTTCTTGATTTTACAATATTTCGAAACTAGATTTGATAGATAATAGCAAAACATATGATACCATTTTATGGCCAGTGTATAACTGTTTGTCATCTTGCGAAGAGCAATCGCGTGCTGTTAATGTTGTACGCTATACCGCAGAAATGTTAACAGATCCATGTTTACCGTTTGCCATTCTATCTAACAGAAGATTTATTACTATCAATATTAACATTTGTAATATCAAATTTTATAAAAGTCAAAAGTTTACAAACAAATATTTTTCCTATCATTTTCAATATTTATTTGTCAATGGAAATGCCTCATAAATGCTCAAACAAAAATTAATAAAATAATGAGACAAATGCTACCTGTCTTTCAAAGTACTCAGTAATGAATCGGTCAAGTGCGCAAGCGTCAGACGAACTGCGCTTGCGCAGGTGAAAGTCCCTTTACCCACATCCGTTTCCACCGAACTTGATCCCGGTTATAGCTCGTAACTTTGGAAATTTTCACTTAAGATTCATTCATTGTTACGCAAAACCTTTAAGTTTTTAGGTTTTCAGACAAATCCAATTAGAAAAAATTATTAAAATGTAAATTTAAGTATTATAATCTTATATATATAAAATCGAAAGGTCACTCACTCATCACGAAATCTCAGAAAGTACAAGTGCTAGGAATCTGAAATTTTGCATAGGAGTTACTTATAGGAGGTAGGTGCTCGCTAAGACGGAAATTTGTAATATTCGACTTCTAAGGGGTTGTTTTTGGGGTTGAAAGTTTGTATGAAACTTCGTTACTAATGACATTTGTCTTTGTCATTCGTTACTAAATGCTAGAAGTCTCAAATTTTGCATAGACGTCACTAGGACGTAGCCATGGAGACAGAAATTAATAATAACATAGTTCACGCGGGTGAAACCGCGAGCGGGCCGCTAGTATAAATATAAATGTAAGTATATAAAATATTATAACATTTAAAAGCACATTCTTTTGCCAATGATATAACGTTATTTCTTTTCCTATATGTTAACTGTCATATAAAATACTTAATTTATAGGTAAAGGTCATCCCAAGACCGGAA
Source organism: Heliconius melpomene rosina (assembly GCF_056956725.1). Lineage (NCBI taxonomy): Eukaryota > Metazoa > Arthropoda > Insecta > Lepidoptera > Nymphalidae > Heliconius > Heliconius melpomene. The sequence continues at coordinate 11,062,224 of NC_140398.1, forward strand.
CTCCTTAATATTTAGCTCAGCACAGAAGAAAGTTTTTAAAACCGGATTTTTATTTTCATTCAGATTGTTGTGAATGTTATGAGGTGAAATGACGTATGAGGAGTGTGTACTTGGATCATACTTTTATAATATGAAATTAGGGGGGGTTTAAATATGACAGTGAATTTAATTCATCGAAATAATAGAAAATAATAAATTTAAAAAAACTTATATTTTTAATAACTTTTAATTTTTTGGCTGTATATGTTAATAAATATAGCTGAGTATATTACATATATTAATTACTAGTGAAATATTGTAAATCTATTCTAAAAAAAGATATCGTTTAATGTTACGATGCCTGTGACCGTGAACTTGGCGGCGACCCGAGGAAGTGCGTGATTACTTTCACCATTCTAAGTTTCATTTTCATTTCCCTTATATTGCCTACAAATGCATAGGTGCACTATTTTTTTAAATATCCTTGAAATATTCTGAATTCTTGTATGTAAATCGGTAACTTAATATATAAAAATAATAATATTAAATGAAGAAGAGAAAAGAAGAAACTAAGTATAAACAGGTGTTTAATCTTTTTGTGTAGATTTTTTACAAAAAAGTGCGGAGCAGATCGCCATAACATATCGTACCTATGAGACCACAATTGGGGTATGCCGGGTCTAATAAAAAAAGAATTATCAAATTAAAACATTACATAATATATGAGAAATCAGACCAAAAAATGTCTTCGTCGATTAAAAAGGAATATAAACTATAAAGTAGACGTAGAAGTTGTGTATAATAATATAGTGAGGTGGCTTAATATCTTTATGGTTATAGCTAATAATACACATCGAAAAGAGAATTTGAAATGTTATTATGGCTATATTATATATAGGTATACATATAAATGTTTTATTTCATATCTTAAAGAGATATCCAATAAACGAAAGTGATCCGTAATTTACACTTTCTATGACAAATTGCTTTCTAACACGACGTAGCGTATCTTCCCTCAAACAATACACACACTTGCGAGCATGTACAGATGTACCTACATCTTTTAAGAAAATATTTTCTTGTATAATTATTAAAAATTAGTACCGTACATTACTATTTTCATTCTGTCAAATGATTACTTACGATGTTTTGCTTGCTTTTAACTTTTTAAGACTTTTTTTATTTGTGTAAAAAATCAACACTTCTGAAGAATATACTTTTTATAAAATACATACTTAAACTTAAAAAATAAATTATTTTTATTAGTTTGAGTCTAAAAACACGTATTTGCATATAACAATTGCCACAACTGAGAATTAAGTTACTCAAACAAAACTCTTGCATCATTCGTACCAAATTTAACCGACAGTGAAAGTGTGAACGAGAGAGTATTTTAGCGTTCATTGGCTTCGGAGGAGACTCGTAATCGTTTTAAATATCACGTAAATGTATCTGTAGTTTCTCATAACGTTCTGTTACGCAAATAATCGACAATAAAAATATATATGAAGCGAAAGCGATGAAAGCTCAAATTCGATGCTATGACATAACTTACTTACTACATTTAAATTTATAAATGAACATAATTAATAATTTTATAGGTTATTTTCAACAAGTTTCCATATAAGGGTATAAATAAATTCCATTGAATCGGTGTTTAGTGGATGCGCTAACGGAATCATTAGCCTACTTGTCGGTAAGGCGAGCGGAAAAAGCTGAATAATGTAGGAGCGTAACGCGAAAATGGTACGATGTATACGTATAAAACGTTTATATAGATATAAAAATATTAAATGTTCGCTATGAATATGAGAAACCAACACCAAATACATATTGAGGATATGCAAATGTTCATATTAAATAAATAACTTCTACAAAAAAAGAATGTTTGGAACGTTAAGAAAGCACGCACGGCGCGCGCTCTGCGGAATATTAATCATACGTACTTATTTTCCTCTCAACAAGTGTTTTTAAATGATATTCAATATAAACTAGAAATTTAAATTATTTATTTATTTATATAAATGGGGTTATCAGGTAATGTCGTGACTATATTCATATTTTCCCACTAATACTTTTCACTTGAAAATGATCAATGAATGATTTTTGCTGTGTTTTTGAAATATTAAAATTATAAAATACTGACATATTTTATCTTAAATCTTAAGATTATGATTTGCTATTATCTCTATAGGCTGTATTTATATACGCGTAGACATGACAATTAATTGTTAAATAGATGAAAAAAGTTACAGCTATGAATTATTTTTAATAAACCCTCTACAGTCCGGATTTAGAACTGGTCACAGCACCACTACTGCTTTACTGAGAGTCACTGAAGACGTTAGATCAGCAATGGAAAATAAGCACTTAACTGTGCTTATTTTAATAGATTTCAGTAATGCATTCAATGCCGTAGACCATGATCTTCTTATTGCACTCTTATCCTGCGCTAACGTCTCCAGCACAGCTTTACAATGGTTTTCGTCTTATCTTCAGGGGCGTCGGCAGTCGGTTCGTGTAGGCCAGACCTCTTCTGACTGGCATGATGTGACAGCTGGTGTCCCTCAAGGCGGTATTCTATCTCCTCTTCTTTTTTCATTATTCATTAACTCCATCACTTCCGTTATAACCTCTCGATACCATCTTTATGCTGATGACTTGCAGCTTTATGAACACGCTAGTGTAGATAATATTGTCGGTGTTGTTAATTCTCTTAACAATAATCTTCGTAACATTTCGATTTGGTCGTCCAAATACGGAATAAATGTTAATCCTGACAAATGTCAGGCTATAATTATCGGCAGCTCGCGACAGCTAGCCAAGCTCGATTACAGCAAACTGCCCAACTTAACATATAATGGCACGGTCATCAATTTCACCACCACTGTAAAAGACTTAGGTATTATAATTGATAATAAATTAACTTGGAGCAATCATGTGGCAGATATGTCCCGCAAAATTTACGCTTCCTTGCACTCAATGGTGCGCCTCAAAAATTTCTTACCTGTGCAGACCAAACTACAGTTGGTCAATACCTTGCTGCTTCCTATTATTGATTACGGTGATGCTTGCTCCTTGGATATGAATAAAGAACTGGTAAACAAGCTCGAGCGGATACTCAACACTTGTATACGCTTTATTTATAACCTCCGCAAGTATGACCGTATATCATCTTATAGGAGGCAGCTTGGCTGGCTTTCTGTGGCTGATCGCAGGAAGTCTAGAGTCCTTTGTTTACTTTACTCCATCCTCTTCAATCCTCAGTCTCCCACTTATCTATCTTCTGACTTTTCCTTCCTTTCCTCTTTCCACGATACATCCTTACGTTCCCAATCCAATTTTATGCTGTCCACACCCCGGCATACGTCAGGGTTCATGTCTGACTCCTTTGCGGTCGCCGGTGTCAGGCTATGGAATGAGCTACCCGAGCCCATAAGAAAAGCTCCCTCTCGTGAGGTATTCAAGCGCCGGGTAAAAGAGTATTTTTTTAAAAATAACATAAATATATAATATTCATCTATTTAATTAATTGTATATATTGGAGTATATATGGTATGCTATATTATTATATGGTTTATATTTTTATGTATTTTTTTTTTATTTCTTTTATTTATAATATCCGTAATATTTTATTATAATTATATATTATATGTATAACTATTTATTATATGTATATTTATATATTTATTGGATGTGTATGTATGTATATGTATGTATATTTTACTTCTGCACACCTGCATACTCATTATCCCACATGACAAGGTCGGCTGGGAGAGAATGCTTTTAGCGTTAAGCCCGCCTTTTGTACATTGTTTTTTTGTAATTTTGTGCAATAAAGTATATATAAATAAATAAATATTTTCTTAAATTGTTTCCTTTAATTTAGTTTTAAAATAATATAATATAATAATTAATTTTATTTGTTTAAATATAGTTTATCCACGCGTAAATATTTAATACATAATTAACTACTTTCATTAATAATAATTGCCTATTGTCCTGCTTACAATTTCTATAATAGTTGAAATTAAAAAATAATTATGTAAGACTGACCTGTAAAAGGAGCGTCGTGAACAGCAGCAGCAATCTGATCCTCCTCATAGTCTCGGTCCGGTCAGTCGGCAGCCTGCAACCAATGACACACATTGAGGTAGGCACTAGTACCGCGCAGAGCGCTTGCGCGTGCGCTAGAGGCGCTTCAGCTCGAACGCAAAAGCGCGCATGTTAGAGACTGGCATGCGCGAGCGCATCGCCACGAGCCCCTCTCGTCCCCCCTAAACCCCCCCCACAGCGTATCTGACCCAATGACCGAGTGCAACTTGCACCGGAACTGCACCGGCTTACGTTTGCCATGTTTCTCGCTGATGCGCTCCCGTTGAGCGGAAGCTTCGTGTGGCCTTCACCTTGCAGAATCCAAGGCCGTATTTAATATATCAAACAATTTATATATATTTTTATCAATAAAATATTAATGAAGGGTCTCAATTCTATAGTAATATGTTGTTGAGTGACAAATTAGGGAAACATTAATTAATTATTATTATTTTAAACTTTTGTTAAATGTCTCAGTAGTATGTACCTATGAAGGAAGTGTTCAATTAATAGCAACGTTTACAGTATGTATTAAGTTTGTCCTACGAACGCACGTAGCACGGCCACAAGACGGTCAGCTACGAAACAAATTTAGATTTTAATAGTTTCATATTTGTTAGTTATGCATACTTTCTTATCTGTCAATAAATATAACGTTTTTATTTACATTTATTGTGATGTTTCTTGATATACATTTAGTAAATAGTATATCTCTTATTATTCTTATAAAAAGAAATTATTTGTTTCGCATCGTAACATTTTGCCTGAAGCCATACACGAGTACGTAACGTGGCATTTTATCCTTCAAATTTAACATCTTAATTGTAAAGAACGACAAGGCAATTAGTTTTTTATGTTACCGATCAATCTATCCGAAACCAGGCTTCGCTAGCAAGAAAGTAGACCCTGAGGCATTTTCTATTTTCGCATAATCTATACTAGATATTATAATAATAGTTGGCGTAGCAGGTGCCGGCCTACTTCAATTAAACAACAAACAAGACCAGAGTGAATGTAGAGCGACATTCGCCTAATCAAAATCCAACCGCAACCATAAATAGATAAAGCTCTCTCTGAGACTGGTAAACTTTTATTTTATTTCATTTGTTTTCAAAGACATCTAAACCATTCTATATTTTTTTTTATAAAAAATAATCAATTATGTATTATAATATTTACTTTAGTGAAAAAAAATAACAGAAACGTAAAGTAGCATGATATAAAAGAAATTGTTAAAGTAATAAAAAGGATTTAAAATATTCAGACAAATAATAATCTGTGGTAGTGTTTTTTTTACATAATGGCAACCGATAAATAAATTGTATATAGAAGATTAGATATAATTATATTGTTATTATTGTTAAATACGCCTTAGGGGACGTTCAAACGTTTATCTGCTATTTGATTGCTTTATTAAAATCTCATTATGTTTGTAACCTCAGTACACGTTAACCTATTGATATAGCTAGTTATTTAATAACACAAAACATACTTATTACTTATATTTGGCTCTTTTTTTTGGCATATTTTTTTTAAATATGTTGATCTCAAAAACAGCAATTAATAGTGATTCGGCCAAAACCAATTTGAAATGTAACTTTAGCGAGTAGAAACTTTCGTTTTCTAATTTGCAATTCAACGCAGACGGTAGTTTAGAAAATCGTAATTTTGGTGCAATTAACTTTTTTTTGAGAAATAATTTAAAAAGTAAATCATATTGCATATCATCTTAATTTGGGTATAGAAAATGCTGACAAGTTACAAGCATAATAGTTTCATCTTTGCTCGTCGTTTTCGGCTCTGATTAACGGCGCGTGCGCAAGCGCTATGACTTTTAATTGGCTGGCAAGGAACTGAAAGTTTCACTTAATTAATTAATGGAAATGGTTCAAAAATATAAAAATTATTCTTAAAAATAATATATTTAATGTAAAAGAAAGACGTGCAGTAGAAAGTACATAAGTGTTTTCTTAATTACTTCTAAGCAGTAAAATAGCATTGTGAATTTTCTACACATATGTGCAAACATCTAAATGTTTCGTTTGTTTAGATTAGCAGTAGTTTTCTATTTTTAGGAATAGTATATATTATGTTATTGATAAACAATACTTTAACTTTTCATATTTTACTTTAAATACAAAATTAAGGCATTGTCGAGTAAATGAAGATATAATAAAAAGTAGTACCTAATAATCCACATCCACACCCTAGAAGCCATCTTCCATCATCATTCTTAATATCACACGATTTAGCGATTTCACTAGTAATAGTCGTCGACTTTCCGATGTAAAAACAGAAAAATAATCAAACTCAATTGAAGCGTTACAAGAATAGCATATTTTACAAACGTTCCAATGTCGAACGAGCGTTGATACTTCTGAGACAAAGATATTATTATGAAGCCATTGAATTTGTCTTACAAGCTTTCGATCGCAATGAAAAAATGTTATTGTGTTCAGTTTCATTAACAATTTTCACTTGTTAGGTCAATGTATTATATATTATCATCACTTTCCTCTAACGTATCCATAGCGCTTTTCGAAAGGGCTTCCAAGACCATCACAATCAAATAGTTTTGTTAATATGGTGATACTACCTATCTTTATTTTTTAGTTTATACTCTAGATATATCTGTGCATTTGTAATTTCTAATTCAAAACATAATAATCATATTTAATTTTTCAGTATTACCCTTAATGATTTTAAGCAAGCTAGGAAATTATAAAGCTAATTATATTACAATAATATAATACAAGAAAATATAATAAAATATGTAAAATATTACATATATATGAGTCGAAAATTAACATAAGTTCGGTTCATATTAATGTATATTATTTTATTTTTTATTAAGATTTCATTATAACGATTTACAAATTTGACGAAGCTTTTCGCTACACCTGCTACAAATTTCGCATGTTGTAGACAACGTGGACTCAAGGTTACGCCATAAAACACTTTCTCCGCTGCTCGCAGTTCATTGCACTTCCAATTTTGCATCTCTACAAAAATAGAGAGATGCTTAAAACTAAACGTCAAAATAATTATAATGAATCAATTAAATATGAACCAAATTTAGCCTCATAATAAAGTCCAAAATGAATAATTTCTGAAATAAGTTGGTATCAGACGATGTTTACGTCCAATGCCCATGTTAATGGCATTGGGAAACGTAACGTGGCCCACTTTCTCTTTTAAGCATACGCGGTCTTTCTCTCACAAGTATGCTCTAAACTTGGTAGAGTGAGATGACTGTATATTCATGAGCTACCGCATGAGCTTGTCAGCTCGCTTTCTTTGCCGCACTTGGCATTAGAAGCACAAAGTCCGGTAACTTTCGATAGATTCTGCGATCCCGATTGGGCTGTGTGACAAACTAGCAAACGCAACCGATACAATTAACTAATCTGCCAATTGTTGCGCAACCCGTTACTTAGTAGTCGACTTACGTTTTCTATTATTCAATATTATAGTTAATTTGCATATTATTATATTATAACATTGCTATTGCCATTAACTTTCCAAATATGTCTCTCCTACCTGTTTCGCATGTAAATGGTGTCAGTTATTTTATGCTACTTTCAATGAATCTAATTGCCAATAATAGACAAGTTAAATCCGGACCTTACTCGGGAAAATGGTTATATTAAATACATTTAAAATTAGGCTTGGTTTGTGAAAAAATATTGTAGCGCCTAGCATGTTATAAATTGTTTCATAAAAAATAACAAAAAAGAACATTAAATATATTATTTACAATTTACATTTAGTTGTTAACAATGTAAACTACAACTTCAATGATTTCTCTCCATTTAGCATTAGGATTTACTTAATATATTCAAGTGGGGTAGCAAGTGGCGTTTGCAAATAAACTACCTTGTCAATTAATAGGCAGAGCTTTCCAATGTCAAAACTGTGCTAAGTCTAAATACCAACTTCCGCATCTCCAGGGAATTGGCCTTGTTTTCCCTTAGGTATTTGCATAACTTGTCTATAGCATTCAGTAACTAAATCTACTAATACTATTTTACTAATCATTTATTTATTTTATTTATTTAACCAATACAATTTATATTTAACAATCCATAACTTCAATTTGATTGCGCAGATATACATATTTCAGATTCCTATGGTTTTCATATTCAATTAGTTCATATTGTTATCACGTTGGTGTGCTGGTGCTGGTAAAATTGTATCGAATAATAAAAAATACTTAAAACTTATATCCACTTTACTGTTATTATATATTATTAGAATAAATTAATATTTAACTGATTTGCTTCTAATAATTTATTAGATACTCGTAAAAATAAACTTTTAAACAAAAAGACTAAGCATTAGCGCGAACAAAAATTTTCTTAGATAAATTCTATAGTGTTGACGTCAGACAATTCAAGCTATCACTTCTTAACCGGAACTTCCGAGCGGAGAAAACTCGCTACATCAATGCACTGCGCGCATTTCGCGACATCCGACTCCCGGCATCGTATAACAACTGCATTAGATATCGTTGCTATCTAAAGAAAACAGGTATCATGATATATTCGATCATCCTCTCGACACAGGAACTCGGTCTTTTTGCGTCGGTAATGTGGTAAATGGCAATTAATTATGGTAGTTTTCTTTTTTAATGGTTAATGCAAGCATTTCTTGAAGAAGTCCAAAAGAAGTTTTAGCTGCATTCCAGCAATAGCAAGGCGGTGATCTCGAATTGATGTAATAAATAAAAATGTCCATCAATCTGTCTGTGGGATGAGGTCAGTGCGGGCGCAAGCCGCAGACCCGCAGACCAGCAGAGAGAAAGTCAACGTATATTTCAAGGACGAGGGCGGCGTCCGCTTGCGCAACACTGTGAGATAATTGATGCGCTTGGAGCCCTCTGAACGATTGTGTCGAAATCACAATGCGGATGCCGATTTAAGGACGATGACTTCATCATGAGGCTTTTTTGTGACCGCCGCTGACTCGTGTACAATAGACTGAACGCTTTCTCTCGTCATTTTACGGTTGCGTCATTATGAAACAAAATTACAAAACAGAAACAAGTAGGTCTATTTTAAAGTTATTTGGTACTCTTGGCTATTCTAATGGTTTTTAATTTTATCAATTATAGTTTTTACTTTAACATTATAAAATAAAATTGCAGATTAGCCAGCTTGCTAGGTCTATGAACTTTAATACATATTTTAGTGACCTAAATATTATATCCTATTATTATCTATCTATATTTGTTATCTGTCGTTATTGCTTTTGCCCAAATAACTAACCCTGTATATAAATATAAGCAATCCCTTAGTAAAATTGTAATAATATTTTACTGCAACGACGAATACGCATATATGTATCTGTGAAATGTATTAACATACAAAAGAACATAATAGCTGAGAAACTGGTCTTATTTCAAGTGTGATCCTTCAGTGGGCACTTTCTCTGACACGCATCGCATTACGTTAAATTGTCTTACAGATGTATTGCATAACAGTCTCACTCACACTTAGGTAATTATACCGGAGAAAGTTGAATATTTTGGCAAAGAAATGATAGGCCTCACAGTCTCCATTCTTAAAATATAGCAACCGTTTCCGTTTCTTAACGGCATTACGCAACTAAATTAAATATGTGCGACCGCAACGGTGAATTTAAAAAGAATATCAATAACTATATGAGTATTTATATAAAACAAGTTTCGCCAAAAATATTTAGGCTAGTACTTACAAAAGAATTTCGTGGTGGCATAAAGTCTCCAATTTTTTGAGAAAACCTGCAACAATAATAATGCTTTATAACAATATGCATTGGTATTACAACAAGTTACTCGTGCGAAATGTAACAAATAGAAGTTTGGATTAAATTAGTAATTATTTACTATAATATACCTTCGTTTTAATTTTTTTTTCAGTATCCTATAGATTTTATATATGTGAACAATTTCAAAATATAGCAAAACCGATGTATAAATGCTCGTAACTTAGAGGTTCATTGCGTGCGGATACCTACATATTTTACATTAATTTCAGCATGATACATCTATACAGTCTTGAAAGAAATGGTCTTGACAGACGGAGAAACATAGAAAGATGGATCCTATAGAATATTTTACAAAGATCCAGTTTTATTGTTTTAACCCTAAAATTATATCATATCGATATTTTAATTAGGTAATAATACAATCTAGTAAAATAGTCAAATAAATGATCAATAATGTAATAGTAATAAATCGTTTTTTATTTATTTCAACAGAAGAAAATTTTATATGAATTATATTATATTATATTTGAATTTTATTTTAATTCATATTTACATATTTAAAACAGTAGAAATTTTTAATTACAATTTTTACTGTAATTACCATAGATCAGATCTTTTAACAGGATATAAGTATTTAATTTTTTAACAACCATCACAAAATCTCAAACTTGGATTTTTTGGGGGTTATTAAGTTATTATGCATATCCTTCTTATTAAATTTCTTCTTTAATTGATTTTATCTAGCTTTCACAAAATTACAAAATTTCGCTTTCCCGGTCTAGATAGATACATTGCCTGGCGCCAGTCAGACAGACGTTGGGATTTGTAATGTGCGTAATAGCCCAAGATCCCAGAGCCGCCAGACCTACGTCATTTTAGCAAAGCTGACATTTTATGTATGCCTACTCACTAACTTGAAAGTGGGACTCTTTCAGAGGTAGTGCCAAATAAAAGTATATCTCTGTTTGGGAAGATGATTGAGCCATCAGATAGGTCTGGGTGCTTATGAGGGGCCTTGAAATCTGTATAATAATAATAATAACCGTCATATACATTAACAACCCATGCTATAGGTTATATTTACAGGTTTTTTAGAATATTTTATATTATGAAATGTGAGTTACAGTAATTATATTGCGAATAGAGAAAATGTCCTTGTCGACGATGAAGAACAATAAGTTTCACGATAAGCCAGTTGACATATTTGCGGAAATGAAAGTGAAAGCACTATCTGTACCGGTATTGTCACTGAAACAATAGCGTATTTAACGTAGGGCTGATGTAATTCCTTTTTATTTATTTTTTTTGTTTAAATTAGTAATTATTGTAACATTTGCATGATCAAATTATGTTAGATAGATATAATTTTTCATTGATAATAAAATTAAATAAAACAACTAATAATTATGAAGTAGTATATTATTTTTAATTAATTTTTTTTTTGTCAAACGTTTAAACATTCATGACTTTAATCATTAACAAGTATCTATAACAAGAAATATAAATCAAACTTAAATAAACTACATATAATAGACACGGTTGTTGCTAATAAAATATTTGAAATTTACTAGCGCAAATACCTACGAGATGAAAGTGGTGAAATCTCAAACAAGTCGCGAGAAATCGCTGCCATAATAAATAATGCACTCGTTCAGTCAGCCAGCCCTTCGCCTTAGAATTAAGCTAAACCGACCAGTTACCAGAATGTAATTATTTCGACATGTTTGACAAGCATATGAGACGTCCATCAGAATAACCAAGTTGTCAGATACGTCAGATATACATTATTAAATTAATTCTGACTTTTGTGAAGATTTAATTAATGTTTCTGAATCACAATAAATTATGATAATTTCTTTTACTTCTTTATACAAATATAATTTATAATATTAGGTATATTGAGAAATAACTTTCAGTCTCTTAATTGTTATTCAAATCTTGTGGTTACGTGAAATAAAAATTTACTAAGATAAGTAATAAGCAAAATAAAAAGATAATTAAGAAAAAACAGACTTGATGATTTTAAATGTCGTTTCCTATTGCTATTTGCTGTTGTAAATATTTAAATGATAAAAAATATAACAATATAAAAGTAGTTTATGCTGTTATGTAACTTTTTCTCTAATCAGTATATACCAAATTATATTTTCTATATAATTTAATAATATTTTTTTTATATTTATTTATTAATTACTTAATTTATAGCAACAAAAATATACCGAGCGTGCCAAAGTCGTATTTACGGAAAGATGAAAGTGTATGATCGAATTCTAATAAATGGTAATCACCGATCTCTACATTTTACTGCACTCGGACGATTGCTTCTAAGCGGACGTTTCAATTGCGTGTCGAATGGGATATACACAAGTCAATTTCTCGTGAAACTCACAAAACGATATGAAATTTATTAAACACTAGCGGCACGCTCGCGGTTTTACCCGCGTGAACTATGTTATTATTAATTCCTGTCTCCATGACTACGTCCTAGTGACGTCTACGCAAAATTTGAGACTCCTAGTATTTGTAGTAACGAAGTTTCATACAAACTTTCAACCCCAGAAACAACCCCTTAGAAGTCGAATATTGCAAATTCCCGTCTTAGCGAGCACCTACGTCCTATAAATAATTCCTATGCAAAATTTGAAATTTCTAGCACATGTAGTTTCTGAGATTTCGTGATGAGTGAGTGACTTTTCGATTTTCTATATATAGAAGATTTACACCTACGAGTATGTGAGCAATATATAAAGACTATTTTATAGAAAAAAAATTAAAAAACCATTATTAATAAAAATATTTCGTAAACTTCTTAATGTTTTATAATTAAAAAATGTAACTCGTAAACACAAACATTCATCTTAATTACAGTAAAATAAGCCAGTTCACTTTCTCCCAGTGTTTCTCTTATTAATCTTTAAGAACATAACAAAATATACGAAGACAAGCACAATGGAAATAATTAATTGCATTTCGTTTCTCTTCTCCTTATGTTTTATTAGCATCTGTTTTGTAGTTACTTTACGTAATGTAATACTTCTGTAGAAATTTCTATTGTTTTTTGATATAACTCTTCGATAAAATCGATATTATCTCTAATTATAAAAGAAGCTACGAATTATAGTCATTTTCTCAAGTATTGTAATCTTTTCCTTAAGAACTGTAATATAAACATGAAATTATTATTTGCTTATAGCACATACCAATGCTGTAAAGAGAAATCAGTTCGGTTCTTTAAAGTATAAATTGCGGAAACATAGGGGTTCTATCATCTCTTCACTGTTGATATTTTATACGGGCAGTTTTTACTAATATTACTTACCTATGTATTTAACGTTTAAAATATAAAATGAAATCTTGATGTTTAATAACAAATCAATATGAAATTATATGAATTTCGGTTTAATACATCTTGCTCCCAATACACAGTAGGTACATTTTTTTTAGTTTTACGCTATAAAGGCCAGGCGTGGCTCAGGAGAACAAGTGTGTGACTGTAAAAGCCACTGGTTATAGGTTCGATCCAGACTCGAGAAAATATAGTAATGTCACATAACATATGCCACAATTTTAAATAATTATGCTTATTTAGTCCTAATTAAATTTGAAATCAAAAATCATTCAAATTAGTTTTGTCAAAATCGAGATTATGCAATAAAAGGTCAAATATTGTATTTACATGTATAAGAATATTTAGGTACATTTTTACACAATAAGTAACCTTAAGAATGTATTAAATATATAGATTTTTAAAATGTGTTATTCAATTTTTCTAATTATATTATGTTTTATCCATTTTGTAAATCTCTACGAAAAGAAGTATTTTATCACATTATACTTGCACTTACAGTATTAAATTAGCTATTCGCTTGTTAATTCAGCCAGTGGATCATTTCCCAAGTAAAAGAAAGGAGCTCTACTTACAAACTATGTCTTGTAACAATACCGAAGTTGCTCCCGCGCCCTGATGAGATCGCACTTGACGCAGAACAATTAAAGTTTTTCCATAAGATAGCTTGTATTAGTTTGGCGTGAGCTATCTCTTCTAGAGATGCAATTAAGATATACTGTTTCTTTTCAATGTCAAATGTAACAAGAGAGTACTTTCTACCATTTTTTTTCTGATTATTGGCAGTTTATTAGAGAATTACTTTATTAGCAATAGTTTTATCAGAAAAAATGTAATAAAATATCTAAATATAATAATATTTAACAATATAATTAAATTTCTAAAATAAAAGCACGGATATCCGTACTGCCTTTTTCGATATATGCATGTATTTTGACCGTCTCCATCACATGTTGAAGGCAATACATAGTATTTATGGTAACAGAGAGTTGTTGATGAAACCGGATTACAGAAACACTAACTAACCTGAATGACTTGCAAGCTTTTCACTGCCCTGACCTTTAATATGCTTTATATATATAAATCCATCGAACTTAAAAGAAAAATAATTTTAATTAAAAAAATATTTTTTAAATCTGCAATATATATAAATATATTGCAGATTTAAAAACTTACTTGCAAATAATTTAAATATTCAACTTAAAATTATTCAAGTATATCGATTATTAAGTTATTATATGGAAAAAAAAATGTTATAATTATTTTTTTATGTACGCCGAATGCATACATATGCATGTAGCGTACATATGTAGCATGACAAATGTATTAGTTGAACGAATCAGGTGTAAAGATGGCACTAGGAGTGGCGTAGCTGTTCTGACACACTGACTCGCTTTCCACTGACACTGCGTGCGCTCGCGCTGTCCACATGCCACACGCCAGAGTAACTTACTCTCTTAGACTTATTTCACAAACTAATAATATATTAATAAATATTAATAAACTATTTGATAATATATAGATTTTTTAACTTCATTCTATAGAATTTTAGACTGTGATATAATATATATTTAGTAATTTTAACTACTTTTGTACTTTTCCAAATGAACTCTAAACACTATGAATTAACATTTCAATATAAATGGACCTTTTTTCTTTTTGATAGAATAGTATACTATTCATAATTTCATTAAGTAAAAGTAGTAAAAAATAGCTTAATTGAAAAGTAAAATTATGATTACAATTTAAATAATATGTAGAGTACTCCAGGCATAACTTAATCACATATTTTAACAATTATGTATATCGCATCTAATTTAAGGTGCAACTTTAGAGCGAGCAAGTGTTCTTGACGGAAATTAAAACTCAACGTGCTCATTAACACTTTCACCGTGACATTTCCGTTATATTCGAGAATTTATCTCGCAAATATGAAATCTATATAGTAAGAGAGAAAGTGACGATTCATTATAATATATTTATTAAAATATTTTAATGAAAACAAAGTGCACCCAAGCTAAACTATGGAAAATATTTTTAATTAATAGTACCTACGCTTAATAGAGCTCTTGTCACTATGACATAAAAATCATACAACTGTATTAGATTTCTTTTGTAGCAAGAATATATTTTTTCAATTAACTCCTTAATCATTCGTTTTAATGTCTATAACTCTTTCAAATATATATATAAATTGGTAGTTTGGTGATATATACGTAGCTGTGCAGTGTCGTTCATCATATAATTTTAAAATTTATTTAGCTTCTACTAGTATATAAGATCTGGATTTTAATGTTCCCATACATTCAAAATATATTACATATACTTTTATGTATTTAAATTCTAAAATTAAAAAATTGTAAGCTTTGTAAATACATTAAGATGACACAACACGACAGTAATGATCCTTGAGCGTCTTAGGAGCGTGAAGCTAATGTCGTTAGGAAACACTTATCTGAACAATGGAATGGGATTACCAACTGTATGAAGTTTCGTAATTTAGGCTTTTTGCTACTTATACTTTTTTTTCAACTTCATGCCATATGCCGCAGATATCAGGGTAGGCAGAGGGAACCAAGTGTTAAGACACTCCGGTCAACACTTTTTGCTGAATTCTGGAGGCATAGCATGTGGCAGAATTCAACGTCGCGTTTTGCCTTGGTACAGGGGCGACTTATACATTACATTACTTAAAAAGAATAATAGTAAAGCGACTAAATTATATGCTTTCTCTACGTTTACATATGAATACCGTATTATTATGCAAATTTGATGACTGTTATAAAAACATTATTATATTCAATTTAAAGAAACAAGTAGTAAATACAAAATTTTAGAGTTTTTGGCCAAAATCGAAACCTTTTCAAAATTTTCGGCGAAATTATTATAATATTGACTATTTTACCTTTACTTGTATATATCTCGATATAATTTCATATATTTTTAAATTAAACGACAAACCCCTCAGTACACCTATAAAATGCGAGGTGTGTGACGCTTAACCTACTTTCCACACCTGGCTTCCACATATCGCTTCTAGAAGATCTGCATGTGATCATTATGTATGTAGCTTATATTACTTGTACATAAATACTATTTTTCAATAAAAAACATTAAGTCAACAGACATTAAAATTTTTCAAAATGCAAATACGCATTTTAAAGCGAATTAGCGTACGATAACTTTTGTAGTAAGTGAAAGTGTCATTATGCAACTCTTGCAATTTTGCGTACTTTAGATATCTGATCGTATAAAAAATTTTGGTTATAAATATTGTTTTTGTAAGCGTAAAAAATATATTAGAAAAATGAATATAAAATGTTTTATATGGAATCAAATTAACGAGAATATTAACGAAATAAAGCCTCTAGTTTTTATATAATGAAAAGGCAAACCTTTTCAATACAAATCCTGGTTATTACAAATCGGCATTTAATAGTCCTTATTTTTTATAGCTTACACACATGCACTGTTCCAGCACTATTAATAATTTTCAGTAACACATATCCATATCCGTACCTTTTCAGGTGTGCTTTCAATGAGGTATAGGGCCGTGGAAACAGTTTCAGGATAACACAGCAAGCTACCGATCACTGTTCCAGTCACACAAACACAGTATCACAGTCTGGTGGGTTTTGGGGTTGGGTCACTTTCGTTTTCACAGTAAGATGCGCGGACGCGATAGCGGTGTGGGGCGGACTGGTCGCGGCAGTCGGCGCCCGCTACGTTTTATACGCGAGAAAGTTCAGTCTACGGTTCTACACCTGCAACGTTTCCAAGAGCCGGAGTAGCCTCTATCCCGGATCAGAGCTGATTTAGCGGATTTTGTTTTGAAATAGTGACGCCATTCATATTATGACCGAGCGAGCCTACATATGAATGGATTTCATAATTGTAAATTGTCAGTTGACGCATTCTGTGCTTGCGTAGACTTTGTTACTTAAAAATAGTAATGCTTAGACGATGGCGCGTTTACGGATGTTTTAATGTGGATCGATAAGAGATTTTATTTTTTATAAATTACCAAACACTATTAAATTTATTTCAGTTTGTTTTAGAACAATTACTCCATATCTTCAATTGTGCACATTATTTGATATATGTTAATAGTTCTTAGTCTTATATATTCTTATATACTCTGTATTTCATATTTTTATGTAAAAAATCTGCTCAAATAATATGAACGCAATAAATCATTTGTATACATAATTCATATCTCTCACATTGGAGGTAGATAAAACATAGAGTCGCAATTATCGCATTATCCAATTTCCAATTTTCATCCAAACACATCTTAAAACAACTAAACTGACAAGCGCAAGTTCTGTCCGTTCGTCGAGACCATATATCTCGAGATCGCGTTGACATATCAATGAGCTGAAAGCTGAAATTTATGAGCCTTCTGTAGAGGAGTCCGACTCACGCTTGGCCAATTTTTTATATTTAATATTAATAAATAAAATAATTTAATTTTAAAACTATCTTTTAGATTTTAATGACTTTCTCAGTTAACTAAGTTTTTTAATGGCCATAGGCGCTTTCTCGCACATACTCGATTTTAATATTGACGACGTAGCCGTTATATGTTAATAAATATATGTTCATTCGTTATTTATACATCTTTTCTGTTGTTGTTGATATTAACTAAACGCGTTCTCAGAAAGGACATGAAAAATATTTGAAACAACGATATAATATTTTTTAGCAATTATGACAGTGAGACGAAATAATATATACATATGCAAAGCAACTAGTTAGGTCTACCTAGGGAACCTAATGTTAAGACCCACCGTTGCACACTCCCCATCAAATTTTCTATACATTACGTGTTGATGTCAGACCTCCACACCGCGCTCTGTCTTCCAGGGCGAAAGATTATACTTTAAATATATTAATTCCGAGTCGGAATTGAACCCACGAGCATCACGTTTTAAGCCAGCCGATGTTCCACTGCGCCACGATACCCATGATATGTATAAGAATATTAAAAAAATATATACTTTCATAGCCTAGCTCTGACTCTAAAAAACATTAGTAAAAAACGTAAGAGTCCATTACAAAATATTTAAATTGCAAATTCCAATACAATTTACTAAATATTAGATTGTAAGCATATTGTACCTATAGTTTATATGGAATATTCAGCTAGCATTATATTCCATGCATTATTTCTATTGATATGTTTATAATAATTAAAAGACAAATTCAAATAATAGTCAAAGAAAAAATATTTAATAAAATACGAAACAATGAAAAGTTTCGCCATGTTAAGACTGAAAATCTAATTAAAACTAATTTTATAAATAAAACATACATATATAAAATGAACGGTAAATTAAAAATATATAATTACTATTGCTATTATTTTTGTTTCATATCTCATTGTTTTTAATTTTTTGCTAATATATAAAATATATATATAACGTTTCACTTTGGAAAGTAATAGGAAAACATGGCGCTATACGCTCATAAATTTATTTTACGAACATCACTTTAGAGTGTCTCGATATTTATTTATTTTTTGCTCAAAGAATTTATCTTAACTTTCTCTGTATGTTCAACTAATAACTGTATGATATCTGGCAACCAATCAAATAATTACGAAAGTGTATCTTTCATATATAATATTTACATATGTTATCTATCTTTAGGGCAAAAAAATATAATAAAAAATAATAACATTCTTCAACTTTGAACAAAAAAAATGTCTATATATATAAATAAAATTGAAGAATGATTTCAAAATAACCGTGTTTTTGCATATAAGTACTTACGTAAAGCACAAACAGACAATATTATTTTTTTTGTCTTTCTGTCTGCCTGAAGGAAAGACCGAGTTTATCGTGCACGTGTACTTCCGCCTGCCTAGATAGGTATGATATAACCAAAAAAAGTTCTATTAAATAAATCAAATTTTGCGAACATCATCAAATAAAACCCAATAGATTTGAATTACGATTTATTAAGTGAGATAATTAAATAATTAATTTTCCCTAAATAGAATTAAATAAACATTTGTTTATTACAAGCAGGGGAAGCGCAGTTACTGCCATATAAAGTGTATATCGGTATTATCGAAAATCTCTGTTTATTGTGTTAAATGAAAGAGTTCAACGAGTGCGCAGCTAAAATCACTAATTAAATCGTAGTATTAATTGTTTCATATTTTTCGCAATGTAATACATAAAAAATCTATAAATAATTGATTTATTATGCATATATACATTCGTATCGAATAACAGATGTAAAATCAATCTCGACGAAGGCGGACGGCGGGTGTTATCTCGTATCGCGCCGCCACCGCACATGAAGATTAAAACAGAAAGTAACGTTTGCCAAATTCGTGCACCTTACAATGGGCAATTTATTCGATTTCACTCTTTCCGAAAAATTTCATATTTTTGTGCGGGCGCTACGGGTGGTTACGAGAGCGCTGCCAATTACTTAGGAACCAAAATAATTAAATAAATAGGCAATATTTTAAAATTATAACGATGTCCGAATGTATGTACAGCCTTACAGATCTTGTTTTGCTATCTAGATAGATAGATCTACGTAAAGAGCGTTTTTCTTTATATAATCTAAGAACAGAATTACATAGATACAATAGATTTTTTTTTACCAGAATATTACAGATACGCTGTTTCGCTTACATTAGTTTCAATCGTTAAAACTTGCCCTTCAGCTATGACGAAGTCGTGCTCAACGACGTCAAGCCGTATTAAAAGTTATTAAAGACATTAGTTCTGTGTGAGAGTGAAAGTCTAATTCATTTGGTAAAGTTAAATCTATATTTATATAATTTAAAACTAAAGGAGCACCGTCTGCTGCGCTTTCCCGGAAGTAGTGACCTAATTCCACGTATGGGGGTGAATTTTGTAGGGTTCTTTCCTTTTGCGATCAGTCGATTGTCTGTTCGAAATATAAAACAAATTGCAAGAGTTGATTGCGAGAAATTTAATATATTGCCATATTAAAAATATGTGTATGTCATATTTTTAATAAAGTATGCTGATAAGATTTTTTTTCTTCTGTACTCATAAAATTGTGACTGAAGTACAAATAAGGAATACTTAAAAAATATTTTGTTTTTATAAAGAATTTTTAATTGTAACATACTTAAATATCGATATAAATTGAAATGTACTTTCGAAGTACTTACTTGAATAAATATTCTATAAGTGTTCATGAGTAAAATGTTTTCACACAACTTATTGTACCAAAATAAGTTTGCGGTTTTTCTGATCCGCTTTGCATAACGTTTGTGTGTCATATGAATACGAAATCGGATTAAATTGGTCAGTGGGTACTTTTGTAAACATTCCTTGCCTATTTCAAAATAATAGTAATCCATTTGCAGAAACAATATACAATTTATATTTACTTTTGTAGGCATGGTATGTATTGTTATTGTAAATATTTAATTTAACGTTAAAATATTTTTAAGGCCAGTCCTGGCGCAGGGGCACAAAGTGTGATTGTAACCGTAACTGGTTGCGGGCTCGATCCTTTTTCCATTTTCTTCGCTCTGGTGTCGAGGCAAAGCGCGGCGTTGAATTTCGCCACGAAATTCGGCAGAAAGAGGTGAACAGAGTGTCTTAACACTAGCTTCCCTCTGCCTACCCTGCTGTGTGCGGGATACAGCGTGAAACTGATTCAATAAAACGGATTTTATTAAGGATGCAAATTGATATGCATAATATGACACAGTAAAATTGAGTAACTTGGCTCACTTTAATGACTCCTTTGACGCACACGACTTACACAATAAATAATTTTGGACCAAGGGTCAATGGCATGCTGTTACGTCGTCGGCTACTCACGGACGCGATACTTTCATAGCATATTTTATAAGCTAGATATCATAGTACACGCTGCCATTATTCCTAGAAATTATGGCTGTGATATAATTAACCTGAAATTTTATTTTAGTTTTGTCTTTGTCTTTATTAATTAGGACATCTATAACAGCCGCTTTCTATAACATATAAAATAAAATAAAATATTAAAAAAAATGTTTTATAATATACGTTAAAATATTAGTAATAGGTTCAATATTTTAATTATTAAATTTGTACTGGTATATTAAATATAGTATTGAGAAACTACAAAATATAAAAAAGACTTCAGTATCTATCACTAAAACTGAACTAAATACAAAAGAAGCTATCACTGTAGGTACTTATAAATTTATAACATACTTAGCAGGAAAGTAGACATCTCTACAATGTTCTTATTATGAGAAATTCAAATAAAATTTATAATCCATCCATATAAATAATTTAGAAATGATAATATTACGTCGTACGGAAAACGTTAACCTGTCCACAGAGCATTCATCTTTGGTAATTCACTTTAATTTATTATAATCGTCCATTGGAACTTTTGAATTGAATTTTCACATGACTACAAAATATGAAACCACTTTCGCCGAGTGAGGAATGTATGTAACCACAAACTGATATCTTGTTATTGTGTGTAGATTAGCTGGCATAAAATAACCTATTGTCTAAAAATATACTATTAATATTTCGAGACATCGCTTATTATTTTATTTTATTGATGTTTTATAAACCTAAAATTACTTATCTGAATGACTATTTATTTGGTAAAAGTAATTTATTTATTTTAGAAAGTTCGTATTTATTAAACTTTGAAAGATCGTCAAATCTAGATTGAGATCACTCGTCTTACACTTGCTGTGATAATTTGTAAAAAAATAAATGTAAATATATTTTTTAATTCAAAGAAAGTAATTGGTCATTTTAATTTTTTTCATATCGTCTAGTGAAATGTAGATGCGATTTCTCACAATTTCTAATGGTTACTTAATCGTTACCGCTCTATTCAAATAGACTGGCAAAATTTCAACTTTTATCTTTTCAAACAATAAAAAAAACTTTTAAGTTCTTAAGTTATTAAAATTTAACTTATTTATTATATAAGTATTGCAAGCAAAAGTGATTCATTGTTTATTATTAAGTTTAAAACGCGGACGGGTTGCACAATACAAATGGAGCGCATTGGGCGTAAAAGGTCCTGGCGACGTAACACTTACTCGAGGCTGTGACTCACAAGAGTGAAAGTGCCTTATGCTAATGTCATCCGTCCTCTTTATTACCGGATGGCCTCAAGGTTGTTTATGACGTGAAACATTTTTTTTTTAAAATATTAACACATGCTTTAGCATATGCGGGCTATACCTATAAACACTATGCGTTTTTAATATAGGTTCGTTTATTATTAAAGGTAGAATAGGAAATAGGAATGAAAAAAATTATAACTTTTGATAAATAAGAGGGCATAATTTAAAAAAAACATAATTTGATATTATGAGGCAAATGGAAATAATTTTGTATTTAAAAAAATAAACATATCCATAAACTTCGAATCGATGACCTCAGATTTACTGTGGAAATATAATTGCTGCGAATGATTTAAAATAAATAGTAGTTATCAATAGTGTATCTGTGTAATTAATGCTGTTCGCAATTTCAATATGGCGCTAGCGGCATTCGGCAATGCAAAATAACGCAACTCAGTAATTTAATAACATATAAATATAATTTCACTTCCATACGAAAATTAAACTGAATAATCTATGTGGAATTTCGAAAGTTATATTTTCCAAACGTAATGTCTAACTTTCACTGTGTTGCGTAATAATTTATCAACAAGTCCTTAGTCATGTAGACAAATTAGAACACGGGTGCACCCTCATGTTTTCCGTCGCCACTTTCACTGCTACAATTGGAGGCTCTGCAGCAATTGTTTACGCCTTCACGCGCCTTTTCTGTCACGAGATGTATCCGGCTGATGTAGCGGTCGTTGACTTTAGAAACAAGCAGTGTTTCTTATTAATTTTCTTATTGTATTAAAATGAGATATTGACTTAATTATATATAATGTACAACGTAAAACAAAATAAAACACTGGTTTTTAATTAGGATTTATATTATTAATATTTCTAACCCTGTTTTACAGCTTGACTGTAGGAGTAGGGCCGAATAGGACTGGCTTTGCCTTGGCTATCGTAGAAATGAACCAATGATTTGACACTTCCAGGCCCAGGAGTGGTAATAGGATTAGGAACAGGAGCAGAGTTCACTGGCTTAGGAGTGATGAGATTTGGTGCTTGTTTTGATGAAGGAGAGGATGGTAAGACATTTGAAGGTGAAGGTTTTGGCGCAGGTTGAATAGCCGGTATAGGTGATGGTGCTGGTTGTGGAACTACTGGTTTTTGGCTTGGTACCGGAGCCGAAGGTGGGACCACAGGTTTCAGAGTTGTTGCTTGACTTGGCAAAGGACGATTATTATTCTGCGCAGGTCTCACACCACCTCCTTCCATATTTATAAAATCAATATTAGCATTTTTGTTAATAGGTATATGTGCCTTCCGACCTGGAAAAAATTTTGAAGTCAATATAAGCATTCACAAAAAATGAAGATAATATATGAATATGTAAATCATCCTTTTGTTATTCTTATCTTAGCTTCCGGCTGTCCCGCATATAACAGAGAAGAAAGAGGAGACCTAGTATCAAGAAACTCTGTTTTCCACTTGTCATCCGAATAAGAGACATCGCGCGTTGAGTGCGGAACTGAACTGTCACATTTTAGCAGAGGCGGAAAATAGATGAAACCAATGCGACGAATAAGAAGCTGTTTCATCGAGCCATGTTATATATTGTATAGATACAACATTTTACGGATTACTGGCTTTTACACACACATTATATTTATATACAAAAATAATGATATTTGTAAATATACGGATTGAATATAAATGGTATGTGAAATTCATGAAAAATATGTAACTAAGCAAGAAAGTAAAAAAAGCAAAAATACTCACATTCTGCGTAACTAAAGGCTAGTAGTAAAACTGTCAAGAAAAACTTCATATTTTTAATCAATCAACTATCGTAGTCTAAATATATGTGTTATGATTTCAAATCAAAAATATTTTAAAGTTAAATAGGTGTGGAGGTCGCGTCAGCGTTCTCGAAGCACTGAGTCTATAAAGCCAGTTGAGTCTACATTGACCTTTGCCAGCAAGACCTTACGATAGCACGATTCGTGATACTCTATGATTAAAATTAACGTTTTTATTTGTTTATAGATATAGCTTTTAAGCATTGATGCTATATTCACAATAATTTTAATATTCAATGGATATTTTTAAATGCTAGCGTTATAAATAGTTTCCTTGTATTCAATATTTACATCTAGGTATGTAGAGCGCTTAAGAATATACATAACTGTAAATATAAGTAAGTTAATATGTATATATGTACCTATACAATTATAAAATTACTTAAACATTAAGATAAAAACAACATGTAAAAAATAAGCAAAGAGTTTTCTATGACGTAAAAATATATTATTCGACATATATATCATTGTTGGACGGCATATACATATATATGTTGACTACTGCGACGGTCTTCCACTAATTTTCTAATTCCTGGTAACTAGATATCACTTGGAGCGTTTTAAGTAGACAAATCATTGTAACATAAACCTAGTTGATCGAGTTGCTTCGTCGTCCATACTCCATGGCTTGCGTTAATATTTAAGAAGTAGCACATTTTTATTTATATTATACCTACGTAAAACATGTTAATGTGTTAGGTATACAAATATGTGAATTAGTTTTCCTATTGTCGACTTTATTACCCAGTTTTAGTTGACACGATTACTTAATTATGAACAAAAAAATACAGTCGAATTGATAATCTCCTTTTCTTACAGAAGTCGGTTAAAATAGTAAAATAATTGTTCGATTTTTCCGATGTGCATCTCCACGCACGCATCTAGTGCATTACAGGTGTGCATCCATCTGGAACAACTTGCTTAATATGTTAATAGTTCTGTTTCTTCTCGAGAAGTAGACGATTTTCAATACATATTGACAAAGACATAAATCTTAGAATATTGTAGGGATAACAACATAAACATAAAATAAGTATGTAACTCCTAAACTGGCTCTGTTATAATTAGTAACGAGTACATCATTAGCATATAAAATGTATATTCATATGCATGTGTAGAGAACATTTTTTTATATGGGAATTTATTAGCAATTGTCGCCACTACGTTAAATCTAATTCCGAGCAAACAATTTTAAACATAATTTTCCTAACCACCTCCAAATTTCAAATAAAGGCCGAATATGTTTACCGTACCAGAAACCCAGCATTTCGCATTATATATTCAGGGCAGTCGCCACTTCTAAAACTGGAAATCCGCAAGTTGAATCTCAATAACATACCGTATCTCATACGAGTATACATTAAGCATGACGTCACCCAAAGGTCGTACAGTATCGCCTACTCGACTCGGACCCGAGACATCACTAGTGCGCCGTGATCGCGCTACTCTAAACGTTACTTGTGACCAGGATGAAATTTACATTACTTATCCTGCTTGGTGCAGCAGTCTGCCGGGCTGATGACATAGCGTCCGCTGCAGGTCAGATCTTCAATAGCATTCTACCCAATCTTATAAGCAACTCTGTCACCGGTCAACAAGGTAACACCGCTACAAACACTCTTCAGCAAATCGGAACCGTTGTTGGGGGAGTTGTCGATTATGCTAAAAAGAAAAGCTATGAGGACATGCTGCGTCAGGTCCAAGATTCAACCTCGGACGAAGACCTGCTCCGTGTTAGCGAAGAAATGTTTAATGCAGATATTAACAACGCGCTCAATTACATTCAAGTTAATTTACAAGGGAAAACTAGTCCCATGTCCAAGGGCGATGAAGCGCAAACAAAGTAAGTTCCCTTATATCTAAATAGTAACTATAGTATATTTATTGTAGAGCGGTTGAAAATAGAAGCGGACATTTACAATTTTCGTTATTTCCACGATGGTTAAATTGCTTATTGCAGCAATCGACACTGTTTGCACTGGCCACTTTGCGATACCTAGTATCTACATAATATTTGTTATATTTAGTTATGTAATCTAATGATACTAAATACAATTCTAAATACAAATAGAATATTTTATTGTTCAAATTTATATGATAAAAGCTTTAATCTATCATAAAAGTTTTATTATTATTATAAAAGACATATATTAGATTTCCGCCGAATTCTGGAGGCAAGACGTGTTAAGTGGCGGATCTCAACTGCGAAGAAATGATAATATTATTTCATTTTGTCGAATGGGAGTCGAACCCACAACCTGTCGGGTTTACACGCTTGTGCCCTTGCGCAACTGGCCTCATTACTGACTTTAAATGTATAATTTTGTTTCAAAAATATTATCATAAAACTTCGGCCCTAATTTATAAGAAATAATAATGTCAATTATTATTGCTTGTTAAACTGTGTATCTACTAAAAGTGATCTTTGCATGAGGTCATCTCTGGGTTAGAAAAGATAAACATGATTGTTTACTCTTTGTTAAGTATCAAATTCAGCGAAAACATTATTTACTAATATTAATTATTTTGTTATATAATATATAATAAATTGTTTTAATGAAAAAAAAATTAACCAAAGATTTAGAAAAAGACATTAAATTTAACCAAATTGGAGGCCAGTCGTGGGGCAGGACACAAGCGTTAGATTCTAAACACCAAGACATGATATGTGGATTCCATGCCTCTGGCTGTTAAATTCAGCCGCTCAATACGCAATACCTCCAGAATTTGGCAGAAGGGGAACGAAGTGTCTTATGGAACGGGAACGGAGTGTTCCCAGGTTCCTTCTGCGTACCCTGCTACTAGCGTGATACAGCTTAAAGCTAAAAAAAAGAAAATTAAAATAAGCCCTTTTATTATTGTACATATTTTCTATTTATATATCAACAGCCTCCTGAACGTACCTGAAAATGTATGGAACGGACCAACAATCCGACCATTCGCAGCACTTTTCGACAATTATCACAAGAACGTAATCAGGCCTGAGTTTGTTACGCCAAATGTAAGTTAACATCATTTATTTAGTTATTATTTTTGCCTATGAACTTATTTGAAACAAAAATATGTATATTTAGATATATTTAGAACATATCTTGAACCTACATGTGTTAAAATATGGTAGGTACATATATAATGACTTAGGTATCTAAGTACTTAGTTGAATATTTGCTGATGTCCGGTGTTTGTCCGTTAATAGCTTTTAATAAAACGTTTTGCTTATTTTATAGTTAAAATAGTTACTGTTTGCTGTAAGATGCCCCTTAAATTTAGTTTTAAATTATTTTTAACTTCTGTATTAGGTGCGAAATCAGCATTAGAGTAGGCTCATTTTTATTGGCTTCCGAGTTTTGTATCTAATAATGCCTCTAAATGTTCCAGTTACTAGTTCTGCCAGTAACTTTGCAGTTACTTAAATTTAACTGCTAGAGCAACCTAACAAGATGAAGAACCTGTGACTAGACAGGCTATATTACAAAATAATTTAATATTTCTCCCGATCGATAGGCGCTTTTATAAATGCGCAACGATAGTGTCATACTACTAGCTAGCATACTGAATAATGTATAACATAACTAATACAAACAAAAACAATGTGATGACAATCAAATATGATATCATTTAGTACAGTCAGTGTAGCTAGAGGCCAGGTCCGATTCTCACTAGTAAATTAAATAATTTCGTTTCCTCCTCTCTTCCTTGTATGTAATGCTATGCCTCTAGAATTCAGCGGAAAACAGGGAACTGAAGTATGATAATGTGAACGTAATATCTTAACAATAGATTCCCAGGTTCCCTTTGCCTACTCTGCTATGAGCAGGACAATAAACAGAGATTCATTATAGTAAATACGATTTGTTTTATATAACTTTGTATTAAATTCAATTAATGTTAAAGGAAGAAACAGAGCAGATGACGTTCATCAACACAATTCTGGCCACAGGACCGATTAGGAGCCTAATGTCATTCCTCGTCAGCAAAGGTGAGTAATTTACCTAACAACCTTGTGACTAAGGTACCTTACTAATGAAACGAACTAAGCTTTAAAATAATATGTATAAATAATATTAGTTCATACTATTGTCTTATTTTATATTGAGAATTAATTGAGATGAATATAGTGAAAAAAAAAACTGAATTAACGCTAAAGAATTTTTTTTTGTATAAAGTATTCCTAGTTTATACTCATACTCCGGGAAAAAAACTTTTTTTTGTAACATATTTTTCCCCGCTACGTTGTCATATGTTTTCTAAAAAGTAACATTATTTTTCTTTTAATAGGATTAAACCAAATGAACGAATATAATGAGCAAGTACAATTGCTAAAGAAAATCTGGTTCACAAAATACGCTCGCCACTGGACTGGCTTGTGCAAATGCAGTTGCGCTTTTGAAAATATCTTCATGGCAGAACTCAATTCAAATACCGTACTTGGTAAGTAATAAATATTTTTTTAGCTTATGTATCCTCTTACAAGGACGAGGAAATGAAAATATTAAATATTTAATTCCTCTGAGTGGGAATCGAACCCACACCTGTCACGTTTACGTACACGCTTGTGTCCATGCATCATGAAGGCCTAGTTAAGTAATGTACTTATTATATAAATTAATAACACTCAATTAAAATATTTTTTTTCAGGTCTCCACAGCTGGTTGTTCTTCGCTAAGCGCGAGATGGACCGCAAAGCAAACTACCTCGGTTATATTGATAAACTTGATCTTTCTGGAGTAAGTATAAGTATTTAAACAATTAAGTATAAATTAAGAATAGTAAATAATATGTATTTACTTAGTATCTACTAAGTACATAATTACCTACTATTCTTCATTTTTGGCCTTGTGAAGTAAGCAGAAAAAACTTTTTAGACTGGGATTTGAATCGAAAACGGAAATCGGAATATGAAATTGTCCATTAAATGCTAAGAGGAACTTAACTGATAATAATGAAAAATAAATTATCGGCTTTTATTATTATTAACATATCATATTTATCTTGCAGAAAGGATTAATACTGAAACAGCATTCGATTCTTAGCGAAACTAAAGATGCACCAGAAATTACTATGTTCGTGGGTACTTCCCCGGAATTGGAAGTCGCTCTATACACACTCTGCTTCATGGCTCGCCCCGACCGTCCATGCAAACTACGTTATAATAACGTACCGTTTACAATTCAAACTAAAACTTTAAAAGCAGACAATGTCTTGCTTATAGATACAGCTTATCCCGTTTTTTAATGCTTATTTATTTACCAACAGAATGTTTAAATTTGCTAATATATAAAAATAAAATTGTTGTAATAATAGTTTTGTATCAATTCATCGTAAAATAATTGTTGTAATAGTAGTTTTGTATATATAAAAAAATAATATTTACTGTGTAGTTGAAAAAACATGATATATGCTTTTTGTTTAATAAATACCAAAATATTGTATGGAAAAATAGTGAACAACTGTTTGTTTGCATCATTGTAATTATTATGTGCTCCTTGCGTTAATGTAGAATAGAAATGTATTTTTATATAAAACTATGAAAAATAGTTATTTTTTTTTTACTTACCCTAAAATGTACTGTAATTAATTACATATAATCTGTATAATGGGGAAGGAAACAAATAAAACTATGCATATTAAAGATTTCTCGTTTATTGTCTAAGAGATGGCACAATATAAAAGGTTCATCTAAGGTCACATGACGATATTGATTAACAAATGTTAAATAAAAACTATCCAAGTAAATATTATACCATAAATAATCAGAAGGACTGGAATAAAGTGTAAAGGATTTTAAGGTCAATGTAAATGGATATTGTTAAAATTAGTTTAGAAAAATTAGAAATTAGATAGAAAAAAATTCTATCACTCAACAAATAATCGTAGTATAAAAAAATATCTATGAGACTAACAGAGAGATTAATACCCCATTACCCCCATTCTGTATTTAAACCAGCCTTCGACAAATTGCACAATTTTTTAAGAATAGCGCCAAAATTTGCGCATCATTGTATATCGTTAACTTATAATAATTAATAGTTTCAATCGTTGTATGATATGACCTTTTATATATTTCTTAAATTATTTTAGGGCAAGACTGTGGCTTCTTTAAACCCAGTTCATAAAAGGAAAACAATATCAAAGTTACTTTTAACATAGAAGTAATACAGTACAAGACAATTGCTTGATGACACATAAATATTTTAGAATCTAAAAATTTTAAAGTTGAGTTTGTTAATTAAGTAATAAATACACTTGACTAGCTTCTGATTGAATAAATACTTTCAAGTTTTAACAACAGTAATACTAGGTTTATAAAACAGTCAAAATAATTACAAAGTATATTACAACAAGTGATAAAGTTTTTATAATGATTTAATTTGTACATACAATATTTTTATAAAACATTATTCTTAATACAGACTAGTAAAGAAGAAAAAATAGTAAAAGGTTTTGAACACTTATAGCAATACTTAAATATTATTTTAACATTCTACTCAGCTTAGATCTTCAACTTGAGAAAAATATTTCAGTATAATATATAAACTACTGCAATACTACACATACATTTTATTTATATATATAAATTTGTGAATCTATATTTTAAATATTTTTTTTACTACAACTACTCAATTCAAACTAAAATAAGCCTGAACCTATTGCTGTCGTTTCGATATGTATTATCGATTAATTACAATCGACAAATCATTCGTATTCGATTATTGATTATAAATTTACATATATAAGTGTTTCCTGTAAAATGTACAAAAATATTATGATAAAACATCTAATAAACAATATAAATATTAGACTTGCACTGTGCCTATATACAGACTTCATATACATTATCAAAGTAATCGATTTTTAACAAAACGTATAAAAAAGGGATAAAACTGTCATTTTTCAGTCCTTTAAGGTAAATATATAAAATTGGAGTGTTTTTTTTTTCACAAAAATTGACAATATTCATATAAACACAGATTAATCATCTCAAAAAAATGTTATCAGTATCATATGTTACCCGTAAAACGTTCGATACTATTTTTTGCTTACTTAATACGTCGTAAAGCATTAGAACTATTTGCTTATTACAATACTTTTATAAGCAACGACAATTTCTAGCCTTATTTCAAACAAAATAAGATCCATATTCGTGCGGCATGACCCCACGTCGTGGATAAAACGTATGAGTCAAAGAATACTTCAATAAATTTCTTATATTAGAAGTATAGATGTCGGCAAAGCGGAACAATCTTCGAGAGAAGTATGTAGGGTTGTGGTAAGTCCGAAAAACACTACCAAATTGTGGATTAAATACGGATTTCGTTGAGTTCCTGAAATGAAATGTACTTTTTATACTAACTACATACATCTAATCTACATATGAAATAAATATATGTTTCTACACTATTAAAAGTTTATACAACTTTGCTATGTTTGAATTATAATTATATTTTTTTACTGAATTTATAAAGTACCTTAACTCCTCCCGAGCAGAGCTGTGGAACATATTATCATGTATATCCAATATAACATATTTTTTTTAACGGAAGTTTTAATAAGAATTTAGGTCAATACATTTATATAATTTTACTTCTAAAATTATGAAAATATGTCTAAGAATCATTTAATTTATTAAAAGAAAAAAACCCCTCCGTTTCCCACTTTCCGCCAAATAAGATAGGAGAGATTGCGTGTTGAGTGGCGTATTGAGTACGTGAAGTAAACACTATATAGAGGGGTGCCGAATGCTAATATTTTTTTACGTAAAGCATACAAGATATATTAAAGTCATAAGATAAGTATCACTCACACCATGATATATGCCAAACTTAATAATCGTATTAAAAATAACTTCTTACCTTATATCCTTTGGATTAATATTAAGATTTACTTTTACTACATGAAACTACTATCATTTGATTACATATACAAAATTTCCATTTGATAATGTATTTTTAATATAATAAATCTATAAATTCAATTCAATCCAATTACAATAGTTTCATTTAATAAGTTTAAGCCAAAGATAATTTTACTCATATTTTATTACCGTCGAGGCCGTCGTGGTTAAGCGGTGCGTCTGATTGTGAACGCGAAGGTTGTGGGGTTCTATTTCCCATCCATGGGATTTATCAAAACAAGGCGCGGCGTCGAATTCCTCCGCTTAATATGTTTCCTGTCTAGTATGAAACTAAAAATATATTTAACAATTTACCTGAGATTATCTCTTTCCGCCATCCATTCACTGATGACCTCTAATGCCTCCGGTTCCTTATAATCTTGGTGGTCCTCAATTAACTGGGTAAGCATTTGTAACCAGTTGGCATTCTCTTTGAACGACTGCATGTTTAGCGTATTTATTTCATGCTGTAAATATAGTGAAAAATAAATATCTATGACCTCAAATACTCTATAGTGTGGGTAACAAAACCAGTACATAATTTTAATTTTATTCATAAAAAAAATGTCAGTCATTGTTGTTTACAATATTTTTTATTAAATCGGGGCTGTGTTCGGCTGGGCACAGAGCTCGTGTACGGGAAAGATGGAACTGGGTATTCTATCTAACTCAACATTATCTAAGATAATTTTTTAAATCTGGTATCAGAACCCAATAGAGATTTTTCACAATAATATTTCTATAAAGATATATAAACATACAGTAAGTTCATTTATAATAGCGCCGGTCCTCCACCCGTGCTCTAGTGTGACGTCAGCGAGGTCACTGTAGGGGTGGTCGCCGAAGTACAACACTTGATGGCCGCTCCACCCTGTCAGATCTTGTAGCTGCTTCACTGTGCCCTGAAAATATTGTATAATACAATTACAAATTATAGTCATCTTATTATTAGTTAAGGCTTCTAAGCGCAATGGAACAGTATCTAAATGTAATCGCGTCGTTTGTACCCACAATTTCCTCTCGAGGGAATTAATTATTTTCATTTTCTTGTTTGTGTTGTAAGACGAAGTGCAGCGTTGAGTTCCGTCATTGAATACGCAATATCTCGAAAATAGGACAGAAGAGAGAGCGAATAAACATTAGGTTATCCACCTGCCTCCTATATGCAGTATACAGCGTGAAATTAAAAAAAAAAATAGAATGCTAACACCATTTCTTTAATAATGAGAGTTTATATCTAACCTCATAATAAATTATTCCTTTCTCTAAAGAAGTAACTTTCTCCCAAATATGACTATTAGCGTTTTTATCGAACACTCGTATAGGGCGAGAATGCTCTGTAAAAAACTTAGGTTTATTCGCGTTCACTATGACCACATCGAAATAGTCGCGCCAATCCGCACCGACCAACATCTCCATACCAGCATTTCTGTAATTTTATAATTAATTATTAAAAGTGCTATAACATTAAAAATACCTTATAAAAATATTTTTATAAATAAAATATTTTAATTAGATTTATTAAAAAACTTATGTTGTAAGTAAAATTTTATATTTTCTTAACCTATAGAAATTGGTTAAGTTTAAAATAAAGAATGACTTACACAAAATGATATGGACTATTTGTGACTAAGAATAATTTTTTGTCACTTTCTTGTAGTATTTGGAAATATTTTTTCAAATCTGAATTTGGTCGAATATATTCGTCTACGTTTTGAGCTACGATCTTATGCATTATTGGATGACAACTTTGTACAGAGTTCTGAAAATACAAACAAAAGATAAAGCTATCTTAAGACATGAGATCGATATATAGATGCATATAATTAATATGTATATAAAGGTCGAACACGTATTATTTACTGCATCACATACCTCGTACTTTAAATTGCACATAAAAAATAAAGATAAATAAATATAACAAATTGATAAATTAGGTATCTACACGTTTTTAATGGTTATAGTAATTTTTTTTAGCTTCACGCTGTATCCCGCACATAGCAGGGTACCACTTTCCGCCGATTTTTGGAGGCATTGTGTGTGGAACTCAACGCCGCCCTTTGCTTGTAATAATAATAATTGAAATAAAATAATATAATATAATGTAGTTAACAATCAAATGAATTTTACGTCTAGCGAATCTCTTACAACATTCTACATCTTGCCTGTACGATCGATACAATCGTCGCATGGTAATTAATTGGATACGATAGAAGCGTAAGATTTCTTATCATGATTAGTATTATGCTTAGAAATAGACTCTCGATTAGTATTATGCTTAGAAATAGAAGACCGAGGACTTCCTAATACGCATGTAAAATATATTGCTAGACTAATATTTTTATTCTACCAACCACTTAAATTATTTTGATTTACCATTCATAATAATTATTGTAATATAGTTCAATATCTACAAACAAAAAAAAATTATTCTAAGTAAGCAAACATGTGAAAATTCTAAATATTAATAATGATGACATATATGTGTAACATGCCTACAACTCTGTGGTTACGAAGAAGTTTAATATTTCATATTATCTATGCAATTTAACTTAAATATGAACTATTACATGCAATAGTTACAAGTTTTAGTTTTGTTTCAATTTAAAATAACTTTAATATTTACCTTCACATCTAAGAACAGGATCTCAGGATGATAATCAATGTGATTTTTAATAAAAAATTCTGCAACATTGCACAGCAAGCCCATTTCTGGCACAGAAAACAAATCAGCTAAATGCACCATTTTAGACCTGTTAGTCTGAAACAAAGATTTGAAATTGGAAATAAATAATCATTTTTCAACAAAGGCGGCCATTACAATGGTGGCTAAGAACAGTCTATATTATTAAGTAGCTTTTCAATAAAAAAAAAAACTAAATCATAATCCGTTCCGGAGCTACGGCGCCACGACAGACATACAAATACACATAATATACACAAACACGTCAAACTTATAACATCCTTCTGTTTTCGTCGAGGGTTTATAAGCTACGAATGAAACCAACTAGACAGGAAATTTATTGTTTCCTCGGTCTAGTTAAAAATAAATAATAAATAAAATACTGTTTATTGTAAATGTCATTCTCTGTAAGCTATGTTTTGTTTTATTTGAATTGAATGAAATCAAATACTTAAATTAAAAAAAAGCTAAATATAAAAGCTAACCTAAGCTAAACTTTGTAAGATATTTTATTATATGATTACGTTTCTGCAGTCTTTTTAGTTTTCTACTCAAAACCAGTGTGTGACAAAAAACTAGTTTTGCAAATTTTCTACCGGTTTCGCTCTGCATTATATAAAACAAAATTTCGAAATATACTCGTATAATCGCGAAACAAAAGTATAAGTTATATCGATATATTAAAAAACAGCGCACAATTCATTATTTACCTAATTCAGTGACAAATAGTTTGTTTAAATTTTTTAAATAAATATAAGAAACATTTAAGCTTGCCTTATTTGGTTGTCAAATATTTGCCGTATTCTATAACAAGCTAGTATTTGCGAGTAAATTGTGCTAATTAAGATAAAATCACATATATGCGAAACTGAATATATTTGGAACACATGTGGAGCGAGTGAGTGAACTGAATCAAGGAGTAATCAAAGGAGACTAAATCTGAGGTGACTAGAGAAAGTCCCTGATAACTGACCTGATAACTCTAGGCGTGGTTAATGAAACCGAAAAGGCCAGGATTATTGTAGACTGGGGCTACAACCCATCCGCAACTATAGTGCCTATGATATTCACTTTTATAGTTATTATTATTAGCTCCACGCTGTATCCCGCCTAAACGGTGTAGGCAGAGGTAATCTAGTGTTAAGACACTCTACTTCCCACTGTCCGCCGAAATCTCGACTCTTCCTGTTGTGTGGCAGAACTCCACGCCGCGCTTTGCCTTGATAGAATGCGTATTTTTTACATTTTATGAAAATAAATAAGTAAATATTAAATAATAGTTAGTAAATAATAGTTTAAATTAATAATTTCAAATTGCACCAACTCATTGATTGATTAAAATAAATTTAAGCATTTTTTAATTATAAGATTATTACTTAATAATGAACAAATACGAAAAAAATTCTTTGTGAATAAATTGCCAAGCTATCAATATTTGTCATGTTTTATAAAAGTAAAAAATATGCAATATGTTGCATTTTTTTATTTATACACCAAATAAATAGGTGAAAATACCTATAATAGTCCTTAACTTTTATAAACCTTTGAAGACTTTGTACTTAGTGAGATGTAAAAGCTATTTTTTATTTTATTTTAATAAATTGTTGAATGACTGTTTAAATATTTTTATAGCCAAAGAATACTCATATAAATCTTCTATATATATAAAATCGAAAGGTCACTCACTCATCACGAAATCTCAGAATCTACCAGAGCTAGGAGTTTCAAATTTTGCACGGAGGTTTTTTATAGGACGTAGGTGCTCGCTAAGACGGGAATTTGCAATATTCGACTCCTAAGGGGTTGTTTTTGGGGTCGAAAGTTTGTATGAAACTTCATTACTTCAAATGCTAGGAGTCTTAAACTTTGGATAGACGTCACTAGGACGTAGTCATGGGGACAGAAATTAATAATAACATAGTTCACGCGGGTGAAACCGCGAGCGGGCCGCTAGTAACTATATAAATATACTCAATAAAATGTTAAATTGCATCAATTGTAATCAAAATAAATTAAAACATTAATCAATCATAAAAGTCAATAAATAATATTCAATAAAAAGTTGTACTCTTAATATTTACATTAATCAGAAGGTTTTGTACTCAGTGAAATGTAGAAACTGTTAGTAATAATATTTGCCATATGATAGTTACAAACATATGTGGTGCATTAGTTTAGTTTATTATCATGTCAGTCAGACCTTGTAGGTATTAGACGACATTGCAAGGGGAATGCACAAATGAATGATTGCTTACAAGTGCTCTTGCTTTATTGAATGTTATAATATAAGGATATATCACTTAAAACATTAAAATATGTTACATTTATATATAATTTTTCTTATTTAATTTGATTAAACATAAGTTGCACATATTTTAAATCATTTTTTGAAGTATAATATTATGTAAACATTTATTCCAATCTTCATAAATGAGGTGCAGTGGGATAGTAACTTGAAATGTGATAGTTGTAGGTTTAATCCTCATTTGGGGCAATTATTATTCAAATTCATAATATTCTTCATTAAAAGAGACTTTTCAATTGAATTGCTGAATGCACATATGCCTAGCTATTTAGAAAGCTGTTCTGCTGAGAAAAGCCTAGAAAAAGCTATGTCAATGTTACAAAATTAAGTATTAAATAGACTGGCAGCCATCCAGCATAAGATTTATTTAATGTTATATAAAGAGGATCCATACAATAGTATTGTCCAAGTAAGAAAGGCTTTACTTGGTTCTTGTATGTCATTTATAGTCATTTCCCACTACAGCACATTCTGCCTCAAAACTTGGACAGAAAGTGGGGAAAGAGTTCTTAAGGTTCCCTTTACCTACCCTGTTGTAGGAAAAAACATAATCCTATGAAATAATAAATATATCATTTAATAATTACAAACTCACCTTATGAACTCTAGTGTCACCTTCAACATAAGCAATTGGTATTATTCTATTTTTGTATATTTTGAGAACTTCCTCTGTCGATACTGGTGTAAGTCCCCTATAGACGGCACCAAATTGTATTTGTAAAAATGAATCCAATTTTAAAAGTAAACCCTTTTCAATATCATAATGCAGGCCTCTGACTGCAAAATCTGGTTTATATTCTAATTTTGATATTTCTGGAGGATACTAAAAATATATATGCATGTTTATTATACATATATTATTTAAAATATTAAATAAGTTAAGCAAACTTATACTTTGTTTATTTATTATTTGTTTAAGTACATTTTATTGTAATTACTGATAAGCAGGTTTACCTGCCATATTTGACAACTTTTTATATGAAAAATGGTTTTTAAAAATTCAACAAAGAAAATAATACTCTTTCAAATACCTTATATTTGTCTAGTAGCATATCTCTTCCTAGATTATATAACAAATGTTCTAAAGTAGGTTTGTAGTGTGCCAGTGTATAATCATAATCAAACCCATATACTTTAACTTCAGTAAGATCTAGCTCGTTACAAGCAAATACTCCTTGGGGATTTACATCTTGAGGCAGTTTTTTAGCTAAAAATAACGAAAAAAAACAAAAGCAATTAGAACATATATAATATTGTAATTACTGAAAAACATTACGTATAATAAATGCATACTTACATCTACATTTTAATTTTGTGCGGCAATAAGCTTCTTTTAAAAGTTCACGTGTAGAAAACTTATTAATAGGCACAAAATAATTTTTATAAACATTTTTAATTGATAAATTATGATTTGATTTTAAAATATTACGGAATAACGTATTACACAGAGTCATTTTTGCTTCGATTCTTAATTAATCAACTGAAACTCTACATATAAAAAGTGATATATTTAAGTAATAACATTTTAACAACACTAGGTTAGCAACTTAAAAACAAATGATTATCGTTGCATAATTTCACGACTTTCTGAGGGAAACATTTTTAGGCGCACACGTGCATATCGTATTATTTTAAGTCACCGTCTGATCTATCAGTGTTGTAACTTTTTTTATCGATAAAATCAATGATGATGTGAATAGTATATAGACGTATATTATTAATTTAGTATGTATTCAAAGTAAATATATAATTTAATAATAAATAAATTTAGATTTTTTTAAAATATGAATAAGCTAGTTCAGTGACAATTTTTTTATTTAATGTTTTTAGTTTGTATTATGCTAGCAACACTGCTGTTCGTATTTGAAAATGGAAAATTTCAACTCGCGGAACAATCAAAAATTCAAAATCGTGACATCAAGATTTTGTGATGTATTTATAATTTATGTTTACAAATGAGTTTTGCCTGTGATTTTTATAATTGAAATAATCTTAATTTAGGTCCTTTTAATTTTCGGACGTTTTGCAAGTTATCTGAGTAAAACAATTTTAACTGAAATTGAAATATAAACACACCACCAAGTGAATTTTAAAATTTAACCTCGGTTAGAATATTAACTAGGTTAGTTTCAGCACTAAGGTTTTAGTGAGTAGTTTGATATCTTCTTCTTGTCTGCCCGTATCTGAAAAGTTTTCCCGCGTTACAAGCGAGAGGGTTAATGCTAATAACGCAATTGTAGGCTTATATATTATAGTACCACCATGTATTTATATGATTCGTATTCATTTAATTAATTAGTTATTACAGACACTGGTGAAAAAAAAATCATTTCTTAAAAGCATTGTCAATGTGAGCTTAATTTAAAAACCGTTTTAAAGAACCGTTCCCTACGTTCCGCCGATTTTCTCGAGGCATTGCTTGTTTAGCGGTGAACCTCAACGTCGAGCTTTTTGCTTTGGCAAAATAAAAATCTTACTAAACTATAATGCATTTCCTAGAGTAAGGATCAAACCTACAACCATCGGGTTATAGTCCTTGTGTCCGTGCGCCACGACGGGCGTTTTAGACATTGTGGCATGAATAAGGATATATAAATAAAAGCTTTGATAACAAAAATAGTTTCTATAATCATTAAAACATATTAAAAACATTTTTACAGAATATAATCGAATTTGTTATTTGCTGTGTTAATTTTATAATTGTTTTTAGTATTTATTTTTAAATTTGAGGATAAGCACTGCCTATAAAATTTTTGCTACGATATCTAAAGTTGTGAGTAATAATGTTTACATCCTTATTTCCGAGCTTTATATTGCAGTCATTATCGACACGAGTTACATAACATAAAGTGTATATCGCCATTTCTAATTCAGGAGATGTCCCAATAAACATTGTGTCCACAGGTTTGTCAACTCCTTGTTGATTGAAATGTATT
This sequence comes from Heliconius melpomene rosina, assembly GCF_056956725.1. Taxonomy (NCBI): domain Eukaryota; kingdom Metazoa; phylum Arthropoda; class Insecta; order Lepidoptera; family Nymphalidae; genus Heliconius; species Heliconius melpomene. The sequence continues at coordinate 11,102,142 of NC_140398.1, forward strand.
TTGATCACAGCCCCTTTCTGTAGACAATAAAATTTTATAAGATATAAATTAAAAGTATTAATATCAATTAAGCATATGTTTTTTTTACTATTATGATTGCATTGATTGATTTTATTATGCAAATCGTTTCTCATCTACCTCCTTTGATTAGCTGGAAGGAAGCTCTTTCAAAAATAAGCCTGCCATTGTTAACAATCTTTACAATTTAATTTTTTCTTGTGTTTTTATTACATACAATAAAAAATACATCTCTTTGTTATCAATTTGTAAATATATTATTTATTTTCAATATACTTACATCACTCAGTTCGGCATATTTGAGGTAGCCTAAATAATTTATTCGGTTCGCTTCTTCTTCTTTGGAAAAATATACCCAGTTATGTAAGCCTATAACAAGAAATATACTAGTTAATAAAAGTAAATATTAATTAACAAATTTAATAGAATTTACATTTATACCTGATACTTCTCCATTTTTAAGCTCAGATACAAAGACATGCTCGAAACCAGAGCTACTAATTTTGCCTTTTCCTCTTGAATATAAACCAAACCACATCTGTTTTAAATAATCTCGTTGTAGCTTAGGATCCGGCGAGACATATCCTATAACGTTAACAAAAAACATTTTTATTTTGTTTATTGGTGATACTCACTATTAATTAAGTAAATTAATTAGGCATTTTCCAAAAATCTTGTGTACCTTTATCTTTTAGAAAATTCATTAAGTGACGTATCACACTTGTAGCCATTATTGCATCCATAAACGCATTTTCCTCATTCTTTTCCTGCAATATACATACTAAATTATTAAAATATCTTTATTTATAGTTAATACTCATGTACGATTGAATTTATTTATTTAACTTTACCTGTGCTGTAACATATTCATTTACTAAGGTATCACGTTCATAATTATCTAATAATGGCAAGAATTTTTGTACGGTCAGAATGTTCCACGCGTCAGGTGCAATAGTGAGTAATCTGCAAACATAAAAATACATTATGAACATCTTTATCTCGTAGATTGATATATTGTTTATGTTTACTATTTTTGCATACATATAGTTTGTGCAAATCTTCTGCTTTAGTCTTAATTTTCAGCTAGTTCTGGCCGAAACCGATATTGTCAAGTCATATTAAAATTCTTATGACACGAAACAGAAGGAAATCTTTACTGCTTAATTCAGTTATTCCAAACACGACAAATACTTACGGAGAAGGGGCTTTATCGTCTTTTGAAAATGAAGTAGTTTTTTCTTGATAGTTAATTGTTATATATTTTGCTGCATTGTTTACATCTTTGCGAAGCAGTTCTTCACTCACAACTTGCAATTCTGCGTCTGTAGCACTATTCGAATTCGTATTTGTTACATGACCTTGGTTATTTGCTAAAGTACTGGGAAGGGGAGGATTTCGCAATCCATTTGTTGGTAAGTTACTATTAATCACAATGGGTTTTTTTGTGGTAGCCATAATGGTTGGTGATGAACCGATACTGGATTTATCAGCGACTTGATCTTTGTTTTTTGACAATATTGAACTATAACTTAACGTACGCGGAGTTGTCAAACCACTCACAGTCGATTTACTATCGTAGAAATTAATTAGATCTTTAACTTTTCCTGCGCCTTCATATTTGGGATTTACATAATCTCTTTTCGGTATACCAGAGGGCATGGGCGTTGAAATTGCACCAGGTTGTGGACGTGATGTTCCAATGGGCTTCAAAGTTGGAAATTGAGGAGCTACATAATCTCTTTTTGATGTTTGTGTTGTACTACTTGCTTTAGTGGTAGGATTTGCTTTAGGTGTAGATAGTGTTGCTGTTGTTGGCTTTGATGTTGATGGCTGAGGTGCAACATAGTCGCGTTTACCAGACGATTGTTGCTTTGCCGTATTTACTGAATTAATATTAGCACCTTCTGTCGATACTACGTTAGGTTTTGGATTAGGCAAACTTGGAAAATTTGCCGCATATGTATTTTTATTATTTGGAGTTAAACCACCTTCATGTAGCAAAAAATCGCTACTTGGATTGTATCGCTGGTCTTTACCGATACCTGAAAAAGGGAGGAATTTATTATTTTAATTGGTAACTTCTTGTAACAAGATTGCTTTTATGCCTTAATAGTATATAATAATTAATACTTAAAACTGTTATGTTGTTAGTGTAGCTTAATAGATTAATTTCTGACATTATGTGCCTGGATTGGTTCAATTAATAAATATATGTACATATTTTTACATATATGAACATATTCTTTAAAAGTACGACATGATACCATGTATTTTCGGATGTTTATTTGTTCTTAAAAATAATAATTTTAGGAAGTAAATATAATTAACAATTTAAAAAAAATGTAAGGCTTTATGACCTTTCCTCTTTACATAATGATAATGCCAAATTGAAACCGTGACATACAAAACTAAAGGTCAGTCGTTGCACAGGGGCACAAAGTGTGTGTGTTGTAGGTTTGATCCCCATTCGAGGAAATTAAATATTTATTAAAATTTATCATTCCATTTCTTCGCTCGGTGTAGAGACAAAGCGCAGCGTTAATTTCCGCTTCTCAGCATGCCTCCAGAATTCGGTGGAAATTCGGTGGAAATTCGGTGGGGAACGGGTTGTCTTAACACTAGGTTCTGCCCAACCTGCTGTGTGCGGGATACAGCGTGAAGCTGAAAAACACGCACGCAACGCAACAACATGCTTTTGTCGAGGTTTTGCGTAAACAAACTGGGTAAAAATATGTTTCACTTAATATTATTTTAACATTAGATGATAGGGACTAAGAATGTGTAGGTAGAGCGATATCTCAAATGTTTACACAAACATCCTTGACTTTTGACATCTTAATATTTATCATAAATATAATAATATAAATACTCACCTAATTGTACGTGACAACTCACTAAAGTAAGAATTATAAAACAAAAACGACTTTCCATATTTTTATTTATACAATTTATTATCAAATACTAAGTACATCCGTGGAAATAATTAAATAAAAACAAAACTATTAAACAAAACCATAGTATGGGTATAAAGCAGTATAACTGTTTATCATTTAATTGTGAAATAACTTGTGGTCGAGACAACCACGTATAAACTTGACGTATGTCTAACTAAACTAAAACAATGCATGACTAAGAAAAGTAGAACACACTGCATCACAAGTTTTAGTTGGTTCGTTTAACCTTTCTATTAAAATATGACTATGTGAAGATCAACACAAAAACAATGCGTTCAAAGTTAAAGTTGATTTTGGAATGTATTTTTTTAACATGCATTAAAACAAATGTAATAAATAATCAATATAAAAATCAAATCAAAAATAAAAATATCTGTTATATTTTTATTTTTGATTTTTCTTTAATCAGTACATTACACATGAAAACCAAAAAGTTATAAGTAAATTATCTATATAAAGTATCTTTTCATTAACTTTGAACCACAAAATATACGGCATTATACTAAAAATGTGTGCTGTAGGCTGTAGTGTAGTAAAATGAATTCGGATAATTCTGAAAGGCGGGTATTTCTAATAATGACCCACACGTACCAAGTGAAGCAGTATTTCGTGCTCTGGCAACATTTACATAGTATATTCATTTGGGCTTGAGAAAAAAAGTAAATAGACAAAAGGTATGCTTCGACAAGCGTGTAAACATTATAAATATTAAACATTTACTCAGTGAACATTGCCAAAGCAGTAAATACAGTTACGCTAGATACGTTAAGATATTGATAAAGGAATACTCGTAATAAATTACAGAGAAAAGAACTAAGATAATTGTTATAGCGGTGGTTTGGACATGGTCAGAATATTGAGGCATCTTATTCTTTTATAATTGTTTATATACCAATCTTTAGAGCTCAATCATTGCGGTAGGCATTAAAATAACTGTATCATGTTTCTAGTAATATTAACTGAAAAGTTAATAATAATTTACGGTACTAATAATTTACTACTCGAAATAGATGGACATCCCTATATTAGTATTTAATATTTGTCTATGTTAATTTGTCACTTTTGAGCTTTGCCTTTAGCATTTAGCAGCATAGCAGTTGCCAATTGCCATCGTTAAGTGTCAGTGTCATGACGAGATTCATATCATCTAAATTATCGCGGAAATATTTCAACCGGCAAAATTTTAAAACTTGAATATATATAATTAATATTTACCTGACTAATGAGCAAGAATGAATGCTATGAATATAATGAAATCAAATCTTTCGTATACTGAATTATATATCTATTTTTTTCTATGGATAGTTGCGAATATATACTCTCTATTAAAGCTTTTCGAAGCACAAACAGGTAACTTTTTTAAGTTTAATGTTTATATTAGTAATTTTGTCACTTTTTATAATATAATCTTATCTTTTTCTATACAGATATACTAGAAAGAGATGAGAAATTATTGTTCTCATTTAATGATTTACAAAGAGGCTGGTATTTTATTGCAAGACTAAAAGATGTCTCAGATATTGAATGGAGTAGTTGGAAATATTTTTTTTATACCTCTTGGTATTTTATGATATGTCAATTTGTGATATCTGAAATTTTATACATAATATGCAGTTCCTTTTTAAAGTATTGGTTAATATTATCTAGCACAATATTTGTCATTGTTTACATGGGATGTAAACAAATGTTAATCATTTTTGCTCAACCTGTGATGTATGCATTAATTTTATTATGTGGTGGAAGAAAATTAAGTATTTGGATTACAAGTATACTATTACTTTTAAGTTATAACTCATTAAAATATAAGTATTATTTTTGGAACTTTTTGGATCACAAAGATATGCAAGACGAGGAAGTTTATCTCATATTATTTAGTGTAGCATGGATTGAACTACGGTGTATAAGTTATTCTTTAGACTTTATTGAGAAAAAGGATAATATTTTGACTTGGAATGATATTGTAAACTTATTCAGTTACATATTATATTTGCCACTATTGTATACTGGACCAGTTATTCTTTATGAAGAATTTGAAAAAAGTTTTACAACTAAAAGAAAAAAAATAATCCCGAGATTAAAGAGATTTGTAGTAGACATGACATTTTTTCAGCTCTATACTTTTATATTGGATTTGACTTTTCACTATATTTATTTTTTTGCCATGCAAAATGACATGCAGGTATGTGTAAATTATATTTTTAATACAATGTAAAATAAAAAAAAACAAAATTAATATTGTATAGTTGTTTTTCAGTTAGTAAGAAAATTACCAACAATAGCTTTATGTGGTGGAGGATTGTGGATGGGATTGGAGTTCCATATGAAATATGTTGTTTCTTATGGAATTGCCGGAGCTTTTGCCAGACTCGATAATATGGAACCACCTCCAACACCAAGATGCATCGCTAGAATTCATGTTTATTCTCAAATGTGGAAGCATTTTGATGTTGGACTCTATAGATTTTTGGTGAAGTTAGTAATTTTATTATATTTTTTTATATAATATCTACATTTACAAAAATTTACAAATTAACACAAATTTAGTTTTAGGAATTGTATAGTTAATTTTTTTATCATTCTAATTAATGTTTGTTGTTATTCACTTCTTGTACATTTAGATGCTAAATTGAAATATTTACTTTTCAGGTACATTTACAAGCCAGGGTACACTATATTGGGTCAATATTGTAAATTACCAAAGATCTCATATAAACTGTTGGCATCACTTGCAACTTTTTTATTTGTTTTTGTATGGCATGGAACTGTGTGGCACATTCTTGTGTGGTCCTTGCTAAACTACTCAGGTATTACATTAGAATATATTGGCAAGGCTCTTTCTAAATGTGATATGTATACTAAGTTTAGAATAAATATTCTAAGAACTGAGGCTATGGAGACAAGATTTATTGCTTTTTTGTGCTCACCTCTGTTAGCATTGTCTGCTATTTCTAATTTTTATTTATTTGGTGGTAGTGATGTTGGCAATTTGTTTTTTGAAAGTTTCACACAACCATCACTTTTAAATTCTTTAATATTGATAGGATCTTTATATTGCTGTTGCCATGTGTCTATGGCTTTAGAGCAAGTACCTGCAAGAGGTGGTTAGAACAAATTTAAAAATATTTTTTATATTTTTTTTGTATTAAATATTGTATTATCAAATATTTTTTCTTGATTTTTTTATCATCGAGACAGAGAGTAAACCATTTTTCTAATTTTAAAATGCATATTTATAAATTGCAAAACAATTGAAAGAACTGCAAATTTTAGTTTTGTTTCTTTGACAAAGCTCAATCTATAATGACCAATTATTCTAAATTATATGTTATTAGAGCACCATCACAAAATTGTTTAAATTATTATTTTCTTTTTTTGGATCCCCTGCAGTGATTCATTCCCCCTTATGTGGCTTATTATATTGAATCCCTAACAAAACATATAAAAAAAGATGCGAAAATTGTGTGAATTCACAATTTCAATTAATAAAACTGCAATTAGATACCAAGCTTAAATTATATGTGTTTATACTAGTTCAATTGTTAATTTATGGCATTTTTGAACTTCTTTATACCAAGTAATTTTTTATATTAAGTTGACACTAAAAATGCTGTTGTTTTAATTTTTGAGCTATATGTTTTTTTTATACTCTTTTTGTCACAGTAAATATTAAAAAGCAGCTTATTAAATATTTATTTAATAAAAACGTATATTTTACATTTCAAATCAATCAAATTGACACTAATTGGTATGTATTAGATCCTTTAAGGAGTAAATAGGAATGTATGTGCATGGCTTCTATAAGATCATTTGGGTCACCAGCAATAGCAGCTGATTTGTGTATTTGTATTAACTCTTGTCTTGTAAATATATCTTTGCCTAATTGATGAGATCGTCGGCTCAATAGATCTAAAAATCGTTTTACCTATAGACAAAAATAGTTATTAACAGTAGTATAATTATAAAAAAAATCTTAAATTTATATTTTGAATAAGTTCTATTTTTTAGCTTTACGCATTTTCTCGCAGAGCATGGTATATAGGAGATATCGCTTTGTCTTATCATAACACAGAAATTAAAATAAATATTATTATTCCCCTTGAAGTCGAATCCACGACCATCGTATTCAAAATTAAAACAAAAATTAATATACATGTCAACTATTTACACATACTATAAACTTACTAACAAACTATTTAATAATATTTTATACGTTGGGGTTTGATTCCTACTTGAGGAAGTGAAATATTTAACATTTTTAGTTCTTCGCTTTGGTGTCGAAGCAATGCGCGGTGTTGAATTCCGCCATTCAACACGCAATGCCTTTAGAATTCGGCGAAAAAATCGTTTAACACTAAGCCTCCTGGCTAGGCGGGATACAGCGTGAAGCTGAATTTTTTTTTAAATTCAATACCTTGTTCCTAGAACTGACACCGGATCCGTTTATAGAGCGTGATAGTTCAATATTGCCAAATTCATCGCTGTATGTATCCATAAGACTGTGTTTCATGAGGCTGATGACGTCATTCGCATCCTGAGCCGAGGCCTCCTCTCTTAAATCCACCCTTGCTCTAGCCTATAATACAACAAATATAAAATTTAACATTAATTAATTAAAATGTCTGAAATATTTAATATTTTCATTTCCTCGTTCTGGTAACAATGTAAATCGCCATTCAACGTGAACGGACATTAAATAGCATGCAGGATGCAGCATATAAACAAAATTCTATAAAAAAATATAGTGTCAAAGAACGACTTTTTTTAAATTTAAATAGATTAAAAAAGAGTGTGATTGCCCACTAATAGTGATAGGCATTCCTAACACTTATATAAAAACTGTAACATAAATTAATCTTTGAACATCTATATTTCACTATTTTTGAATGAATGTGACTAGATAAAAACTATCTATGATAAAAGATATGAGAAAAAAGTTATGAGCATTTAGTAAGTCGCATAAATATGTAATTTTTTTATAACAATGCATTTGAAATCCTTAGTGGGTAATAACTATATGTTTACATAGATTATAACTCTGTGTGAGTTTGCATCCAATTTAACTAAAAATATAGAAAACATTGGACTATATTAAAAGACTATACTTCTATACTTCGCTTCGCTTCGAAATTAGAAAATATTCGACGATGTGACGTCAGTGTGTCGGGTAAATAGACAACTCATATTGGTAATGAATGACCTTTGAAGAAATGTTGCGTTAACCTGTTTTGTATATTTAAAAATACAGATAAAAAAAGGTAAATTTTTGTTATTTTGTAAAATAAGCCTAGTTTTTTGCGTATTCACCTGTGTAAGTCTTATACACGCTTCCAGTTGCCTTGTAGTGATAGGAGTGCCTTCATTTGATATCCCCTGATGCTGATTGCGTAGTTCTAAGTAGAAATCCTGTAAGATATTCGCAGCTTCCGTACTTAATTTGGGATGAACATATCTTCTCGCATATGCAATATATTTGCGTAGTAGAACCAATGGTAATGTGTCAATGACCTCGCCGGGCTTCAGTCGCAATCTTTTGCTTTAACAAGATTGAAATAAGTTAGTACGGTTTATTCTAAAAGATGTAGAAAAATTGAGATGTTGAGTGGCGAGACTAAACACCGTGCTTTGCCTCGTGGCTAGACGGAGAAAATGAAAATATTAAATATTTCATTTCCTCGAGCGGAAATCGAACCCTTAAAGTTGTCGCGTTTACTGTCGCACGCTTGGGTCACCGCGCCACGACTGGAGCCAAAGGCTTTCATCTTGATGGCTTTGTTAATTGACAAAATTGCCATGTATAGCTAATTGTAGAAAAAGAAATGCTTCCACAACGTGTCAGTGTTTGGTGTGGATTTTGGGCGAGGCATAATTGGACCATACTTTTTGAAATAGAGCTTAAAGAAACTTTGAAAAAAATCTCTGAAAAAATATGTGGTTTCAACAAACACATGCCATATAGCCCGTGAAACAATTAATTTGAAATCATAGGTCTATGTCAACGAGTCCACAACCACCGTTGCATTAAGTAGGAGAAAGACTCAAAACTGTGTTTTATATCTATATCTTGCAAAAATTTTAGAACGTCATTTATAACAGCGTTTATTTTACAAAGCAAACTTTATTTTTCTATTTTTTATGATCTTACATTTTTTAAGTAAATGTAACATTATAAAAATTATATAACATTTTTTTGCATATCACATATGATTTCAACCACTTCATACAAATGTAGTTACAATTTTTTAATAGTGTTATTCATCTTATAGTAATTATAGTTAAATTGAGCAAAAGTATTTTTGTATGGAATGAGATTACATACTTCTTGAGAATATGTGTGTTATCTATAAAATTGCGCTAAATTGTTTTGCGTTATACAGAATTAAAAATGTTATTGCTTACCTTAAAGACGCGTCATTATCAGTTTGGCTTGATTGTATATTTATATTTGCATTACTCATAGTGCCATTTTCTTTTCGTTTCTTTGAACCAGAATGTAAAGCTAGAACGTGTTCTGACAGCATTGCGTCCACTTTCTAAAATATAAAAAATAATAAATATCGGCTTATAAACGATTTAAATCGTAAAATTAGTAGTATTTAGAATGTGCCTGACTTAAAATGGTATCCTATGTATTAATTAAACTATAAGAAATAACAAAACAAACTTTGATAAATGTAAATAATGCAAACCTCATCTGGTAAATCCAATAAAATAAACACTAAATCAAATCTTGATAGAAGTGCAGAATTCAGTTTTAAATTTTCAGCAACGGTTTTTGATCTGTAATAATAAAAGTGTTATGTTTTAATAAACATTTTCAGGAAAACAAAATATAGACCATTACAGAGCATATTGATTTCTAATCAACTTAAAGAAATTGCAATTCTATCGTTGCATTGCTTAAAAAAGCAAGCGCATTGACGCGACCTAACAATCATCCCTATAGACTGAGATCCAGACCACCCCGACCAATCTATGGCTCAATTATCCTCCCAAACAGAAAGGAGATCAGAAAGGGCCCCACTTTCAAGTCTGTGTCCACTTTCCAGTCGTGACAACGAGTCGTCGACCGTAGTGTACCTGTTGTTTCCAGGGGCGACTAACGTCCGGTGACGCTGTAAAGATTATCCCAGGTCAACAGCAATATAGCCAAGTCGTAAAAAAAACACCTGTTGTAAGAGCCGCTGGCGGGGTTGGCGGCGGCCAGCAGCGTGGCGCGCGCGGCCAGGCTGCACACCACGCCGCCCTTCGCCACGCTCACGCGCCGCTGCTCCATGGCCTCTAGTAGACTGCTGTGATGTGCTGACATCTGCGGTTGTATAAATTGTTTTCCTTTTTAACTTCACGCATATTGCAGAGTAGGCATAGGGATAGAGTTAGGACTGAAAAAACCCCTCCAACATTTTTTGAGCTTTACTCCGTATTGCAATGCCTGTAGCGTGAAAGTGAAAAAAACTAAAGTATTGTTTTAGTTATTGCCAATAAAATTTGACTCAAGCTATTGTGTTTAACCCACTCTAGAAAAAGGAAGCATTGAGGTTGAACAGATGATGCATTTTTAATGATTTTACTTTACTTGAACATAAAGTAACTAGGTAAAAACACTAATCATCAATCAAAACACCGATAATTACTAAACCAATATAACCATGGTATGTATTTCATGAAAATGCAATCTAAATTCATAAGCGGTACTTAAGTAAAGTATACCTTATCAAGTTCATCGACGCAGCATACGCCCCTGTCGGCGAGCACGAGCGCGCCCGCCTCGAGTGCGAAGTCGCCGCCCGCCTCGCGTCCCAGCGCCACCGTCAGCCCGCCCGCCGACGCTGACGCGCCGCACACGTACACGCCTCCACCACAAACTCACGTTAATATACACTTTATATCAAAATTATATAAAAATATATTTTGATAATAAAATTAAGAAAAGGTACTTAGTCCTAACTTTTTTTCTTTAACTTCACGCATCTTGAATAGTTAACACGATAAGCACGCACAATATAGTGTTAATAGATTTTATTTTCCATTTTCCGCCTTATTACAAGAAATTATGTAGTGAAAATCAAAATCGAATCCACGCTTTTTTTGCATTTAATTTATAATTACAAAAATGTACTTTGTTTTGACAATATATTGTGATGATATATACATAATATATGTACCTCTAGGGGCAGCATGAGCCGCTGCTTGTAGTAACTGAGACTTTCCTAAACCAGGGTCACCAACTATTAAGACATGAGGATTTGGTCGAGTCCCATTTCCTGTTTCAGTCCCTTCAAATAAACCCAGTAAAAGACCTGCTTTTACTGCTTCATGTCCAAATATAGTTGGACACAAGGAATGGACTAGAAGTCTGAATACATTTTCAGATGCGTGGATTTCCTGTAAAATAATATATTTGTTTTTTTTAGCTTAAGACTATCCCGCACATAGCAGGGTAGGGTAGGCAAAGGGAAACCTAGTGTTAAAACACTACATTCCCATTATGACACTTCATCTTTCCACTTTCCGCAGAATTCGAGGCATTGCATATTGAGTGGCTAAACTGAACTCGCGGTTTTTGTGTTGGTGCTAGAATGAATAAACGACGGTCGTGTTACAGTCACATTCTTGTGCCCTGCGTCACGACGGCCTCACACTGTCTAAGGTTTTAGTAATTTAATAATTCTTATTTTTTGTGTCGTGATAACAGGTCCTGTGTGCCTTGTTAAGCGGGAATCTACAAAGTATATCTTACCTGTATAGCATAATAATCTTTTAATGTGAATGATAAAGTTGGGTTACTAAGATTTCTTTGACTGTGTATAGAGACAGCTTCTACATAGAGTTGTAATAGTCTAGCTGCTCTGCGTCCATTTTCACCGCCTTTACTTTCACCGCGTACCTTTAAAAAATCATATACCACATAAGTCAACTTAAGTTTTCAAACTTAGTGGTATTTTTTTTTAAACACAAAAAAAAAAAGTTAAAGTTAAAATTCTCAGTTCCCTAGTTCCCGAATTCTAGCTAGTAGCAAAAACAATCATCACAACTGGTAAGGCCAGTTGTGATGATTGTTTTTGCTAAACTCATGTAATAATTAAAAATTCCACTTTTTAACTTAATAAAAAAAACTGTGTGTTGTCTACAAAAATTGAAAAATAATAATTATTTTTCATTTACTTTAATTTCCCTGGATGTCCAAGTGGGGGCAATATCTACTGTGTGGGTACAGTAACCCACAATCATTGTGTTTACAGTCACATAAGTCATTAACTGCAAACATAATGACAGGCTTTATTTTAAAATTTCATTACAATATAACTTATGTTGTCAATTTGAAGCTATTGTTTTTATGTCAGGGTTTCAAAACATACTTACCCTTATTATTTATATATTAGCTCTATATAATAATCACCTGTACTATGCCAGTGACTGAAAGTACATCACCGGGACAAGCATTGCCTACTAGATCACCCTGTAGTTCAATTTCAACTGTTCTAGGTATTGTTCCAGATATGCTCTATAATAAAAATTATTAATAAGGTATATTTTAAAATATTTTACTGTTTTCAAACTTAATATGCAGTAGGTAGGGTGAAACCAGAGTTAAGACACTCTGTTCTCCATGCACTGTCCTGTGTTCAAATCATTGCATGTCAAGTGGCAGAACTCACTGCACTTTGTCTTGTTACCAAAACCCCCTGAAGGGACATTAAACTATTTAACTTAACATAGTCATTCACATTTTTTTAATTAAGTTTATATTACAAAAAAATAACCTGTGACTGAATCTCTTGAATTTTGGCTACTTGCCAGTCTACAGTGTTTGTAAATGGCGAAGACTGCAGAGGTTCAAATTTATGTCCACCTTTGCAACTTTGACAGATGTTTGGGGCTGGAATAAATTCAAACCTTAATTTAAATATAGACAATACTAAGCATATGTATAATTCTTATTGGCATAAATTGATCTAAGCATTTAATAAAAATGTATGACATATACAAATACCTGTAAAAACTCCCTGTGGTTGCATCACTGCCTGAATGTTATGACAACTAGAACATTCAAATGCCATAGAACTACAAATTAAGCCAATACTACCAACTCTTATCACAGTACCTTTGATAGTCACTAGTTTTCCTAAAAGTAATTAAATGTATAGCAATAGGAAACCTCCAATATATTACATATTAATTGATAAATATATAAAAATTAGTAGCAAAAAACACATACCAAAATAATTAACTTTAAGGTTTGCTATTGGTATAACAGGTTCATGGTTTAGTATTCTAACTTTGATACGAGATTCACATTTTAGAGTCTGCAAAATTTGTAGTCCAATCAATAAAAATATTTATTATTTGAGCTGTATTAAACACATATTATACGAGTTTTAATTAAGTCACCTCATGTAAACAAAACTCTAGAATTCTTAATGTTACATCTGGTTTCTCAAATAAATCATTTTGAAATGTTGACCATTTATTTTTAAATTCTTCGTTGTTTAATAAATTATGCATATCCAATGACACACTTCGAGTTTGGTCTATTTTTTCCAAATCAAAGGAGCTTCTGTTTTGTTCAATATAGTTTTGAAAGCATTTGATATTTTGTAAGATGTCAGAATTGGATGATTGCTCTGAAAATGATTGAAAGATTTAATAAATTTAAAAATGAAGATTATTTTCTGAAACGTATACATTTTCTTTTTTGTATATTATTAATAAGTATTAGTTTTTTAAAAAAAATTAATACCTTCAGAAGGAAAGTATAGCTTCCACACATTCTTGTCAGAGTGAATTGGTATAACAATCGGTAGTTGATTAGCCGGAGCTCTTGAAGATCTTGAGGTATTTGACGCTAACAAGGACGATGATGAATTATTAATACTACTGCTATCTGACGAATTGTTTGGTTTATTTGTTTTCCTATACCAATTGTTTCTGTAACGACCTTTCCAATTGCGACGCATTTTTTGTTTACTTAAATATAATTTTAGTTGTTAATAACAATTATAAATTTGCCGCGTTTATATTTGAACCTTAAGTATACTTTTCGAATCGAAATTCGAAATTAATTATTAAGTTGTCAGTCGCAACTTGCGAACTTATGAGCACAGAACCACAGAACACATTTACTTGGTTGTGTGTGACATTTGAGGAAAATAAAAATAAATAATCGAGATGCCGACTTGTCGAATGAAGGTTGGATCGGCAGATCGATTCAAAAATTATTGATATTTGATATCGGTGCCTACTAAGTCGATTCTTTAAAATAGGTGCGGTACGGTATAATATTATTCTTGCTCGCCAAATTCTTAAAAATCTCGTAATAACTTTAGTATTTTATCTACTATTGATGAAATGAAATGAGATTATGTACAAGAATTATTTTGTTTTTTTGATCATAGTTAAGTAATTTTTAATAATGTTAACACTATAACAGTTGTTAAAGATGCGCCGAATAGTGGTTTCACCGAATAACCGAATACCGAATACGGTTTGCAAAGTGTACCGAATTGGATATTCAGCTGAATTATTTGGTTTACCATTTCTTCGTCATTTTGCTGCGTAAATAGGTTTTAACATGTAGGCTACCTGTCGTCGCTGGACAGGAGAATCCAAAACGAATATTCGGCGTATCTCTAATTGTTGATATCTAAATATATGTTTTTTTTTCATATTATAAGTATAAATAAATAAAAAAACGGCTTTATTTACATACATTTTTCACAAGTTGAGTCGCTGAGTCTTCCCAGTAAGTAATCGAAGATACTTGTGTTGGGAAAGACTCGCTTCTCCGTTTTAAACTTCAAAAATAAATAAATAAGTACAACAGAAAACAAAAAAGCTAAAAGGGCCATAAATAAATGTGAAAATATGTATAAGATGTAAAAATATATATTTTTTAATATTTTTCCTTTTCGGTATAATATACAATACCCCTTTACATTTTAAAAATAATTATTTGAAATTTTAAACTTCGAATTATTTATTGTCAAATTTGATGTTATTAAAATTTATCTGACATCATTATATTCTATTAAGCTCTTGTATTTTATGAAGATAAAAGAATTAAAAGTTTTTTTAATTTAATATTTTAGCAATGTCGGAGGAAGCGGGTGATAAAGTCCCGGAAGAACATGTAGACAATGTACCAGAAGTACCAGAAGTACCAGAAGTACCAGAAGAAGATGTAGATCATGATGAAGATCTAAAACATACATCGGTAAAAATAGACGAATCCATGTTCGGAGCATCAAGAAAGCAATCTATGTATCCTGCCGGACAAGCATCTTCTGCTAACGTTCTTGAAATAGATAGAACAGCTTTGGAAGCAATTCTTGATGTCTCCTCGCGACTAAAAGATATTCAGAAAAAAAGTAAAGTGTCTATGAGCACTTTGAATTTAGCACATGAATCCTACAAGGATAAACAAGTAAATAAAGCAATTAATTAAAACAAAGTGTTTAATTTAACTTCCTTAATGTAAAGAACATAAGATATATATATTTTTATCATTTTAAGGCTAAAGCAAAAGAAGCTCGAAGCAGTCGAGCCGCAGGATTAAAATCACAAAGC
This sequence comes from Heliconius melpomene rosina, assembly GCF_056956725.1. Classification (NCBI taxonomy): domain Eukaryota; kingdom Metazoa; phylum Arthropoda; class Insecta; order Lepidoptera; family Nymphalidae; genus Heliconius; species Heliconius melpomene. Next base: position 11,117,678 of record NC_140398.1, read on the forward strand.
AGGTTTTTATTGGAAAATGCAGCCGCGGTATTAAACAAATCCGTAGACTATGTCTTGGTATTTTTTTTAAATATATTATTTATTCTTAAACGATTATAACGTAACAATTTCTTTAAAATTCTACATTATTACAGGACGGTGTATATGATGCAGACATTCATATTGATGTTTTAGATATTGCACTAATTGAAGGTGGCAGGAACTGTTTTGTTCTTTGTGATGCTTTTTTGCCACCACTTAAAATGGGTAATTTTATCCCTAACTTAATTTACTGATGACATTTATGGAATCATTTGAAATTAGTTGATAATGTATTTATTTTGTAATAGAATCTGGTCGCTTCGTTCCGAACCAAAAGGGGAAGATGGAAAGAACTTATATATCAGATGCAGCCACTATAGGGACGGAAGGAATGTGCGTTGCTTTTTATAGGATAAAAAATAAAGCTATTGATATGAAAACCGTCGCAGATGTAAGATTTTTCATTAGTATTTTGTATATAAAGCCAGAATATTATATATTTAGGTATATTTAATAAAGAAAATTTTCGTATTAATTAAATTTTAATTTTAGGACTTTTACTTGGTAATTTTTGATATGAACCAAGAAACTGAAAATGTAGTTTCTGGCATATTTAAAACAATGAAGCGTGTATACATTCCTGCAGTAGAAGCTTGTCAAGCTTGGGGAGACCTAAATCCTCCTAATCCAAACAGTAAAGACATCATTAAGTCCTATATATCGAAGATAATGTTATTTATTGATTACTTGGCCAGTGAGTTATATTTATTTTTATATATTTATTACAAAAGTAATATTTGCTACTAAACGATGACATCTTGTATCAGAAACTAAAATGGACTTGGACTGTTGTACGAAGTTTAAAATAAACTTGATACTTTATGAAGAGGAGTTAGCTGACCAAGAAAAAATGAAATTAGCAATTACAAAAACTCACGTATTAGAAGAGATTTGTTCATTCGTGAAGCAGTGGGTGAAGCAAATAATGATGGTAAAAAAAGTTTGCTTACAATAAAATTAAATATATTATACATAGACAGTATCATAGTACCGGCAAGACGGCATCTTACTATAAACGCGATGGTTTTGGAAAGATGATTATTTTTCTACCTGTAATAAAAGAAACCATGATGTGCTCTACTTTTTGTATTGCACTTATTTTTTTTAATGTTTACTAGGTGTTAGTACAAAGTCAGCAGTTGCGTAGAGAACCATCAAATATCGGGCCGTTGGCTGAATTGGATCACTGGCGTCGACAGCTTACTTCTTTTACTTCAATCATAGAACATATAAAAAGCGATCCTTGTCAAATGTATATACACACGCTTATTCGTGCGAAATCTAAGCTATTAAAGGTAAGCGGGTATCAGATTGTTGTGAGTTTGTTACTTGGGGAAATGGATTGTTCTCAATTCTTTGCTTTGGGATCAAGACAAGGGGCTGGGTTGAGTTCTGCCTCAACACGCAATCTCTAGATTAGGTGGAATGTGTCTCCATAGAGTGAAAACAATTATGTTCTCTCTGCCTTTATGGCGGGAAGCTAAAATAAGATTGTAAAAAAATATTCTCTTATATTAAATTTAAAAATAATATGTATATTGTTATAAAAAATATTGTTATTCTTGATATTTAATGTATAATTTAAATACATTTATTCTTTATGGTAACGTCATTATGCCGGTATCATTTCAGAAATGGGCCCTAATTGATAATCAAGTAACGGATTATTATAACGAGGCTTATGATAATGTGAAATATTTGTATGCTTTAGAGAAATATTGTGAACCTCTCTACAGGTAAAACCATTCCCATTCATATTATATTGGTTATGTTTATTGTTTTCGTTCTTCTCTTATACAATAAAAGATAAATGAGTTTGTTCTCTATTTTTTTTGGTGCATTTTGTTTAATCAAATCATAGAAACGGACATATTAACAACGCATAGTGCCCGAAGTGAGTGTTCATATATAAGTACTTAGGTGTGACGTTGGTTGTCAAACGCGACACTTGTTTTTCTTGGTCTAAATCAGGTTATACTTTTTGGTTTAATGATTTTTGACAACTCGGAAACAACACAACTTTTTGACAACTTGGAAAACCTGATATAATTTTCTGTTTTTATTGTTTTTTTTTCTATAATTATCTATAAAAAAAAAATCCAATCACAAATTTTATTATGAAAGTTTCTTCTGGCTCTACTTTTATGATACATAAACAAATGGAAAGGTCAGTTGCTCGCGAACTCTACGTAAATAATATTACATAGTAAATCATCAAGTTGGATTTGAACGGACAATACTTACATTTTATCTACTTATGTAGATAATTTTGTCTCAATTTTGTCAGTATACCTCTTGTTTATGTTTTTTAAAAAAATATCATGCGAATTTTTATGCATTTCTAAATATTTTTAGCAGTAAATTAAATTATATGAAACGTCAAGCAGTTTTAAGAAGCAGCCATTATTTTTAACCAAATCTTATATTCGTAGATGTGATCCTCTAACAATGCAACAGTATATTCCGGGTTTGTTGTATACAGTTAGAATGGTTTACGCGACCTCGCGGTATTATAACACAACTAAGCAGATATCGACACTGTTAGTTAAAGTAACAAATCAAATTTTGAACATGTGCATGGATTACTTAACGAAAGGCGGTAAAAAGACTATTTGGAATCAAGATAAGCTCAATTTTAATAAAAAAGCTAAGGTACATACATAGAGTTAAATAGTCATCATTATATTACTGTTAAATAATCAGTAAGAGAATCCGTTACTTTTCTATTTAAAATATAAAATATTTTATTAAAAGATGTTAAATACAATTATTTAAAAAAACCTCGTAAAATATTATATATTCGTTATTTTTGCAATTATGATAATAGAATATTTAAAATATTAAATGTGGTTGTAGTAGTTTTCCAACTTGTTCAATTATAATATATCCCTCACTTTTGTAGTTATGCTTGAACCTGTACAGCTTTTACCGTGAATGTTACAATGAAACTCAACTCGAGATGATGGAGGCTTCAGATGAACGTCCTTTCGATTGTTCGGAAATGTACATATTTGGAAAATTCGAGACCTTTCGTAAACGCTTGTTAAAGGTTTTATATTTATATACTTTTCACGTAATAATATGTATAAGAAAAACATTTAATAATATTTATTTATATTGGAATGTTTAGCATGTACCAGGTACCTCATTAAAAAATATATATGTATAATCATTTATGTTTATTAATATATAATTGAACTAATAGAAGATATTTTTTCCTTTCCGTAAAAGACGTAGACAAAACAAAATCTTACCGTTATTTTTTTGTAAAAGAAAACTAACTTTTCCACGTTTATGTAAATGATGACTTATTTTATTCTTAATACTTAACCTTTACAGATTGTAGATTTGTTTAAAACTTATATAAGGTATTATGTTTTGAACAAAACAACTCTTGAAGGTATTGAAGAATATGCTGTGAATTTCAATAAATTGTTTAAAACTATATCCAGTAAAACTTACGATGCACTAGATCACAGGTACATACTTTTTAAACTTTTTTTTTAATTATGCATGTACTATGTATAATGTTATGTATAAATCTAATTTAATGGAAAATTATAATGTTCGTTTTATCAAGTATTTTTTAAGTATTAGTAGAGAGTATTTTTTAAGTATTAGTACTCCATTCTATTCTCCACTTTCCGCTTAATCTATATATATAAAAGGACTTGTCCTCACTGACTGAGGTAAGACACACGCACAGCCGTAACCGCTGTGCGTAGAAACGTGAAATTTGGACAGATGTTTACTTTCGTAATGTGGACATCCACTAAGGGATTTTGAAAAATTTTTACTCTAAAGGGGTAAAATAGGGGTTCAAAGTTTGTATGGAAAAAAAATTAAATCGGCACCGATTTTTATAAAATTTGAAATTTATATTTTTAAAAGTATTTAATTGAATACGTGTTTCATCGTTTTCTAGAATTCTCCGCCTAAGGGTGCAAATAAGGGGTTGAAAGTTTGTATGGAAAAATCGTTAAATCGCAATCGATTTTTATAAAATTTGAAATTTAGACTCCTAAAAATATTTCATCGAACACATGTTTCATGGGTTATTAGACTTCACCCCTAAATACGCAAGCGAAGCTGGGCGCGTCCGCTAGTTTGAGATATTGTTAAGCTTCATCTTGCCAGAACGAGGAAATAATTAATTCCTTCGAATCGATAGATCGAACGTACAACTAACGAGTATAAATATAAACACTGCCGTACTGTGCTATAGTATATAATTTTATGTTCATATCGTTTTATAGGCGACCAGATTTTGATAAAGACTATAAGTCATACAAAGACGCTGTTGCCGCACAAGAGCTGTTGCTAGAGAATTTTATGATTTCGGTTAATATTATTTTATGCAATTTTATAAATTCGTGAAGTGATATAAGATTAAAAAATTTAATAAAATCATACAATAGGTTCTAACTCAAGTTCGTTTTTGCTTGTTTATAGAGCGTTAATAAATGTCCTACTACTGAGATATCATTGCATTTGCTAGAAAGATTCAAAAAGCTCAAGCTGGAATGTTTGTATCTAGAAGATCAATATTATGACCTGATCAGCAAATATACTGGTGAAATTGAGTCTATTCGCGATAGGTGTGTCTTATTTGTTGTTTATTATGGAAAAATATTTAAAATACTAAATTAACACTAAACGAAACATATTAATTAATGGTTTAATTTAAAAAAAAAAGCTTGAAAAGTCACGCTTGAAATATTAGTTTTATTCTTGTATTTTCAATTTGTTTTGCATGATAAATGTTGTCGCCGATAATTAATTGTTTAAAATTCACATGAAATATATGTACCTCCAGATACAATGAGGAAAGAGAGAATCCGGATTTGCCAAGGAACATGCCGCCAGTGTCTGGTAGAGTAATGTGGATACGTTTCTATGATAAAAACATTAAGAATCCAATGAAAGAATTCGTAAAACATCATGAAGTTATCACGCATATGGTGAGCATTTATATAATTAACAAAATAAAGTAGGAATGGAAAGAACATCGAGTTACGAAATCCTCGATATATGATCATGATCTTTATGTTAAAGTTTTTGTTTAATCATATATTCCAGCAGGGTAGGAGAGTGTAAAGACACTTCGTTCCCCATGTACCGTCCAATTTTAGAGACATGAAGGAAATTAAGGTATCGGTTTAACTAGTTACCACAGTTTGGAAATGAAAATAATTCATTCTCGGCTCACATCCAGGACCAGCCTCCATGGCTGATGATGTATGCCGACGACATAGCACTCATTGCCGACTGACGCTGGAGCGTAAAGTGAACCTCTGGAAGGGTACGCTTGAGAACGGCGGTCTTAAACTAAATGTGTCGAAGACAGAGTACATGGCCTGTGGGAGCCGGGACTCGAGCACCATCCTTATAGGTCCTGAGCCAGCCGTTAAGTCGGAGAAGTTCAGGTACCTTGGATCTGTTATACACGAGTCTGGAGGCATCGACCACGATGTCCATGGCCGGATAAGCGCTGCCTGGGCCAAATGGCGGGAGGTCACTGGTGTGGTCTGCGACCGCAGAATACCGCCCAAGCTCAAGGGGCTGATATACAAGAGCATCGTCCGACCGGTTCTTTTATACGGCAGCGAATGTTGGCCAGCACTATCTCGGCACACTCAGGAGCTTCACGTCACGGAAATGAAGATGCTGAGGTGGATGTGCGGCGTAACGCGGTCTGACCGCATGCGCAACACATTCATTCGAGGTAGCCTTGGGGTCCGTGACGTAGCGGATAAGCTCCAAGAGCGTCGCTTGAGATGGTTTGGCCACGTTACGCGTCGGCCTAAGAACTATGTCGGACGCAAGTGCCTTGCTATACCAGTTCCTGGGGCGCGACCTCCCGGACGCCCAAGGAAGCGCTGGTTGGATGTCGTGATGCAGGACATGAGAGCCAATGGTCTAACCACCGAGGACGCAAAAGATCGTGCAAAGTGGAGTAGGTTAAGTAGGAAGGCAGACCCTGGTAATAGCCGGGATTAATGCCAGGAAGAAGAAGGAAATGAAAATAATTCATTCATCCCGTGTGAGAATTAAACTCATAGTCGTCGTCGCATTCACTATTTTCATCCACATATCAAGCTTTAAACGGAATTTCTCAAATTATTTTAAATGCCAAGTTTCGTATAGGAGAAACAGTAATTTATCCACTTATGCCATTTACATAATTAATTATTATTTAATGATTGTATACTTTAGAACACGCAGAGATGTATAAAGCTCTACAACGTCATGTACATAGTGTTCACGGAATTCGAGCTTATTTATCATAAAGCGTGGACGGAAAATGTAGGACAGGTATCTATTAATACGTTTAAATCATTTTAACAAATAGATTTAGTATGTGTTTATTACGTACGTAACTGGAAACTACAAGAATTATTTAAAGTAGTTTATAAAATAAATAATATTGTCTAATTTGCCAGAATAAATTATATTTGAATTAATAATTATTAAGAGTTATTTCAATTGATCCTATAGGTGAGACTGGGTCTAGTATCACCACTGCTAATACGACATCCAGTTAACAATAAATTTATTGTCAATTTCAACGTGTATATACCAGAATGCATAAGAGAAGTGGAATACATGTGGCAGTTGTGTCTTTGTTAGTAAAACAATTTTACATCAGTATTATAATTTGTTAAAGTAAAACATGTCGTGGATATACAGGCTGTCCCAGGAGTCAACGATAAAACGAAAGCAGGTTATAGACCAAGTCGTGAATGCTGCAGCTAGAATGTATCGGAAAAGATACCAAAACGTTGAACGTCATCCCGATTATCGTGTATTTCGATTTTTCTCTCTTCAACAAAGAAGTAATCCAGCAAGTATCGTACCATTTCGGAATCCAGATTAAATGCGCCAACTTTTAAAGTTACTTGCCAAAACAGTGTAGTACATTTTTTTTATAGTACAGTCGGTTAAAGTTGGGTGTACTAAATATTTTGAATTTAATGTTTGGCAAAAACACGGCATTTTATTGAAAACCGATGCAGGTATGTTTCAATCTTAAATTGTAATTCACAGAAGGGTTACTCATGATTACATTACAGAAAAAAAATTAAAAAAGGGTAATATTTGTAGTCTTAGGACTTGAATAATATATTATTAATATTTTTTTAAATCAATATAATATGAAAAATACATGACACAGATTTTTTTTTATATTTTTCTCATAACTGTCACGACTTGGTCTATCACCTGGTTTCGTTTTATCGTTGACTCCTGGGACATCCTGTGTGTGTGTGTAAGAGTAATAAACTATTGCAAGTTATATTATAATATAAATTATGTCATAATAAAGATTATGAATAAAATCATACAAAGAGCTTCAACGCTGCGCTTAGAGGGAGCCGCGCTTTTTTGAGGGAAGGTAATGAAATAAATAAATATAAAATTAATAAGATCATTCGGCTGAGAAGCGATCGCATCCACAACCATCGAGCTTACAGTCAGACGCTGCCTCACTATGCCATGAAAGCCTCGTACGAATAAAATAAAATAACAAAAAGTATAATTCTTCTATCGAATTATTATAGATGTCCCAGACACAGCTCAAGTAGTGGCCTTTTGCAAGGAGAAAATCTTCGCAGATTATGAACGCATTAAATTTCTGGTTGAGCGCAACGATCAAATCAGAAAGTAAACTATGTTCCTTTTTTATAATAGACTTTTAAAGAAAATCTATCTATGTTAAACGTCATTTGATTTGGAATTTCAGTAACTAGCTTTTTTTTTATATATATTGAATAGACTTGCGTTTGACCGCATCAAGTCTGGTGAGCGTTAATACGATCTACGGTGGTGCACGCTTGCCTAACAGATACCTATTCACCTAGCCTACCTTGCCTAGCTTCAAAACATACCGACTAAATTTATATTAGGTGTAGTATGTGGTTGCTCTATTTGACTGAGCACAACCATAGGAGGATTTTTAAGTGACTTGCATGAAAAATATATTTATGGAAATCTAAAAAATAAAAGTTATGTTTAATGTTATACAGTTTGTTTCTTCATTATGTAGCAGTAACTATTACACTATAAGTTTCATTTTATTATATACTGTAGTTATATTAAATCAGCATAAATATTTAAAACAGGAGCATGCCAAAGTTGTACTTGCCATTATTGCGTGCGCAACTTGTAAAACTGGATAGTGCTTTTCAACCGGGCTTGTCCATCATCACGTGGACTTCCTTAGAAATACCAGCGTATTGTGATAACATCGAGCGAGTTTTAGATGAAGTGGATCTGTTTGTTAAAGAGGTTTTGCCTTTTATACTAATTTTTTTTCTTCATTATACCATTAATACCTTTTGTAGTACATTCAAGAAATGAGCTTTTTCATAGGTTGTGGATATAAAAGAAGCTCGTATCGATGCCATTCTAAAATCTATATCAAAAACTTTATTAGTTTACTTGCCAAAGATGGCGGTTGATCCAACCAATTTCTATGAAGAAAATCTGATAAGACGTGATGAAATAGGTAATACAAGTAAAATAACAATTTCTAGTTTAAAATTATTATTAAAATATATTAAATATAAAATTGGATTTCAGCGAATGATATACAGCAAAAATCGTGGAACGCTGAAGTTGCAGTCATAGAACTAATTAATAAATTTCTTGATAGCGTTCCTTCACAGCAAATACGTGACTTAAAAGATAACTGGTACATAATATTTATTTTAACATTGTGATACTTTTCACTATATTGATATCATTATATATTTTATATTTTTCTAATTCGAAGGCTTGACATTGATAAAGCTTTAAAACAAGTGACATCCGCAACTAGAGTTTTCCCTGAAGATGCTGGTACATTATTATTATTATTAATTTTACATTAATATAAAATAATAAATAATAATATTATTAATTTTAAATAATATAATATGAATTTTTGTTATTGTACCTTTAGCTTTCCTGGAGATAGAGAATCCGGATAGATTTGAACCTATGCATGCGATTAACGAATGCAATGAACTTTTTGCATATTTCGCAACAAAGTGCTTGGAATCACTAATCAAATGTACAAGAAATAGCCTGGACTTATTGAGAAAAAGAGCATCCGTGTCCAGGCAAGATTTTATTATTTGTTCAGATACTCTGCCAAATATCTTTTTTAAGTTTAATCTATACCTAGCTATACATACGATCATTTATACATTTACTTTTAAATTGTGTTACATTTTAAGAGCACTTTTACATATAATATATCGCCTTGTGAATTGAGATCTACCAAAATAATATAATTTTGTAAAATATACATTAGTTAGCTATCTATGCTATAAGTTTGAAACTAGTAGAACATATGTTCCTTAATACGTTTTGATTTCTTAGTGTTTATAAAAAAGTTTAATATAATGTTTATGTAGTTTTCTGACAATGACTACCGATCCAGAAGAGCAAAAGAAATTGAAGCCGCTGATGTTAACTATGATGTATTTAGAAATACCTAAAATATCGATAAAGCCGTCGTTAGAGGAAATTCAATCTGCATTTTCACAGGTCACTGTTTATTAATATGCATTATATGAATAAAAAAACAAAAATTCTACTAATATTATAAATGTGAAGGTTTAAGGCGATGTTTGTTCCACTTTTACACAAAAAAAACTGAATGAAATTAGATTTAATTTTACAGTAATCTATATATATAAAATCGAAAGGTCACTCACTCATCACGAAATCTCAAAAACTACACGTGCTAGGAATCTCAAATTTTGCATAGGAGTTATTTATAGGACGTAGGTGCTCGCTAAGACGGGAATTTGCAATATTCGACTTCTAAGGGGTTGTTTTTTAGGTCGAAAGTTTGTATGAAACTTCGTTACTACAAATGCTAGGAGTCAAAAATTTTGCATGGACGTCACTAGGACGTAGTCATGGAGACAGAAATTAATAATAACATAGTGCTCGCGGGTGAAACCGCGAGCGGGCCGCTAGTATTTTATATAATTTGGCTATAAAACAATAAATTTAAGCGGACGAAGCCGCACGTGGATTGCCAGTATTTTTTATGAAGATGTTAAATGATTTTTTCATATTAAATGATGATTATATTGAAGGTTTCGTTAATTTTAGGTGGTGTTAAATTGTATAATGGACATACATAGAAATGTGTTCATGTGGGGCCAACAAGAGTTAATCAAAAAGGAGAAGTTAAAAGGTCATTCGCTTATGGCTACGAGAAGCGTTAGTGGTAAGTTTCTTTGAGGGTTTTTTATAAACAACTTTAGAACCAAGTTAACGTAGTAATATTGAAATTGGAAAATATTTGATTATTTTTAATTAATTGGAAAATATTAAATTAATTTCAGTGGGATCTAGATCCGGTTCTAATATAGCAGGTATCAGAAACTACTTCCGAATGGTCTCCGAACACAAAGACATTGTCCGTGCAGTCATGGCCTTGCAGGGAATGATGTACATGTTCAAACCGGACATTCAGAAATTATTAAATGCACGTATTAAAAAATGCATTACAAAATAAAATATTATTTGCTAATAATGTATTCTATTTAGTCAGTTATTTTTCTCGGTTTTAATACGGGAAGTGGACAATAATAAGCAAAAGCATAAAATTCCCTGAGTGAGATTCGTCACTAAGATGGTAGTTTTGCATATGCAGTAATACATTCTATCCTTTGAGTTATTGATATTATTTTACAAAATTCTATATTTTAATATATATTTTTATTCAACATTTTATATTTCCAGGATTATACTAGATATTCTCACTTATGGGATGAAAATAGAGTAAAAATAGTGCAAGATTTCGTCGATACTAATCCCTTGAATGTTATAATCCGGGATATGTTTAAGCGGTATGAAAATCAAACGGAGGAAGTTTTGAATCTACCTGAGAGGCATATCATAGGATCTATTCAAATTGATATGGGTACCCAATATTAATGCTTTTTTAGCTTCACGCAGTATCCCGCAGCAGAGTAGACAGAGGAACCTAATGTTAAGACACTGCGTTCCCCATTTTCTGCCAAATTTTGGAGACATTGCTTGTTGAGTGGTGGAACTCAACGCCGCGGTTTGCCTTGACACCGGGGCGAAGATATGAATTAATTTTTGATTAAATATAAAGATTTAATACTACCTTTCCGTCTATTTCAAATAGTCTCTAAAATGCGAAAATTTAAATATTACTTTCAGATAAAATCAAATTAGCTTTGCACATTGAATCAATTGAATGGAAGAGGATTTTGGGTAAGTTACTTAGCCAAGCGTATAAAGAGAGAGTGTTGAAATTGATGCAATTTATCAAGGATAGAATGAAGACGATGAGCAAAAAGATTAAGGACTTGGACGATGTCAGAGTGGCAATGCTTTGCTTGGAGTTGATTCGAGAAGAGTTTATAGGGTTCGTATTTTTATAAGTAAAAAATTAATAGTAAAAAAATATTTAATATTTTTATTTACAGAGTATACAGAATTACCAATGCATCTATCTACGTAATGATAAATAGTAATATCATATACATTCATAAATTTTAGAATGGACATAGAATTGGATCTCATTGAAGAAAGCTATGCAACCTTTGCATATTTTAACATAGATATATCTAAAGAAGATAACGACATGGTCTATGGCTTGCGATACGCTTTTCAGAACATGTTGATGACCGTTAGTATCTAAAATATTATTTTATTTATTATCTTTACATTTAAATCATATTAAATAGTATGGGTATATTAATATTCATTTTAGTATGAGTATATTTGTATAAAAAATATTTATTAACTATTAGACGCGTTCTATTGTAATGGATAAAATACCTAAGAACTTATAATTCAGGCTCAGCAAGTTCAACAACGAATAGTCGAAATGCAAGGCCCTCTACAAACGGAATTGAGTGATGGCGTTAAAGCTTTCAATACGGATGTGTTGAAATTTGATAGCGACTATGAACGTTTCGGCCCTATGACGCCTGGACTGACGGCTAGAGAAGCTAGTGACAGGTAATTAATTAATCAGCTTCACGCTGTACCCCGCACGCAGCGGGGTAGGCAGAGGGAACCACGAGGAAACACTCTGTTCCCCACTGTCCGCTGAATTCTGGAGGCATTGCGTGTTAAGTTGCGGAACTCAACGCCGCGCTTTGCTTCGGCACCAGAGCGATGAAATGAATTATGATAATTTCTTTATTTCTTAAAAAGTCGAAGCGCGGCCGAAAACTCAAAATTTGATCGAAATTTCAAGAATGCAGCATTGCAGGTTGTTAGACAAAGGGAATCTAAGTGATCTTATAAGGGTTCCTTTTTTCCTAAGTACGGGACCCTAAATACAAACGAAATCCACAATATAAAAAAAATTGTTTTAATATTTAATGTTATTATTTTTAGAGTAATAATGTTTCAAGCAAGATTTGATGAACTTTGGCGAAGATTTGAAATGTATTCTAACGGGGAAAAATTATTTGGAATGGAAGTAAAAGATTATCCTATTTTACATCAAAAGAAGAAGGAATTTAATCTCCTCAGCAAACTGTAAAACAACATTTCTATACAACAATTTACTATTTTTATGTAAAATTTAAATTGAAATTTTACATAACAGCTTCAATAAAGATATTCCACAGACGCGGTGTAGGCAGAGGGAATATGCTTGAGACACTCCGCTTTCCACTTTCTCATATAACTCATCGGCTTTACTTACCAGAGCAAGGGATGAAGTTAATTATATTCATATCCCCTAAGTAGGTATAGAACTTACAACCATGGCATTTCGAGTTACAGACGACTTCAATTTATGTACATATTTAATAGTTAATTAATACTATTAATAAATAAATGTTTATTAAATAATTGTGTAATATTTAAACTGATTAGAAAAATAGAAAAATTCTAAACTTTTGTCTTAAATTGTAACAGGTATAGCTTATACTTGTCGGTGATGAATTCTATTGATGGTTATTTTGAAACACCCTGGGTGGCGATAGATATTGAACAAATTGTCTCACAGTTGGCAGAATTTGATTTGAGGTATGGAAATTGCAAGTTCTGTTATGGTAAATATTAACACGCGCTCGTATTAGTGCGGGCAAAATAAATGTTACAAAATAAATGCTCGAAAAGTTATTTAAGGTGGCCATAATTATTATTTTTTGGATTTCTCTCAACCGTATAATAAATAAATTACATAAAAAATATGATAAAAGTACAGTTGTAGTCCAGTCCAGCTTGAAAAAATATTTGTATGAGTAGAGTATTCTATAAAACTTTTCGAGTTGGCATATATATTTTTTTTTCAGATTTTATTTTATTTTAATTACACGTAATTTCTCTCTAATATGTAAACGTTATAAGTAACTTTTTTTTAATAAAAATTGAGTATGATTACGTATTTTAATTAAGTATTGATTTCAACAATTTTCAGCCTACATTTCATTAAATAATATCTACATTAACATATTTTTTTTATTGATGAAATCACTAGTTACAATATTTTTTAAATCGCAGATGTCGTAAATTACCTCGCGGAATGAAGGATTGGCCGGCTTTTATTGATTTGAAAAGTAAGATTGATGATTTCAATGAAACGTGTCCATTACTCGAATTGATGGCCGATAAGTCTATGAAAGATCGTCATTGGAAGAGATTGGAAAAACTAATGGGTAAGTTTATTATTTTAATATAACTTTTATTTGGAATAATTTAAAACATGTGTTCTATAACTTTAGTAAAATATTTAATTTAATTATTTACTCCGTCGCGTCGTGGCGCAGGGGCACAAGAGCTCGGCTGTAAATATTTTCATTTCCTCCCACTGGTAATGAGGTAAACTTGAGTTCCGATACTCAAGCAATGCCTCAAGAATTCAGCGGAAAGTAGGGGGAACCGAAATGTAGGTTCTCATCCTACACATTTTGTAGGCCAATGCCTTTGCAGTATATAGTGTGAAGTTAATTAATTAACTAAATATTTAACTCATCAGATTGTGTGTTGGACGTGGAGTCTGAAACGTTTACTTTGGCCGACGTAATGGAAGCGCCTTTGCTTCAAAATAAAGAGGATGTTGAAGTAAGTAATTAAAGTAAAAAGTTGTTTGAACTAAAACATAAACATTTTTAAAATATATTTTTCTATTGGTTTATTATTAACGTAATAGATATCAAGCCAGAATCGTTTCTTTGAATATTTCTCACGTTCAAACGTTTCTAGTAGAGATGTCTCTTAGAGATAAGTTATTATTTCGTATCACGCACGATAGGCAATCGGAGAGTGTTGATAAGTATATCAATACTCTCCGCTCTCCATTTTTCGCCGATTTCTAAAGGCATTACGTGTTAAGTGACGAAATTCAACCCTGCGCTTTGACTGGACATTACAGTGACGATTTAGCTTTGTAATATTAGTATAGATGTCGATTAGCAATAAGATAATTATTTAACAAATAAATATTACAATAACAATATATTTATTTGTATAGGATATATGTATAAGTGCAGTTAAAGAAAAGGATATAGAAGCAAAATTGAAACAAGTGATTGCGGATTGGGCGGTTGTGGATCTAACGTTCGCTCCTTTCAAGAACCGCGGTGAATTACTGATTAAGCCACAAGAGACACTTGATATTATAACGCTGCTAGAAGACTCGCTAATGATTCTGAACTCGTTAGCGTCTAATAGGTACGAATGAATCTATGATTTTTTTAAATTTGTTTTCTTTTTGTACCTTTAAAATGCGTATGGAAACATAAGATAAACAAAGAAATCCTGGTTAGTTATTCTTGGTTTAATTGGAATTCCATCTGCAACAGATAAATAATTATTTTTTATGCAAGCAATAAATAAATATAATAATAAATAAAAATAAATAAATATATAAAGATGAAAATCCGAGAATAATTTTAACTTTATGATATAGGTATAATGCTCCATTTAAACGAGATATATTGCTGTGGATTAACAAGCTGGTTAACACTACTGAAATATTGGAGAAATGGCTTCAGGTGCAGAATTTGTGGATGTATTTGGAAGCCGTTTTCGTTGGTGGCGATATTGCTAAACAACTGCCAGCCGAGGCTAAACGATTTGCGGTATCTTTATTAAAAATAATTTTGATATTTTATTTTAATGTTATCAAAATATGGATAATATATGTAGCACCTAATTGTTAGTCTTTACATGCCTAAGTAATCAAAAAAAAGAAATATGTTTCTAAAATTCCTTTTTCTCACATATTTATGAATATTACTGAAGTATAAAAGAAATTGCAAAGTAGGTTGAGGATCATTAGTATGTAGAAATTTCACTTAACCTACATACCGAGTACATGCATCATATAAAAGATAGAAAAAGCCTAAGTAGGAACAAGTTTATGCAGTATTCTTGTGTGATAAATAAAGAATTTATTATAATTTGTAATTAATACAAATTAAAAATTATGTTATATGTGTGGTAGAGGGCATTTTCATTGTTACTTTTTTTCTTTAACCGTATATTTCTAGTGTAACATTTTATAGATACTTTTAGATCTGTTTTCATTAAATTATTTTAATAAGTTATTTAGTATAATATACACAACACGATATGTTTCATACTTCCCAATATAAGGGATAAAGTATCTTTAGACTAGTGATTTTCATGTCCCTGTACTTTTCAGTTAATACTTTTATCGTAAAATATAACATTGCTTGTTAATATGATTTGAGTTTAGGACCTATTGAATCATGTAATTGGTAGCAGTTGTACCAGGATATATTTAATGAAGAAAATAATTGCAGACAATCGACAAGACGTACGTAAAGATTATGTACCGAGCGAGAGATATAGTAAACTGCGTGGAAACATGCGTATCTGATGATACACTGAAACAATTGTTGCCTCATCTTATTGAACAATTAGAAGCATGCCAGAAATCTTTAACTGGATATTTGGAGACAAAGCGGTTAATCTTCCCGAGGTTCTTCTTTGTATCAGATCCTGTACTTTTGGAAATTTTAGGTCAAGCATCCAATCCGCATTCTATTCAGGTTGGCTGTGTAAAATATTTCTTCTATTTCTTTTATAATATATCAATACTTACCTTGACTAGAAACTACATTGGGTGGTTTTACTTTTTCTAATATGATCTCGGTCGTTCATGTGTATTTCTTACATATTAGGAGATGTTTCTAAGAAATCATATGATTCTACAGTAAAAAATATATTGTATTACAAAATTTTTAGCCTCATCTGCCAAGTATTTTCGACGCAATGTACACTGTTGATTTCGATGATAAGGATCGAATAATAAGTATGAATTCTAATAATGGAGAATCTATTCCTTTAGAGCACCCCGTGAATTGTGTCGGTGGAGTTGAGGTATTGTTTTTTGAAAACCTAAAATGATTATCTAACTTTAAACCGTATACTTTTGAAATAACAAAACGTATATTATGTTTTTAATGAATGTAGATATGGCTTAATACATTATTGGACAATATGAAGGATACAGTTCGAAATATAATTGCCAACATTGCACAAGCAATGGCCGGCGATCCAGAGTTTGAATTCTTAGTTGGTTTCTGGAACTACCCTGGACAGGTTTGACTGACTTACATATATATTTTTTAATATCATTTTAATTTTTAACTAGAATAAATTATTTTAATAAATCTGTTTATGAATCATCATTGATGTGCCATAAAATAATGTATGTACTTATTTTATAAATCAAATATAATAGGCGAGTCTTTTGGGTATGCAAATATTATGGACTAGTGATGCGGAATATGCTTTAAAGAAAGCACGAGCAGATAAATTCATAATGAGACTCACGAATCAGAAGAATCTTGATTTACTAAATGGACTTATAGATCAAACAGTTAAAGATTTGGCGCCACTTGATAGAACTAGAATTGAAACTATGATCACTATTCATGTACATCAAAGGTAAATATTACAAAATGAATAATAAACTACGAAAATGTACATTGAGAAAGTGTTGAGAAATTGTTCAACTATCGTGTAATGTATTTCATTGGTTTTATCATTATTGATATTGTTAATATCAATTTATATTAATTTATCGTTTTTTTGTGAAATTTATTTTAGAGATATATTTGATGATCTGGTAAAATTGAGAATTAAAAGCCCAGGAGACTTTGAATGGCAAAAACAAGCTCGTTTCTATTACAATGAAGATAGTGATGATTGCATTGTATCTATAACTGATGTAGATTTTATATATCAGGTAAAGTATTTATTGCAACACTCGTAAAGAACGAAATACGATTACGCATTTTTTGATATTTTGTTATTTCAAATATATTAAAATTATAGATTGCCGTTTATTAACTGTTTGAATGTGTTCAATAGAACGAATACCTCGGTATAACAGAGCGTTTGGTAATCACTCCACTAACGGACAGATGCTATATTACGCTATCGCAAGCGATAGGAATGAGTATGGGCGGAGCGCCCGCGGGCCCCGCCGGGACCGGGAAGACCGAAACTACTAAAGACATGGGTCGGACCTTGGGAAAACTTGTTATCGTGTTTAATTGTTCAGATCAGATGGACTTTAGAGGTGACTTGGTTAAGAATTTATTTTTCTTAAATTAATTATTATGTTTTAATATTGCCAACTACTGGTTTTAATGCTACTAGAAAAGGCACAAACTCAAAAATGGGTGTATTTTAAAATTAATTGAATACTGGTTATTATAAATGTCTACATTTGAAAAGACATGTTAAAATAATTTCTATTTTTTAAAACTAACAAATTGGTAACAGGGTTAGGCCGCATATATAAAGGCTTGGCGCAGTCCGGGACGTGGGGTTGCTTCGATGAGTTCAACCGAATTGAGTTGCCGGTACTGTCGGTGGCAGCTCAACAGATTTATATCTGTCTCACAGCCAGACGCGAAAGGAGGGAATGGTTTATATTTAGGTATAATTTGATTATTATATAAAGTGGTGATTTGGAAGAAGTTTAAAATATACTCGTATTATACCTAATAAATAAGAAATAAATACACATATGAAATCTGAATAATTATATTTTTTAATAAAAAAACGACTTCTTCATTTTTCCACCCGATACTATAATCAGAACCTCACCATACTTTACTTGAAGTATATCCTTTTCAATAAAAAAATAATCATCGAACTCGGTTGGGTTGATATTGAATTATTCGTCCATTTGTCGCATACTTAACATAGTTGTGATTGTGATAGTGATTTTCTCATGGATACCATTGTCAGAAGTGGACCAAATTAAAATTTATCAGAAATGGACGAAAAATGGAACCATGCTTTTAAATAAAAAAGAATTATCAAAATCGTTTCACCCCATCAAAAGTTCTGAAATACAAACAAAAAGAATAAATAAAAAAAATACAATCGAATTTATAACCTCCTTTTCTTACAAAAGTCAGTTAAAAACTAATAATATTTTTTAGCGATGGTGATACAGTTAGTCTAAACCCAGAGTTTGCTTTTATAATTACAATGAACCCCGGTTACGCTGGCCGTCAAGAGTTACCGGAGAATTTGAAAATACAGTTCCGCTCCGTGGCCATGATGGTCCCTGATAGACAAATTATTATCAGGGTTAAGTTGGCTAGCTGTGGATTCAAAGAAAATATTTTATTAGGTAACATAAGGGTTTATTTTTATACGTATTCCGTGACTGTCGCATCGACGAGAGGTCACAACTAGTATTATTTTATTATAAATTATAATGCTGTTATTTTTATTATTTATTAAGCCAAACCCAACTTGAATTTTATAAGACAGCCCCCTTTATTTTTTACTGCAATTCATATTTTAAGTCGAAGTGTTCTTCCACTTAAAATAAGTTATTACTGAAAATGATAAATTAAGATGTCATATAAAAATGTGTTTATAATTTAGAAAATCTTAACAACTGCTTGTATGTATAATTTTTATGTTTGTACAAAATTATTTTAGCACGAAAATTCTTCACTCTATACAAACTTTGTGAAGAACAGTTATCGAAACAGGTGCATTATGATTTCGGACTGCGAAATATTCTATCTGTATTAAGAACAATGGGTTCTCAAAAACGCGCAAATCCTGAAAGTACAGAAGAAAATATCATGATGAGAGTATTAAAGTACGAAATTTGAATAATTACTAATTTAACTAATTCCTTTTTTCAATTTAGTACTCGATTTCTTTCTATACGAACTCCTTAATAATTTGTTGTTATACATTTTTTATTGTAGGGAAATGAATGTATCTAAGCTGGTGGACGAAGATGAACCTTTGTTTATATCTTTAATTGAAGATTTATTCCCTGGTATGAAACTCAGTCAGACATCGCAAAGGTAAGAACAGTTAATAGTAATGTTATAACCTGTAATTAATATAAATAATTTCGTTTCGTACTTAAATAATTTAGTGTAATATAGTTTAAATATTCTCAATGTTTATTTCAACCTAATATTATTTAAAGAGAAATGCAAAGGGCGATAACAATAGTAACAGACCGATCAGGCTTAGTCAATCATCCAGAATGGAATTTAAAGATAATTCAGTTATATGAAACGTCGTTAGTACGTCATGGTTTGATGACTATGGGGCCTACCGGCTCTGGGAAGACTACGTGCATACACACCTTGATGTCCGCTTTGACTGAAGTTGGCAAGCCTCATAGGGAGATGAGGATGAATCCAAAGGTTTACTTTATATTATTATTGTTTTTCCATAAGTTTTGCCAAAAACTTGCTACATAATTGTTGCAATCAATTATTATTTGGTAAGTTTTCCTAAATAAAAAAATATATATATTTAACTTTGTTGTGTAAATTATTTTAAGTATAAATATGAAAGTATTAAATTTGCAACATTCTACTATTCGTCGTTTTTATATATATATTTTATAACGACATATTCCTTTCAGGCAATAACAGCGCCTCAAATGTTTGGCCGCTTAGATGTAGCTACGAATGATTGGACGGATGGCATATTCTCCACATTGTGGCGAAGGGCTTTGAAAGTCAAAAAGTCTGATACTACATGGATTGTTTTAGGTGATATGTTTAAAATAATATACTTATATACTAACAATATTAAATTAAATAGAAATACAAGTATATAAAATTTAATGGCTTAACGTTAGCTCATAAAAAATATTTTTGTAAAATTAAATATATTCATACCTTACATTACAAATAGATGGTCCAGTAGACGCTGTTTGGATTGAAAATCTGAACTCAGTGCTAGATGATAATAAAACTTTAACCCTCGCAAATGGAGATCGCATATCGATGGCGCAGAACAGTAAGCTCGTGTTTGAGCCGGACAACGTCGACAATGCGTCGCCGGCGACCGTCAGTCGTATGGGCATGGTCTTTTTATCTTCATCGGTTTTGAAATGGCAGCCCATATTGGAGGTCAGCTTACTTGTCTTGTCGCTTTAAAATGTTTCGATAATCTCTCTCTTTATTTATATTAGAAATAAATGGATTTTGCAAAAAAAAAAAGAAGAAATAAAATTAGTACAATTTAATGATATAGTTAATTTACTTGTTGAATTTCGTCATATTAATCGATGATCTAATTATCCAAAGGGATGGCTCAAAACGAGACCACAAAAAGAAGCTGATGTTTTTAGATTAGCGTTCAACAAAGTCTACGATGATGTTCATTCGTATGTCCAACAAAAACTTCCTGCTAAAATGAAGCTTTTAGAAGCTATTTACATAAGGTGTGAGAATGCGAGGATTTTTTTAATAAATTAAATTATACGTATAAAATAACAATATTGATATCTCAAAATCTCTTACATTCCAGGCAATGTATTGACGTTTTAATGGGCCTGTTAGAAATTGAAATACCAGGAGGAAGTGAGTAATTAAAATGATTATTAACTATATACGTACCTATAAGATTATAAAATATCGTGTAAGTAAAATCATACTTTTAAAAAGAACAGGAAGTCACAAACATGACATGTACCTACTAGGTACTGTTTGTTATTTATCCCTTGCTTTTTACTTTTCAATTCCCATTTAAAAGTGGTCAAACGTCATTATGTTTATAGTATGATTAAGGGAGGATTCACACTATAGTGCCGGTCACAGTTCATTCTCGGTCCGACTTCATATTCCATGATTGGACCGGAACTTGATTGGGATGATAGTGTGAATGCTCTCATTGTTTTTTTTTTTTTTATATGGAATAGGCTTGCGTTTCTCATATAAGAGACCGGAACGAGACTGGCACTATAGTTCTTAACTGTTTCATATACGCAGAATTACATACAGACCGTCACCTAGAGCGACTGTTCGTGTTCGCGATGATGTGGTCACTCGGCACCGTGCTGGAGCTGGACGGGCGCCTGCGCATGGCCGAGTTCATGACCAAGCTGCCCGTGCGCATGGACTGGCCGGGCGCGCGATCCAAGGAGTGGGTCATGCCTTTCGAATATATGGTCAATGAGCATGGCGTATGGCAGCATTGGTAATTTTAGCAAACAATCATAAGTACACTAAATTGTAATTTTTATATTGAAAACTGTTTAGTTGGCTTCTCTTAACCGAAGTCTTGCCTTTCGAGCTGATGATAGGTGCTTCTTGATCTTTCGACAATTGAAAAGTGACCGTCTGTTGCAAAATTTTGTGAAAATAAAAAAAAAACAATTTAAATTTAGAAGTTTTGTAGTTGTGTATATTAGTAATAATTTTATTCTTTTTTTAATTTGGATTTAAATTAAGAGGACAATAGTAAAAAAAAAATCTTAGCTTTTTCTAAATACTTTTAATGTAATACCATAAAAACTTTACACATCCTAAAATATACTATTGTAATCTAATGAGTTTATGGCATTTGGAAATTGAAGGGCCGAGATCGTAGAAGATTACATATATCCTCCCGACAGCATACCCGAATATGCATCTATACTGGTACCTAATATAGATAACGTGTGTATATCGTTCTTAATCGACGCGATTGCCAAGCAAAATAAAGCAGTCCTGCTAATTGGTGAACAAGGAACCGCTAAGACTGTCATGCTGAAAAGCTACATGGCCAAATACGACAACGAGGTTAAATTGTTTAAGATGATAAATTTCTCTTCTGCTACTACTCCTAACATGTTTCAAGTGAGTAAAGAATAAAGTGAAATAAAATAAATTAATTAATGATATATAATTTCTATATATTATATTCATAAAAAAGGGCTTTTACGTTGATTTTTGCACAATATTGAGTGTGACCTATATAGCCAGTCATAGCGCGTTTCCCTCTCCTGGAAATGAAATATTTAATATTGTCTAAAATATCTAAAATGATGATTTTTGATATCTAAAATATTTTTTATTATGCTTTTTTTTTTAAATCTCTAGAGGACAACCTTTATTACCTGTATTACTTTGTTTATCGATGTACTAGTAGATAATAAAAAAATATTTTAAACAATATTTTTTTAAATACTACCTTATAACAATATTTTTATTATATTTAAATAGAGAATAATAGAGTCATATGTGGAGAAACGTGTGGGAATGACTTATGGTCCTCCAAGTGGCAGAGCGATGACAGTTTTCGTGGATGATATCAATATGCCTGTTGTTAATGAATGGGGCGATCAGGTACAGTGACTAATCATTATATATTTTGCAATATTAGGCGATCAGTCTAGAAAAAAAAATGTTATAGTTACCTACAGTCGTTGCAACTTCATTTATTAACTGCATTATACTCGTACATATGTACCTACTTGTAAACATTCTTTTTTTATATTTCAAGTTCGACTTCATAATTTCAAAGTAAAAATTTCTGCGAATAGCATAAATTCAATAAAAAAAATGCATATAAAATTAATTTATATTGGAGAGTACATTTGTATTTCCCTTTGTTTTACACTTAAACGTTTACTTTTGTTTTAATTTTGGTAGATTATAAACGTGCTTTACAGTATCCCATAGCAGTATATACTTCTGAAGTTTTATTTAAAAAAATATGTTTGAACAAGGTTTCACAATTAATATAAAAGAAAAGATATTCTGTAACATATAAAAAATAATAGTAGTAGTATTTTTTCTTCGCAATTGTGACATTTTAATTATATAGAAGTCAAAAATTTTATTTTAAAAAGTATCTCTTATATAAAAAGGCATCTAAATTACATACATCCGTTCATATGCCTGTAGTAGGTATTCATATGCATATATTTTTCCTTTGTTTTAACTCGTTTTAAAATGAAGTGTACATTTACTTTCTAGGTTACGAACGAAATAGTTCGACAAATGATGGAGTGTGGAGGCTTTTATTCTCTCGACAAACCGGGGGATTTCTTTATAATTGCGGATATACAAATGTTCGGTGCGATGATACACCCAGGTTAGTCATTTGTAGAGCATTTTAGAAGTCGACAGAGCATTTTTGGTATGATGATAAAATTCACTAGTAATTCTTAAGAAATATATTTTTTTTCATTAATGCATTGAGAATCAATCTAAAAAATTTTTTTATGAAAAGTGGGAAAGCGGGAAAAAGATAATAATTTAAATACAATAATTCTCCTGAATGGGGATCGAACCCACATCTATCGAGTTTACAGCCAGGTGCTGTACCACTGCGCTACGGCTATCTCAGATAGCATTAATAAATACCTATGTTTAAATGAAAACTTTTTCAGGTGGCGGGCGAAACGATATTCCACCTCGACTAAAACGACAATTTAATATTTTTAATTGCACTCTACCTAGTATTGTCTCTATGGACAAAATCTTTGGTAAGTTTGTTTAATTATAAATATAATATCTTGATAGAAGAGATATGAATAGAGTTTATAAATCATTTCAATTATATCTTAGAAACTATAAGCGCTGGCTACTTCTGCAAGACACGGTTCGATAAGAAAATAGTGGACTTCATGCCTCGACTAGTTTCAGTAACACGTATAATGTGGCAACAAACTAAGGTATATTATTAAATTGAAAATCAAATAACTAAGAAGTAAATAACTAGAAGCTTTTATGTCATTTGTTAGTAGAAAGTACAAATCTCATATGTATAATTAACAACGTTTACTTGGGGGAATTATTATTTATTTTTTTATTTTCCCGTCAGTTGATAATTGGTTGGTTTAATTGGTTGATATCTTAAAAACTGGGCAGTGCACGGAGAACGGAGAGTCTTAAATCTACGTTCCCTCTACTTATATGGATATGCGTTAAAAAATGTAGACCTGCTTTATTGTAATGGTTACTACATTATAATTTTTTTAACAGGTAAAAATGTTACCGACACCAGCAAAATTCCACTACGTATTTAATCTTCGAGATTTATCCAGAATATGGGAGGGCATACTTACTATTAAAAAAGAAGAATTGCAATCTATCAAAACTGCTCTCAAACTGTGGTTCCATGAATGCTTGCGAGTCATTTCGGATAGGTATATTATGAATGAGCAGAGCCTTTCATGCTGCTAATTATATTTTTTTTAAATTAATATAATTTTTTAATAATTGTAAAAGTAATTATCTCCATGAATTCTATTAGAATATATAATATTTTTACTTTTTCAATATTGTTACATGTAGCTTAACCTTTGATTAAATTAATGAACATAATAACACCATATATTACGTTTATGGCTCCTTTTTTTTATTCGTTCTCATTATGATCGAATATTTGACATAAATAGTAATTTAAGTAAATTAATTTTGTTAGATTTACAACATTCGACGACAAAGATTGGTTTGTAGCGAACTTTTGGAAGACTGCAGCACATGAATTACCCGATGTGGTCAGCGAGTTTCCTGAAGAGGAGACTTTCTTCGTTAATTTCCTTAGAGAGCCGGTCGATCCAACTGGTGACGAGGACGAGGAGGACTTTAGTACTGACGCACCTAAGATATATGAAGAATTACCATCGTTAGTTCTCGTTTATCTTAAATAATATATTTGTAGTTAAAGTTGAATTTTGTCCGTAAGTAGTTAGTAATACAGTTATGAAGTTCCGCAATTTTACTGGTAAAATTTTGTCCTTATATTAGTAACTGTTATTAGTTACTCAAACTAATTTATTATAGTTGTAAATTACAATTAATATAGGTAACATTTTACAAAGAAATTAATATTTTTTCCATTTAATATTAGGAATATAAAAAAAATTAATACAAGTAAGTAAAAGGATTTTTATATTTTAAATTTAGAGTAAAATCACTGTAAAGCTTAATTAAAATATAATTGAAAAGAGAATGAAGGATTGTAAATGTATTTCAGATGGGACTTCGTTTTGATGAAACTGGGTCAGTTCCAGGAGACGTTTAATGAGCAAATACGAGGCGTGCATTTAGACCTTGTATTCTTCCATGACGCGATGGTCCATTTATTCATTATATCGCGCATCATAAATACGGCGCGGTGAGATTGTTTTTAAATATAATATTTCAGTGCTTAGTTATAACGTTGTAAGATTTATGGTTTTATTTTTTTTTGTTTGGTTATTTTAACTATACTATATTGGTATTTTATTTATATCGTAAATAGTACATATTTCCAATAAAAATATAATATTCTTATTAACACATTTCAGTGGTAATGCTCTGTTAGTGGGAGTGGGTGGATCTGGTAAACAAAGCTTAACGAAATTAGCTACATTTATTGCGAATTTTTCATTCTATCAAATCACACTGACAAGGTTTGTTGTTTTTTTACTTAGTAATAAAAATAAATATTCACCAAAATTTTGTTAAAAAGATCAGCTTTCGTAATTTGTACCAGAATAATATTTTCCAATTTGTATTTTAATTCTTCGAAAATGTAAAACAAGCAATATTTTTAGGGCGTACAACGTAAATAATTTCATGGACGACATAAAGATTTTGTACCGAATGGCAGGTCTTCAAGGACATGGCGTTTCATTTATATTCACTGATAATGACATCAAAGACGAGCAGTTCCTCGAATTTCTTAACAATATTTTGAGTTCCGGTGAAATTGCTAATCTTTTCCCTAAAGACGAAATGGGTAATATTTTATGCTAAAATGTAATATGAAATACGTTTTAAATGTTATTATATTTGGATTGTCATTTTGTATTTATTTCTCCTTCAATATAATGTTGAGTGTTTTTGACGTATATTACATTATTAAAGATTTTTTTTTTACGGAACAATTTGTAAATATTATTATACTATTTCAAAATTAATAGCTAGGCTGTCTTAAATATAGATGAAATATTGAACGAGTTAACGCCGATAATGAAGAAATATGCACCAAAGAGAATACCAGTACCAGATGTGCTGTATGAATATTTCATTATGCGCTCGAGAGCCAACTTGCACGTCGTCCTGTGCTTCTCTCCGGTATTAAACATTTAAATTTACTGCCTTGGGAAAGTATTACAAATTTTATGGGAAAAGGCCATTACTAATTACTTATTCAAAAATTAACAAGTAAAAATTTATTAAACTATGTCATATTAAGTTATCTTTAATAAAGTTAAGTAAGATATGTTCAGAATTTTTCACAGGGATTTATATAACTTTAATTATATACTGTTCCTTTAAAATGTCGAAATTAAAAACGTAGCATATTCACAGGTCGGTGAGAAATTCCGTAGTAGAGCACTAAAATTCCCAGGACTAATTTCTGGCTCTACAATGGACTGGTTTCAAAAATGGCCGAGAGAGGCATTGATAGAAGTTGCCCATCATTTCCTATGGGACTTTAAAGTTAGTCGATATTTTTTGAACTTTTTTAATAAAAGACCTGTTAGATATTTTCTGAAATATTTATTAAATTAAATATGGCAAAACTGTCTTTTAGTCAATTTCTGAAATTAATTTCTTGGTAGGTGGTGTGTTCTAACGAAATAAAACAACAACTAATAGAAATAATGGGTATGGTCCAAGACAATGTGGCGGATACCTGTACGATGTATTACGACCGGTTCAGGAGGCAGACCCATGTCACACCCAAGTCTTATTTATCTTTCTTAGAAGGGTATAAGGTTTTGTATAAGGAAAAGCATGAACAAATTGCAGAGTTAGCCAGAAGGTTGGTATTTTATTTGAATTATGTTATGTACATATATTTTAGTTTATTATGTATTTAATTGAATTTTTGTTTTAATTTTTAACTCCCACCGAAAACAGCAGTATTGCAAATTTCACGTTTATATCTGTATTTTTAATGTTAAGTGAAATATTGCACACATAATTACGATTAGCCCCCAAAATTTTTAGAATGACAACTGGTTTGGATAAGCTCGTGGAAGCTGCCGCGAGTGTCGACGTACTGAAAAAAGAATTGGAGGTTAAAGAAATGGAAATCAAAGACGCTACGGCCAAAGCAGAAGAAGTAATTTATCTCAATGAATTTATTAAATAATGTTTTATGCATGACTTTAAACAAAACTATGCGACTGTAATCGGGACAGATTTGTAGGGACAGATTCGATTCCTGTTCTAGGAACTTAAAATTTTTATAATTTCATATTGTCTCTCTGGCAACGAGGCAAAGTGCCCCGTTGAGTTTCGCCACTCAACACGCAATGCTTCCAGAATTTAGCGAAAAAAAATTAAAGGAACGGAACGTTTTAACACTAGGCTCTCAAGTTCCCTTTGCCTACCTTGCTATGTTAATACTACGTAAGACTTTAAAAAAATATTGTTCAAATATATTACTGCAATAAATAAATATTAATTAGGTATTAGCCGCTGTAGCAGAATCAGCAGCAGCTGCAGAAGTAGTAAAAGCAGAAGTGCTGGCAGTCAAAGATAGGGCAGTCAAGCTTGTGAGTGTCATTGCAGCCGAGACTGCTGTCGCTGAAGAGAAGCTAGCTGCTGCTAAACCAGCTCTAGAGGCTGCTGAAGCTGCTTTGCAGGTACTTTGTATATTATATTTGCTACGTAAAAGTTAAAGATCCGTTATTAGTGCTGAAAACTCCTTTGAAAACTTTGTAATAAATAGGATTTATTTTAATAAATAAATCATGTCCTATTATTTTATTTTAAAATATAACGACTTTAATTTGTATTATGTCTGTCACCGTAAGATTATGAACTGTAGTTAGTTTATAATCTTAATAAATTAATGTGATAAAGTTCATGTCTATATCGTTTTCTATTTACATTTTCTTAGACTATTAACGCAGCTGACATAGCAACAGTAAGGAAATTGGGAAAGCCGCCGTACCTCATTACATTAATCATGGACGCTGTTATACTACTCTTCAGGAAACGCATTGATCCTATAAGACCTGACCTTGAAAAACAGTTCCTAACTGCTTCGTGGGCGGAGTCTTTGAAAGTAAGGAATTTTATTTTCTTTTTTGTTCTTTAAATATTTGTTATTCTTGTTTTGGTTATTTCTAATAACTTAACTAATTATAAACATGCAGGTGATGGCAGATGCAAGGTTTTTGAATAATTTGAAATTTTATCCCAAAGATGAAATAAACGCTGAAATGGTTGATTTGCTGCAGCCATATTTCGGTTTCGGGTACACATTTTATTTTAAATATTAAAACTTGAATATATTTTAAATATTAAAATATATCTCTACGAGTTTTATAAATTAACCAAAAATATATATTTCAGCCAGTATACATTTGAAGCGGCTAAAATAGCTTGCGGTAATGTTGCCGGTTTGATATCGTGGACTATCGCAATGGCACAATTCTATTCAGTGAACAAAGACGTATTGCCTTTGAAAGCAAATTTAGCCGTAATGCAGGGTAAATATCAAGCGGCCAAACGAGAGTTGGAAGCTGCCGAGGCATTGTTAGAGGCGAAAGAGGTATACTTACATGGCACAATTGAATAAAATTATTGTTTTTATTTAACTTCTCCAAATATTTTGAAAATCGTCGTGGCGTAGTGTGACAGTGCCTGACTGAAAGCCCGATGGTTGTGACAATTTTCAATAGGGAGAATGGATAAATGTAAATTCTTCTTTCTGGTAAGAAGACAATTGGCGGAAAGGTGTCTTAACACTGTTTCTTCTTTTCACCCTGGTTTATGAGGGATACCGAGTGAAGTTCAAAAAAGAGTGCATTATAAATACCTGTTGCCAAATACAAGAAAATTTTTAACTAGAAAAAATATATCTTATTATACAAGAAAATTACTTGAATACTACTTTAATTCCATTTCTTATTATAATAAATTTCGTTTTAGCGCGAGTTAGGAGAAGTACAACGCCAATTCGAAGAAGCGATGACATTAAAGCAGATTGTATTAGACGACGCGGCGAAATGCCAACAGAAAATGGACGCCGCCACCGCTCTAATTAATGGCCTCAGCGGGGAAAGAGTAAGATGGACTGAACAATCCGCTTTGTTTAAGTCCGAAATTGAGAGGCTCGTTGGGGATATCGTACTGCTAACTGGGTAATTACATTTTTCTTATATTTTGCCTGGTTTTCTGGATAGCTTTGTGTTGTTGATATGTGCATGATACTACGCTAACATCCGTAGTTATATAAATTAAAAAATGTCTCAGAAATTGCGGACAACATGTAAAAATATAATAAAGATATTTAAAATGTTATAAATTGTAACTTACCATAATATTATTTTATTGATTTACGATCAATGGAGCCTTGGGTTTTGGCTGTGGACTTATGAACCTGTAAGCTCTAAGCCTGCTTGTAACTTAAAAGCTCTAGTTATTAAGTACAAAATAATGTTAAAACATCAAAATATATAGTAAATAATGTCATTTTAGATTCTTATCGTACACTGGTCCGTTTAATCAGGAATTCAGAACGTTTTTAATTCAAAGCTGGTTGCATGAATTGTTAAAAAGAAAAATTCCTGTGTCTATGAGTTTAAGCATAACTGACCAGCTGACAGATGCCGCTACAGTAAGTTATTTAAATAGATATATTTTTTTTACTTCATGCTGTATCCCCGTGCACGTGGCAGGTTGGCCAGGGTGAACCTGGGAACCTAGCGTTGAGACTCCCTGTTCCTATTTAGACCCTTCCATTCCCCACTAAGCACAAAAATGTGATTCTCAACATATACATAAAAATAAATATACATACTTATAATTTGTTCATATAATTTTTTTAAGATAGGAGATTGGAATCTCTGCGGTTTGCCGACCGACGAGCTGTCCGTACAGAACGGTATAATAGTGACGAAGGCGGCGCGCTTCCCCTTGCTCATCGACCCGCAGACGCAGGGGAAGATTTGGATAAAAAATATGGAAAAGTTTAATGAACTCATCGTGACTACGCTGAATCATAAATATTTCAGGTGTCCTGTTTATTTCGCAAAAGTTTGGAGTTTTTGTTGTTGTTTTATGACGTCTTTAGAGTTTGAGTAATGTTCTAACAAACTATTACTTTATAAATTCATTTCAGTACCTTTAAATTAGTCAATATATTGTTCAGTAATTTATTAAGTATCCAAAATAATAAGTAAAGTTATTTTACAGGAATCACGTAGAGGACTGTGTATCGTTAGGAAGGCCGATGTTAATAGAAGATGTTGCAGAAGAACTAGATCCTGCTTTAGACAATATTTTAGAAAAAAATTACATTAAGATAGGATCTACATATAAAGTATGTTTTCTGACTTCATAATTATTTTACAAATATAATTATACGTGTTGTTTTTCTACATACCCTCGACATAATAAACATTTAAAATTATTATTTTTATAATTTATAAATATTCTAAAAATATAATTTACAAGGAAATCCGACTTTAGTCCGCTGCACCATAATAAATTACTAAGATAAAATGTACGCTTTAAGGTAAAATTAGGTGATAAAGAGATAGACGTGACAGCGGGACATAAAATTTATATAACAACGAAACTACCAAACCCGGCGTACACGCCCGAGATATCTGCACGTACTTCGATCATTGATTTTACTGTAACAATGCAAGGTATACATTATTAATTTATTTTATTGTGTCAA
This sequence comes from Heliconius melpomene rosina, assembly GCF_056956725.1. Classification (NCBI taxonomy): domain Eukaryota; kingdom Metazoa; phylum Arthropoda; class Insecta; order Lepidoptera; family Nymphalidae; genus Heliconius; species Heliconius melpomene. The sequence goes on from NC_140398.1 coordinate 11,148,641, forward strand.
CTAGTGTCTATGATGAGAAGCTAATATGTGTCAGAAAGGGTATAATAATATATTTAAATGCTTCATATATGGAAGATGGCGAGTGTAGTCAGACCTTTTGCACTCTTTGCTCTCACAACTATTTCTGCTTAGTAAATTTATTAAAATGATGCACTACAGTATGTCGAAAGAAAATTCATATTTTTTTGAACATCTTGTCTCATACCTATAGCAATAGTTAATTTTCAATTTGTGAGAAATATATATTTGACTATTTTTAACTGTTATTCTACACTTAGGAAAGAAAATATTTATTAAGAAAACGTATAAAAATTTAGAATGTACCGGGATTTGCACCCGCACTTCTTTGGAAACCGTCCAAGGACGGACGGACGTCTTGTATTGGTCCTAATAAGTTTATTATAAGTTCTTTTTCCTATTAAAAATAATAGAGATACCAGATGAATATAATATCCAAGATTTTTTTCTATAAGAACTTTCGAATGACTTTGTCGTTGCAAAAATATTTAGTATGATTGCGTAAAACAGGTCTAGAAGATCAACTGCTAGGACGTGTGATATTGACTGAGAAAGCGGAAATGGAGGCAGAACGAACGCAATTGATAATGGACGTAACGGCAAACAGACGTAAAATGCAAGAATTGGAAGAGAATTTGTTACATAAATTAACTACTATACAAGGGTCGTTAGTTGAAGACGTGACTTTGATCCAAGTGCTTAATATTACTAAGGCTACTGCTACTGAAGTAAGTATTGAATAATAGGAAATAATGTTCATTTACTTACTACAGCTTCACACTGTAGGGTAGGCCATATTCCATCCCATTTTTTGAGACATTGAGTGTAGATGGCGGAACTCTACGTCGCAATTCGTCGTGTTTCATTTCCTCGGGCCACAGACGGGATTTAAATCAATAAACATCGCGCAGAACTGTGCTACGACGACCTTTATAAGTACATAGATATTGAGTTATTAATAATACTATAAGACCACTACAGCAATAAAATTCGAATAAAATATGTATATAACAAAATATTTTTTAAATAACGTGTTTACTATTTATTTCTTCAAAAACATAATAATTTTTGTAGCTATAAAGGAATTGTAACTTAACAGTAAAAATATCCAGTATTTATGAAATTATCCAGTGTTTTTACTCGTAGATATTTATTGGTAGGTACTAATATTATTCTTTTCGTTTTCTATTTCAAAATATCCCACGAATATAATATTCAAAACTCAATCTATTCATATATATTATATTCTTAAGGTAAAAGAAAAACTGGATGGTGCAAAGGAGACGGAACAAAAAATAAACATAGCTCGTGAGGAGTTCCGTCCCGTGGCAACGCGCGGCTCCGTGCTCTACTTCCTCATCTGCAACATGTCGCTGGTGTGCAACATGTACCAAACGTCGCTGGCGCAGTTCCTCGAGAGATTCGATATATCTATGGAACGATCCCCGCAGAGCCCTATTACGTTTAAGCGGATCGCCTTTATTATTGAATATTTGGTATGTATTATAAAATATTTAAAATATTTGGTATGTATTATAAGATATTTAAAATATATTTTTTAATTCGAACTATTACTTTCTGAGATTAGAGTGTTCAACCGAACAAACTCAGCAGCTTTATAATATTATTTGATCCTTATTACTCATAGCTCATATTTGTTAGTCATCATAAATTATAGTTATATAAAATCGTAATTTCAATTTTTTTTTCTTAGACGTATGATGTATGGAAATATATAAGTCGCGGATTTTATGAAAAACACAAGTATCTTTTCACAGTATTGTTAACTCTTAAAATAGATTTACAAAGGGAGTACGTAACGTACGACGAATTCCAGACATTTATAAAAGGTAGGTAAATTGTTTCTATTTAGCTTTTAGATGTTTAGCAATACAAAACATACATATTCATGTTATTTAACTTAAGGTGGTGCTGCTTTGGATTTGAATGCATGTCCCCCGAAACCATTTAAATGGGTAACTGACATGTCTTGGTTAAATTTAGTTCAATTGGCTGGTTTGAGGCAGTTCACTAATATATTAGAGCAAGTGTCAAATAACGAGAAAGGCTGGAAAAATTGGTATGTGCTAGTATTGCTTTACATATTTTTTTAAGAAAATGGTTCCTTAAAACTTTCCTTTCCTTACTTTTGTTGAAATTATCTTACAATGACATAATCGATAGGTATATTCGAAAGCAAAGTTTGACATGCCCATCGTGACCTATTATGTGTATCCGTATGTTTGGGATGAACAGAGTTTGATCTAGTTAGTAGTTTAGTTTTTTTGTTTGAAAAGTGACTTCGAGAGTTTTAAATTGAGATCGGGATGTTTCTAGCCATTTAATTCAAGAAAATATTATATTCAGCCAAGTTTGAAGATTATCAGCTCTTTTCTAGTTGTTTGTTTACGTTTTAGAGCTTTTTGCATCAGGGATTTTTTTACTTATATAAATACTATATAAATACTTATATAAATACTATATATAAATACTGAAAAGGGTGTCGGTTCTCTCTGACCACGTTGCTAGGAATAAAGGCCGAAACTAATGAACAAGAAAGACTTTTGTTTAATATATATTTCAATTAAGTGACTACATTCAAATATAAATACAATCGCTTCAAAGGTTCGATAAGGAAGCTCCTGAAGATGAGCCGTTACCGGATGGATATCATACGCTCGATGTTTTTAGAAAACTTTTGGTGGTTCGATCATGGTGTCCCGATCGCGCGTTGGCACAGAGTTTGTAAGGAAATTATATTTTTACTTAAAAATAATAATAACAATTTAAATATTTGTTATCTACATATTAGTTATAATGTACGTTTACCAAAATATTTGTGTATGAGAAACTATTTTTATTTATGTACAATTATTTGTTTTATCTTACCACTAGATAAGAATTTACTTACTAAAATTTTATATATTTTTTACAGAAAATATGTTATATACTCAATGGGATCAAAGTTTTCTGAAGCTGTAATTGTAAATTATGAGGTAAAATTAAAAATTCAAATTTAAAACAATGCTAAGCTATATGTATTATATATAATCTTAATTCAATGACTATTCGTTCAAAGCAAATGGTGCTAGAATCACGTCCATTAGTTCCCTTAATTGGTTTTCTTTCGATGGGGTCGGATCCGACGCCGTCGATCGAGCAAACTGCCAAGAGGTTGGAATGTCTTTGTTCTTCGATATCAATGGGGCAGGGGCAGGAAGTCCACGCGAGGAAATTGATTGACCGCGCATTGAAAGAGGTACTTTAAATTGGAATCTATACTCATATTAAGACGTCGCAACGCGGCGACCAGCAAGTGTGTCGGTTCCGAGTTCGATTTCTACGAATGAATTATTTTCATTTATTCGCTCTGGCGTTACATCTTAAAAATTGAGTGCAAAATGGGAAACGGAAAAAAATATAAAAAAACTATACTTATATTTGCCTTATTTGAATAAAACACAACTAATATGCCAACACAAAATTAATTTTGATTGGTCTCTTGTATTTACATATATTGTATGAAGGGAAATTATTTCTGACATCAATTTACAGGGTTTATGGGTGTTATTACAAAATTGCCATTTAGGTTTAGAGTATATGACCGAAGTTATGGAGCAATTTGGTGAATTGGAAAAAGATCCAGAGAAAATTCACGAGACATTTAGGTAAATGTACCATTTAAGATTATAATATTTGTCAAATTAACTTTCGAATATTAAATTATGTTTATAATGTTGTTCATGCCTCGTTTTAGACTGTGGATTACGACTGAACCTCACGAAAAATTCCCAATAACTCTTTTACAAATGTCAATCAAATATACTTGTGAGCCTCCCTCAGGTACGTACTCGTATCATACGAGTATTTAGTTGTTTGTTTTTAAGTATTTTTTAAATGTTCTGTTTGCAAAAAAACTTAAATAAGACGTCTGATAAGGTTTTTCCCCCTCAGTTCATTTTGATATATAACTAAGCAGTAAGCTTCCAATATTTTTACTTTATTTGCTCACCTTATTTTCTCTGACATATTAAAGGTGTAAAAGCCGGTTTGATGAGGACGTACGACTCTATGAGCCAGGATTTCTTAGATTATAGTGATAGTCCATTTTACTTGCCCCTTATTTATACGATATCGTTCCTACACACTGTGGTACAAGAGCGACGCAAGTTTGGTCCCCTGGGATGGAACATTCCTTACGAATTCAACTCAGCTGATTGGTTGGCATCTTGCATGTTTGTTCAGAACCACTTGGATGTATTAGAGCCTGGTCAGCTAGTCAGCTGGACTACAGTACGGTAAGTATTGTTTAGCACTGTGTACCCCGCATATACCAGGATATGCCTAGAATTAAGACATTGTTTTTCCCACCCTCCGATGAGACATTACTGGTTCAGTGAGGGAATTTAACGCCGCGCTTTTAGTCTTTTATCAGATCGAGAAAATGGAAATGATTCATTCTCCAAAGTAAGAATCGTACTTAAGATGCGTTTAGAGTTAATTTAGTTGATAACCTATGTATATATCATGTAAGTATTATTTTTTAATTTCAATAAATAGTAAATTGTAATAATAAGAAAATTATTATTCGTATCAGATATATGGTGTCTGCAGTGCAATACGGTGGTAGAGTGACTGACGATTACGATAACCGTTTACTTGAAACGTTCTGCAAAGTATGGTTCACGGAACAGTTGTTCTCTGATGAATTTCAATTTTATAAGGGCTATGGTATTATGAAATTTAAGAATATTCCTGAGTATATCGAGGAAATCGAAAAAATGAAAACTACTGACCCACCGCAAGCTTACGGTTTACATACGAATGCTGATATTACGTTAGTTTATATTTTTGTTACAAACTATGAAAATAGTATTGTAGTATACTGTTTAGGTATGAAGCATACAGATACGAAGCGAATTAAGCTAAGGTGCTTTTTAAAAATATGGTTTCAACATAATTATGAGTGCTGAGTTCACAACAAGAGTTTTGTTTTTTATTTTTGTTAAAAAAGTTCCACTATTAATGTATCATTATTTATTTATAATGTTATCTAAATGATTATAAAGAAAGCCAATTATAATTTTAGTTACCAAAGAAATAAGACACAAGAATTACTCGACACAATATTATCAATTCAACCTAAAGAGTCTAGTTCTGGCGGTGGAGAAACCCGTGAAGCATCTGTGTATAGACAGAGCAAAGAGATGCTGGAGAAAGTACCACCTAACTTCGATCCCCATGAAGTTAAAGAAAGGTCAATAACAAAACATTTTTTATTTTGGATTTTTTTTTTATAAAAACAAATAATTTTGATATGGCTGGATATTTAAATTTTATATGTATGTATTAAAGGGGACTGTTGTCTTCACAGAAATGTCGATACTTCTAGGTATACTGTTAGATTTTATATAATCAAGCGGCTGTTTGCTTGTTTACCAAGAAAATAATTGATTACAATTAAGCCATAAATACTTATTTTTTTTTAAAGATTACGACACTACGGGATGTTGAATTCCATGGTGATATTCTTGAGACAGGAAATTGACAGAATGCAGAAAGTAATATCTTTAGTGAGAACTACGCTTAAAGATTTACTGCTCGCTATAGACGGAACAATTATCATGAATGAGGTATTTTAATTGCACTCTTCATCACACAAAGTATGAGTTTACGTTTCATTTTTAGCGTTTGCGTGTGGTTTTCCCAGTAAAAATTTAAAAAGTATCTGAAAAGTTTAAAAATAAAAGGTTATAAAAATAAGAAATTATAAAGATATATGAAAATTTTAATTTTAAAATATTTTTACCTTATTTTTTAAAGAAAAACATGAAATGCACTATTATGAAAAATACAGATTTTGTAGTTGCATATATAATTTAATACAGGCACTTCGAGATTCTCTAGACAGTATATATGATGCGAAAGTCCCCGCCATATGGCAGAGGGGGTCATGGTCATCATCCACTCTCGGCTTCTGGTTCACTGAGTTTTTGGAGCGTAACATACAGTTCTCGTCGTGGTGCTTCCAAGCGCGCCCGTACTCATTTTGGATGACTGGCTTTTTTAATCCGCAAGGTTAATTGTTAATCATGTAATTGATCGTTATGATTTTAGTGGGCAATATTTTGAGAAGTGGAAATATATGTTTTTGGTACTTTATTCTATAAATTAGTGTTTAGATAGCATATATGGGATCACGTAATAATAGTATTAATTAAGCGCTATGATTACTTTGTACCTACGTCTGCAAGGTCTATATTATTTTATACATTACGATGAAACTAGTATTTTTTGAGTAATTCCCACATGTGTTTATTCATCATATTTAACTGTGAATAAAAAAAAAAGCAGTAGCGATCTTACGAAAATTTTTATTGTTTCGAAATTTGGGCGTAATTGGCTAGAGCGTTTGGAAGGCACTTACGACAAGTAGCATTAATTCCTGTGTCATTTAATTTATATACAACTATTTAGTTAAATTTAGTTTTTGATTAAATATGTTAAAATAATGTATCTTTTTCATAAATATAATTTTAAGGATTTTTAACGGCAATGCGGCAGGAAGTGACTAGAGCTCATAAAGGGTGGGCGTTAGATATGGTATCTCTACATAACGATGTTACTAAATCTACTTATGAGGAAGTGAAGGCTCCTCCGCCGGTAACTCCTTTTAATTTGTTATTATGATATATCGAATATATTAGTACCCTTATTGTAATTTTAATTTCTTAATTAAAATATTAAACAAAACTTTTTTTTTTTATTTTAATTAAAAAGTCTCCTCTCATATATCCAGGAGGGTGTTTTCGTTCATGGCTTGTTCCTCGACGGCGCTGGCTGGGACCGACGCAATCAAAGACTAGGCGAGTCGGTATTGAAAGTGTTATATACAGCCTTACCTGTGGTACACATTTATGCTATTAATTCTACTGCGCCTAAAGATCCTAAACTTTATCAAGTAAGTGGAACTGGGAACCTATTTTTTCTTATAGTTATCACAAAACAAATAATAATTATTGATTAATATTTATGTATGTAAAAAATGGTATAATATCACGTATTCAAGTAATTACTTAGGAACTTATAGTATATAGATAATATTACATTTCTTTGTCATATCCCAAGGGAAAGTGGAGAAGCATTATTGTTATTTTAAACTATAAAGATCTATCAGTGTTATATGTATTACTGATTTAAGTGATATAATGTTTTATACTCATCTAAGGGCAATGCGATTATGATGTTATTTTGATGTCTTTGTACATTACTTTCAAGATTGCATTTATCTAGGTTTCACTTGAATGTGATAGGGTTTGAAGTACTTTTATGATTATATTATAGTTAATTTTAATTTTTTGTTTTAGTGCCCCGTGTATAAAAAACCATGTCGCACAGATCTAACTTTCATTACTCCTCTCTGGTTGCCTACAATTAAGAATCCCGATCACTGGATACTGCGAGGAGTTGCTATTTTATGCGACATTAAATAAATAATATTGACAAGAAAATTACTTTTTGTAACGGTTGTTATATATGCAGGGGATTTAGTAATGACGGTAATAAATAGTCTTCGTTGTCCCTACAGCGTGATATTATGATAATAACAGCTATTAGAGTGCAATATTTTATAATTATAATTATTATATTTATATATAGCTTTTTTAGATTATCAAATGTTGTAATAAAATACTTTTGTACTTATAAATGTTTTTATTTTCAACTAAAGATGTGGAAGCATTGGGAGATACCTTAACAATTTATTTACAAATATTATAACTATCATTTCATCAATACTGATTTTGGATTATCTTAATTATAATATTTAATTTCGATCGTTTTTGGATGGTTTCAGTTCATTTTGTAATATTCGCATCTTATAAACATGTAATTTTACTCAGTTAGTTTTCCCAATTTTGAATATAAAACGATAATTGACCCTTTAAACAATTTTAAATGGACGGAGTACATTCGCTGTCACTTGAGAGCAACTTGTAATACAGTTATATAGAGAGTGTCGTGGATTGATTGAACAACACCCACATTATGACTAACCTTTGGCAGTGAATATAGGTACAAAGAATTGTCATAGAATATCGAATTATCAGTCTATTTAATATTAAGTTTAAAGTCGTGAGTTCTGTTATTATTATTATATTATAGAAGATATAAATTAGGGTGAACATATTTAGCACCTAGTGGAATACGTACAATTACAGCGAGTAACGAGATCTAGCATTCCTAACGGGATATTATAATTATCATATAAGTAATATCATATCTAACACGAGAGCTTACAAGTAGATACTACATACAGTCTTATTATATTCACATTATAAGATATTTATCAACATTTCACATATAATATCGACACATGACTACAATAATTATTTATTAATTATTTAATGAAAGTAGGAAGCGTTGCGCAATTATATACAATAATAATATTATATTTTAATAAAGCTGACAAAATGTGTAACATATACTTTAGCAATTTTATTTTTCTAATTAACACCAATAAGCTTTTAGTAGCAAGGATTACTTTACTTAACTTTAGCTTCATACAGTACCTCGTACTTTTAAATATTTACGTATTCCTAAATAGTAATAAACGTTGTCGCCTTTGGCCAAATAGTAAAGTAAAATGTTAAAAGTTATTGCACTTAATGAAAACATGTTAAACTGTCTTTGGGTCGCATCTAGCATTATTCTCTTTTGGTGTCACCGCGAAAATTGCCGAGAGGTTCCACGGATCTTGACCTTGGAGCTCTAAAAAAATACAATAAAAATTATTATTTAACAAAGAGTAATATTCAAAATATTTTTTACAATACTGTATATAAATTTTACCTTCTTCTTGAAAGCGTCAATTCTATTTTTCCTTCTTTAACTTGCTTAAACAACGATATCGCGCCTGCGTGGCTCAGTCCACGCGTCGGTACGTTGTTAACAGACAAGATCTCGTCACCTTAAAATTAAATAATTTTTACATAAATTTTAATCTTTGCACAAATTTATAATGAAATCTTTAAATTGTCTTATATATTTTTTTTTATAAATTTACCTTCATAGATAGTTCCCTTATCAGCAGCTTGACCGTTTGGAAAAACTGTCTTGACAAATATTCCCATTTGGCCTTTAGGAGAATCTGTTCCTCCTACAATGCTGAATCCAAGACTTTTGTGACCAGATCCTTTCCAAAATTCAGTTCTGTGCAATGTGTTATGAGAAATATGTATATTTTCTGCGCTGTTGTTGTATTCTTGATGCCGTGATACATGTGCTCCATAGTTTGGCGAACATCTTTGTGACCCAACTCTATTGAAAAATCGACTACGACTACTGTTGCACCTCAGTTGCTCTGGTATACTTTCAAATGACCTATTTTGATATAACCTTTGTGCATTCTTTATGTAGTGGGAAGGGTTTTCTTTAATTTCATTTGAAGTGTTATCGTTACAAACCGGTGGACCAAGTATTGGTTGCGGCCTAGAATTATGAAGTGATATCGGCCTATAGTTATTGTTATTTGAGTGTCTCAATGTTGGAGAAGCTCTCATTGAAATTTCTATATTTGTGATATTTTGAAGAGACGGATGAGATTGTGTATAGCTGTTACGTTCTAGTAACTTTTCGTCGTCACTTTTTTGATTTGATAACAATAGACTATTGTTAACCTGCACTCCAACTTCACATTTTTTGTTAGATTCCATTATTTCATTGTAATGCTCATTCATACTACTTAAATTTTGATTATATGACGGATCTTCACTTGGAAAATGAGTTTCAATTACTATATGACTTGATGTTGATGGTTTATGTATAGTTTGTGGTATAATATCAGGTGGAATACTTGACATAGATTGCATTTGACTTTGTTCACAAGGTTGATTATTAATTATACGACTCAATATTATCGGAGATATTTCGTCATGTGCCATAACCAGATCTACTTGATATCTTTGGAATAACGCACTTTCTTCAAAAGTTGCTTCAGTGGAACAAGAATTAACAATATGTTGAACGTCGCTTAGAGACGACAGGCCCCTTAAAACTTTTCCATTCACATTAACTATTTCATCACCTATTCGGAGCCTTCCATCTCTATGAGCTATGCCATCAAAATCAAGTTTTACCACAATATAACGAATTTCGTAATTGGTACCACTGCCGTTTTCATAATCTACTCTATGCTGCGCCAGATAAACTCCCAGGCTTTCATCTAATCGAGTTTTTAATAATCTAATTTTTCTAAAGCGTTTCGTACAAGGTCCTCTGCCAAGAATATCTGTTTCTTGAATTTGATGAATGTTAAAATCTTCAGACATATTTACATTTTCACTGAGATTAGGTGTAGAAGAATGATCAACAGAAAGTAACTGGGATTGTAATAATTTAATTTTCCTAGTTTGAACACGTTCGTCTAACATGATGGTTTTATAAATGTACGGACTTTTTTTATTGATAGTTTTCTTTGGAAGTGGAGGTGGCTTAGCGTCATTATAGTCTATAGTAATAAATTGACTCACTTCACTGCTTTTGTATCTGTTAACATCTTTGTTTTCATTTTCATATTCATAAGATGAATTCTTATCTAAAGGAAATAATGCACAAGGAGTGGAACTTCTTCTCATTGGAACCTGAACTTTGTTTCCACTAAGTTTGTGATTTAAGCTTAGTTGCCGTGAAAATGTACTGTGACTCAATTCACCATTTACAGTATTTGATGTAGTTTTTGTGTTACATAAATAGACTGGTGGAGAATGATTAGTATGCTCATCTGTCGGTCTACCATCACTGTCATAGCCAGATTCATTAGAGCTTACATAATTACTCAAACGGTGGGCTTGGAGGACCTCTTGATGTATACTCTGGGTTGAAGATGCAAGGTCATTCTTTAAGTCCTGCGATGAACCTAGGGCTGTCCGATATTCATATACTGGCAAACTATTTCTATTTCTTGGTGTTAACATTGGATCATAATCAAAAGGTGCTTTTTGTGATATCATAGAAGATCTTCTAGGTACATCTTCGAGACGACGACATTGGTACGGGTTGAGATCGTTTTCATTAATGCTCCTCATTGAGCTTCTTGCGAAATCGTAATTGTTGCGTAGACCTCCATTCATTAGAAAATTTTCTTCATGAACGGAAATATTGTCACTACTCTGGTATCTTTCTTCAGATCTCGAATTAGGTAAAAATATTCTATCTCTCCTTAATTTTGGAGATTTGCGATCTATCCTTTCTGAAAAGCTTTGCCTAACCGATATAGACCTGTGTTGAGAAGCCATACTGTTTTCTTCAGGTAACACCGATAATTTTGATCGTAAAAAAGCATACGGGAAATTTGGTTTTTTACAAGATCCTGTATTTTGTGAGCTGTCTAATTTATTGGGTATATTATCACAACTTATGGCTTTTGTTGATGAATTACTTAGATTTTCGTCCGCTAAAAGATTATGCTTCTGCTTTGATGGAGAAGTTTTATTTTCGGCACTTGTACTTTGTAAGTCTATATCATCAGAAGGATCATCAGCTTTTACGTACGTAGACAAATGTGATGTAGAACAACTACGATAAAGAGAAGGACCATTAGACACTGAATAATTATCTTGAGTTTTTGGTGAATTAAGAGATTGTGTTTTAGAATTATTTAACATTCCAGTAGAACCCATTCGATGGAAGAAAGACTTAAATGGACTAGGCGACCTATCTCTTGAGCCACTTCTAATGGAATCAGAGTCATTATCTTTTTTCATAGAGGAAGAATCGGAACTGCTTCTTCCCATTTTCCAATTTTGTTTTCCATTTTTCTTATACTGTCCCGTAACAATTGTGGAATTTTCATCGTTTAAGTTTTCGTGTTTTGTAGTTTCTTCGGGAAGTTCTTTAGATTCATTTTTTTTCAACATATCTAATTTTTTCCCCATGCGGCGACCCCATGTTGCAAATACTGTAAGCAAAATTTTTCAATATTAAATTTTACCCAATAACATTATAATTATGTAAAAAAATAGTATAGTCACCTTTTTTCATATCATTGACATCATCCTCCATGACCATGGCGGGGAGTGCAGTGACGAGCGTGTAGCTGTGGGGGGTGTTCGCGGCGAGGTCCCCGAGCGGAGCGGCCTGCGGCCCGGTCACTTCCCTGCGCTTCGCACCGCGGAAGAGGCGCATGGTGACCGATCACGCGACCATTGCGCTTGTACTGCACACCCTGCTCTGTAAATACAAATAGTCAAATAAATGATAATAATATAGCATGGTCATCACCTGTCTGGAAAAACCAAAATTATTTTGTGAGTAAAGAAGAGAGATTATTTTTTATTATATCATCATGAATTAAGTTTTATATTTAAGTACAATAATTTAATCATTAACTTAATTTGTATAAATAGCACTAAATGTAAGTATCAAATGAAAAAAAAAAAGAAACTTAAATTGTCTGAAAAAAATGATTTTCGATATCATTACACATGTTACACAAATTACAGAATTGTAAATCCATTAATTGATTAAATAATAATTGATAATGTGTGTAAACATAATGGATTAAATCCGATTCGATAACTTATGCAATGGAGAGCACGCAAATCTTCCTTGCTTTAGTTACTTATGTTAAACTTCGCAGTATATTCGCATCTATTATTTACACGCAATGTTTCTATATGCAAATACAACTCTACACTTGTTATTTCAACGGCAATTATCATTTAATAGTAATTATATTAAATAGTATAGCTAAATGATTTTAAAATAATACTATGAGTTTCTTTTAATTGTTCAAATATATTTTAGTCTGTAAACACAATAAAAGTTAATGTTAGTTCCACCAGTGTGTCAACACACGCTAATTGTCCGTTTATTCTTAATTATATTGTTAATACGTGCTTTTGTATTTATAAAACTTTATGAAACATATTATTACTCGAGTTGTTTCTTTTTATTATCAAACGAATGTAATATTTTTCATTTGCTTATAGATAAATTAAAATAACCGTTCAGTATCGTACAACGGTAACGTTGTCGGATGCCACTTAGACGAATCTATCATTAGGTGCTTCTGTTTGACGGACACACTTAACTGCCATAATTAACTAAGATGAGATAGTTATGTCGTAAGTATTCATTTAAGCATATTCATCATACGCTATATGAGTCACCGTGGGCATCGATAGTGGTTGGACAAGTTGGCCGGAAACGCAGGCGGCTTCTAAGCGCCAGTGTTTTTTTAATTATCCAGTGCATTGTAAGTTTAAATTGTTTCGTTATTATTTATTACTAGCGAATGTATTTTTCTTCAGTAACTTTTTTATTACATTTATATTTTTTATATACAATTAATTACAATGTTAATTAAATGTATCTGTTAATTAGAAACTGAAGGTATTTACATCACCTCCAACACGCATCTTATCGCAATATAATAATATCACCTAGAATATATTGTTAATTAATATAATTAATTGGTTGGAAGTCATGCGGTAAATTATCTATTATTATCATTAATTATTATTGTTCAGCCAATGTCTAATATGATATAGTGAAGACTTTTACATAACAGAATATCTTTTTTAAACTAAATATTTAATAAACTTTTAATCCAAGTATTTTCAACAAATTATAATATACTTTATAATACCTAGCTCTTAATTTAACTTGTTGGAAGTTATCTAAATACGTACGTAGGTTTTGTTACTACAGTTATTACATCTGTACCAAGACGAGATGAGACGAGATGAGCGTATGAACAGTTACAGTAAAATTATAGTGATGATGAAAACTGCATTACTGAACTATATTCTAAATGCGTCAACGACCACGGTCCGCGCTGGTAATTGCATAATTCGAGACGTTCGCAACAAACACGCACGCTCTGACAGACCCGACGAATCCTGCTTAAGATTCCTAGATTACTGTGGGTACACTTAAGATTCCTTTGTGCGAATGGAAATACCGTGCACGCCATCATTCCCGGAGTCGATTTGTTTACGTACTAGGTAATTATGTTCATCTTAATGGCGCCAGAGCAACGTGTACGGCGTTATGCTCTAAGTAGGCAGTGGGCCTGGAAGTAGACTTAGTAGACTTAGAAATCTCATTTGGGTTTATGCAAAACCAATATTATGGTCAAGTGACCACTGTCAATGTTAATATAAATTGTGTTATTGTTTTAGTTATACAGTCTTTATATATAGATAGAGTTAATATATGCGTTGACTGCTATCTGAATCTATATCAACTAAGTCTTGTTTTTTGCTATAACTGGTTAAGCTAGTCTGTTTTTTTACTATTTTTTTATTTTAAACGTAATACAAAAACAAGGAAGTTGTTATAAATTTTGCAATAAGCAAATCGTTGCCAATGAATAAGAAAATACACCATAAGATTTATATACCTTTGTGTAGTGATGTATTATGCAATTAGGTAGTGTTTGGCGTTTGCCCACTAACTTTTGTTTGTAGTGTGTTAGTGTCTAGGTATAAGTATTAAGTGGTTAGTGTTAGTGCCGCGTTTGACGGGCATTGACATTGAGTTGCGAGTTGCGAGGCAGGTGTGTGTTGCACACTAATAACACATCGCTTCTTTGCTAATAGCGAGCGCACGCACTTCAGCTCCTGCTAGCGAAATGCCCTTTTGCTAAACAATTGGATTGTATTGGAAATTTAAGTTTTAATATTGGTTTTAACTAATTTTGTGTTTTGAATGGTTATTTTTATGTTTTCGGTACCATTGTGTTGCAGTTTAGAAGTTTATAAATACGTACTCGTTGGTATTCAAATAATTATCTTTTTTTTTAAATAAAAATAAAATTTCTCTCTCTTTGTCAAGAAGAAACAATGGTTATTAGATGGAAAGTGGAAACTTATAAAAGAATCAGTAAAAACATCGTTTAAGCAATAAGTAAGCATTTTATTTTTATAAAAAAACGCTGCCATATTTTTTAATATGTTTATTTCACAAAAGCGATCCACCTCTTTTCAACACGGCATACGCGTGTTATACTTCAGAGCACCACAGATCTCAATGTGGTGTAGACATTGTAAGTACATAGCCTATAAATAGTGGTATGGCCAGTGGCATGACTCACCTCATACCAGGAATGCTCATGGAGCAGACGGACAGCGGCGGCGTGTGCAGGCGACGCTCGACTGAAAAACCAAATAAAAACAACTTTCAATGACGTATTGTTTATATATCGTGTTAGTGGTGTTACACTAACGAACTGATTACTTTCACAAGCCCTTCGCAATACATTTCTGTTTAAAATTCAATTTGTATTGTATAAAGTATTGTAGTATATAATATGTATATTTTTTAGGTTTTCGCTGTATCCCGCATGTAACAGGATAGACAAAGGGAGACTAGAGTTAAAACATGTCCATTCTCCACTTTGAGCCGAATTTGTGGAGACATTGCTTATATTGTAATAAGAAAAAACAGTAATCCAGATTATTAAATAAATAATAGTGTAGTTCAAGCGGGCGAAGCTGCGAGCGGGGTGTATAATAATTTTAGCTAACATATAATAGAAGGTTTTTAAGCATTTAAATTATATAGTTCATTACCTTCTAGTTAGATAATTATTTTTATAACTTTTAATAATTTCTATCTTATCTGTATTTATACCTACTAGCATATATGTAATAGTAAATAATGATGGTATGTGATTGTATTTATTGCGAACATTATTTGAAATTTAATGCAAATTAGAATATTACAGAATTCGGGGGAAAGTAGGGAACGGAGTGTCTTAACACTATGTTTCCTCTGCTTACACTGCTGTATGCAGGATACAGAGTGGAGCTGATTTTTTAATGATATATTCGTACCCGTCACTAAATATAAAAATAATATCTAAAATCAGCACAATCATTGATCATAATAGGCTTCAGCGATTATATAACTATCATAGCACGGGTGGCGTGAAGGGATCGGAAATATAAAAATTCCATCACGTAGAGAATTTATCGCCATCTACAGAGGACAATACAAACGCCGGTAAAAGAGCTTCTAATGGCAACAAATGAAGTTTCAAGCCCATTCGTCTAGCATGACTAGCATACGCGGCTATTTATCTATATTTAGGATTTAATTATATTTAGAGGGTACTTATTGCTAATAACGTTTACTTTACATTTATATGTTGCATTTCACGTTTATTAATTTCTATCTAATCTTTATGTAGATCTACTAACATATTATGTTAGATATATATCTAATAGTAAATAATAATTGTATGCTATTTTATTTATTGCAAACATTATTTGCAATATAATATAAATTAGAACGTTATAATACAATTTGAATGTTACGCAAAAAGATGTCAATTTATCATCGATATCCATGCAACAATATCCAATCCACTAACATTCATCGTTTACAAAAATAAGTAATAATGTTATTTTATTATAACAGTAGAACCATAAACGATGTAATAAAACAAATATATATTATAATAATCATATATAATAATTATATTATTAAGGGAAGTTTTCATCTTTTGGAACTTGCATGCTTGCACTTAAAAACAACAACGCATTTTTATTAATTTAAATTCATAATTGATATTTTATAATTCATAATTTTATAATTTAAAAATTCCAAGTACGTATTTATATAGCACAAAAAATAGAGTCTTATTAGAATTAGAATTTGAAGTTAGAATTATCTAATAAAACAATTAGAATAACTTCTTTAATGATACAGATGTATGCTTATTAAGATATATGTATACATACATATTATTTCAATATTAAAAGCGACGAAGTTCTGTGATAAGCGAGATTATCGGAAGATCTTGCGAGAGATTGCTCGCTTTAGTATGACAGGCACGCTGGAAGTGAACCGTGATTACACTGGCCCGTTTACTTAGAAGAAAAATGGCTCAGACGGCCTTTATAGAAGAATGCGATGCGAATTATAAGAGATTAATTTTAACTAGTTTTGTTTTATTCGAATGCTCGGCTTATAAATGGAAAATATTTCTTAGGTACCTCATTATATTGTGAAATTTATTTGTCAGGTTTCTTGATAGTCGGGGGACTTTTCATTTTTTTGTTTCTTTAGAATAATATTTACTGAGAAACAGGTAAAAATTTCGGTGGTATTATTTTTAACCTTGGACTGTATCGGTCACTTGAGTTCACACCTTTTGTTTTTTCTGCACATTAATATGTTTTATACGCTATACTGACACGAATAAACCATCCCTATATCCACGCTAACGACCTGTCGTAGAATATATTAAAAATAAAGATTATAAATGCGTGTACATAATAAAGTTTCTCAAAAAAAGGCATTGAGTTTTGAGTGGTGGAACTCTACGCTTTGCCTTGGTACTAGAGTGAAGAAATTTAAATAATAATAGATAAAAAATCATTTCGCTGAATGCGAATCGAGCACACAACTGTCGTGTTTACAGTCATATTTTTGTGCATCAAGACGATATTTATCATATAAAATATAGTTATTTCTTCTAAAATCATTACATAATATTATATTGTATATTACATATACATCGTTACTTATTAATAAAATTTAATGAAAAGTTATTCTATTTATTCCCTTTGATATCTATATTAGGAGCGCATGACCGCGTATCACACTTAAGCAGTCTTATCACCACTAGTATAAGAAAGCTGTTTCATATTAAAGCAGCGACTCTCGTAGTTATTACAAGGGCAATTTGTCCTGGGCTCTGTTAAGCGTACAATTTATATGAGTGTAGGCGGGCGGCCGGCGCACGCGCATCGTGGGCGAACTCCCATTGAAAAGAAATGTTCCTTGCAAGTGTCTTCACCTACGCATAGATGTGGCTTTAATATTTAATTAAATAGACAAAGTAGATAAGCTATTGTTATTATTTTGTTGGATGAATATAGAAAAATATTATATTTTAGCACATGTAAAAAAAAAAGAAATAAATAATATAAATTATTACAAGATATACCAAAATAAACATAGGAATGCTCCGTAGTTCCTAGCTACAGTCCCAATTAAGTCCTTACGGGGTTCAATGCACCTGTAGTCATGTACATTGATTAGATATCATTACACGTGGTATCGGAAGTTAAGTGACTCCTCCCTGCAACGGAGGTAGATCAAACGCGTCAAGCTTTAATTGCTAGTAATAAAACAAATACCGTGGTGAGAGAGAGAGAGAGAGAGAGAGAGAGAGAGAGCTCGAGACGATATCTCGGACTATTTCCTGCCACAAAATCGTATTTTAACCGCATTATGTTTTTTTTAACTGATTACGGCGAGACAAGAAGGGTTAATGAATTTAACAGCTTGTACAGGTCTTTTTCTGTAATTACATTAAATACCAGGCATGAGGCCAGTCGTGGCATAGGGGGCACAAGTGTGAAACTGTAAACTCGACTGGTTGCCACTCAACACGCAATGCTTCCAGAATTCGGTGGGAAATAGAAAACGGAGTGTCCTAACACTAAAATGCCTCTGCTTATCTTGCTGTACACGGGATACATAGCTAATTATAGATATAACATAGCACAAAGAGACACGTATTACTTTTTCTAATGCTTATTATAGCTTACATAGGTGAGACAGTGACAGTAGAATGAAAATGCAATTTACTTTTACAATGCCAGTGGATCGGATTACGATATGCTCGTATGATACTCATCCGGAACTCGTGTTGGTGATTAGTTTCACGTGTGGAGAAGAATCCAGCTATCACGGCAATTATCTTCAGCAGTTTGTCACGCTTCATGGTCACGGAACCAATGTGTTCTTCTATTAAACCCTTTTTAATTTGTCTGATCTGATATTTTAGATTGTCACGTCATATTACGTGACACATTGTGTACCTTATATGTGATATAAAATATATTTTTTTACTATGTTTTAATGTATGCTTTTTATGAATATGTTTTGTTAGTTGCCCGCTTAGTCGAGGAGAGTAGGTAGAGGTACTCCGTAGTGTTAATATACTCCATTTTCAGTATGAATTCGAATCACTCCGTGTTTCAACGTCGCGCTTCGTCTTTCCAGAGTTGCGAAATGGAAATAATTTCTCAAATTCATTTCAGGAGTCATTAAATTTTAATAAAAACATGTCTTAAATTTAGTATCTAATCTATTTCATTATATTATTTGTAAGGCTTGAATTTTGGCAAGTATGTCAGTAGGTAAAAACTTTTAATTAATACTTACTAATAATTTGTGTATAATTATTAACTTTAATTGTACAATGGTGTTATCGGAATACCTTACGCTTGAAATAATGTATTAAGTGGAGTTTCTCATTTTTTATAAATATAATTTTAAATTTAGTTCAACGTATTTGAGGCCGCGATTGAGGCATCGTGGAGCAGGGCCGACTGTAAACGACGGTTGTGGGATCGATTCCCAATAGTAAGTCCGATTACCAAAATGCGTCGGAAACTGGCAGCAACTAAGGCAACTGATTGATGATAATTTAGAGATTAGCGTATATTAATCATTGTTTCTATGAAATCTACGTCCACCGTAACATATCCAGAAAGAAGCGGCAGAACTACGTTACCTAAAAGTTGCGTGATTCTTCGGTAATAACAACTGGCATCAAGTGAAAGCTGTTACTCGATCTACGTAATAGAGACAAAAAAGCGATCCTCGGTCAGCGACATTCAATACAAGATCATTTTTCATAAGTTAAATCGAAACTTTAATTAACTCTTTAAATATTTTAGGTTAGAACCAGTCCGCTTCCGGAGTTACGCTAAACCAGTCCAATGTTAAAAAACTGTTTCTTTTTAAAGATATTTTTATGTCCCGTTTATGGTTTTACATTATACAAAGCAATTAAAAATAATTTTTAGCATAATGAATTCGATATTATACGCTTTTAACATATGTATGTATATCGGGTGACTTATGAATTTTAAAATAGATTGGTACATAACTGCAAATTGTTATTGAATTTTACAATAAGTATGTAAAAAAGTATCTACCTCCCACTAAGTAAAAAAGTAGGATGTAAGGAGGTTTCTGTTTTAAACCATTTTTATTTGCAAAGCAATTACTTTAAGCAAGAGGCGCGCGCTTCTGCAGAGTCGTTTATGTCATTTTGTGAAGTTTCTACTTTAGGAAACGGATATATTTTGTGTAAATAAATATTTTGAATTTCTTACACTTTCTATGAAACCCTTTAACTGGATGTATAAGTATTATAATTATTTGGAAATTCAACGTTTCGAATTTAGAATATTCTGTGGGCAGACAAAATGTATTATACTAAAGAATATTCGATTCATCCGATTAAATATTTTCATTTAAAACATTTTTGATTTTCCTAATATTATAAAATATTGAATTCTTTATCTATCTATATGGAAATTCAGTACTGGTTAAAGGTAAGTAAGTTACTTTATTAATAACAGAAAAGAGTATAAAGATATGCAACAAAGTACGAGTTGCAACAAACGTAAACAGTTCCATTCAATAAGCATTTCCAATCAGACATTTATTCTATAAGTTTATATGTAACATAATAGTTTCATTCCACAATTTTAACGTACATATAGTATTACATTTAAAGTTTAAATTATTTCTCAGTGATGTGAATCTCCGTTTTCTGCTTCCCATCTACATAGTAATATAACCTTAAGTTTATTACTCTTAAAGTGTAGGATTAGGACCCACAGTCATTTTGTTCAAAGTAATGCAAACTACAAACATTGGCATCTTTTTTAATTATTTTCTGATTTTTGTAAATACGTATACGCTCAAAATTCCTTTCAAATTCTTTTAAAGTACGAATTCTTGATATAATTATTTAAAAATATTTTAAAAGCAAGCATAGATTCATGATTTTCATCGCAGCAAATTAAAATTAATTACGCACCGATTAACAGGATAAGATATGAATATGAATAGCCTTACTAAGTTTTCAAATGCAAATATTATATCTACTGTAAACACGAATGTGCAACCCGTTTAAAGTGCGAATTATTATTGCTTGGTTCAATTGAGTAGATATTACAAATATACGTAAAAATTACATAAAATTTTCTCTCCACAAGCTATTAAACTATACACCGACAAACTAGATTTTTTTAGCTTCACGCTGTTTCCCGAATATATTAAGCTAGGCAAAGGAAAGCTAGTGTTTAGGCACTCCGTTTCCGCCGTGTTGAGTGGTGGAACTCAACGCGCGTTGCCTTGTTACCAGAGCGAAGAAATGAATACTAATAAATGATAATTAATTTCCCTTAGTGAATATCAAACCCACAACCATCGGGCTTACAATCAAGTACGAGCTTGTGCCACTATGCCACGACGACAATGATTTTATTAATATTAACATAATCAGTTAATTTCAGCGTATAATGAAATAAAATGAATTATCAAGAATGTTAGCCAGGCTACAACGAGCGCGTTGAAGTGACCGGATTATTTCGTGCTGGCCGGTGGGCGGGCATCCAGGTCGCATATGCGCACATGCGTCCGCGCACAGTGGCTATCGCGGACGTTCTTGATGTGCTCCTTTTTACGCAGGGAAACTTTTTGCACAAATTTGCAATTATTCTTAATACAACGTTTAACTTAATAGGTTTAATTAAATGCTATTAATAAGCGTTTTCTTTTTTTTTTTGAAGATAATATAGTTGATAGTAATTTGTTTTATTTTTATAGGTAGCGTTGCATAGCTATCGGAAATTGCATCGATAAAAATATATTTACTGTAACATCCAGATGTCATATAACGGAACTGGAGGAATCATTAGGTTTATCATTATTTTATATCATTAGGCTTCCGTCAGTAGTTACATATAAAAAGCCTCGTCGCGTCGACACTTGAGACACTGGGTAGGATAATCACGGCCGTAGTTTATTATAAAGTCTAGTCAGTCAAAGTCGTTAGGAGTTCTGCGATAAACGTATAACCCGATAGTTCTAATAATAATTATTATAATTTCATACCAGTAACATATTCATCAAGATGTCTAAGGTGATAGATAACATTGTTTGTTAGCTTCACGGCTTATCCCGTATATAGCAGGGTAGGCAGAGGGAACCTGAGATTATAGTGTTAAGAATGGGAACGGAGTGTTCCCATTAAGGCACTTCCCCACATGCCATCGAATTCTGGAGGTTGGGTGTTGAGTGGCGAAACTCAACGCCGCGTATGCCTCGACGCCAGAGCGAGGAAATTAAAATATTAAATATTTCATTTCTTCTAGCACGAATGGAACCCTCAACCACTTTAATACGATCACAACTTTAAGCATTACTTAACATAACAGTTATAATTCTAATGGATTATTTCCGAAAGTATAAAATATAAAGCTAGACCTCAATATTGATAATTAAACTATTACAATTTCACTATATTTCAAAGTAAACTGAATAAGGAGAGCAAGCAGCTTTACTGAAATAAGATTATTTCGAACACAGCTGCACATTCCCCTATGGTAACTCTTTCAATGTTTGAGTTTGTGTGTAAAAATACGTCTTTTTGATGCTCAGCTCTTAGCGGATATGTCTTTTGTCTCTACTCATCTCACACTTTTAGTTACGTTCTCCCAAACTTCCTACATATACGAATGGTTCCAGTCCAGTAAAAAGAACAGGTTGAATCGTATTTTTTTCACTTAAGTGACAGTAGAACGGCGTCGTGCGTACCCTTTATCTCGACGAGGATATATAAAATCAATGTCAATGTGAAAATATTGTGTCATTATTTACTATTTACTATACAGCTTTACGAGAGCGTGGCTCAGTTGATATTGTTTTGCTGCGTAGTTGGCGACATTTACAATTTTTTATAGTGCATATTTTTAAATTGAAAGTTTTGGTATATGATTTTTATTATATTCAGTTGATAATTTAATAATCTTTAATTTGTATTAATAATATATATAGATAAGTATAATTTTTGTAAAAGAGTTAACGTTTGTTTAAGTATTATATTAAATTATTGCTATAATATTATTAGATGTATTCCTTGAAATTATCTATTAATAACAAAATATCTGCATAATGAATGAATCAATCAATGTAAATATGCAAATTTATCAACGAACAGTACTTACTGGTAAGCTTGCAATGTGACGTATGAAAACAAAAAAAAATCGTAAACAATAATCCAATAAGTGTTCACGTTCACAGAGTAAGTCACAACACTACACGGGACACTGGCGCGACGTCGTTCGGGGCTCGTACCGTCGTACGTTATCACGGTACGCACCGTAGACGTTCAGATCGATCCCAATGCGGGAATGTTCTGATAAGGGCCGCGGCAGAGAGGGACATGCAGAGACCTCGGTGCGTGCCACGCGACTGGCGGCTGTCGACTGTCGACTGTCGACCGACGGAACACTGGCCGATACAACCGAGAGACGATACGAAAGAACTCTACCACATTTCTAAGCCGACTCTACAGCTGTATATTAGATACGAGAGCGAGTACTACAGCTAGAGTTGTAAGTGACTGAATTTCGGCCGGAGCCCACTGCTTGCTTCCATTATATCACATTGGTGATAAACAGTCGCGTTCGACAAGTGCACCCATTCATTTATTCCCTTTCTATTAGTTCGCTCTCTCGATTTAGAGCACTCTGAATACGCGGTGTGGTATTGAAGACAGATATTTTGATGCTAGTTTATTAATAGGTGAACTTTCAGTGTATCGTAATAGCCGTATATTAGTTGGAGTTTTACGTTTTTACAATGTAATACTTGTATGTAAATACATAATAACAGACTCTACATTATATCAATAATTATAGACAATTTTAACTAAATCATTGTAAAATCTTTAAATTGATATTTAAGTGGCGTTACTTTGTTATTGATGCTCTACTAAATCTTTAAAATAATCATCCTTCTAACATATAGTAAATACACATAGTTTAATTAAATGAAGCAATATATTACTTTGACATTCTAGAAAATTTATTACTAACTTACCTTAGTATGAGAGACTACTTTTACAGTGTTAAATAAAATGTGACATTTTTTATGTTCATGCTTTATCTTTTATATAACAGGGTAGATAGAAAGAATTAGATTTAAGACTCCGTACTCAACTTTGAGTGGCGAAGCTCAACGTCATACAAGACGTTGTCGACAAGAGCGGAGAAAACATCGGCCGAGGTCGACCTCAGAACCATCGTTCTTGGAGTCAAATGCAATCTAACGGCGCCACGGTTGCCTCTTAAGGTAATCAAGCGAAAAAAATGAAATTACACAAAATTTTATATATAATCATTAATTTTTTTGAAATCGTTAAGGATTAAACGACTTTTTTTACATCTACATTAAGGATGTACTATGAATGCATAAAATACATTATATAATAATGTAGTGTGAAAGCTATTAGCTAATTTGAGATAAAAAGAAAATATAATTCCCAGCTATTGTATAATTGTTAATTAGTAGTTATAAGTAAAACAATTAATCTAAGTAAAGCAAAAATTTTGATATTATTTCTTAAAATGTAAAAAGACGTGTGTTATGCAGTTGTGTAATAAATTTCAAAATATTGTCGAAGTTTTATATTTTTAACTATTTCAAAATATATTAACTTTATGATCAAAATAAAATAATAAGTGAAATAAATAAATGAAAATATTAATTTAAATAAATATTTCCTTCCCTCGAGCGGGGATCGAACTCACAACCAGTCGTTGATATTCTGTAACTTAAATAAAAATATTTAAAAATAATAACTGTAAAATAATAATTTGAATATTAAGTGCATTGATATATAAAATACTCGTATACGATACATATTAATTAAACGATATCAAATCGCGACGCATCACGGCCTTCAAGTTAATTTTCAAAGAAGTTGCACATTCCCTTACAAAATCACGTGTGGAATACAATTATGAGGATATAATATCGGTATCGCTATAAAATATTTATTAATATGTTATTTTATGTTTTCGATTGTAATTTTTTATGTTGCTAAAAATTTAAATCCATTTACGGGTATACTTTTATGATGTTTTATATTTATCTGATCATTTCACTACAAAACTGCGATACTGTTAACTTTTATTATAAAATAATTGCACTATACTGTACGCATAACGGTTGTTGAACAAATTGGTTAGTTGCCTAACTAATTTTTGTAGTATTAGCTGTTGTTATTATGGAAGTAACGAAACTCTATTATTATATTTAGATATTTAAATATACTATTCAGGATGTTATAATCAAGAAATTGTTATTGGGTTAGAAACCTTTAACGAATATTTTTTTTATATAATAATATTTCACATATGCTAATGAGATATCTAGCCTTGTTTTATTTACATATATAAATGTACTTATTCTACTTACGTTAACCATGAATGATAGGACAAAAGAATAACTAAAAAACTAACTGACTGATAAAACTAATTGATAAATAATAAGAATATGTTATATTACAGAGGAAATTCTAATTTGTACATTGATACCCAAATCACGTGTGACAAACGAAAGAGAGTTAATTTTTCATTGTTCCTACGCGTTTGTAAGGCGAGTAGATAGTTCAATGAACGGACTAGACGAATTATATTTCAGACGATCTCACCGTCTATGAAAGAAGATACGAAAATCATTATTTTTTGCCGGATTATTAAATTTCATACAGTATGTTTTGAATGTTTTAAATATATGCTAGTGAGTTTGGCAACCCAAATTTTGGAATTAAAATGGCTCTAACCAGAAAATTTATATGCTTAAATAGTATAAAATTTAAAGTATTTTATAAAAGGTCAGATTATTTTAATTATTAATAATATTTATAAATGTACAACAATTATGAAGGTGGTGAATGGAATGATGCACGTCTCTCAAGGTTTTTTCTGCTAACCAAATAAATATAAGAAAGTAAATAAATAAAAGAAAATGAAAATATATAAAAAGTTAATATTACACACTAGAAAAAAGAGAGAACGCTATATTCTACGATAGATAGATGTAGAGTTTCTAGATATCACAATCTATTAGTCTATTACGATACCAACTATCTATAATTACTTAAACAACTACTTCATAGCTGTATAACATTTAATGCTTAACATATAAAATGCAATTTTTGCTATATATTTCATACATATACCTACGTGCTAATGAAACCGTTAACGTCACGCTATATGACTCCAAATATATGACAAAAAAACCTGGAGATATTGAAAGATTTACAGATGATAAACGTTGCAAGATTTTCTTTTAAACATTGAAGATTACATTATAAAGAGTATTTAACACTGTTTGCAACGCCGCCGCCGTGTTAGCCTTGCTCCGGTATGTCGGTATATGGTAATATACTTGAAAATACGAAAGGTTTCCTACGTCATGTACGATTTAATCAGATTGCGATTATTATTATAGTATTTGTGGGTCATATTATGCTTACGACCATATAATAATCATCGTATTAATATTATTGTTATTGTTATATTTCTATATAGCGTGACTTTTAGTTAATATTATTAAAATAGATCGTAAATGTGTCATTACGATATTCTAAACATAAATTAAGAATGATAGAAAAGGCCATTCTAGTGCTGAGACATAAGCGTGTGACTGTAACACGACGGTTGTGTGTTCGATTCCCGCTCGGGGGAGTGAATTATTATTTATGATCGAAGTGAGCGTAACATCCACTGAACATTATATTTATAAGAGTTACAACTTACCCTTAAAAAATATTAGAGTAAAAATTAAATCAATACCAAATAGTGAGTGCTCCAGTAGGTTTTATAACTTTTGTTTCCAGTCTAGTCAAGGAACAGAATTTTAATGTTATTCATATTTCTTAAGCTCAAGAATAGTATTTTAATATTATATAGTATAGTAGTATATTATAGTGAAATAAACATAATATACGTTTACGAGAGACATATAAAATTATACAGCAGTGTAAGACAGGCCGGAAATTAAACCATACATTCTAATGTCAACGTAAGTATATCAAAGATGTATGAGCTAATTTACATCCGAGTAATGACTATGATGAACCATTTTATAATAACACCAAAAAGAGATTACTTTTGCAAGGGGGAAGTGTATCTCGCTCACAGCAGGGTAGGCAGAGGGAACCTGAGTGCTGAGACAAACCGTTCTCCACTTTCTGCTGAATTTTTGGACGCATTCCAACGCCGGGCTTTTTGCTTTATTTCCAGAGAGAAGAAATGAAAATGTTAAATATTTTATTCCCTCGAGCGGGGATCGAACCCATAACCGTCGCGTTACAGTCACACCCTTGCGCCCGATGGCGTTATATACATTTTTTTTAACTGCAATATAATAATGATACTGGCAGTGCCAGGCGCAGGTTGCTTCATAGTTACCACGAGCCAGTCTGTGTGTTCAAACAAAAACAAACTAGTCCCAATTTTCTATCTAATTTTATATATTTTATTACATGAATTGTTATCATTTGTGCTGTTCTAATTTATTTTACTTGTGAAACTATTTGAAGTAACAATCGTCTTAATCCAGATGTAAAAGATTTTCGAATGGTGCATCAAAAGTGGCACCATTTTCTTTCATGGTTATTTTTGAAAAATAGTGTTAATATTTTATAATCGAATCGATCGAATTGATCACGTCCTTTTCTTACAGAAGTCGGTTAAAAAATGGAACCTCATCTCACTTCACGTTGTTGTTTTTTTATTTATCTTGAAGTTGCGTGGAGGTATCAAGCTTAACATCGAATATTCAATTAGTATTACTAATTGAATTGAAAATTTATATCAAATCTTCAAATCCACGGGCATGTCGTAAAAATTGACCTACAATTCTAAAATTAGTATCGAACCCTCGGTGATCGAGTCCGACTCGCACTTGACCGGTTATTTATAAGAGTAAAAGTGGTCGCGGTATGAGAAACACACTCGTCCGATAGTAAAATTTTCACAATATGGTACTTACAGTATCTTTGCAGTACTGGTGATTTTTTTTATAATATCTTAAATTGAAAATTTTATGACGATGTTTTTTTATTAAATTATTAATATAACACATTATAAATAAGGAAACTAGACAGCGAGCAAGAACTTGAAATTAGTGTAGTAATAATCGGTCGATAATAATTCAACTAAGCATATTATGAAGGAAATACATTAGAAAGTATATTATAGTTGTTACTTGTGAAAGGTTACATCCTATAATTTATTGCTTTTTTGCTAAAGTTACGTCCGTTTTGTGTAATGTTATTTATAATATTACATAAGTTATTTATATTTTATATAAATTATATTTAATTATATATATCACTGTAATATATTCAAATTATAATTATATTATGATATTGAATATTTTTGGGTAATCTAAAAAATAAAAATGTTTTTTATTCATTAGCCAAAGTTATAATAATAGTCATATTTCGTAATTTTCGTTACAGGCTAGTTAGTTGGTCGTAGCGTAGGGGCACAATCGTGTGATCGTAAACGAAGCGAAGGTTGTGAGTTCGATTCCCACTCGAGGAAATGAAATACATTTTTAATATTTTAATTTCTTCGCTCTGGTTTGGAGTAAAACGCGGTTAAATGGAAAATAGAGAGTCTTAACTCTGGGCAACCTCTGCCTACCCTGCTACATGCAATTTTGCATGCAAAATTGCATGTAGCAGGGTATAATAACATGATATAAGTAAGTATAACTTTTATCGCTATATTGTTAAACAATTTCACAATTACGCATTAAATATTTTATAATATCAATAAAAACATGTAAAACAGGCTACGCTCTTGTTCTGTACATCGTAATACTATACGTGCGGAACAAGTGAAAACATTACACAAACGAGGAACTGATCTTCTTAAATATGAAGATAACGATATCATTTTTTTTACTATTTACTTACATAAGTTTGATTATAAAACCATCGAGTTATTACGCATAAGATTTCCATTTAGATTTTATTAGCTAACACAACGAATTATGTCTTAATGACTTTGCAATGTTATTAGCACGCGAGCCGCGTAAACAAACCTGGAATCAAACGTCAGATGACTTAGTGAGATAAAGAATGTTAGGCGAATGCAGCGAGTGTGCGTTGTACATACGTTGTTTTGTGTGGACTAGGCGATTAACTTAATGCGTTATGACATCCCCCTCATTAAAGAGGTTTGAGTTTTTTCGATATAAATTCTTTTTTCCAGCTTCACGCTGTATCCCGCATGTAGCAGGGTAGGCAAAGGGAGTCTAGTGTTAAGACACTCCGCTCACTAATTTCCGCCGAATTCTGGAGATATTGCGTGTAGAGTGGCCGGAATTCAATGTTGCATTTCGCCTTGACACTATAGCGAAGAAATGAAAATATTAAATATTTACTTTCTTCGGATGGGAATCGAACTCACAATATATCTCTACTATGTTAATTGCTTTAAAAGACTAGTTTCTTAAAGTACTTAGAACTTAAGTTATGTATTTTATAATTAATATCACAACCGGCCATACAACAAACATATGAAAAAGTAGCAAAAATGCAAGCTTTTTACAAGCAATACTACTAATACTACTTATGGGTATCTACTCGTCGTGGGAACACAATAAAAGGAGAGCAAAGGAACACAAGAAACAAATAATTATTTAGTGAGCTATATGTATGGCCGGGGCCACCTGCCCCGCGAATGTCAGCGGGATTCTTATAGTCGTCCGTCAAAAAACTAGTGTTTACCTGCGGGAATGTTCGTCCCACAATTAACTGACTGAAAAATGTCACTCTGCATCCTCCGATGTAATTGCGAATAAACACCTGTTTAAAAATAATAAGTAATAAAAGGGACTGCTGCAATTCTTGAAACGTTTGCTTTTATTATGAAACAATATTTTTTTTTCATTGGAGTAGCCTCTCCTTATTTATTATATTGTTTTTAAGTTTACAAACATGTTGAATTATCATCAACGTTAATAATTAAGTGAAACTTCCCTTCCTTCCCTCCTGCATAGAAGCAATCTAGTAGCCCCAAAAACAATCGGTTTCCTACTTTACGCGCTTTATCTATCAGAATTTGGAAATGAAAATAGATTTTATATAAACGTACCACCGTCTTGGAATCGAACTCGTAGTCCTCATGTCTAGACTCAATCGCTGCCCTGCCGCACCAACAAGGATTATAAAATTAATTTTATAAAAGCAGGATTACGTTTATTTTTCTATTTTCTCACGTTTGCTGTTAACAAAGATGGTGATTGTGGCTGACTTTGACAAATCGAAAACTGAATAAAACGCGACGTCGTTCGAGGCATCTCTGTTTTGTGCTAGTTATAATAAAGAGCACGTCAGGTTTGAAGCTATTCATTGACGGCAGTGGACAAGTGGACAGTATCTCGTTTATCGTTGTAATGTGACAGATTATACAAAACTAATGGAGGATAATCAGTTCGAAAATAGCACTACTTTATGTCAAGCATTCTAAAGATGCTATAGAAAATGTGCTTGTTATTTACTATACTTACTATATATTAAAAAGTTGTTTTATTTAGCTTTACTTATTTTTATTTTCAGTCTGTATCCCGCACATAGCACCCTGCTATGGGCAGAGAGAACCTGGGAACTTAGTGCAAAGGCACACCATTCCCATTAAAACACTTCCGTTTCTCATATACCGCCGAATTCTAGAGGTATTGTGTGTTGAGTGGCGGAACACAACGACGAAATTTCTCGCAAATAATACCGGTTAATTTATTTTTACTACAAGTTGGTCCTTCCTATCGAATTGAAATGCGGTATAGGTTATATTACCATCAGTTCCAAGCAACGATTAAATTTTATATGAGTGAATCACAATTTTAATAATAATTAATTTCAAAGCGTTACAAGTAGGTGTTGTGTGGGCGGTTATTAACATTTCCATGATTTTTATGCCACTTTTTGCGACTACCTATCCTATAGCAATGTAAACCCACGAAAAATATAAATAAGTCGATCGACCTACTTGCAGTGTTGTAGAACAAAGCGATATTGTCACTTGTTAATTAGGCCACGACGATACAATTTGTTTTGATGACGCCTTCCATTCATGTTTGCTTCTTGTTGACTGTGGCAATTATTCCTAAATGGATATTATGATAATATGATGACATTATATTGTGCAAATACATTGTATTTAGATATGTAATCGCGTTTTATATGAGTCATCAAAATTTGCTAAGGCGTTAGTACAGACAGCATGGGAATATGATGTTATTTTAGACGAAATATAAGTAGTTATAGAAGCGTGAATTTTGTTAAAATGAAATAGCTGAACCGAATCGAATAGAGATAAGATTTGAATCTGATAAATACGTTGAAAGTTTAGGTCATTCGCTTACAAAAAGGATGTTTTGTAAGATCTTTTAATAAAACCATCTTACTTTTATTTTCAAGCACGAAACAAGGCATACTAATAATATTTTTTTTCATCATTTCTATAAGTATATAGCAAAAACATCCATAACATATTGCAAAAGTCAATATAAACCAACTAAATACTATTCTTCAGTATTATTTAATTCATTATACGTTCTAAGCGAGCTCCACCATAAAAGCCTACAATCCATCAGTCCTTACGCCGTCTCGAACTTGACAGGCTGACATTGAAGTGCTGCTCGCGTCCTGTCGCTCACGTAACGCGTCCCAAAATGGTCTGCGTGTGCGCAGGAAGGGCCACTGACTCAACGACCTCATACTCGGCGTATGAGGCTATGAGGCACTCACGCACCTTTCACGATAACGTATAGAACTATGATGCAACATGTTTATTGATTACCATATATCGATAATCGATACAATGCTATATTTGGTGTGGATATAATATAACAGGTGCGCTTATAATGGCAACGCATTTATAATGTCTATAATTGTATTTAAATACTAAAGCCGTTAGAATAAACTTAACTTATTGGGAATAATTCATAAGTCTATTAGCTAAAAGTATTTATTATTAATACTTTTGTTCTTGAAGTCCAGTTCCACCGGTAGGGTTTCAGATTTAATCCTGTTTGCTTTAAAGAATAATCTTAATGCCTAGAAAATAATAATACACATGTGATATCACAGACACAGTAATTATTATTAATAATATTTGATGTTAACAGCTGCTATAATAAGTGATAAATAAAATAAACTAATGAAAACTAATCGTCTACTTGTAGTCGTTAATAGTTATGTAAATTCTTTATTATTTTTACATATAGGTATGAACATATTCTATAAGCAATCGAAATGAATTGTCTTCTAAACACAGACAGAAAAACAAATACAAAATTGCATGACCAAAGTAGATGTATGCCGTGTTTACTAATATACAATGATAGTACGTAGTTTATTGCACTCATTTTGATCGTTGACACTGTATTCATCGCCGCGGCGCCTCGTTCGGACTTTCTACAGCGATGATTCTCTCCAATTAACGGAATAATTGGCGGACGCTGGGCGGAGTGTGCAGACAGAGATGTAAAATGGGTTCTTCAAGTCTCTCGTCTCTCTGTCTCAGCACGCGACACACTTGCTTTTCCTCTTGTTACGAATCAAGCGACATTCGCACGTTTCTGCTGTCATAACCATGAGTGTAGCTAGTATAAGCCATGCATTGATAACGTTCATAACAATACTATTTTGTGATTTTCAGTATTTCGAAAGCGAACAATGAATATGTGCATCTTTTTATTTTTATTGTAAGCAATGTCGTTATCGTTTCTTTAATGCATTATATTCTTTTGTTATATCAAACCTTTTAAAAATCTTTAAAAAAATGTGATTATGCTTTTCCTTAAATGGCTCTTAATGTTGTTAAACAAGAAAGAAACAAATTGTATTCATATGTAGTATAAGTAGATATATGTATTGGTATTGTTTAGTCGTAATTAACTTTTATTAAAATTATTTTTTAGAGATATGGCATTATAATTTAAAAATAATAAAAATATGTTTGGGCGTAAATCTTATTTTTCGATTTCATTTGACCTCTAATAAATGTTTAGCAGATGCTGTGGGAGTACTATAGTAGGATGGGCATGACCTTACATCTAAATGTATTTAAATAAATAATTGCTTTGCTCATAGGCAAGATGTATGTGTTATTTATTGCATTAATTCTTTTTGATAAATTACAAAATACTTAATAGTTAACCTATCTTTAACATATATACATAATTTTAATATGCCGTAAATATCGTTTACTATGTATGTAAATGTGTATATCTTTATATAATATTGTAATCATATAATTTACTTACTTTTTAGAAAACATTATAAAAAACACATCCGAAACCATTTATTAAATGAATGTTTATGAATGAACCTTAAATTAAAATATTTAAAAATTTAGAATTATAATTATTTTTTATTTATGAATAATAATTAATGATAAATAACCCAAAAAGTATAATTTGTTATGCTTAAAGAGCGAGAGACAACCGTTAGCTACATTCAATTTAGTAACATTTTTAATTTGATAGTATAATTTACTTTTATCGTATGTTATATGCGCATATGTTATACTAGTACACATTCTGGCAGGTAGCGTTTACACATTACAAATATGTACACGTTGCATTATAATTTAGTGAAGAGCGCTGCTTTCGCTTATTTATATGCTTGTGGCGCAGCGGAATAAACACTAGCTACTTTCAAGGGCGCACTTGTAGCTAGTGGTAGTACTGTCTGCAACAAAACGTTAAGTAATTACCTTTTTATTAGCATCACTCTGTATCCCGCGTAGCACTGTAAGCAGAATGAGCCTTGTGTTAAAACACTCCGCTCTCCACTTTCCGTCAAATTCTGGATACATTGCACGTTGAGTGGTGGACGTCAACCGCACTTTGCTGAAGCCAGAGCGAACAAATGAAAATATTAGATATTTCATTTCCTCGAGTGGCAACCGAACCCACTGCCCCTGCACCACGACTGGCCTCGAGTAACATAATAATCTAAAATATAAGTAATTTTAGTACATAAGTAATTTTGAAATTAGAAAAAATAATTAATACTAACTCATTTTGTTGTAGTTGTTAGATTTAACATTGTAATTTGTATTACATAGGTACAAGAGTGATTTACCTGCAACCGAAGTCGCCAGAGCTGTGACATTGACAGAGGAAGGTTATGTTATATTACATTCAAGCTTTTATTATGAATAGAATAAATAGTAAATCTTATTATTCTCGTATTATTTTCGTGCTTACAATCCGTATTCGACCCTCGTACCCTCTTAATGGCAAAGAAATGCTATCACATTTATTTTCAGCCAAATATTTTATTCTATTGTAATGCCGACATCAGCAGGCCGATACAAAAAAGGTTCTATCTCATTAAGTAAGTGTATACAGAAATGTTTTTTCCACACATAAGTTTTACGCATAAACGAATTCTTATTGCCGAAGAGGAATTAATTGGTCATTACATAGGATTATTAATTGTATTGAAATAGGCGGCAATTAGAAAGAGCGCAAGTATGTAGGCAAATGTGGTTTGAGTGACTTTGCATTTGCCGTAGAATTCTTTAGAAAATCACATAACTTGTGGTTTTTAATGATGATCTTCCGCTGAGCACTGCTTTACGGTACGCAATGGATTTTTCCGCAGATGAGTACTCTCATACATAGACCTGCCTGCCTACGAAAAAATTATAGAGCATTTACTCTTTTTTAATATCCTTTTCCCGCAGTTAAATATGGTATGAGTGGGTTTTTATTTAATTTGCTCTTCTCTTTTAATGCCTGACCTGGGACAGCTGCAACTTTGTATTTGATAGAAGGTAGTCGATTTTCCACAGGCAGTGGGCCGTATTATTTATTTAGAAGCCCTCGGTCTATCGCTCTTCGAGTGAGTGGGCTGTGGAATGCTATAGTTTCCTGAACAGGTCACTGAACGCTATTTGGCAACCTTGTTGAATAAGTGTTACAATGAAATATTATTTAAAATATAACTAAAATTAAAAAGGACTTAGTTGATGTCAAAAAGACAATTAAAAGGTTATTTGTATTTTTGATATTACAACAAAATTAAGAAGACATAATTAATATATAGTAGTCAATGATGTAGGCCAAGGTAACATTTTTACTCTATTTCGGGTTAACCAGATAAGAAATCACACTTAAATTTATATTAAAAATGTTTCTCTAAATGAATTTTGAATCCACAACCATCGCATAAGAACAATCAAACAAGTCAATTGTGATAATAATCTATCGGCGTTGATTTTCGCCACTCAACACGCAATGATTCAAAAATTTTGGCGGAAAGTGGGAAACGGTGTGTCACACACTAGGTTCTCTCTGTCTATCCTGCTATATAAAAAAATTGTAGGTAATTTACTATCTCGTATACAAAGAAATGCCCATACATATGTACGTATAATATAAATAAATTATAATTAATTTATGACGTAGGTGAAGTAATACTTGTTCTATATAGTAATTAGACGCGCGGTCGGTTAGGCGGTATGCGGATATACGCAAGCGCGGCAACGGGCACACTGTGCGCTGTGCGTTATGCCTCGTCCTTCGAGGTCGTTACTTGTAGGGCGACCGCAGTCCGCAACCCCACTCTGGCTTCGAGCCTCGAGCCTGCTATACACTACAGCTATTATAATAACAATTGATGCTTAACCATTTTATATATGCTGTGTTATAATAAGTTTTAATGAACTTTTAGATCAGTTATAATATTTTGTGGGTTTTTTCTATGGGATGCGTAGTAATATCCTATATCTTATAAAACAAAGTCGCTTTTCGTGTCTGTCTGTTGTTTCTAACTCTTCTTCTTCTAAACCACCCAGCGGATTTTGATGCAGTCTTCACCATTAAGTCAGGTGTTTTTCGTAGAAGGTTTATATATAGTTTATTATTTGTACATTCTTATGTAAATTAACATAAATACGATAAATGTGTATAAAGTCCTACCCGTTGAGACACTTTCGCGCATGCGCTGCTCTAATGGTAAGTACTACATGAAAAAAATGTACTGGAGTATTGTTCCTCTTAATAAGATCTACAAAAAAGTCCGCGAGAGCATATTCGTATCTTTTAAGAATAACGTGTAGTGATCATATTTCTGTCTAAAAATAATAATTTCAATATATTTTTTATTGTGAGGGATATTTTTCTATAATGGTATTAATCCTTATCCTTTAAAATACTTTATTAATTTTCTACGTTACACGAAGATAAAATTTGCTTTTTAAACTATTTCGAAATTGCGAATAGTTTTAGAGAAAAACGCATTTAATTATTGACACGTCACGCCGTTCACACATCAACTGTATCGAGTCAAGTTTCACTTATCCCTTACTCTCAGCATATAAATAAGTATATTAGTTACGTTGGCCATTTAATGTAGATCAAAACTGCCTTTTACTGTTTTTCATTTTAATAAGTACTTTAGAAGTTGTTACAATATCAAAAAATTGCTGCGAAACGCGCCTCGCGATGTTATGCTTATACAAGCGAGTCCGCCGCGCCCGCCTGCCTTACACGCATCGATGGTTCAGTGGTAGAATGCTCGCCTGCCACGCGGGCAGCCCGGGTTCAATTCCCGGCCGATGCATTCTATTTAATTTTCGTCACAAGCAGCCACGTAGTGCTTGCTTTTCATCAGGGACAGAATACCCTCTTCAGCATTAACCACAAGTTCGAAAAAAAAAACCCGCCTGCCTTTATAGCAACGAAGATTTAGATGCGTTTGCACGTATTGGATAATTCGAATTGAATGTACTATTTAATGTCAATTAACTATCTAAAAATAGTAATTTAAATATATTTTAATATGTACTTGAAAAGATTAGTAGAACAGATTTAAATTTACGGTACCTACTAAAAAATCCTTGCATCTTAAGTGCTTTGCAAACATACATTATATGAATAATCCAGTAGTAAAAGCGGTCGAAGCCGCAATAGGGTCGCTAGTATCATATAAGTGGTTAAAAAACACGACACTATAAATTGATTAAATTGAAAGTAAATTTCAGATTTATTGAAAAAACTGTCTTAAGAATCTTAGATGTAGTTAGTGTTAAAACACTCCGTTATCCACTTTCCGCCGATTCTTCAAGGTATTGCTTGTTGAATAATATATTATTATTAGACCATAGTATTTAATAAAATATTATTTTCACACAATAACGTTTAGTAAAATAATTTATATTCCTATGTATATAACTAACAATATCATTGTCATTAAGCTAACATCTCGTAATGCACATAAATTAAGAGGTTCCAGTTCAGCAATATTTATCCTTAACGCTTAATTACTCTACAGGTGCTAAATAAATTGTTATGTTAATTTGTTCATGCATAAAGCATGGAACTAGTTTACACTTGTAGCCGAGTTGTTTTGACACTAGTGATATAAATATATATTAAATATATTATATATATTAAAAAAAATCATGTTCACACAGTATCCCGCACACAGCAGGGTAGGCAGAGAGAACCTAGTGTTAAGACACTCCGTTCCCCATTTTCCGCCGAATTCTAGAGGCAGCGCGTGTTGAGGGGCGGAACTTAACGATGAGAAGTAATGAAAATATACATTTGTATAAATATTTCATATATTGATGTATCTTTTAAGTATTAAATAACAAACGCGATCAAACGTGTGACGTTTCCGTCATAAATTTGTGCGCGCGAAACTAATGCTGTGATGTTTTATTTTTTTATCTTGTTTGCCAGTTTTGCTTAAATTGTTTTTGTACGACTTTTTGTTTAATTAAAAAAAAACGATGTCGGCTATTTGATAGGCTATAAATTCTGTATAACCTTTATCTTGTGTCGTTTTTATTTTTGATCAAGTAGTCCGAAAAGGAACATCGATGAGAAAAACATTAAACTTATTTGAAGAAAACATTTTTTTTTCAGTCAATTACACCTATAATAAAAAGTCTGCAACGATTTCTTCAGTAAATACTTAGAAGTCAGCGTGGATCTATAAATGTTGAAGTTTTTATGCGATAAGACTCCTGTTGCGTATATGTACTGGTAGTCTTATACGGCTTAGGTTTCTTATTGCTAGTGGCTACCGAGAATTGTTTATCAAGAAAGTAAAGTACGGACTATGGTCGCAGTGGTCATATTACCACTGATTTGCAACTGCTTAGTTTGATAGATCATTTATTGAAATAGTACAAGTTTTACATAACAATAAAACTTGTATTATTGTGGAGAGACGATGCACAGCATCTGTGAGAGGGCGCTGTATACTTCCCTTTGATTATCCAATGATTTACACTTCCGGTTGCTGTTTTCGACCAATCAGCGATTCGCCGGAAGTCACGTGGTCCCAGGTGGTAGGGCGCCGAGACGTTGTAAAGGCGACACTACGCTTCTTACCTCATAGCAGATTCTCACCAGGAGCCTTAAAATGATGCTGTGCATCGTCTCTCCACAATAATACAAGTTTTATTGTTATGTAAAACTTGTACTATTATTTGGGATGTGACGATGCACAGCATCTGTGAGAGACGTGTTTATAACTCCTGGTGACCACGCACGACGCTATGTGATCTAAATCAGAATGATTGTATAAATTGCTTCTGATACATTCAGATAAATTGATCTGTAAAAACACAAAAAAACACGAGTAACATTGTTTTATTTATAAGCAATTTGAGAAACAAAGAATTGTAAATTGCTTAATTTTTTAATTCAATTAATAATCGCTCTGCCAGAAGCGGAGCCAAAATAATCTAACTTCAATTATTAGACTTACTTATAATCTGCATACAAACAAATTTTGAAAGATATTTCGCAACTCGCTGATAAGCACGAGTAGGAAAGGAAGCTTCCATAACCGTCTAAATAATAAGCTAGATGTTCTCACTTTTGATATTGATATAATAACCTGTTTATATAAGTATCGATTATTATTCATGAAGCCCTTGCTTAGCCTCACCTCTAAATTAGACAACAAAATTGTTACCTTTTGTAGCCCGTTTCCGGTGGTCTAGCTAGTTTCTTAATGTAGAACCTAGAAAAACATTTTTCCTAGGATGACACCACTGTCTCTAGAGCGTAATTTTCAATAGGTCTCACCTGTTTCACCGAAATATTTCTAATCGAAATATGATGTTAGAAGAACGAGCAAGACCAAAATGCCAATGAAAATGTCGTCCGGTCTATTGGAAACTATCTCCGGCTCAGACAGCAGGTCATAGATAGAACCGGCAACCGACTCCACGCTTCCTAACATCTATAATAAATTTATAGTAAGCAGAGACGCGTTCTAGAGTGGAGACCACGCCTCGCCAAGCGTAATAATGTAGGACGTCCTTCCGCCAGGTGGGGCGACGATATTCGTAAAGTGGCGGGCAACGACTGGATGCGAAGAGTTGAAGATCGAGCTCAGTGGCGTGCCATTGGACAGGCCCACGTCCAGCAGCGGACGAGGACCGGCTGATGATGATGATGAAGTAGTTACCAGAGTTAACTTTACCTTGTAATTGGAGATATTAGTACCATAAATTAATAACACAAGAGCATTTAATAGAATGCTCTACAAAATACTATGTACTTAGCCCAATAATATGTTCCAATTCAGAGTTAAACTGGTCAAACCTTTGAACGCCTTTGTAAAATTTAAGACTTGATACCATCATCACACACTTTGAGTATTAACTTCATAAAAGCATCAATGAATGCTCACCAGAACTGCAACCAGTCCGACCATTCATGATATGAATATCCTATCTGCTACTTATTTATTTATTTGTTTATATATACTTTATTGCACAAAATTACAAATAAACAATGTACAAAAGGCGGGCTTAACGCTAAAAGCATTCTCTCCTAGCCAACCTTGTCATGTGGGATCATAAGTATGCAGGTACTTAGGTACAGTTTTGAAGAAAACTGGACTTGACATACGACGTGTTAGAAAATGTGAGTATATAAGCTCATTAGTTTTTCAACCAAAATTTAGGCCGACTAATGATTATATCATTCTTCAAAGTGTAATAAAGTTATAAGTAATTGATACTACTATACATTTACATATCAAATTATCAATTTTATAATATTTCAATTATTGCTTCTTAGCTGTATTTTAGAACTACAATAGTTCACTCTCTGAAATTCGCTTTTAGGAGCAACTTCACAGTGTCAAAATATACGATTTAAATACAGATGTACTCAATTTAAACGTCCGACTTCCCCGGACTTAATGATGTCGTAGACATCCAACATGCTCTCCGCCATATTGGAGTTGCGACTACGTGTATACCTCGCTAGCCAGGTTCAGTTTATCATGGCAATATGCGGCGGAATACCTACGTTACGCACGTGGCAATCGCCAAAGTATATATGTAGACATTATATAACAAGACTGTTGACAGTAATAATTAGCACAATTACCTTACACAGCCCTCATGTTCCATAAAGACGATTATTTTCATTAGCTCTTCCCAGCTCTGGAACCAAAGTTACAAAAACGAATTAAACTTCTTGATAGTCTTTTTGCAATATTATTGTGTATCATACTTTATGGTATCCAACAACTTAGTAATAAAAGGTTGTCTGTAATTCTCGCATTTCATATTTTATCCTATCTGACAACTTCAGTAATAAAAGGTCGTAATACAATACAATTCACTGCTTGATAGGCCCAACTGGCGACCTTAATTTGGTCTTGATTTGCCTTCTGAATTATTTAACTGCCTTCTTTTCCTCTTTTTCCTGCTTCTTATTAACGTTTCCTTCTATTTAAATGCAAATTTAAGTACTTTTTCCAAATATGAAACTTTTATAATACTTATGTGGACTTGAACCGACTGTTTTAGTCAGTTTCTAATTTAGTTTTAGACGCATTGCTTCTTTTTATCCATTACTTAACAATTCATATATCAAACTTTTTTTTGTTCTTTTTTGATAAACCTTTCATTATCTATTAGAAAATTTCCTATTGGTTTGCTTAGTCGAACGTGAGTCGAACTGTTTTCTATCCTTGCTTTCTCGAACCGCTTGAAAATTCTTATTGGATAAAGCCAGAGATGATATGGAGAATGTTCATTATTAAGTCGAAAAGAGTTTTCAGAGCCCCCAAACCATCTACACCCGTCTCCGATATACCCAGAGGCAGGCTCCGTATTTCTGAACACAATGTATACAGAAAGATACGGTTACATTTAAATAAAGTTATTAACAGTCATGCAATACCCTTGTACTAAGTTCTGGACTTGTGTTACCAGTCGGCGGATTCTCGCTCCATACTACCGATATCCGGTATGCGCCGATACTTGACAATTGCTAATGTATAATTAAATGTGATAGAGTTTTATACTCAACTCATGCTTCTCAATTTCTTTGATGCATGTACGGTTGACGAAGGTCTAACTGCTTCAAATAATCTTGGAAAAGGATTATTGGTGGCATGGAGGTAAATGGCTAAATGCATTCCCGCGATTAAACCGGGAAGGGCCTACGGAGCCCAAACCATCAGCCACTGCCTCCGATACGCTCAGAGGCAGCCTCCTTATAACTACCCCCCTCCCGTACAATTGAGAGCATTTCTAATTAAAATAGTACCGAGCTTTTTTAAATTCTAATGTACGGATAAATGCACTTTAAATAATTGGACATACCTTATGTAATAGCCCGAGTCCCCCTTAAGGCAACTAAGATAAGGTGACTGGCTAGAATCTTTGCCGAAGAGGCCATACAGAAGATCCCGTGATTGCTAAATACTATGACGTTCATAGCGATGGCAGTAACCACGAAAAAGCAGCAAATCCACAATTGCTTTATCCTCACTGCTCCAGGGTTGAGAAAATGAACCTCCGATATTCCGTGTTTGAAACACTTTTCCTGCCAGGCTTCGAAATTGTCTTCGAATCCTTGTGTCTAATTCTTCCGAGTATTCGCTTGCAATTGTCAAAAGAAGCCAAAAGAAACTCCCACGCAGATTTATCCATTGTTGTTCGTTAACTCGCTTAGGATACGCTCCCAGCGAATATAACATTTCAACAAAGTTAGTAATTAACCTATTACAAATAAATAAAAAAGATTATCTAAAAATAGACAGACTTTTTATATATGTCTGAGAATGAGGTGGCCCAACCACCTCATTTGCTTGTTCCGATCCCACTTTTGATTGTCATCGATCGGTGTCACGTCAGAGTGACAGGCAACGCCATCTGGTTTTGACAACTGGCAACTATTAAATAATCCGCTTCCCTGATATATATGATTACTGATATATTTGATAACTCGCTCAGGATACGCTCCTAACGAATTTATCGCATTTAAACGAAGATAGTATATTAATAGATAGTATACTACTAAGTAAACTCGGTGAAAACCGATTTATTTAGTAAACTCCGTTTACATCGCATGATATTATGCCGAGAACGTCTCAAAGAGCGTTAAACATGCGATGAGTCCTCTTGCTTTGTGCAATGCCCGTTAGCTGAATAAAATTGGGCCACAACTGCTAAAAATCTGAGACATATACCTAACCTTATTGTAGGTTATAACACAGCCGTGTTCGGTAAAGCTCAGAATCCACTACTGTATTGGTATATATGATACCAAGCAATAGAACAGTATTACATGCATGTAGATACTTGTTAAACAAGAGGTTCAAATGACTCACCCGTTGTCCATTTTTGTACCTTTGAATTTCACAAAAGAAAATTCTCTGACGAGGATGTACTTCTTTGCTGGAGGCCTTCCAGGAGTAGGCCCGATATAGAAATCCGGTTCACGACGTGAAGAAATTCCACCTCCAACACTACACTTACCACAGCACTTTCACTTTTAAACGATGTTACTCTATTGGGAAATAACGACGCTATGAGGTAAGAAGCGTAGTGTCGCCTTTACAACGTCTCGGCGCCCTACCACCTGGGACCACGTGACTTCCGGCGAATCGCTGATTGGTCGAAAACAGCAACCGGAAGTGTAAATCATTGGATAATCAAAGGGAAGTATACAGCGCCCTCTCACAGATGCTGTGCATCGTCACATCCCAAATAATAGATAATTTTTATTATTTATGGTAATGTTGGTATTGTACGAGAATTAACATGAATAAACCAAAGTAAAAATCAACATCTTCGCTAAACAATGAGCAAACTTAAAGTATAATTTTTTATAAATTTGTAACGTATATAAAAAACATAAGTTCTATATTTTTTACCAAAAGTACACTTAAACAATAAAAAAAAAACATTTTAATTTCATTAAGTAACAAAGAACTTCAAAATAGTGACGAGACGAAAAACCGTCACAGCGACATTAGATTGCGTTTATTATGTGAATTACGCACTGATGACGATGAAGCAACTGTCTGTGAGACGCAGGTAATGGCGGCTTGAAATTACTTTTCGACTAGGGCCGAGCACATCCGCAATCACATGTAATTGGTCATTCACTTGGACTTCGGACAATCTCACGACTTATGAGAGGCGACGCTTCCGATCCCGGTCTGTGTGACCCATTGTGTATTATTTTATTAGCAAATCATTATTTTTATTTGTAACTTCACGCTTTATCCCGCACAGAGCGACCACTTTCCGCCGAATTCTAGAGACACTGCGTGTGGAGTGGCGGATCTTAACGTCGCGTTTTGCTTCATTACGAAGAAATGAAAATGTTAAATATTTACATTTGTCGAGTGGGTATCCTGCCCGCAACCTATCGCGATTACAGTCGCATGCTTGTACTTCTGCGTTTCTCTTTACTAATTTCAATATATACAAAAAAAATATGATCTTTTAATATATCCTACTTTTTTACTATTTTGCTACACAAAGGATATATTTAGGCACGGTTGATTTTTTATCCTTAGCTTTAGCTATGTCTCCAAATAAAGAGAATTATATTTATTATAAAAAAAAATTTTTTTCGGGCAATATTAATTAAAAATGAAAACATTAAATTTGATAAAACACAATCACAATTGATAACGCTTAATTAAAATTATATATTCTTTACAATAACAATATTTTCAATTCTTAAAGCTAATTAAAATTTTAATTCACTATGTGAGCGGATGCTGCGTTTACCGCAAAACCACGATATCGATAGTAAAAATATGGAATCAATTAACACGGACATATTTTCCCATTGGATTAGTGAGGTATAGAGAATACTAGAGAATTATTTTTAGAAGACTGCTCTATGGAAGTGTAAAAACGTCATTCGTCGTTCTTATTTTACGTCGAGTTCTGGAGGTATTACTTGTTAATTGGCGTAACTTAACGCCGCGCTTTGCCTGAAATAAATGGAAATATTAAATATTTATTTTCCCTCGAGTGGAAATCGAACTCACAACCTGTCGCGTTAACATTCTCTTTGCCCACTCTTTGCACCACGATTAGCCTCATAATTATTTGTAATTTATCATTGTATCCATATAAGTCCCTTGCATAGTTAGAAAGGATTTTCAATATCAGT
This sequence comes from Heliconius melpomene rosina, assembly GCF_056956725.1. Classification (NCBI taxonomy): domain Eukaryota; kingdom Metazoa; phylum Arthropoda; class Insecta; order Lepidoptera; family Nymphalidae; genus Heliconius; species Heliconius melpomene. The sequence goes on from NC_140398.1 coordinate 11,192,990, forward strand.
ATCATAATTTCCAAAACGGGTGATAAGTATTGCTTCATTATATTTACTCGACTATGCAAAGGCGGGTGTAGAGGCAAGAATGTATTCAACAACGTAGTTCCAAGGCAACACGCTAACAAGCGCCTAGTTGTGCGAAAACACCAATTAGGAGTCGACCCAAATGTAAACAAGGGTCTCTCTCACGTTTTATGGGTGAATACCGTAGAAACCACGACTTTTCTGTCTATTTACGTTCTGTGCGTGCTTTTTCTACACAATTAATAGTCAAATAGTTGAAAGTCGTAAAATTTCTAAGCCATAAAGAGACATAATCTACCTTTTAAGCATGTACAAGTTTGATTGCATAATTTGGTTGTACGACTTCTTTATATTGTATTCGTAATTTTAAAACATTAAAATACTTATCTAATTTTCCATCGAATTCTGGAGGCATGGCGTGTTGAGTGGCAGAACCCAACGCTACAAGGGAATAGAACCCACAACCTATCGCGTTTACTGGCAACCCTCGTGCCATTGCGCCACGACTGCCCTCAACTTATTTCTTAGTTTTGAAATTTAAATCAAATAAACACAAGCCATTATAATATAATTAATTTTACTCTTTAATCAAAATCAAAGTAGTCTAAATTTGGAAATACGAATTACAACTTAAAATTATAATACCATAAATACTTAACATCTGTGATATAAACTGTGTAATTAAAGCGTAGAACCGGCTCTGATGGGCTATCCATCGTAAATGAGGTCCTTGCTGGACGTGCGCTGTTTGTTTCGCTGTCGAATGGATTCATTATCAGTGATACCAGTGTGAAATAAGTTTTCTCAACACATTTGATACTGCTTACCTACTAAATATTGTAACTTTATACATGAGAGTGGAAATAATCCGCATATACATATAGTATGTCGGTGGAAAGGTAATATGATTAGACAATTGGGTAATATAGTCTATATTTTTAATAATTATTATTTATAATACTATGCTAGCTTTGAATAACTTAAAATATATTAAGCAATCGTTTTAAAAATGTAAATTGTGTGAGCAAAATAAAATATATACATTTAATATAAATTTCTATTAAATATTCATTAATTCCTACTAAAAATAAAACCATTTATAATAATTTTACACGGTATTATGATTTGCTATTTGACGATGAACGTTGTTTAATCCTGGCAGCACTGAACTCAGGAGTTGATCCGGGACGCATTCCCGATTCGTTCCCAGTTGTTTTTTGCGGCTAGGTACTGGCTAATGGGTACAGGTTTGAAGCCGGCAGGAGCTCCCGTACAGTCCTAAGACAGGATAGTCGTCTTGCTTAAAAACATCGAAGTTTAAACAGTTATTTCTATGTAATTTATTCTAATGGTAATGCCTTTTGTTGCGGCTTTTTCTCGTGCCAACGTTTTTTTGCACTTTATACGCTAGAAGTTTATTTTTATTGAGTGGTTTCGGTAAAAACTTAACATTTGTGATTGCGCATATGTTTTTTATTGTATTGCAAAAGAAACTTAGATAATACATTTGATTTAAGCAATAAAAAGTTATATTTTTTAATTTGACATGTTCATGTTTAGTTATAATTCGAAGTGAATATTTATGCAAACAAGACACTTCTCTTTAGTGATAGTGTCAGGTGCAGTATTGATTAGTATCTTGTATATTATGCACTCGTGGTAAAATAAATTGAAAAGTGGAAGATATTAAGATTTACTTTCTTTTCTAAATTTAAAATTGTATTTATAGTATTAAGTAAATTTACAGATTATAAATAGAACCCAATTGGCGCAGGGAGGAAACTGGACCACTCGAGGAAATGAAATATTTGAGCGGTTAATACCTGAGCGGTTCCTCATTTTCCGCCGAAAGGTTCAAGGTTCTTTCCTCCCCGTTCTCTCTTGCTGTGTGCGGGATACAGCGTGACGCGGATTAAATAAATAAAAAAAATTGTATTTATGATTTCTTCTATTATTGCTGAGTGCGTAATGCATTTTCAAATATTTAAATCCATGCAACTACACTTAAAATCCACAATAGCAGGACGTGCTCATTTACCGCCTACAAAATGCATTGTTACTGCTGTCGGTTTTTATTTAAGTACTTAGGTATAACGGATAAGTGACATTAAACGATAAACAAACGTCGTAAATTAAAGAAGACTTATCTTTGTTTTATGGTGCATTTACTACATTAATATATTATGTTGGTATTATTTATTGTTATTTCCTTCCGCGTTAAGAAATATAATTTAATACTTGTATGCTATTTAAAGGTATGTTGTTAAGTTAAATTTAGTGTATCTAAGTATTTATTGCTAAATAAATCTTGTAAGGGGACTACAATGCAAGTATATTTTAAGGGACATTAAAATATTGATTGCTTTTCCGAACTGTGTTTTATTGTCGATTCTAGTAGAGACTGATCCTTGCCACCATACTCGTATATATTCTAATAGAGAAAAATTATTAGATTAATTGATATTTATATAAAATTACTAAACGCGTATAAAATTTGTATTGAATAAGTAAGTTGTTGAGACCGTCGTGACGCAGTGGTCGTGACAAGCGTGTGAATGTAAACGTGGTTATTTTTGGTTCGATTATTACTCGGAGACAGGAGTTATTATTTATAAATATTTTCATTTGGTCGCTTTGGTAACAAGGCAAAGTGCGGCGTTTAGTTCCGCCACTTAACACGCAATGGTTAGAAAAATCGGCGAAAAGTTGGGAACAGAGTGTTTTAAAACTAGGTTTCCTCTGCCTAACCTGCTATATGCAGGATATAAGCGTGAAGCTGAAAAAAAAAAGAATAAGTAAAGATGCGAGGAGACATTAGGTTTAAATTATGTGGGCAACTTAGTTGCACTTGCTTTACAAGCAGCTCCACATGTATCCCTGTTCGTATAATTATCTGCCTGCTGCTATAACTTAAACATGGGATACATTATTATTGATTATTGCTTATATATGAGACTAATCATATATCTTTAATATTTACATATATTTTTTCAACAGCTGTTTTAGAAATTTTGCAGTTTTTTTTAAATATTTTTAGGATTCCGTATATCAAGAGGAAAAAATACGGAACCAGCATTTGTAGAATAACTTTGTTGTCAGTCGATTCCCACTTACTCTGGTTCTCACTCTGGTGCTAAAGCGCGGCTTTGAGTTTCGCTACTCAACCCCTAAAGAATTTGGCGTAAAGTGGGGAACACAGTGTACACAGAATACAATATTCTGAGTACAAAAATGTATATACAATACAAACATTATTAATAGCAAGCAATGTAAGCATCACATATTCATATTCATATGATGTATAGCGAATTACAGGAAGTAGAAATCTGACGTGCAAGTATGTAGATTAGTTCTATCCGCAGCTAATTGACTGCTTTTGAAGGTAAACGGACGAATTCTTTTTGCAGATATATTGTATTTTGGTATGTCGTCCACTCATCAACTTCTTCATACATGCCTTTCGGGGGGTCCTCATGCCTTTTACGTGACCTTCCTCCAGTATCTTTGATATTGTGTTTTCGAAGGTCAACCGAGTTCTCCCATTTCCATCTCTCATCCATTAAATTTTATATTAAAAGTTCAGTTCTCCTGAAACGACATCGTATTTCAAAATTGTAGAATTGTAGGGAACCTAGTGTTAAACATCGTTTTCGAGGTATATCCCATGTTGAGTGGCAGAGCTCCGTTGTATCTTCAGCCATAGGCTTATGCCACTGCGCCAAGACGGTCTCAGTAGTCAGTCCAGAATCGAAATCCTCAGTCAGGAATGACCAAATTCATAGTACAAAACACATACAGTTATGTACACACATATACATTTCCTCACGATTGACAATGTTATGACGATTTACGAGTATATTTAATCCTTTATTATTAACACACATAAAACTTTGAAATGACTCAATGCATTCTTGGCCTTAATTTGCGCACATTTGTTAAATGATCAACTTTTACTTACTACTTTTTGTATAGTAAGCAAATAGGTGGTGATTGTAATAATAGTAAACCAATTCGTTACGGTTTTTTAAGTAAACATTAAACGGTTTTGGTAAACCCACATTCGTTTTTACTGATTGCATTTTTTGTGAAGCGCAATGAACCCGATTCCGTGACTTCCTCTTTAACATTGATGGAGTGGGAAAGTGTTCTGGAATTAACAGGAACGACGTGGCCTTTGTTTCTCACCTGGAACGAATCGTCTCGAGCGCGCTTTAAACGATGTCTCATTAAGTCATTACTGGACTCATTATCCCCATAGAATATTGTTTATATTAACATTTAAAAAGCTGCATGAGGCCACTCGTGGCGCAGAGGCACAATTGTGCGCCTGGTTGTAGGTTCAATTCCCATTCGAGGAAATGAAATATTTAATATTTTAATTTCTGGAGTTTCGCGACTAACGCAATGCCTCCAGAATTAAGCGGAAAATGAGGAATACACTAGAACCTAGTGTACATCTGCCTGTCCTTATATTGTGGGGGGTAATTTAAATAGCTAAATCGAGGCCATCGTAGTGCTGTAAGGTCATTGACAGTTCGCGCGATGACTGTAAGTTCGATTCTCACTCGAAGGTATGTGATATAGAATAATAAAAATAAATAAATATAGAATAATTTTAATACAAATAGAGAACAAAGCGAAGTAGACCATAGAAGACTTGTATTAATATTTTATTTATATCTTAATTGCCCCTAATTCCTAAGCTTTTTTTATCTAATATTTGTATCTTCCCAATGTTCAATTTAATATACCTAGTACTTATTTACTCATTTATTAAAAATATAAAAAAATCATAACTGTGTAAAGTTCTTGTGAAAGACGTATTCCACTTTTTTCGAGGGTCCAGATAAACGGACGCAACTACAGCTTCCGTAAACCAGCAAGTCATGTGCTTTAATAACGCCATGGCTCTGTTACTTTGTACCGTGTCATTGAGCTACAGAAAGCGCACCAGTAATTACCTCAATGAAATACTTGGGCACAAAGTACTTAGCCCAACGAGTTTGTTTTTTGATAAGATAAGTGACTATTACTCTTTTATCCAGTAGCTAGAACTCTACCAATCCTAATTCATCATTCATAATGTCATTGAACTCTCTTAACACTAACATAAGCTAAATATTTTTATAAGATAACGAATTTTAACACGTGCGAGGATCTGGGGGATTTTGAGTACAAAGCTGTTAGTTGTTTATATAATGCGATGGTATGGAGCAGTATTTCAAATCAAATTATGGTGTTAATTGAGTCATGAGAAAACTATGAACTATTTGTGGTAATAATCTTTTTTTGTAGGTGAGTTAAATGAAGGAGAGCGTCAGAATCATTTGGCTAAGAGGTGAAAACATGATAGTAAATAAAAGTAGGAGAGAGAAACCTGGATTTGCTCACAATAATGCGATGATACAGGAAGAAGGTCCCATAGAAATCTTGAAGATCCCCTTGAGGGAGTGTACAAAGAGATTGTTGACAGTTCCACATGCACAGAGTAGAGAAGCAAAAAGATATCGTTTGTAATATAAGAATCAACATTAAACTGTTTTAGTAAAAATTGTATGTATGTGGTCTTAAACCTACTGAAGCATAGTGTTCAAATTAATTATAGTTAATGATGATAGTCTCCTAATTCATGTGAAAAATCAGTTATCACACTTCACAGCGTAGAGTAAAAGATGCATTCATTCACTGGCACTAATCAGAGCTCGCGTTACACTTGCGATCTCAGCAGCGTTGTTCGTCTGAGTAACCCAAGGCTGTTCTTAGTTAAACACATCTTAAATAAATACTATAAAATAAAAAATATATATATTAGTAGTTAACATTTACATTCTTACTTTCGTTAATAAAAAAATATTATTGTGTCGTTATGTAAAATTGCTAAATAAATAAATTGTTCTACTAAAAATTTTTTGAAGTCGTCGTGGCACAGAGTCTAGTCCCGATGAGTTATTTTCGTTTCATCCTTCTTATAAGAAGGCAAAGAACGGCGTTAAGCGCAATTGGATTCCTAATATCTCAAAAACTTGGCGGCAAATGAGGAACGGAGTGTCTTTTAATACTAGGTTCCTTTTTCCTTTCTTGCTCTATGCGGAATACAGCGTAAAGTTAAAAAAAGTACTGCAGTATGAGAATCTTTTGAAACAGAGAGAAATCAGTGATAGGAGAAATTGTGTGTAGCTCAATAAATGTAAAGCTTAAATCTAATTTAAATATCTTCATTATAAGCTATTAATTGAAAAAAAAAAAAAAAAAAACCACCAGCACTAAAAACGTTGGCCAGTTAAAACTTAAAAGCTCTGTATCCTTTTTAATCTTTGACCCCACGACACTTGAGATGGAGCACCGCCAGATGTCCCTCGGGCCGTCTCTTTATCAGCAAATGAGATTAGAATGCACTGGTTTGGACCGTTTGGGACGTTTTAAGTTACGCCTGGTTCCGATAACTCATTCTTTGTATGCACACGCTAGATAATGGTAATCAATAGTGTTTGTATTGCTGCGTTTGTTTTGTCCGATTATTTTTCAATCAGTTATGGCTATTAAAGTTGGTTCTTTTTAATTTTAGATATAAATATTTACTACTTTGTTAATTGTTGATTAATGTATCTCCTAATAAAGTTTAAAATAACGTCCTTGGACTTTAAGTGATGTATTATATATAAGCTAGTACTACAATAACGTATTATTACTAGTATATGTTTATGTCTCCAATAGGCAGCTTTCTTATTATAGATCTTTCTTATCGTTTATCATGTTAGCAACTTACAATGTATGATATTATGTTTAAAATATTATTGACCACCAAAAAAGAAATAAAAAAGACGCCAGTGGTAGCGCAGCGGCACAAGCATGCAACTGTAAATACGACTGGTCGTGGGTTCGATTCCGACTCGACGAAATGAAATTTTTAATATTTAAATTTCTTCGGTCAGGTTTAGACGCAATGAGCGACGGTGAGTTCCACCACTTAACACGCATTGCCTCCAGAGTTCGGCGCAAAGTTGAGAATGGAGCGACTTAACCCTAGGCTCACTCTGCCTATTTGAAGGACACAGCGTGAACCTGAAAATAAACCTGAAATAAATACCAAACAGAAGATTATACGAAACAGAATATGGACAATGGAAACGTTCCACTCATACCAAAGATTCCACGTGTATGTATATAAATTAGGCTGGGACATCAGTTGTTTGGACAACAGTTATAGTTGAGTATATACTACGCCAACATTTACACAGCGGTGATAAAGCATACATATGTATATGTACGGCTGTGTTTGTACTAAGTGTTCTCTAATTACGCCGTACGGTTTTTTGGTTAAAAAAAAATTGGTAAAAAAATTGAAATGTGATACTATTTAGTTGAAATTTTGTATAGATAATGTTATATATTTACTTATATAATGTAAGAAACTAAATGAAGCTACTCTTGGCGCAGGGGCTCTAGCAAGACTAATGACGACAGATTGTGCCTCCAACATGGAATGCCTCCAGACTTTGGTGAAAAGTGGGGATCGAAGTGTCTTAACACTATGCTCCATCTGCCTAACCTGCCTCATTCGGGCATTAAGCTGAAAAAAAAAATGAATTTAATCAGTATAATCAATTGCGCGCGTCGATACTACATAAGTTCATAAAATATGGATAATATTGATAACAGCTTTCGATAGACAACGTGCGAAAATGGATTTTTTTTTGATCACGAACTAATAAGATTATCATCTTTTTCACTTATTTTGCAATAATATCGCAAAAGGATAAAAACGTTGCTGTAATATTGCGAATTCAATTAACTTGCTCAAAGTCTCTCAAGTGTGTGTTCGATCTTGAGATGCCGTTTTCATGCATAAGATCTGAAGATCGATCTCAGGATTAAGTCATAATAAAATTTACCAAAATAAACCAATGATGAACTTAAGATAGTTTTTAATAAGGATATATTTCTACAATATACTTCCTTACTTCCTAAACAGAGCGTAATAAATACGAAAACGACTTTGCACTTTCTCTACTAACTAGAACAGGGAAACATATATCAACTATATTAACTATATATATAAGAAGTACGCCTTAATTGTTACATTGTGCTGCGTGATGTCAGAAGTTACGGTTGTTTTCAGCTACATCAGGATAGGCAGAAGGAATGTAATGTTAAGAAAGCCCATTCCCCATTTTCCGCCGAAATCTCGAGGCATTGTGTGTTGAGTGATGAAATTTAACGCCGCCCTGTGCCTTGGTACCAGGATTTTAAATTATTTAATACAAATATGAAAAAAATATATAGGTATAGTTGTCTATTATGTTACTATACGAAAATGGTGTTAGAACGTAGTAGTCGAGAATTCCAGCACAAAATGTTACATAAATTTCTCGAGCTTCATTTATTCTATTGAACGCGTGCCCCGAAAAGGGGCTTTCCGAAAAATAGGCCAGAGGGAACGGGATGATTTTGTTAGGAATTTGTTCCTACTTTCTGTATGTTCAAAGATTTTGTTTTTGCTATGTAAATTTTATGTATTCTATCAAATTTGGCTGAGATAGAAGTTGTGGTAGCTTTTGATTTGGTGAAAATCAACAGTCATGACTTTTCACATAAATATACTTTATTTTATATTCTTTTCTTGTTTTGTAAAGGCACTTCTTCTTTATATAAAAAAATTAAGAAATTATTTAATATTGCGTAATAGTATCGCCAGTTTAGAACATGGTCATGGCGAATGAACGGTTAAATTGTAGAACCTTGACATTAAAAGCAATTTAATTAACTTCAAAGTGGAACCAATTACCTTGATATTTTTGACATAAATAATAAATAATCTATGGTCAAATAAAACATATTTTTAAAAATAATACTAGAAAAGAAATATTATAATTTTGAACGAGCTTATTTTATAACACCGAAATAGATTTATTCTTAAATAGGTATATATTATACTAAAACTAGCGACCCTCTTGCGGCTTCGCCCGCTTTTACTATTATTGATTATTCATATAATGTATGTTTGCTTGATAATGTGAAAATTAATTAAACCCTAATGCAACCCGCATTTTCGTAGTTTCAATAAGGATTTTCCAATTGTTTTACACAGCAAGGATTTTTTAGTAGGTACCGTAATTTTAAATCTGTGCTACTAATCTTTTCAAGTACTTATTAAAATAAATATATAAAAGGACTTGTCCTCACTGACTGAGGTAAGACGCACGCACAGCCGTAACCGCTGATGGTAGAAACGTTAAATTTGGACAAAAGTTTACTTTCGTAATCTAGACATCAACTAAGAAGGGATTTTGAAAAATTTTAACCCTAAAGGGGTGAAATAGGGGTTCAAAGTTTGTATAGAAAAAAAATTAAATCTGCACCGATTTTTATAAAATTTGAAATTTAGATTTTTAAAAGCATTTAATTGAACACGTGTTTCGTCGTTTTCTAGAATTCTCCCTCTAAGGGTGCAAATAAGGGGTTGAAAGTTTGTATAGGGTTTTTTTAAATCGTCACCAATTTTTATAAAATTTGAAATTCAGACTCTTAAACGTATATAATTAAACACATGTTTCATGGTTTTCTAGAATTCACCCCCTAAATGTGCAAATAAGGGATTGAAAGTTTGTATGGGAAAATTCTTAAATCGCCACCGATTTTTATAAAATTTGATATTTAGACTCTTAAAAATATTTTATTGAACATATGTTTCATGGTTTTCTAGAATTCACCCCCTAAGGGTGCAAATAAGGGGTTAAAAGTTTGTATGGAAAAATCTTTAAATCGCCACCGATTTTTATAAAATTTGAAATTTAGACTCTTAAAAATATTTCATTGAACACATGTTTCATGGGTTATTAGAATTCACCCTTAAATACGCATGCGAACTACTGCGCGCGTCCGCTAGTTAAAATATATTTAAATGACTATTTTTAGATAGTTAAATGACCATTTTTAAACGGAAGAAATTATAAACAAAAACCTACCTACTAATAACTACTACAAAAAATATGAAACCAAATATATCGCGCTGAAATAATACATTCAACTCCAATTATCCAATACGTGCAAACGCATCTAAATCTTCGTTACTATAAAGGCAGGCGGGTTTTTTTTTCGAGCTTGTGGTTAATGCTGAAGAGGGTATTCTGTCCATGATGAAAAGCAAGCATTACGTAGCTGCCTGTGAGGAAAATTCAATAGAATGATCGGCCGGGAATCGAACCCGGGCCGCCCGCGTGGCAGGCGAGCATTCTACCACTGAACCACCGATGCGTGTAAGGTAGGCGGGCGCGGCGGGCGCGCTTATATTGCATGGCGAGTGGCGAACCGTTTCGCAGCAGGGATTTTTTGATATTGTAACAACTTCTAAAGTACTTATTAAAATTAAAAACAGTAAAAGACAGGTTTGATCTACATTAAATGGCCAACTTAACTAATATACTTATTTATATGCTGAGAGTAAGGGATAAGTGAAACTTGAGTAACATACAGCTGATGTGTCAACGGCGGGATGTGTCAACAATTAAATGCGTTTTTCTCTAAAACTATTCGCAATTTCGAAATAGTGTAAATAGAAAATTTTATCTTCGTTTAACGTAGAAAATTAATAAAGTATTTTAAAGGATAAGGATTAATACCATCATGGAAAAATATCCCTCACAATAAAAAATAATTTGAAATTACTATTTTTAGACAGAAATATGATCACTACACGTTATTCTTAAAAGATACGAATATGCTCTCGCGAACTTTTTTGTAGATCTTATTAAGAGGAACAATACTCCAGTACATTATTTTTATGTAGTACTTACCATTAAAGCAGCGCATGCGCGAAAGTGTCTGAACGGGTAGGACTTTATACACATTTATCGTATTTATGTTAATTTACATAAGAATGTACAAATAATAAACTATATATAAACCTTCCCTGAGAAATACTCGACCTAATGGTGAAAACCGCATAAAAATCCGTTGGGTGGTTTAGAAGAAGAAGAGTTAGAAAGTTCAGACAGACACGAAAAGCGACTTTGTTTTATAAGATACTAGCGACCCCCTTGCGGCTTCGCCCGCTTTTACTACTGGATTATTCATATAATGTATGTTTGCAAAGCACTTAAGATAATGTAAAAATTAATTAAACTCTAATGCAACCCGCATTTTCGTAGTTTCAATAAGGATTTTCCAATTGTTTTACACAGCAACGATTTTTTAGTAGGTACCGTAATTTTAAATCTGTGCTACTAATCTTTTCAAGTACTTATTAAAATATATTTAAATGACTATTTTTAGATAGTTAAATGACTATTTTTAAACGGAAGAAATTATAAACAAAAGCCTACCTACTAATAACTACTACAAAAAATATGAAACCAAATATATCGCGCTGAAATAATACATTCAACTCCAATTATCCAATACGTGCAAACGCATCTAAATCTTCGTTGCTATGCCTCTATAGCGGGCGGGTTTTTTTTTCGAGCTTGTGGTTAATGCTGAAGAGGGTATTCTGTTCCTGATGAAAAGCAAGCACTACGTGGCTGCCTGTGAGGAAAATTAAATAGAATGCATTGGCCGGGAATCGAACCCGGGCCACCGATGACTCCTCATGACGCGCTTGTATAAGCAAAACGTCGCGGGGCGCGTTTCGCAGCACGGATATTTTGATATTGTAACAACTTCTAAAGTACTTATTAAAATGAAAAAACAGTAAAAGACAGTTTTGATCTACATTAAATGGCCAACGTAACTAATATACTTATTTATATGCTGAGAGTAAGGGATAAGTAAAACTTTAGTCGGCACAGCTGACGTCAACGGCGTGATGTGTCAACAATTAAATGCGTTTTTCTCTAAAACTATTCGCAATTTCGAAATATTGTAAAAAGCAAATTTTATCTTCGTTTAACGTAGAAAATTAATAAAGTATTTTAAAGGATAAGGATTAATACCATTATGGAAAAATATCCCTCACAATAAAAAATATATTGAAATTACTATTTTTAGACAGAAATATGATCACTACACGTTATCCTTAAAAGATAAAAATATGCTCTCGCGGACTTTTTTGTAGATTTTATTAAGAGGAACAATACTCCAGTACATTTTTTTCATGTAGTACTTACCAATAAAGCAGCGCATGCGCGAGAGTGTCTCAACGGGTAGGACTTTAGACACATTTATCGTATTTATGTTAATTTACATAAGAATGTACAAATAATAAACTATATATAAACCTTCCCTGAGAAATACTCGACCTAATGGTGAAAACCGCATAAAAATCCGTTGGGTGGTTTAGAAGAAGAAGAGTTAGAAAGTTCAGACAGACACGAAAAACGACTTTGTTTTATAAGATATAGGATAGGATAATACATTAAGTACAGACTGCTGTAAAAACAGGCAGATGACGATTTGCTTTCTTTAAATAATTCTAGTATAATTAGACTAATTTAAATATGGCTTATCCTACTGTGCCTATTAAAATATTAATGTAAAATATAGATACTATTGATATACAAATTATATTAATATCGAACGCTTTGATGTTTTAAATGTATCTATCTGTTTATGTTCTAAGATGGTGGTCCCTTTCTGAGTGTAAAGCCACAAGACTACTAAATATACTCTAATTACTCGTTAGATTAAGAGTGTAGATAATTTAATTTTATGCAAATATGTAATATAAACCTTTAATGATTCATTCATAAAAGCTATATAACAGTAATAACAATTTATATGCCTAAGTACTAACTGTCATACTTAAGAAATTACTATTACATTTATATGAACAATAAAATTATACAGGTATAATAAATATTAAAATAAGCCAAAGTAAATATGTTCCTTTAATAAAAACAGCAAATAAGGCAAGTTTGTTCGTGTATTAATTACTTATACTGTAAGCACGTTTCATTAAAATGGTGTGTGAACAACTTTGTAAAACAAAACCGTGGAGATATACCGCGTGACTGCGTTATTAAATGGCAGTCGTGTTCTGTGTGGTGTGGTGGTGGTGGCCGGTGGCCGTCCTCAGAACAGAATATCTTGGATATGGTATGAGGTATAAGAACAAGACAACTACTTTTTAATATAAACCTAGGAATCTGTAGGTACAGTCAATGACTACTCATTCTTCATCTACATATACGAAGTTTACAAGTTTAATATAATGATTCAGGTAAAAATTGAATGAACTTAGATGAATATCTATGGCTCAAAGTTAAAATTTAAATTTAATTTTCTTCATATCATTTCTGTACGTTTTAGAGCTAGGAACTTCCCAATGTTTATGCAATTGTTTAAAGTTAAACAGAAAAGTACCGTTTTATGTGACCTACAGGGCCAAATGTTGCATACGAGTACAGAGTACACTCTTCTCACAATATTGATATATTTTGTTAAGAGCCACCTCACGACTTCTAAATAAGTATATAACGTTATATTTTGGGGATAAAATATTTCACTTTTATAAAAAATCGACACTACGATATTTATCTGTTACATGGCTACAAATAGCCATATCTATTTTAGTAAGAATTTCGATTTAAATAATATGTAGGTACCTACCTAATATAATATTAGTTATGATTGGGTTAATTCCCTTATATAAGTACTGAAGCCTTAAGGTAAAAATGGATTAGGAGTTTTTATTTCCTTCTTTACTTTGGGTAATGGAAAGTAAAAATATTCATAAGGATTTTTTTTTGTTTTGAATGACTGTTACCAGGCATATTTGGTATTCCACACTAGACGTTGGCGGCTCGTAAGGTTCCAAGAATATTTATTATGCCGCAATCGGCACATACATATCTTTCTTTTCAATGTGTGAAGCATATTTGCCTACATTTTTATTTACGAGTATTTATTTTTTTAATTCAGTACATTTGGTAAAAACTGTTACGGGTTATTTGATAATAAAAGAATATAATTAAGAATGAAGTATATAATATGCATAATGTATTTAAAAATGATAACGGTAATCAAACGCCCAAAAATAAATAAAATACAAGTACGCTTACTACTATTAGTAACTTAAATGTACCTATACACTCCAGCAAGTTCTGAGCAAATTTCTTAAATTAATTTGCCAAAAAGTCTGTCTGTGAAGAGATTTTTAAACGATGTCCTTTTGATTATTATTATCATATATTTAATTTTTCGTTATTATTTTACAATATGCTTTCTCACAACATTAGTATGAGAGATTAAATAGGTTTGAGCTACGAAGGAAACCCACTTGCATAGTGCCGGACCGTTTGTTATAGTAATTAGATAGTAGAATGAATAATCAACGGTTAATAGCTGACTTTAACTTCAAAACCACAATAAAAATGAATATTTTCATTTACATGTAAAAAGAATGAAAGTGGAAATTACTTTTTACTGTTTAATGTGACTATGATATCTATTGCTCGAAACTTTTATTCGTATATATGAAATGTATTAGCTTATTTAACGCAAACCTACATTTTAAATATTGAATGGTGTCAATTACGTAATTTTTGTATAAATTGTTTATTACTATAACAATATTCTATCTTATCTTATAATTCTATTTTATCTATTATAAAAATGCTGAATTAATAAAAATTCTGTTTCATATCTAAAGACTAAGTTCTAACTTAACTTAAAAGTTGCAGAAAGTGCTGAAAATGCCTTAAAGACAGCTTAAATAATATTTAAAAAGTTATTTTTATTCTTTAAACTAGCAATTTAAATAATTAATGAAAATCACGTTCTACCAAAATGAATCAAAAAGGAATTAGATAAACAAAGTATGGTACCTAAGTGGGTATTATCAAACGCCGTTAAGTTAGAATCCAATACTTCGAGGAGCTACTCGCTTACTTTTACTGATATTACAGCTGTGAGTCAACAGGATACGTTTGCGCGTAGGAGCACTCATTCGAGAGATTACGCCGACTTACTTGTTATTTTGCAATTTCTCTTCCTTTCATAGCGTGATATTCAATATTGATTCAGCTGGTGACGTCGTCTTACTTTGAACTGTAAATTTTATGAACTAGAACCATACCATAAATTAATTGAAATATTTGATGTTAGTAGGTTTATATATTTGTTATTCTTCTTAAATATTAATTATATTATTCTTCTTAATAATTAAAAAAAAAAGGATTAAATAACAAAGGCTTAAAAATTCTTCATTACTAAATGTACATAAGCTTCTACTAACTAAGTGCATTTTAATATTAAATATTTAATAAATCAAAAATATTAAGTAGTATCTTAATGTTAATATTAATTAAGTATTTTTCATAATAATAATAATAATGAATTAATTTGATAAAGCCCATTGATTATTATTGATATATAGAAAAGAGGTTTGCAGCAAATAAGGCGATATAAAACTTGTTTACTATTTTCTTATTACTGTGATGTGCCTATTTTATGCTTATTCAATTGCTATCCACTAAAGATTAACACTTAAATATGTACGACTATTTAAATAAATCGTATTTTTTATTTTATTGAAAACACTGACAGTACACTGATAACATTAGGTTTGAAGATAGTTTTGCAAATAGTTGTTTCTTATCAGCTTTACGCTGTGTCTCCCATGTAGCAGAGTAGGCAGATGAAGCCTAGTGTTAAAACACTCCACTCCTCATTTACCGCCTAATTCTGGAGACGTTGCTTGTTAAGTGGCGGGTCTCGACACTATCGATCTCCCTTGACATCAGATCGAATAAATGAAAATATTAAATATTGCATTTCCTCGAGGGGAATCGAACCCACATCAAACCTGGCGCGTTTACAGTCACACGCATGTGCCACTGCGCCACGATAGGCCTCAAATAAATAAAGCTTAGAAATGTACAAAATTTTCATAGGTAGAGGTTAAAGTGCAGATGCAAATACAAACACATTTCAATATTCCTGTAAAGTACAAATATTATTTTACAATCACATTTTGTTTACCTCATGGAGTACCTATGCACGTAAAATTCTTTACCAACATAACAGAGAAATAGCTGTGTTTTAAATAAACCGCTTCACGAATCAAAAATATATACTCAGAAAGTCTACTATGGGATTTTATTCAATGCAATGCCTCCAGAATTCTGCAGGAAGAGGGGAACGGAGTGTCTTGACACTAGGTTCCCTCTGCAGAGCGTAAAGCTAATCTATTTTAATTTATAATTATATTACCCGGTTGTGACCAAATGATATGGTTAGATGTTTTTTCTTACAGCTCATGCCTATGTAAGTGTGTTGCTGATATATCAAGAGATAAGCTCGACATGATAAATAGTTATCTGATACACTCACTTACTTTCCACGGCGAGCAATCTATTTTAATCTGAACTAAAATAGTTCAGTTTTGATCTTATAAATATATATGGAAAGTTTAATATTATCAGCTTAATTAGCTTAATCAGCTTCACGCTTTATCCCGCACACAGCAGGGTAGACAGAGGGAACCTAGCGCTAAGACATTTCATTCTCTACTTGCCCTACTTGTTGAGTGGCGCCGCTCTTTGCCTGCACATCAGAGGGAAAAATGGAAATATAGATTTAAATAAATATTTCATCTCCTCGAGTGCGGATCGAACCCACAAGCAGTCGCGTTTTCAGTCACACTTTGTGCTCCCGCGCCATGACTGGCCTCTCTGACCTTAAAAAAAAATTATAATGGAAATGAAAGTACAAATCGTAATAAAATTTTGAATAATTTTTATAGTTTTACTGCGACTACAATAACGTAGACACCAAATTTATAATTTTGATGACTCATATAATAATTGTATGAATGCTAATGTACGAGTATAATCATCCACAAAGTTTATATGGTACCTGCGAAGAATGCTTGGAATATTGAACGGTTGCTTAGATGGGAAGCCCTCTGAGAGACTTCCGATTAGTTTTGCTAAAGCTCCGAACGCACATGTCGCGACGGATATCACGTTTTCGTAACTTCCTTTGTTCCTCTGCCGTTTTTGTATCCACTGGATTGGTTTCCTTCGAATTATGACGAGAAAGTTTTAGCGACGCGAAGTTTAAATAACGTCATATAGTGTGCAAATTAGTATTACATAATTTTAATGCTAATATACCATAAGATTTTCTTTCTCTAAGTGTATAGAAATTTTTGTCACGCTTTTTCTTCATTTTCTCAGATTTGAAGGCTTAAAAACTTAGATTTCCCAAAGAACCTCAAAACCTCATTTTAGTAAATGTGCTATAATAGCAGTTTTTTTATTATAATATACATATAACATAGCAACATTCTGCTTATAGTTTAGCCAGTAGCCAGTTATCAACAAATTAAAGTCAACAAAAGTGAAACTAATAGATAAATGTAATACGTATTACTTTGATAATAAACAGAAGTCAAAGGGGTTGAGTGCAAACAACCTTTGAAACTGCTAACATGCCTCCGAGGCGGATAAATGTAATATTAGCGTTCGTCTCCGACCTTTTGTAACATCTGGGACGCATAAATAGAGATCGATGACCGCCCTACGAAATTACCACCTGCCTTTATGGAGGTCATAAATTTATGACTATAATGTTCTTATAATATTTTTTGTGTGGTACTTTATTTACATTGTATCTTATCTTTTATCTTTATTAAAAATAAAAACTTGTATCTAATAAAAACGCGATTTGAAAAATATTGAGTTCTTTTAATCAATTGAAATACTGAATATTTTTATATAAGACATTTACTCGTATAGTAAATGTCTTATATAAAAATATGCTTAAACATAATATTCTAATATCTCGAAAAAATTGCATACCTATTTTCCATTATTTGCTTCCAACCAAAATTTTCCCTGTCTCTTAACATTCTAGTGGTGTCCTCTCAATAAATCGGCGGTTATATCTGAGAGCAGACTGTGGTATCGACCCGTAGCGACGCGTGGCGAGTTTGGTGGCTGAATGGATTATCGTTTATGCCAACTAGGCTTTAGTTTAATCGTCATACTTATTTAATATAAAAATTATAATTTTCTTATAAATATTTCTAGTAAATAACTTGATAAAAATATAGTTTTTGTATGTGGCTGTCTCAGACTGCAATATTGATCGACGTCAGTGCGCCCGTCGCGACGGTCGTCTGGTCGTCGCTCGCGCCGTCTACTCGTCTAAATACTTAGCAGCTGTGGTATTGTGGTATGACATTGTTAACTAAAGTAATATATTTACTGGCTATTTCGTTATATGAAATAGAAAATATTTATTGTACGCAATGAATATAAATCTAATATAAGCTTGAGATATAAATATTAATAAAAATCGTAATCCATGAGCCTGAAGTGTAACGGGATGAGGTGAATATTTTTTAGTTTAATTTTTTTTTTCTGCCTAATAGGGTAGACATTGTGAACTAAGAACATAATACTAAACTAACACTTCGTTCCTGACTTTTCGTCTAGCCTGTTATTTCGAAACGTTGTTAGTTGAGTGGAATTGAATGCAACGCTTTGACTACCAGCGCGGTTCCCCGCGCTGGTAGTCAAAGCGAAACTATATTATAAGTAAATGAATATTAAATCTCTATGATCTGGAAGAACCAGAGAGGGAATTGAAGACAACATAATTATGTAAAATTCATATAGGTTTATTATAAAGTTGACAAAAACATATTGACCATGGTATTGAACCCCCTATAACTTAGTTGCTATTGCTGACCAATTTTAAAAAAATATCCCTATATAATATTTTGTATAAACATGTTATTCCTGGAGATTTCTTAAAAACATTTATTAGTTTAATGCAAGTGCTTTTGCAGATTGACTTTAAACACATACAACAGCAGTTGTTAAATGCTTAATATAGTATATTAAACGGTTGTCAGTACATATTGATTATAATATTTCTCTCACGTAAATGTCGGGCCGGGCTCAATTATTTTGTTTTACGCACTCGCACACCGCTGTCAATATATGGCACGATACGAGTGTATCATGGAACGAGTGTATCATGGAACGAGTAATAAGCTACTTATTTGTAACAAACTAAAGTAATTTAGTACATTTATTATAAATTCCATAGATCTAGTCTAAATTAATGATTTAGAGTCATATCTATATTGTAAAACTAAAGTTTAACTGTTCGATTGTAATATATATTTAATATGAAAGAAACAGAATTAAATACAAATAATAATAATAAAAAATATTTTTATAATAACGTATAAAACTCTTTCCAGATATTAGATAATTTGTGAAGCATGCGGGACTGTCACCGGGAGCTGTTTGTTTGTTTATTTGGTGTATGTAATTACACCTCTCACGAAACCGCACGGGACCCTGTCCAACTGGTCGTCCATGTTCATCTGATTACCTGGAGCCCTATATATGTTGACACAATATCTTGTATTAGAGACTCGATATTATGATGAAGACTGGATAAGCTATATTATGATTGGATAAGCTTTTGCGACTAACTTACTTTACTTTACTTTTTTAAACTTTGTCGACTTGCTTCACCAGAAGGTGAACAGACGTTCAAACCCTCGCTCTCACCGAATAATATAAATAAGACTCTTTGACAACGAAGTGGTTTTTAAAACATTCAACAATGTTTCTTTATATACTGATCACTAAAAAAATACTAAAATTTATTTTAATTAATGCAAATATCTAAAAATGTTTTGAAAATAATAAGAGTTCGTCTACATCGTCGTCGCGTCTACGTGTATTGTTTTATTCTATCATTGTATAAAAAAGAGGCAGTCATCTTTTGAAATAAAATATTCACATTTCTAAGGTTTACAATAAAAGAGATAAAAAAACTATTTGTATATCAATTAGTAATATAGGGCTCACTATATAAATGAATTTAATCAATATACTCAATTATCGATACACTTTTTTTTCACAAGTTTTATCTATTTTTGAATCTCATTAACTTAAAAAGCGGCGTTAAATTCCGTGACTAACTCGCAATTATATTGAAATTTAACTTGGTGGTTAATGTAGGAGAACAAAATGATACTAGTGAATTCTGCTTAACCTGTTAAATAGTTGAGATTCTGATCCTAAACAACCATGTTAATTATTGAACATTTCATATTAGCGCCATCTTTGTAATATTAAACACTAAAATATAACGATTTGCTGCCATATATTCATTATTTCCATACTTACTTAGATATCAAATAAATTTCTAATAGCTAATAACATACATTTTATACTGTAATCTTAATTTTGCAATATAAATTAATAGAAATTATACTATTAGAAGTTCATTCTCATTAACCTGCCTACATTCTATTCGTAGTGAAATCTTACTAAGTTCAATACCATATCGACTTAAATACGTGTATTGCTTTCGTATGCTTATTCAGTTATAGCATTACGGATGCATAAAATCATCCAGCCAGGTGCAGCGTTATCTACTGTTATGTCATTTATTTAAGATTAGCGGACGCGCGCAGCTTCACTTGCTTATTTAGGAGTGAATTCTAATAAACCATGAAACACGTGTTCAACGAAATATTTTTAAGTCTAAATTTCAAATTTTATAAAAATCGGTGGCGATTTAAGATTTTTTTCATACAAACTTTCAACGCCTTATTTGCACCCTTAGGGTAAGTATTCTAGAAAACCATGAAACACGTGTTCAATTAAATAGTTTTAAAAGTCTGAATTTCAAATTTTATAAGAATCGGTGCCGATTTAATTTTTTTTCCATACTCACTTTCAAACCCTATTTCACCCCTTTAGGATTAAAATTTTTCAAAATCCCTTCTTAGTGGATGTCCAGATTACGAAAGTAATATCTGTCCAAATTTCACGTTTCTACCATGAGCGGTTATGGCTGTGCGTGCGTCTTACCTCAGTCAGTGAGGACAATTCCTTTTATATATATAGATAGATAGATTATATTAGTTATTTAATATTATTCTACAATAGACTGTTTATTTTACGTTCATAATTGTTTAGAGTTATGGGTTCGATTTCCACTCGAAGAAATGAATTATTTAATAATTTTCATTTCTTAGCTCCGATAACAAGACAAGCGCAGCATTGACGTCCTCCACTCAAAACACAATGTTTCGAAATTTCTGCAGAAAGTGGGAAACGGAGTGTCTTGACACTAGGTTCCCTCTGCCCACGCTGCTGTATGCGGAATACAGCGTATAGCTAAAAAAATAATGTTCTTTACAAATTATCTTCTTCAAACATCTATCATCATCTACAAAAATAATATATTTTAATCATCTTTCTATATAAATATGAATGGCGTTATATATACTTCCCTATACGTGAACTAAATAATTGAAGTAGTCTGTCAATGCCTTTCCTCAGTCAAGAATGACGCGTGTTCTATAAACACTGCAGTACCGCGTGCATCTGACGATACTGAAATAGACGCGAATGCAAATCGTACAAGTTCATCATCCGCGGGGATATTCTAATTACGCTTAGAACCTTATTTAACTTCATGCAATTTGATAACAATATTATTTTTTACTTTTAATTAATTTATTCAGTATAAGTGCGGGGTTGAACTCCGTGCCATGACACAAAAATGACTGGAAAGTAGAGGACGGGGTGCTGTAATATGTTTATGTATATAATTAACATGTTTATTTGATTTTTTTTTGTTTTGCTTAAGTAACGCAAGAACAATTTTACTATAGTAGAACAATAGAGGACCAATTCCGTTGGATTATAGTGTCATCCTGTACTTTTTACGTTACTTCTCTAGTTACTAGTACTTGCCACCAGTCACCTGTTCATATTGTGACGTTAAAACAATACAGCACAGTTACTCGCACAATAGAGTTACCCGTACACTCAACTCACTGTATAAATTTCTAGGAAGGGTTAAAAGTTTACAAATTTGTATACAAAGGCGGTGCTATTTAAATTATGAAATTAATATTTTTTGTGTTTTTAATATCGTGTAGATTTTTTCATATATATGAACATTTGGTTGCTTTGTTAATAAAATTTGCCGCGCTTTGCTTCGACACCACAGCGAAAAAAATAAAACATTAAATATTTTATTTCCTCGAGTGCGAACTGAACCTACAACCTTTCGCGGTTACAATCACACTATACGACATAATCTTATTTTCTCCATAGTTCCAGTAAAGATAGTTGACAATAAAGAGGACTTTTTGTTAGAAAAACGAAAGTATCTAGAAATTATTCTAGGCTGAGAACAAAAACTTAGTTTATATTTCCAGTGTTTTTATAGTAACAAATTTACCTCTAAGTAATTAAATTTTTTATGTTCAAAGTACTATTTTAATTTAAATAGTCTATAGCAAATAGACAAAAGTGTTAGACAACTAGTAAAAACAGTGTTATAAATAAATGCCTGTAAAAGTTTCGGTCGACTGGCATTTCACGATCTAGAAACATTACAACACAAATACGGCCGAACATGGATTTTCTAAAAAAGTTAATTGCAATCTGATATTAGCAGTGAAATTGCCTAGCAATATGTACAAATATTTATTACGTCATATATGTTAATGTACTTTTTGGATATTTGATAAATATAAATGAATAAAAAATGAAATTGTTGACTCATTCAATAGTGGTAGCGAATCTAAAATAGATAAATTTCTTTTTTGCTGAGCCAAAATTAATGAAAACAGTCAAATATCCTAATAGAAACAATTTTCCATAATATCTTAAACTAGGGTATTACAAAAACGTTAATAAAAATTTTCATTTTACACTTTATTATAAGTGTGCTGTAAACATAATTATATTTGAACATAAACGCAATTCAGATTCTTAAATCATAGCTAGTAGTTCAAACAGGTAAAGCCGCGGGCGGGTTGCTAGTAGCATATAGAATTATAGATATATGAAAATATATTTTTAACTATTTATATATAAGCTACAAATATAGCATTATATAAAATTAAATTACAAAAAGTATCTGAGTATTGTGTACAAACTAGTTGAACAGCATTTAAGTCTAATGTAATAAGCGTGTGTTATTCCAAAGTGGTAATTGAAGTCGGGACCACATTTTTGTAAAGAACTTTTCATAGTTTTTGCGTTACATTGTTCTATAAAACTCGAAAAGGAAACAATTCGAATTCTTAATCCCTACGCGAGCACATTTATAGCATTATGGAAGAAATATGCAATCCACTTGTAGTTGTCGCTATACTCGTATATTGTGCAGTGTTACAGCATCTTACGAACGAACAAATAATTTAAACTTATTAATACATGTACTTATAGATAATTCAATTTATTAAAATATTAGCAGTTTAATTTTATATTTCATTTTACGTATTTCCCACGTCGTCGTCTCCACTGGACTTTACATATGGATTTTTAATGCGTTAAAATTATTTATTGGCATTTAAAATAATTCAAAAAGAATAGCTCTCATTCAGTAAGTGGTAATTTTATGAAATTACTAATTTATATTAATTTACTGCATATTGTTTCAGAAACATAACAAGAGAGTTGGGTACTCAATATTTACGATTGTTGTTAGATATTACTCATTCATAATGCTAACTTATGAAACTTACGAAGTCCATAATAAATTTGAACACCACAGATGCTACTTACAATCTCCATAGACTTTGATTTTGTTTATTATAAGTTATCTGTGTAAGTTAAAGATATAATAATTTACATAGTGTAATAAATAAATTATTTTGACAGTTAACCTTCTGCCTTGCCCTTTCGGTATGAGTTCTGGGAACCTAGGCAACATGAAAATATTGTAATAAAATAATTAAAATGAAGTCACTGTAAATACCTAAATTATAATTTAATACATTTTAAATAGTATACATCTAATATCTTATTACAAGAAGTCTTAATCAATTTCATTTTACAGTTCTACCATTCCTTCATATCTTTAGCGGAATACTTACTTATATTTTAATTTAATAACGTAATATTTAAATATGTAAACTTTAACTTATTCTTACAATACGCAACCGTAAACAAATAATAATTAACATCATTCCAAACCGAGTTTCCGCTAAAGCATGTATTACAAACGACCTGTTAATGTTA
The DNA here is from genome assembly GCF_056956725.1 of Heliconius melpomene rosina. Lineage (NCBI taxonomy): Eukaryota > Metazoa > Arthropoda > Insecta > Lepidoptera > Nymphalidae > Heliconius > Heliconius melpomene. The sequence continues at coordinate 11,216,968 of NC_140398.1, forward strand.
TTTTATTAATTATATCTTCCTGTGAGCGGTTTTGGTCGTAAAACATATATAGTCGAGGGACACACAAAAATAAAACATCTGCTTTTGGTATCAACGGCGGCCATCATGTCTCACAGTTACAACTCGTGTTACATTCCATTTGCCCTAAAATTGTGCCGTAAAATATACACATCATAATTTATAGTAGAGAATTTGGGGCGTTCTTAATATTATTACAATCTGTTAACAAAATGGCACCGTGAAAGTTTGTCGTTTCGTTCTAACAGCTTTTTATGGTTGTGGGTTTATATCTCACTGCTATATTTTTATTAGCTTCATGGTTTGTCCCTATGACGCCAAGCCCTACGGTCTACATACCTCTTTCGCCACGTCCACTGCCATCAAACTCTTCGTACACGGGTGTGTAGGAAGAGTTTGAGTTCTGGGGGATTCTGATGAATTTTACGTGACCTTCCTCCAGTATCATCAATGGTATGTTTTCGAAGGTCAACCCTGCCTCTCTCCATATCCATAAATCCTTTTTGCCATTATTTTATCACTCATTCCATCTTATTTTTTAAACAATTATATAACTTATGTAAATATTGTTTTAATCCTTCACTTGTATATTAATATATCTTTTTATGTTCTCACTAATAATATTTTGCGAATATATTCATATGTCACATAAAAATACTTATAGAAACAATCAACAATGGAAGGAAATGGAGTAGGCGATGCGCCTCATTAGATAACCAATTTTGTAACCTTTAAGCTACCTTGTGACTGAGAGACTTGCTTAACACGTAATTTATCAATGCGATATATATTTTTTATAAGCAACCTTCGTACCATATTTGTACTAATGCATGTGCCTAATTCATTCATAATAATCAATTCAAATGCCACACTAAAAATGTTTATAAGAAATATTTTTGAGGACAGTCTTACCGCAGAGTCACTATTGTGTGATTGTAAACGCTACAGGTTCGATTACCATTCGAGAAAATGAAATACTGAATATTTTGATTTTGACGCGGCGTTCAGTTCCACCACTCAACACGCAATGCCTCCAGAAATCGGCGGAAAATGAGCAACGGTGTGTCTTAACACTAGGTTCTCTCTGCCTACCCTGCTGTGTGGGGGATACAACGTGAAACGAAAAATATTTTCTCATTTGTCTTCTCTTCTCTTCCCTTGTCGGTCAATTTTGAATAATTTTGGAGTACATAAATAAAAAGAGGTATCTAATTTATTCACATGAATCTATTCTTCACCGATATTTGCAAGTAAACAGTAACCTGTTGGAACGAAACACGCCCTGCCATGGTATGGGTATAGGATGACATTTACAGCAGTGAGAGGCTATGGGTAACCGGTGAACTGCCTTAAACGTACATTCACTAATCAAATAATATGCACAGCGTCGGGCAAGAAACATACTCGTATAATATTATTTATGATTTGAAATTTGACTTTTGACCCCAATTAACCTTATTATTTAAATAGTAGTTAAACAAAAGATTTTTGAATTTTTTTTACTTAGGTTTTTAGGGTATATAAAATATATTTTTATATATTTTTTATATTTTTTTTTACATCCTAAAAATTTAAGCATTATAATCTTAATCTATTGCATCTCTTTGATAGTCTACCATACTGATTGTGTCCACCATATCAAATGTGCGTCGTATTCGGGAAATTCCATTTTTTTATTAGAGAAAATTAAATTTTCATATTAAATCTACATATTTTCCATTTCACTGAAACAAAGATCATTACTGAAAATAATGTCCAATCAAAATTTGAATGACAACAAAAGTTATATTAGAGTCTCGACGTTTGTTGAAATCATTCAAAGTTTTGAACTCTAGGAGTTCTCGCTCGTTTCCTGCGAGAGCCCGGAATCGGTTGTCAGTAAGAAATGGTATTTTAAAACTTTGGAATTGTATCCGGCAGTTGTGAAAACGGAGCTCTTTAATTATGAGGTTTTAAGTTTCCCTTCGTGAGCGCTCGCCTTGAAGGCTGTAGTCGATTTTGTAACCAGATAAGTGCGGAATATTGGCAAGGAGTGCCAATGTTTTGTATAAAGGGCATCGCTTGATTATGTCCCGACTAAATAGATTTCTTATATGATTTCAATTTTAGCATGAAAATAAGATGTATGGAGAGTGAAAATAACTTTAAAATAAAAAAGCCATAAAAAGAATAGCTAAATCTAAATAAATATATTTTTGATATTTAGACGTAAACATAACCCTTAAAAAGTGTATGCAGAATTTTGCTTTACATCCATATAAAAGACTCTGAACCACGCTTATTAAAAACCATTAGAGAAAATATTGCAGCATAAAACTAATTTAATAATTTCCATATCGCTTGAAGTTTACGGTTAAGGGATTATATTTTAATTATGCAAAACAGTGCTTAGAGTAATAGCCGCATTTGTTCTTCGATTTATAGTATATTGCGCTTAATTGAAGAGGACTGTAATTGGTACTATTATAAAATGAATTTATAATTATCTGTATGTGAAAAGTTATTTTAAAATTGTAAGATTTGGATATAACTCAACACGCAATGCCTCCAGAATTCGGTAGAAAGTGGAGAACGGAAAGTCTTAACACTAGGTTGCCTCTGCCTACCCTGCTGTGTGCGGGATATAGCGTGAAGCAGATGCTGATGATGATGAACATTTGGATTTCTTGCGTGACAGTATCGCAATGATTTGTATTTGAGATTTTTTTTAGCTTCATGCTGTATCCCGTATAACAGTCTTAAACAGAGGGAGCCTAGTGTTAAGATACTCCACTCCCCATTCTCCAGAATTCTGGAAACATTGTGTGTTGAGTGGCGGAACTCTACACTTGTGCATATGGAGTAATTAGCAAAAGGCCATTATTACTATGCCATTGCAAGTCATTGCAATTAATAAGCCTTAAGAAGTAGGCATAGCGTAATACACTAATAGACACCTGATGGGGTATAATTCGATACAAAGTACGAAAGGTATCAACTCTTTCATTAAAGATTTCAACAGTGTGTAACTTCATATCGATGCCTGCATTCCAAAGCCTATACTGTACTTACTGTGAACATTCCAATATAGCCTTTATCCTGAACATTTTACGAGCCATTGTAAGGCTGCGTGAGGCTCTTACTTATTATTAGATTTCGTCAGCGGAAGCTATTGCATAGAGCATTCAGTGTACGCAGTCAATATTGCATATTTCCAGTTATATCGATAAAACGATATCGATTGTTTTGTGGCAAAATCGATTTGATATAAATTTTACTTTTAGACAATCGTACGATAAGGTAAAAGGTTAGAATATATTTTTGTTACAATATTTTTGTTACCTTATTATAATATAAATGTTTATATATTATTAAAAGGACAACTAGTTAACAAATATTCCTTTTACTTCATAAATGTTGGACCTAATGGCATAATAAAAAAGTCATAATAATATTCTGAGGCCGTCGTTGCGCAGCGACATGGATGTGACTGTAACGCGGTGGATGTGGTTTCGATCCCCACTCGAGGAAGTGAAATATTTATATACGTTTATATTTCCATTTCTTCGCTCTGGTGTCAAGGCAAAGCGCGGTGTTGAGTTCTGCCACTCAACACGCAATGCCTCCGAAATTCGGCAGAAAGTTGGAGTGTCTTAACACTAGGTTCCCTCTGCCTACCCTGCTGTGTGCGGGATACAGCGTGAAGCTGAAAAAAAATGGACATCAAATATGACTGAATAATATGAAAGAAAGAAATACCGTACAGGAAGAGTTTCTATCTTTGGTAGCAAAAGATATCCATATAAATATACTTTCAATACTATTAATGCGTTAAATATAGCAAAGTATATGGATGTGTAAACTAAACGCGATGACACAGAACGACATGCTCTGTGAGTTCTTGAGTAATTAAATACAGATTTCGAATCGATTTTGCTAATTCAATAAAAAATACTGAGTAATATTATATTTATGATAAATACAAGACGCAATAGTAACTTATCTTCAGCTGAATTATAGGTTTTTATTTGAATATAGCATAGAGATTGGTAATGTTTGGATTTTTTTATTTATATTTATAACTTCTCAGTTCGCATTAGACAGTCTTCTATCTAAAAATATATATATATAGATATTTTAAAAGTAATTTTTTTGTATCACTCACTGCGTGTAATAATACTTTTTTCACGTAAGTTATCGAAAAAAACACTTATCTTTAGTCCGATATTGCCGCAATATCATCTTAAAAGTACTTATCATTTACTTATCTTGATCGCTTTCACGTTTCACGTCGTTTTGAATAGATATGTGTGGAATCTTTCACTTTCTAAGGGATATGTTGTCAAAATATTATAAACGGTCTTATTAGATTTTTGTATTTTTTTTTGTGTTGGTGGGAATCGAATACACAACTTTCGTGTTTTCACTGAGACGCTGGCTGGCCTGCGCCACAAATGCACCGGGCGTTACCTACGTTACCTACAGTACCTACAGTAACGTAGGTAACCTCACATAAGTGTTGTATAACACTTTAAATACGTCAAAATACTAAACAATATGTTAAAATAGTATAACAAAAGCAACGTACAAGATTATGTCATTACTTGTATATTTAACTTTCTTTATCACCATGTATCAACACACTGTGTCAACATTTAAATTAGAATTACAAAACTAAAGGCTAATGTCACCATTTCAACAAATATGTAGTTTTATGAATGTTTACCTGTAGGGGACCTACAGTGCACGTGGAACGGACCGGAACGTGTATTCTAATGTTACTCTTGCTAACTTAGGTATTAGGTTCCACCATTCACTAAGTTTACATATGGAGGAACCCCCCTTTAGGGGGCTGCCTCAATCAAATTGCCTTACGAGCTGGTAAATGGACTGTTGGGGAAGGAGACCAAGTCCGCCATGGTTTGTGAGTTAGCTCGTGAATTGCCATTTAACAGGTATTGTTTGCTAAAAAAATTAGCAATATAATCGATTGAGCTTCCAATTTGGTATTACCTATTTCATGAGCTATTCACCTATTAGTTTTACCTTTTAAAAAAAACACAAAATGTCCAACAGTTTTGTTATATTTATAAAAAAGGTGTTTGAACTTACGAAAGTGTGATATAAACAAAGGGGCAATAACTCTACATTATCATCCTACATGTGTCTAGGCGTTGTGCAACGTTTGCCAAGCCTCATCTCAACTCATACATTATCTTTTTTACAGCATCCCTTTTTACAAATTACATAATGTTTACTTATGTAAGTACATTTGGTTACAGGTAACGTTTGGCTTGGAGCATTTTTTTTAGCTTTACGCTGTATCACGCACATATCAGGATAAGCAGAGGGAATGAGTCTCATCACCTGCAATGTCTAAGGTGGAAGATAAAGTGCAACGCTATATATATTGCTGGGAAAAAGGGGAGAAATAATGATCCATGAAAATTAGCATAAGTCTCAAAGATTTAATGTGTTTGTCATATAATTTATAACCCTTATCCCTATAAGGGTTGTATGAAAGGTCTTAATTTCACCCAACTTTATGTTATAATAACAGGAAAATGCTTTTAGTCAGCCGACTACGACGAGCCCTAAGATAGTTGTTTGGGGAGTCATAGCAACAATATGGTTAAATTATTCTACATTGTATATAACAATAAAATATTAGGTAGATTATAGACTTAAAATAGGTATCTTTCAATTTACTAGCGTTATTTTGTTTTTTTGTATGAAAATATATTTTTTATAATTTTATATTACGAATATTTTGATATATCAAGAAAAGTAAAAAATATATTTAAAATATATTAATCAGTCATCTCCCTTATAAGGAATATGTTTGTAATTGTATAATATCTTGGCGTGTGAAGAATTACACAATGAAATATATATTTATTTTTTATTAGTTATAAGAATAAACATTATGGTCATTTAAAAATGTCATAGTAATATTAACAAACACGGCTATATCCAACTATTTCAACTTTAAACTTATATAATGCAAACTTAGCTAAGTGCTCACAATGGAAGTGTTTTACCGCATAATGAGTTTAAAACAATGAATTAATTTTGTAGGTAACTTTAAATTTTTTTTAAAACAATTTAATACCTTTAGGCTTTAGTTGAGGCCTGCCGTGGAGCAGGGATACAAGCGTGTAAATTTAAACAGGCAGGTTGTTTGGTCGACCTTATTGAGGTATTAATTCCTGTAAAATGTCGAAACAACTAAGAGAAAACGGAATGATAAGTCACAATGTTCACTATATTTTCCCTAGATCAATGTTTATCGGTTTCAATTACTTTTTATAAACAAACATATGTAAAAATATATGTATTACTTATATTTTACATATATATCTAATAGTCGTTATTATTTCTTATTTTAGCTTTGTCATTTTAATTTTTATCGTAATACAATCTTTATTGTGTGAGCAGACCCTACAATTACTTTAATATAAAATCGTAAAAGCCGAAGTCATTATTTGATCAGTCAACCTCTGTTTCGCTTCTCACGTTTAGCCTTAATTTTAGTTAAGCTTTGTAATTATATTGATTATATTTTATAATAATAATGTCGTTAATTTTTAATTAACTTGAAAATAGCCAATTTAAAAATCCCAAACCCAATATTAAAAACCACTTAGCAAGCGCGTCCTTGGTTTGCAAGGTTAGTGATATTTTAGCGACACTAATGCCCGCTATCGAAGGAAGTCGTCGGGGCTGCCACGGAAATTGTTGTGCATTAAGAGATACATTAGCGGTTAATATAAAAGGGACATCGTCCCCTTTCCTGAAACGGTTATGACGCAATGCGGTTAGCGATACGTAAGTTATAGTCTTAATAAGCTGAAAATTATATTCCCTTTGGGGTTTGGGGTAAAGGATTGTAAAAACACTAAATTGTGTACAAAAAGTACTTATAAGGTATGTTTATGTTTTTTATAATAATTAATTATAATTATTCTATGTATTCTAGTAAATCCAATTAAACTTCATTTGATACTTAAAAAAATATATGCGATATCTACTCGTATATTACAAGTATTACTCAAAATGTTATTTGGCGCCATGTTGTAATAAAACAGCTGGAACTATTTTTAGATTATCTACATCTTAAGTTATACTTATATAGGAATCTAATTTTAGCACTAATGCTTTCTATATTTTTGGAATATTTTTCGTTATAAATCTTTAATATTTTTTTACAGTATAATGACAATATATTTCAGTTACATATAGTTACTTCAAGTTGCTCTATCAAAATAGATGGTCCCAATATATCTAAACACGTCCTATCACGTTTGTTCGATTTGTTAAGATAGACATTTATGGAGCATCTTATCGAGGAGGAAGTAAATTGGAGGTGGGTACGAAGTTGATATCGGTCTCATATTGATTTTTCATTGACGCTTATAGAATACATATTTATCTATATTTCTATATCATTAGTTAAATATATTATATTGAATTCTGGTAAGAGGAAATGCTTAAAGTAAAATATATTGGGGTATAGAAAGTAAATGAAAGTTACGTAATGAGCTTAATATTAATTATATATAATAATTAATATAATATAGCCTTATTATTAAATTACTTTATTATTATAAATATTAAATAAATATTGTAAAAAGCTTATTATTCTAAAATCTTTGCTATGTATCTCATTTTTATACTGCGTTGCCATCTCGTGGTCCTATACGATTTTTTTGTTAGCTATGCCATCTGTTGATACATTGTTGTACCATCTTACTCGGATTAATTATTTTCAAGTTTTATGACACATTTCAAATGCTTCCTGCTAGATGTCGCCAGAATATAAAATTATTGTGCTGTATTATAATTCTAATTGCTTTACTAGTTTTTATGTATTGTATAACATACTTCTGCAATAAAACAATCTCAATTTTCATATTATAATAAAAACAATAAAAAACCAAATATTTTTAAATAATTTTATTTTATCATTACAATAAAATAAATGATATGTACAATAAAATAGTAATATGATTATAAACAATACTTTCGCCGGAACATTTTTTTAATCACAACTAATTACATCAGCATCTAAAATCTAAGTATATTTAATTTTTATAACATTTGCATATTATCGTAATACATATAAACGAGCGATACAAGGAAATAATAAGAGACGCGATTCATTAAGTTTCTACATACCGCTCATTTGGTGCAATAATGACACATTTGCACTGTTTCTTGCAAGAAGCCGTAATCAAAGTTTGTAAATATCCTTTTTGGATTCAGTGACATATTTAGTTTTTTTTAGTAAAAGTGCAATTACGACATTGTTGCATCAATTTAGCGATATGTATATAATATAGTAAAAGAACTATCGACATAAGACAATTAAACTATTGGAGTTATACTTCAAAGGTGAAATGTCTAATATAAATATACAAAATTGCTATAAACTATCACAGTAGCCAGATCATTTACAAAATAACACATGCATATTAATTTGTTCATTATTCATGTTACATAATAGTTACATAATACATGTCACAATAATTAAATATTTTTTAAAATAACTTTATAGGTGCAGCTTTTTTAAATCATCGAATCGATATATATTGCTATACAATAACACTAATTCTACCAAAATTAACTGATGAGCAAAGTATATTTCGAGTACCAACTACCAGCGTATAGGGCAAACAATAAAAACTATTAATATAGATTTTGACTATTGAAATAAATATAGATCTTTTGTTTGAAAAGTATACTTATTTATATATATTTAAAACATACTACTTATTTCTAACCTACATTAGATGACTTTAAAAATCCGAATCTTCGAACTCTACTATTGAAACATAGCAGTCTTATAAAGTCCTAAAAAGAAATATAGTAACTAACAGTAATTAGCTGTATTGATACATTCCCTATTTATTAAAGAGATTACAGAATAGTTACCTAACATTATCTTTGGGACAATTATTACTTGTATTGTGCAAATTGAGCTTCCCCAATAAATGAAAATGAAAGTCAGGTACAGAATTATAAAATAATGCTTGGAGTATAAGAGCAAAAGACGTGCTTGAAGACAGCGTATAATAATACGAAGTGAATGGCACTATTAATGTACATTTATATGCATTAAATAATATAAAAATTAATGTTGCATGCACTTTTATTCTGCATATTTTATTCTGAATTGCTTCATTTTATCGCCTGTGACTTCCAAATTTAAATCGAGATGATCTTTTGCTGACGGTGACGTCATTGTTTTTTTTTTAAATATTTTAACACGCTGATGACTTTGACAGCATACTTTCAGTCATCGTCGTTTAGTAGATCAGTACAGGATTTTGCTTTGGTAGATCTGTAAAATAAGAAAAGAATGATAAAATATTAACATATTACTTACATAAAGAAATTAATTAAACGATTTTATTAATTTTGTCTGGCTTTTAAATGATATTTCAGTCATGTTTAAAAAAGGAGAGATGGAACAATCCTTCAAGGCAAACAGGTATATATTATAATTGTATAAAGATAATTCTGACTTCCTGTCGTAGATGGGTATGAGAATATAATAATAACTCGATTTGTGATGATGATAATAAATAATAAAAATAAAAGATCCATAATAATTATATTAAGAATGTATTTTTATGTCACTTAGAACGAAATTAAATATAATGGTAGATCTTCTTATAAAACAGACGCTATATTTTATTTTTATCTTTTCTTTGAACCTTAAAATTTTTAGATTAATTAAAGTTTTATGTACTTACTGATTTTTGACTCTGCGACAGACTCTAAGTTCGATAGAACCATTCCGCACTGCTTTGAAGAGAGCTAGTGCCTCTACATGCGCTAGCTCATGACACGCTTGTCCATTTACTGCCAACACTTCGTCACCTAAAAATATATACATTTTAAATTTAGTATATTTCAAAAACACTTTAAAAATGTTTTTTTACACATGTATATTATTTCTAGCTATTTAACTGGTTAATAATCTATTAAAGTAAACGAATAACAAATGTTATAAGTCATTGTTTCATAGTTTGATTATATTATAATTATTCATAAGTGAAACACATAATGAATGATGCCTAATTGTCTGGTTTTATATTTATTCTGGTTGATAACATTGTTTACGTTACATCTATCTGCATCGTAACTCGGTAAATAGAAATCTTATACTCACAATAACTGATATTATTATCGTAAACAGTGGGCAGTAGACGAATAATTTATTCTTATTAGTTCCTTGTAACCGTTTTAGTACAAACAATGCAATACCAACCCTATTGAGCTCAAGTTACATTTATATAAAGACTATTAAAATATTATTTTATAATTTATAATATATAATAAATAAAGCGTCATGCTGTGTCCCGCACCAGAACAAGGATATTAAAATATTAAATACTCTATTCCTATTCTATTTTAAATATTCTATTCAATGTCCCCCAAATCGAACCCACAGTTAAATTAACGTTTAATTAACTTTTCTCATTTTATATAGATTATGCAAAGTAGATATATAAAAATTTACCTGCTTTAAGTCTTCCATCATCAATTGCTTGGCCTTGTGGAAGTATGCTCTTAATGAATATCCCTAAAGGACCTCTAGGAGAGTCACGTCCTCCCACAATAGTAAAGCCTAATGGCTTCTTTCCGTGTCCTTTCTCAAACGTAATGGTATGATACGTGTGAGTTGGTGCTCGCGGCCTCCTGGGTAAAGTACAGAAATTGGTTGGCGTTTGAGTTTGCACGTCATGTTCACATTCGTTCTTCTCAGAAGTTCGTTCAGCACCGTCTGGCACGTGCACATCGACAATATCACCCGTACAACTAAGTGTTAAACCGTCTTTGTTTGTTCCACCGTAACTCACGACCTGCCGACGCAGTAACTTGTTGTTCATACTGCTGTAGCTTGCGTTCTGGCCTTTCAGGAAGCGGGAGTGCGTGTCCGCCGCGCCGTCCGCCTCGTCCGCCCCTGATAACAGGTCGCGATTACACGCGGATTCATCCTGAGTCTGACGTTCAATTCTGATGTCATACTTATCGTTACGTCGTTCTTTACCTAATATTATGGCATTTTCGTAATCTACGGAACTTTCACGCATTGTAATGATATTTTTTTGTGGCGGTTCCCTTTGTCTCACCTCGGGAGTCATTCTTTCACGTTGTCTACAAATTACGATGTCGATCTCTGATGATCCAGATCTTAGAGCCTCTTTGGCTTCAGACATAGTAAGATCACGAAGTCTTCGGCCATTGACGTTAAGGAGTTCATCTCCTATACGCAAAGTGCCTTCCCTAAAAATAATATTTCAATATCATATAAAAGGTCATTTAAAGTTTAAAAAGTGTCGACACTAATTATAATAATTATTAAAATATAAATAAAAATAAAAAAATAATTAATGCCATATAAAATATTTAATTATAATAAAAATGATATCAATATATAAGCTTACCTGTCTGCTAACCCTCCTGGAACCACATGCGCTACTAAATAACCTACATGACCCTCATCTACTAGCTTGGTTTTAGCTATAAATATACCTAGTTCGTCAGAAGGGTTTTTTCTTATTATTCTCACTACTTTGAACTCCGAGTGCTGCTTATTTGTACAATTTTTAGTAGGTTTTCGGCAAGGTGGTATAGGAGGGATTCCACAATCACCTCTGCTTACATCTCTCTGTCGCATTTTTTGTTTTTCCGTTAATTGTAGAAACTGGGGTTCTGCGTAATCGGGATTTTTAGGCATACGTCTAAGAATTTCTTTCCGGTCCAATGATAAAGCTCTTTGATTGTGTCGTAGTCGAGGCTTAGGATGTTCATTTTTGTCTCTGCTTCGTCGGCTAGATATTCTTGGCTTAGTATAACTTTGGTCACCCGAAACACTTCTGCTATGACTTGCTACGTGTGTATTGGTATGTGAAGCAGAACTTTCACACCTGGATGATATTCTGTCACTGTCAAATATCGAAGAAGCTGCTGATTCATTGACTAGGATTCCTGAATCTGCGTCCTCACAGTCTTGTATTAAAACATTTTCATCATCACATGAAATTTGATAGACGTCGTCATGAAAAACAGAATTTTGGCTCTTTTGGAATTCATCAAGTCCGGGTAAAGCACCGTAAGAAAAACTTCTCAATTTAGCTTTTACTCCACCTCGTTTCTTACGACTTTTACTTATTGCACTAGTTGACTTAACCATTATATCATTCCCATTAGGATTTGAGTCCAACTCTTCTCCATTTTGCTTATAAAGTTTTGAGAAAAATTTATTCGTAGAAGATTTTAAATATCTATCAGACATAGCACGTAGTTTGGCTGATAAACAAGAACTAGGTCCAATCGTATCTTTATCATCTTTAGGCTTAGGTTTATCAGTCTTCTTGTATGTTTTTGCTGAAGTTGACGCATCTTCGTACGATTCATAGTTATCGTCAAATATCTGATCACTTGATTTAGACAGTTTCGTTCCAGCTTTAGGAATCACATGGTACCGATCGCATTCTGATCCTGAACTGTAGCACCTGGTACCCCTGTTCGTAAACGATTTACCTTCTCGCCAATTACATTCCACTGGACTCTTTGCAAAAAAGACGTCGTCGTCATAATTTGGCATCTTCACCCAAGGGTTTTGGTTTTCAAATTTAGTATGTACAGGGTCTAAGTATGTATCGGTATAGCGGCAGTGTGATATTTCCTCACTATGTCCAAATCCACTACAATCGCTTCCTGAAGTCGACGCAGCGTCTTCACCGGGCCGCATTGGGGCATTTGATTTAAAACATGATAGTTTTGTATTTTTAACCTTGTCAAGTAACGGGTTTCGTTTTTCTCGATACACCACGTACTCTTTCTCTAAAGAGCCACCGCGGTTTTTGCGACTATTGCAAGCTTCTTGCGGCGAGGTGGGGCCGTTTTGCAGTGATATTCGCCGAGTCACCGGTGCTTCAAAACTACGTTGACATGGGTGAGGCGATTTTTCTACAATTATTATTTGGTCGCTTAAATTGTAAAAATTAGTTTCCACGGAACTGCTACTACTTTTCCTATTGCTATAGCGAACTGGAGACATATCTGAAATAAGAAAAAAAAAAATGTTTAAATAAATGTAAATTTATTTGTTCTTTAGCTTCACGGTTTTATGAAACCAGGGAAAATCAAAATACGAGAGTGGATAAAGTTAATCAGTTATCGCTAGGTTTGTTTTCACAGACGGCAAAATATATAAGATACATACGGATGAAAATCAAAAAGGATTATTTAGTTATATACCTATTCTAGATCTTCGTGAGGTCCTAGGTTCAGCCTCAGGAGAAACGGCAAGTAGCCGCGGCGGCTCAGCCTTTCTGAACCACCGCATATTGCTTCTGGTTACACCATTTTAATTTCACTACTCTGTAACAAAAAATAAAATAATTACAATTAAATATACCTAATACTATTAAGTAAAATAAAATTATGTAAAATTTTCACGAACATAATTTATGTTTCTTAAAAACAGCTTGCCATTGGTATGTAAGTACACCGGCTAGGTAAATAATTGACATATATTAGGCGTTGTTGACATAAATTAATTATAGCAAGATATATCCACATATGGAAAGTATGTCGTTTGTCTCCATTTAAGAAATACACGTATGTTTTAATTGCAAATATACATCAAATTTGTGGTTAGGAGAGCAGGTGATTCTTAGAGGCGGTTCTTAACGCAAAAAATTTAGCAATCCTATAACCAGATAAACTGGTTAGCTATTCAAGTTACAGTATAGTGCTGTAAGAAATTGAAAACGCTTAAATATTTCTCGTAAACAACTTGCTTAAATTATAATTAAATGTTTTTTCTATATAAATTCCGTTAAAAATATGGCTAGTGCAGCTGTTTAATATATTTTAAGGACAAGTCTTTATAACTTCAACAATTTTTATGAACTTGCTCGAATAGACAAAAAATATATGTAATGCACAATTATATTACTTTTATATAAATTAAGTTTTTTAATTGAACAGAATGTTAACACCGGAGTATCACTTTTAGCTCTATCTGCCGACAATACTGTTACAGGGAAAACGCATTTTAAGCATTTATTTAATGTATTTTATACAATATACCAAGCTATATTTAAAGTCTGTCTAAATCAAATTTCCTTTTGAAATGTTCAAGCATTGTTATTTAACCTCATTTAATGTACACCAAAACTGTTTTGTAAACAAAATTTATAACCAGGTCAAACTGACTTCACAAACTATATTTAATCAAAATATTAGTTTTCACAGTAGCCTATTTTGTAGATATATATATTAAATACAAAAATAATACGGCAACACCTAATTAGCAGAGTCAGTTAGCCACTATCATATGTCGTTTGTATCACGTAACTTCTGCCCTGTTGGACAAAAGTAAGTTGTGTAAGTAACATTTGAGGCAATCGATCCTTATTGTGAGAGTCATCCTAGTGATGATCTAAAGACAACGGGAGTATCAATGTCGTTTGAGAATCATTTATTTAGTCTTGCGGTATTGTTATTTTGCAATGTTTAATATTATATATCGAGTATATAAAAAATCTATTTAAATCAGCTTCACGCTGTATCCCGCATACAGCAGGGTAGGAAGATGAAAGCATTCCCTAAATTCCACCGAATTTTTCGAGGCATTGCGTGTTGAGTGGCACAACTCAACGTCGGGCTTTCGCTTTGTTGGCAGAGCGACATAAAGAAAATAATAATTAATTCCCTTGAACCCATAACCGACGCGTTACAGGCACACCCTCGTCACCTGCGCCATGACGGCCTCGAGTTTATGTATATATGTTTTATATTAAATGTTACAAGTAAATTTAACATCACCGAATTTTATCCTACGTTTATCGACCACCGACAGCAAACCTGACCAATTAACCTAACCACTTATTTACTTACGAAATATTACTAATGAAATTATTAAATTATACGAAGTTTCAACTACTAAACCACTTCCTGACAATTATATGGATTTAGTACGATATTAGATTCTTCTGATTCAAATCAATTGCAGAATTATGCGGTGCAATCACGTCGCCATGGTTCGACGACCTTCTGATCCCATGAAATGCACTCGCTCAACAAACATCATATGTGTGATAATTTATGCATCTTGCAGAATTGCAAATGTGAACGTATCGCCAATATTGAGACCAGGTTATCTGGTGTCACATGTGTTTTGACGTGGCCACATCGTGTTTCTCAATAAAATGGGTATAAGTATGTAAATGTTGAAATTTGATATCTACGCGTAAGCGGTATATTGAAATGAGAAGCTAATCTGCATTTTGTATATGAAATCTAGAATTTTTTAGGTCAAAATAGTCATTATAAATATAGTATTTGTCAAATTTTTATTTTCTCTGCCTATCTATTTACGGCGGATTAAAGGGTAGGCTCATTCTAAACCAACTTGCGTCATTTTAAAGATATAGTATTAGTTAGGAATAGACTGATAGATAAAATAGTGTACAACGTCCAAATTTCAATGTCCAATTGCTTTTGTAAAAAAAAACAATTAAAGATTATTAATTATATTTAAACTTTTTTGATAGCTGAATGAACAACAATTTCAAAGGCAGGCCTAAGGATGTACCTATGTATAAGTGTAAATACTCTCACTAATGACATTCAGTATGCAGGTAATGGTGTCCTTACGTGTTTTCCGCGTAAACACTACCCATACGCATCAGGAAGTTGCAAAAGGAACAAGTCGTGTTGAATACATACAATGAACTTACGCAAGATAATCGTTTATCGCTTCATTTTAAAACGAAAATCGACTTGTGATATCTCAATGATATATGAATTATAATGAAATTTTATCTATATAAGAAAGTTCTATTTGTATTATGTATGTATTTTTTTACATATTGCATAAATAATATAATATTTGTATAGTAATATAGGGTATTAAAAATTTCTTATGGGTAGACCACAAGCTAACGTACAGTACTCTATGGTAAGCTAAGTAAGTTATAAACTAAATATTTTTTTTTCTTTCTTGTTTACAAGAAAAATATCTTTTAATATATACATATTTTTTATTATAATCTTTTATACACATATAAACATAATATTCCATAAAAAGTGTAAAGAATTTTCTCTAGCTGTTTCTAATGTTCTCTATAAGGAGAGCGGAAGTATATTGAAGCATAAACAAGCGTTAAGTGTAATTAAACGTTGCGTAATAACTAGGAAATATGAGTGTTACGGTAAAAGACCGCAGTGACAACCTTTATATACTGTGTATTGGACTTCTCATGAAGGTAGCTTCCGTGTTTTCTGATAAATCCGATAATTATTTCTATATGAGCATTAATTAATTATTACAATTTTGAGGTCAGGCGTAGCGCAGGGCGCGATAGGTTGTGGGTTCGATTCTCACCGGAGAAGATTTAAAGAGGCAAAGTGCGGTATAGAGTTCCGCTAGTCAATACGCAATGCCTTCAGAATTCGGCAGAAAGTAGGAGAACGGAGTGTCTTAAATCTAGGTACCCTAGGTAGGATACAGCGTGAATTTAGAAAAATATGAAATGATATGAATCTGTATTTCCTAATGAATTTTCAGTACTTATTTAAAATAATAGTTACATTTAAAAAACAGGCTATACTAAAACAAATAATTATAACATGAACGACACTAGATATAAAATATCACACTGTAATCAATGATTGTAATTGACAAAGTAATATTCCTGGAACCAAAGTTTTACTTATTATTGGAATTTGAAATAATAATATACGATTACCGATCAAATTTACGAGCGTTTGTATTCTTCGAAGTTGTAAAAATGAATGATAGACCAAGATACAGTTAAAGACATAACGTGAATATATTTCGTTTTGAATTTCATCGTTATTGCAAAACAACATTTTTTTTATTTTTTTTTCATATCCACGCTATATCCCGCACACAGCAGAGGGAATCTAGTGGTGAGACACTCCGTTCCCTACTTTCCGCCGAAATCTGGAGGTATTGCTTGTTGAGAGCAAAGAAATTAAAATAAAAATTTAAATAAATATTTCATTTATTCTGGTGGGAATCGAATCCACAACCAGTCGCTTTTACACACACTTGTGCCCCTACGCCACGACTGTCCCTCACTTTAAAATTAATCGTTATAGCAAGACGACAAAACTAAATTTTTCTGCTATTAATAATACTGTCGAATACATTAAAAGGCTTCATAATTTCAAAAAAGCCGCCATATTTGACTTGTTTCTAGAAACCATTATAATGTAGAACCGGAGACGATAAGCATTGTTTAAGTAGCTTATGTGGGTACGGAGTGCGGTGTAACAAACGACGTGTAGGCAGATATTTGTATATAAAGCATAATTACATTTTATAATTTCAAATTACAACTGCTGTAGAACTAATTCTTGACTTCTCTGTTTCGTAACAGTGAACAATGGAGACATAAGGTCACATATTAAATAAAATTTTCAACATTACTGATTTATTCTTAGATAATTTAGTGTAAGATAAAGCATATGGCGTAAATGTCCCAGTCACCTCTTTTTAATTTTATAGTATTGAAAAATAAATATTATATATTTATCTTTTTCTTTCTTTTTAAAAGCTAATCTGTTTGAGACAGAGCTCATCAATATTACCTCTAACTAATATTGCAACAAGAAATATGATATTCTTAATAATAAAATACCAAGAGACATATTACTGCCGCTAAATACTACCGCTAAAACATATAAGTACTTTGAATTACCCGAAAACGTCAATACCATAATAATTCCGTATTTATTCTAAATATTGGCATTTAACCAGAATCAATCAGGCCCAAGGATAAGGAAATAAATATGATTTGATTTGCAAATAAAACGAGCTTAGGCTATCTTGATTGAACGCTTTAATTGGATTTTATTGATGTTGGTATCATATTACAGAGGATTTACCTACATATATTTTGTCTACTACGAAAATTTTATACACTACAGCTTAACGATTAGTTAATATTTGTAGTTTCATAATTTTATTTTTACCAGAACATTACTGGCCTTAAATTATCTATTTTTCAGAAAAAAAGTTTTATCTTAACTGAAGGCAGGAGAGATATTTGTTTACATTTAAGCAAATCGTGTTAAAATATTATAACATTTTATTCCGATCATAATATTCTAGCTGTTGCGTAGCTTTTCATTATTCGACAAAGTAATTTAGTAAGATGCATTTTTTCTTTTCTCAAAAAGTTTAAAGCGTGAAATACTGGTAAAACTAACATGTTTATGGGGAATAAATATATCTAAAAATATTTGTTTTAAAGTAAAGAAATATTACCAACGAAACAACACCTTAAGAATAGCAATATCTAAAGATATTGGTTTAAAAATAATTTGAGATAGAAATAGGCGCGAGAGATAAAATATCTATATTTTGCTAAAAAGACCTCGCTTCGATACAAGCTAAATATTTTTGTAAGCTTCCAACTTTGAATTTTACCATTCTCAAGCTTTGCTCTCTCACAAATCCTACATAATATAAATACATAAATCTAAAGGCATTTAGTATTTAACCAAAAGACTTGTCCATTTCTTCTTCACCAACAAAAGATTTGCGCTAACAATTTTTCAAATAATATGAATAGAGTGACAGTTGCTAGTAACGGTTACGGTCAAGAGTATTGGAGTAAGGCATTACTGTATGCCATTGAATGGACTACTGTTATATGGTCATTACCTTTTATAAAATTATATAGTGGCACAGTTAATAAAGTTGATTAGGCCTGACAGTTACAGGTTCAAATTTCAATCAGGAAAATATGTAATATACATATATATATGTACAATATATTATTAAATAAGCTACAATAACATTAATAAAATATAGAGATAAAAAATATATAGTATGATACTTTACATAAATGAATAAAAAATATTGTTTTCTTATTAAATACATAAAGAGGGTTGAGTCGTTTACTGTTAAATATTTAACTTATTAACTCATATTATATTGTTATCTAAGACCTCGTAGGGCATGAAGTAGCGTATTTTCATTACAGATATAAGAAAACATAATATCAAGTTTAAATTAGTGTTTAATATAGTTGAACTTACCTAATATTATAATCAAAATCAAAATGCGTACTAAATTGGTTCCAACTTGTAAAAATATTGTTATTGCCACCATAAAATAAAAATTGCTTATGTTTTCATATATACGAAGTATAAGTATCATTAATCATTGTATAGTTTTTGTTCAGTGTATTTGGATTTGCATTTATATTCTTCATTTGGCTGAAATCCAAGGACAAGGATGAACTTAGACGATTTCCTTATACAAAAGCTTGCAAAATTATATTATTTGTATAATTTACTACGTCTAGCCGTTTTTCTATTATTTTAAATGAAATGCTTGTGCCAACCGTGGGACAGGGGCACAAGTTTTGACACTGACAGGTTTTGGGTTCGATTCCCACTCGAAAATATTAAATATTTAATATTATCAACACGTAATGCCTCCAGAATTTAGCAATAAATGGAAAATAGAAGTGTGTTAATGGGAACGAAGTGTCTTGACACTAGGTTCCCAGGTTCACTCTGCCTACCCTGGTAGGTGTACATAGCGATATTTTCAATTGTTTAGTTTAGTCTCTCAATCGAAACTGTGGTGTTTCATTGTTATCTCATGTTTAATTAAGTAAAAACTTGAAAATATTATTCTATTGTACTTTACATGTGTATTCTCTCTATCTAGGGAATTATATTATTACCATTCCTAAAAAAAATATACGTGTTAAAAAAAACTTCTTTAATATAATTAAAAGATTAACATAGGCGATTGAGACGGAGGAGATTACATATTATATACGAAATAATAATATACAAAAATATGTAAAATATTATTATGTAAAGCTTCACCAACGCATTCATATCCATTATAATGCAAATTAAGAATAGGGAAAGGAAAGAGAAACTGCCTTATTTGGTATAGAACACGTATCCGAGTAATCAGTATTGGTGTTGCGAAGGTATACGATTTCGAACGGTAACGTGGAAAAAATACGAAATTTTGTGCAAAATTCGTGATAGAAATACACTGAATTGTAAATAAATAACGGTAAATAAAACTACATCTTTTTTAAAGTATTTTATCTATTAATAATGAAATAAGCGTAAAAGCGAGAACGAAAACATATAAAAATATTTTAATAATTATTATAATTATTAAATATTGATAAAGCAGCTTTACACATAGATAGGTGGGTAGAGAGTAAAAGTGGCAGTGAGTATAGTACTTAGTGTTAACATACTAGAATTTTAATTATAACAATTTTTATATCGATGTTATTTGTAAGCGTCTAGATAATGAAAGACTGGTGTTGAACTGAACAATATCTCTAAAATATCCGAGAAATGGGGAATAATAAAAAAGGCCGAAATATGAAAACAAAATAAATAAATTTTTTTTAGTATCCTACACGTAGCAGCGTAGACAGAGGGAACCTGGAAACCTAGTGTTAGCACACTTTCCCTATTAAGACGCTCCCGTTTTCCACTTTCCGCCGAATTCTTGAAATATTGTGTGTAGAGTTGCGGAATTCAACGCCACGCTTTGCCTCATTAACCAGAGTGAGGATACAAAGATGTTTAATATTATAAAAAATATTAAATACATTAAATAATTACACAAATCTGATGCTTCAAAAAACATTTAAATTGTCTTATATGTATATATACATATATGTTTCTCATTGCCAGTATTGTGTACAGGCAGCTTATTTGTAAGCGTCTTTTAGCCTTAAGGCTCCGCTATTGAGTTGCAAGGAATCAATGTACTGGCAACGCGGTTGGAATTTCTAAAAGCCACAGTACGATCAACCACATAACTGAGTTATGTCCGGTATAGTTTATACTCTGGTTTCACTTAAAGCAAGGCAAACCGCTTAGATTAACATAATTATTTATAGAGATAGAAGTTTTCATAAATTATTACCTAAGATAATTACAAATTTTAGTTTACGAAAATAATTTAACTATTAATTTATTTTATATCTTTGTGTATATAAATATTGTAGCTAATAATTTTTACCTATTTGATACTTTTGGGAATAACTGAAAATTTATTTTTAACGGGAAATAACAAAAATCGAATCGAAATAATATAGTATCATAAAATGAATGTATCTTATATTGTGAGATTTTTTTGTATTTTAAAATTAGTTTTTAAATATTTTTTGCTTTTCTTTACATTTTCTTTCACCTGAATAATTTGCAATAACATGATTGATTATAAAAAATATACGTACCTAATATCCTATAGTTAAAATCCTTTTTCTATTAGTGTTTAAAGCGACAACGACGTTCAAATCAACTGAATGTCAACATCGAACGTCTAAGATTAGCAGTGACGCATCGAACTTTTAGTACTTACGGTATACGTAATTTGGCCTACAAATTGTAATGCTTCTACGTTTGCTCGGACTTATTGCCTATAAGCAGTGTTGGAACTGCTTTTTTTATAATTATTCCTTACACGCTTATACTAAAGCCTGAGGCCATGGTCATGTCATTTTGTTACAAAATACATGTTTTTTTGTATTATTAATAAATTTAGCCAATGTTATAAATACATGCATTTAGGTTTAAGATATGACATAGGTTGCCCTGGTGAGATACCCCACTCTTCACCTTCCACCCACTTTAAAAAAATTAAGAAATAAAACAAAATTAAATTAAAAAATAAACATAAATAGGTACTATCGATATTTTAACTTGCAACCAGTTTTCTTCAGTCAATTGTGAAATGGTGGTCTACGACGATATTCGTTCTGTATTTACTTACATTAGATTCGAATAATGTTAAATTTAAGTTACATAGGTAGCTGTTTTTAAACGGTTTTATTTATCTAAAACTTGTCTACACGGTAGACTCCAGGACACTTTAACTAACATTTACAATGTTAGAATGACGTCATTTATGTATAAGGTAATTTTTGATATTTTATAACCAACCTATGATCTCACTGTCGTAAATCATAAAAATATATAATAAAAAACGAATAAATATAGCAATTATTTTAGTATTTATATCTCTATACATTATTCGCAAATATGATATGAATGTCTTCGATATCCATTACTAACTTTTTGCAATAGTTGATGTTATTATTCGTCCTTTATTAGCTTAATAAATTATACCTGCAGTTAAAGAATCCTACTTGAATAAATGTTAAAATCCTTATTTAATCTAGTCAAAGTTCCTACATTTTTAAAGCACCAATTAAATCCAATAATACTATTATCAGTATTTTTCGACATTTTGCGTATTTAGTGGTGGTACTCAACACCGCGTTTTTTCTGGTCAGTGGAAAATAAAATAACTTATAATAAAACACGTCCCAGCTCTGCCACGATGACGTTACACCTCTGGCTTTTAATTTACTTCATGATATTTATCTTAATTTTACAACACAATGATGTCATTTTACGCATCACGTTCATTTGAACTTGACCGTAGTACAATCAAGATATTATGTTGTTTGTAGCCGCTGTTCTTTGTCACTATCATAAATTCTTATTTAATTACTTAATTATATTCCTTATTGATTAACATTAAGTTTTATTAATTAATCAGGTTTACGCTGTATTATGCATGCAGCAGGGTAGGCAGAGGAAACTTAGTGTTAAGACACTCCGTTCCCCATATTCTGTCGAATTTTTTGAGGCGTTGAGTGGCGGAACTCAACGCCGGGCTTTTGCCTTATTGCCAGAGCGAAGAAATGAACATATTGCTATAGCTTTCGAGTGGAGACAGAACCCACAACCGTCATTTTACAGTCTCACTCTTGTGCCCCTGCGCCACTACGGCCTCATTAAGTATTAATTTTGGTCCTATTTAGTTTTCCTATATCTTATAAAACAAAGTCGCTTTTCGTGTCTGTCTGTTGTTTCTAACTCTTCTTCTTCTAAACCACCCAACGGATTTTGATGCGGTTTTCACCATTAGGTCGAGTATTTTTCGTAGAAGGTTTATATATAGTTTATTATTTGTACATTCTTATGTAAATTAACATAAATACGATAAATGTGTATAAAGTCCTACCCGTTGAGACACTTTCGCGCATGCGCTGCTTTAATGGTAAGTACTACATAAAAATAATGTACTGGAGTATTGTGCGTCTTAATAAGATCTACAAAAAAGTCTGCGAGAGCATATTCGTATCTTTTAAGAATAACGTGTAGGGATCATATTTCTGTCTAAAAATAATAATTTCAAAATATTTTTTATTGTGAGCGATATTTTTTCATAATGGTATTAATCCTTATCCTTTAAAATACTTTATTAAATTTCTACGTTAAACGAAGATAAAATTTGCTTTTTACACTATTTCGAAATTGCGAATAGTTTTACAGAAAAACGCATTTAATTGTTGACACATCCCGCCGTTGACATATCAGCTGTATATTACTCAAGTTTCACTTATCCCTTACTTTCAGCATATAAATAAGTATATTAGTTACGTTGGCCATTTAATTTAGACCAAAACTGTCTTTTACTGTTTTTCGTTTTAATAAGTACTTTAGAAGTTGTTATAATATCAAAAAATCCTTGCTGCGAAACGGCTCGCCACTCGCCATGCGTCCGCCGCGCCCGCCTGGCTTACAAGCATCGGTGGTTCAGTGGTAGAATGCTCGCCTGCCACGCGGGCGGCCCGGGTTCGATTCCCGGCCGATGCATTCTATTTAATTTTCCTCACAGGCAGCCACGTAGTGCTTGCTTTTCAGGGACAGAATACCCTCTTCAGCATTAACCACAAGCTCGAAAAAAAAACCCGCCTGTCTCCTGTATAGCAACGAAGATTTAGTTTTGTTTGCACGTATTGGATAATTGGAGTTGAATGTATTATTTCAACGCGATATATTTGGTTATATTTTCTTTTGTACATGTACACAATGTATGTTACATTATATGAATAATCCAGTAGTAAAAGCGGGCGAAGCCGCAAGAGGGTCGCTAGTATTTTCATAAATCACATAATTTATTCAGCCATTTATGTTCAAATATAATTATCGAAATGAAATTCTTCAGCGAGAAATGAAGAAAAGTATTCTTAGCTGATCATCAGAACTTTAAAATTAATCTTTGAACACGTTTAATATGGAATACCTAATAATAATAATGAAATGAAAGGGTTCACAATACAAACAGGCCGCCAAACACAACCTTAGCATGCAGTTCAGTTCTTTATTGCCAAACAGAATTAGGCGTCCGCTGTGCCTTTTTCTTACAATTCAATTGAGTCGAGCTCATGTGGAGCTTTACGTTCAATGAAATGAAAACTGAAGGTTGATAAAGCTGCTTATTTGAGAAATAAGAACATTTACTTTGAGATTTAAACGAGATTCGAGTAAGTGAATTTGGAAGAGATTACAAGCGCCGCCGTCTAGATATGATTTTATTTATATTAATTTGTTTTCGTCTTACTGAGAATCAGAATATTTATTATATTCCATTTATTATTATTATTAAAAAAGGCAGCTACGTTATAAATTAATGAAACAATGAGAACACTAATAAGAATATGACATCATGACAGTAAAACAGTCACGACAGTCAATCTGTTGCTAGACATTTTTTTTATTCTAACATTTGAATAAATAAAATTGCAATTGCATTAAATTACCAATTTCATTAACTTAATTTAATAAAGTTTAAAATAATATTGTAATACTTTTATATTAATTAACTTAATATAAGTCTAGAACTAAAGCGAAACGTAATTAAAATGAGTAATAAGTTGAAGTCAACAAACAACAAAAATACATTTTTAAAACACAACACAGAAGTGGCGGCTATAATTAAGATGAGGAATTGTTGTTTCAGGCTTACTGTCATGCAGTCATGAATATTCATTGTTTCGTAACAGTTTTGTTTGGTAAATAACTTTGAGTTCTAGAGAAAATGTTAAGCGCCTCAAAAACATGAAATATTCACAAGCTCCTTTGTCTTTCCACATTGAAGATGAACCGTAAACATGGACATTTACAAGATAAAGCATGTATGCTGGAAATCTTACGACAAAATTAAAACGGTGTAATTTATTTAATGTATTGTTACCATAGCATGAAATAATAGCAACTGGAGCTAAACTGATTTTTTTTAATAAACAAATCATGGTAAACAAATGAAAAGTCAAAATAGTAAATATATTTTCTAATAGCTTCACGCTGTAACCCGCAAGCAGCAGGATAGGCAGGAAACCTAATGTTAAGACACTCTATTCCCCGCTTTTGACCGAATTGTCGAGGCATTGCGTGTTGGAGTGGTGGAACTCAATGTCGCGCTCTGCCTTGTTATCAGAGTTAGTAAATGAAAATATTAAATATGTCATTCCTTCAACTGAATAAATACATTTTAATAGGAAAAAAGCCTTTCTCGATACACTATTATATTATATAGAAAATAATTACTGGTCCATACAATAATGGAATGTTGTGTTTGTTACTCAATGAATTATAGCCGGCGTCCGCTAATCCCGTATCAACGGGTCGGAAATAATGTGAAATGAATGGGCATCGGCGAGGTTCAGTGATCTCTATCTTCCCACCGGCACCGGCGAGGTAGGTAACGTCATTTTAAATGGCACAATAGTGCTAGGAATTTTTCTTATATGAATTGTTTTATATTTTCATTTCTTCTCTGTGATAAACAGGTAAAATTCGGCGTTAAGTTCCGTCTCTCAACACGTAATGCCTCTAGAATTTCCATCGGCTTGTATAAATTCGGAATCCAATCTGCACAACAATATATTTTAAAGACTTTCAAGCATTAAATTGTAGAGAAGGAGTATAATGTTATAGTATAGTATAATAATTGCATGTTAACCATATATAATTAATTAACTTCAATTTTAATATCCAAGTCTGTCTAGTCTATGAAATAAAAAAAAAATGATAAAGCTATCAATTTCCTTATACGAAGTTATTTTGCATATTGCATCTAAAGTAAGCGATAGCGCACAACGCCGCGCCGCCTCGCTTTAGTTATTAGACTATGGAAGCGTGTTTGACCGGGATTGCATCCTCGTGAGAGATTAGAAGACACGTCGTTGCATCGACGACACCTCATCTATATAATTATACCCATATAATATTTGAGAACTTTAAGTATTTAAAATCTTTGTTGTTTTACGTTACTGACTTTATCTTTAAATCGGAGTTCCCAAGATGAGTCAGTATTTAATATGTTTGTGTGTGCCATATATCTACATATATATTCATCTTTAATCTAATATAAACACGCTTATCATTCGTCTAATTATCTTTGCCTACTTTAGTAGAGAATAGCCACTTTTCAACGCTATATATTCAGCATTTTGTACAGTGTCTTTGATACATTAATACTTTCTTATATTTTTATATTAACACATACATATAAATAAAAAAGAGACAAAGATTTACAACTACTACAAAAAAATCTATAGATACCAATTTGGGTTATTTAATATGTATTTTAATGCGAACATAAAAAATTATAATTACAATTTTTTATCTATTGAAATAGTAAGTGAATGTCATATATATATTAATCATATATAATTAATTATAAAAACCAGTGATATTACATTCTTAAGTCTTGTAACTTGTTTCAGAGCAAACATTTCGACACCTGAGCGCACACCTGGGCACACGGCGCAATACGCGTCTATATATAAGTATCATTATAGTTGCCGTAAGCTATAAAAAATATATACTGTATTTATTTAAGAATATATTATTAAATATATTATTCTTATAATTAAAAAAGTTTTTATTCTTTAGTTTTTGCTATCAGAAGTTTTTGCCAATATTTATTCTATTTATTTTGAGGAATACACAAGGAAACAGGTGATACATAAAACTAGTGTCGAACTTTGAATACCTAATAACACTGTCCCGAACATATATCTTAACCTAACGACTTTAACACTGCATTGTTTAATCTAATCTATATCTATATATATAAAATCCAAAGGTCACTCACTCATCACGAAATCTCAGAAACTACTACTACTAATCTCAAATTTTGCATAGGATTTACTTATAGGACGTAGGTGCTCGCTAAGACGGGAATTTGCAATATTCGACTTCCAACGCGTTGTTTTTGGGGTTGAAAGTTTGTATGAAACTACGTTACTACAAATGCTAGGAGTCTCAAATTTTGCATAGACGTCACTAGGACGTAGTCATGGAGACAGAAATAAAAAGAAAGAAAATATAAAGAAATAATAATAACATAGTTCACGCGGGTGTAACCGCGAGCGGGCCGCTAGTATACAATAATTATAGTTAAAGCCATCTCTACATAGAGTATTATTTTCATGGCGATTCTAGATTATACTATTTTTTATTAATATATATTATTTTACCTATCTAGGCAGTGGTTTCAATTATTAATAATATCAAAACAGCTATAAATAAAAAGAAATCATTAAATTAAACGATATCTAACCGCGTTTCTTATAGAGCAGTAATAACCGAGCATTACTTATAATAAGATAATAAGGTAATTTCTTACGTTTACTTTCTTATATTGATCAGCACGACTTACCAGACTATCAGCGATTAGATAAGGTCTATCCTGTAACTGGTCGTGATGTATGCAGTGAAAGTGTTATAAGTTGATATAGTCGCATTCGTAATCGTTGGTTTATATTAATGTCAATATAATATGGTTCTCGTGATATATGGATTGTCTTTGCACGTTATAATTGAGTCGTATGAAAGTGTATGAAAATGGTTGTTTTTGTTTGCACAGATAATTAATTGCGTTTTGTAATGGATAAGAAATGTTTTGGTTAGCCAGAAAGCAAGAAATACTCTAAAACGGTTCTAAAAGCTAATTAAAAATATGTGTATAAGAAAATAAGGTACCTAACTATATTTTTAGAGTGTGAAAATATCGTAGTTTAAAATGTTGTATTTTATGAGTTACCCAAATGTACATAATATTTAACAATATATATTTATTATATTACTTGTAAGTATTTATTTATGTTCAATTTTTTAAGAATGTTTATTTTTATCTTAAGTAAATGATATTCATATTCCATTAAAAATACTAGGATTCCCAATAAGCAACATACTCGTACGTACATAGGTATATGTATGACAATAACAAAGAATATTCTTAGTAATCAAGATAAAATTAAATAATTGAGGAAATATAAAACATATGATAAATTATGGTATATATTAACATGCTTATATCGAAATTAAACATAAAAACACGAGGCGAAGTTGTAACTCACGTCTGCGAGTATGCAAGGCCAGTTTTATTAGTGTATCTGTGACAGTGTATTTATTTAGTAGAATATCTATACTAAATATTAGTATGTTGAAATATTTAATATTTATGTTCGATATGCATTTAATAATAAAAAGTTATCAAAACAAATTTACCGTCAGCAAATATAATAACTACGTCAGCGTAGAGACTATTTCGTTAAAATTGCAGACAGTATTCTCTTTATTATAAACTGCTGGCAACGCTTTTACATCTTTTTTTGAATGCAAAACGATGCCCATTGTAATTTAAACTAGATAAGTTATAATAGTCGCTATTGGTGCAATAATGACAAAATTGTGTAATTATTAATAAACTAGCGGCCCGCCCTCGGCTTCGCCTGCGTGAACTACATTATTATTAATTTCTGTCTCCTTGAGTACCTACGTTCTATAAGTGTAATCTCCGTCCATGCAAAATTTGAGACTCCTAGTATTTATAGTAACGAAGTTTCATATTTCTTTGGGGCTTTCAACCCCAAAAACAACCCCTTAGAAGTCGAATATTGCAAATTCCCGTCTTAGCGAGCACCTACGGCCTATAAAAAACTCCTATGCAAAATTTCAGATTCCTAACACATGTAGCTTCTGAGATTTCGTGATGAGTGAGTGAGTGACTTTATATATGTAGATAATTTTTTTGTCTTTTTTAATAAAAGAATTAAGGAGAATGAAAGAAGAATAAAAGAAGGAGAGCACATTACATTAAAGATAGATGCTTATGTTATAATTTGTTGTATAATATGATATACACATGTGTAATACAAATAAAAAAAGCAAGAAATATTTTAAATGGAGTGTTGAATAAAACCGTTTAAAAAGATAAAAGCATATAAAATATGTCCAACTCTCAATCATTCGGAAACATGTGTCAATTGAAAACTCAATGTAACAGATAAACCTAATCAGTAATGTATAAAAACTATAATAAATGCTGTTATCTATATAATTTTGACATGTCAATATAAAACGATATGAGAATATCAGAAAAATTAAAATTTTAAGCTTTTAAAGAAAAAAATATGCCGTCGGTGTAGAATTTGGACGTTTTGCTTGTGACTCTCACAGTTCGTCTGCTACGTACGTACGTACGGGCGTAATTGATTTATTTGATGGCGTTCTACATGTGCCTTTTTCTTTTACAATCTTAAAATTAGTACAAAAAATATCCTTTTCCCATCGTTTT
The DNA here is from genome assembly GCF_056956725.1 of Heliconius melpomene rosina. Lineage (NCBI taxonomy): Eukaryota > Metazoa > Arthropoda > Insecta > Lepidoptera > Nymphalidae > Heliconius > Heliconius melpomene. The sequence continues at coordinate 11,246,459 of NC_140398.1, forward strand.
ATCGTTGCATAAAATTTTATTTCGCTTTTTTATATTTCTTTTTCTGTGCATAGACATCGACATTCTTATACACAACATCTAAATTACCCTAAAAGGAGTAAAATAGAGAACTCACTGAAGAGAAAGAAAACTAAGATAAATGTAGATATAAATATTTCCTTCCATATGAATTTATACATCAAAACTTTTTTTTGTCTATAAAGTGATATTTTTATAACCAGACGTTTTTATTACGATTGCTAATAATAAAATGAATCACGCTCTGGAATGCATTGATGAATCGGCCTTCATTTCAAAATCGTCGTCGAGTACAACTCTACTTTAATATCAAGAGACCGAAGAACACTCGTGCCTACTATTCTGTGCTTAATTATTGTCATCTTAATTAATTAAAATTCAATAAATATAATTAAATATTATTAATAACATGCAATTGTCATTATTAACAATTATTTTGTGTTATTAATTATTTTTTTACAAATCTAATTTTAAAACTAAGCTGCAAAGTTTACCAACCTGAAATCCAAAAGCTCGGCTATAAAATCTTGTACAATAGATTAATCACATACACAGTTTTAACTAATATTAGATATAAAAAAAATATAAGCAACACTTCATTGATGATTTTCTTTTTTTTAACACTAAAAACTCACATAAAACTATTTACACGTCCGTTCAACATGAACGCCAAACTCAACTGAAGTCTGAACTCAAGTTAAGAGACGTCATACATGGCGGACATACATGTGACGGTGACGCTTCCTTGATGCTTTTACAATGAGTTTTTCATTCATTTCCTCTCTCATCTTATTTTCCGTTACTTTCTTGTTTATTTCCCAGCAATGGATGATGTCTTATAAATATACACGGTTTGCATCTTCTATGGAGGTAGAGTATAAGATTTTCTCACACGTAAACAAATTCGATTACAAAAATGAGATTATAATACTCATCTGAAGTCGTCGGAGCGATATTCCTGCGGTCATATCCCTTGTAAATTGTGGGAAAAATATTAAATTGCTTTTAAACTTTTGTGTTTTCTAGAAGCTTATATTGGTATATTCTTAGTGATGTAAAATATATGAAAAAAATAAACAATTTTAAATCAAAAGGTAATAAGAATTGTATAAATGGGTAATAACAGATTATTTTAAAAATCTAATTAGAGTAACACGTCTGTCTTAGTTCTAATGTAGTGATGTCGTGTTGTGAGTGTTCAACTCAGGCCGTGAGAATACAAAAACTTACATACCTATATAAAAATATGAAGTTACCGGCAAAAAATGCAAGCTCTATTATTTTTCTTAACAAACCCAACGTTTCTGAGAAGAATCTGGTTATTTATATTTCTCTGTTTTACGGTTAATAAGTTGTTAATTGTTTTCAAACAAGGCTTTATTAGATACAAAGCTCGAAGAGCTCTTAAAGAATCTTCACTTTGAAAAAAAAGAAATGCAAACATTTTTAATGTACATTTTCAGTTATTTTTCAATAAAAAAAGTGAAGAAAGATTTAAATTTCTGTTAACTTCAAAGAGTTTGTGGTACGCATTTTAAATAAGAGAATGCTTATTTATAATGAAACAACAGTTTCAGAGAGGAAATATGGAACGAGGCAAAAATAGAGGTTCATTGGGTTCGCTAGTCGATTAAGCGGGGTTACTTCCGGATGCTGGGAGGATAGAGTGCTCCAGCGTATACTTTGCTTATTCCATTTTACCTTCTAACTATAAATAAAATATCAGTTGACCTCTTTACATGTTATATTTATCTACCTCCTATGAAATACTAGCAAGTTCTACGTATTTATACTGTAACAAAAATTATAAAACATATCGGATGTATTAATATAATTAGCACTTTTCACTTATTTGTAACATTGTACGTATAATATAATAATATGCATTACATAGCTTTCGCTCGGAAAAAGGTGTAACCGAATGCACTATCTTAAAAAAGTATTGAGTAAGTATATGTTCTTTATACCTTTAATTATAACAAAAACGTAACGGATCGGTGTCTATAGATGAAAATTGAAGCAGGCGAAGCCTCCAGCAGTTCGCTCGTTAACAATAAAATGTTTACCAAAATTCCACTAAGCGTAATAATGGAACAAAAGCTATCTCCAAACTGGAACATATTTTAACTTTATTAATCAACTTTGTAAAGGCTTAGTTTTTGACTGACACCATTCATTTTAGTTGACACAGCTTATTTAATGACTTTTTGAGGCAAGAAGTCTCAGTTGCGATGAAAGGAATGTACATCGCCAGTATAACTCGAACCTCACTTTAAATTGGGTTGCTAAGATCTACCTTTTGATCTTTATATTTAGTAATATCTTTTAAAAGTCGCTTTATCTAGTCTACTTTTCAAAGTTATAAAGTGTAAGAATTTAAGAGGACTTCTATTTTTTTTATGGAAGTAGTTAGTTATTTAATCTTATTTTTTAAATATCTTTTTATATTAAATTCGTAAATAATAATTTTAATTTTCTTATAAATATAAAGTGGTTTTGTTGTACTCTATTAGAATAAAAAAAAACTTATATTATTGTTAAAATATTTTGTATACATTTTAACGACTATGGTCCACTTTTCAATCAATTGTTAATCGTCTTTAATAAATTTTACTCATAACCAATGTAAGCGGGGTAAACGTTTGAAAAACTTTTATTTAATTTCTCAAGTTTGTTATTTAATTAATATAGTAGATATAATAAATATATAAATATAATTCTGTATTTCTAAGTTAATAATTCATTCATTCGCAAAATAAGTATATTTACGTAACGATTGTAAAAAATGAAAACATGATGATTGCTGTGACAGACGACAGTGTTATATACCTACACGTAAATTGCTTATCTCTTACAAACTTACTGTTAAGTTATGTAATATCGACTTAAACACCTAGTATTTACTTAGAAGTATAAGAGAGTTTGCAGATTTCGAGCCGCGTGTAACTTAAACGGGCTAATAACGTGAAAGGGAAAGCCCGGTAAGTTTACTTGAGGTAACGTTACGAGTTGGTATGTCGATATACTTATATTTTATATTTATCTTATAGTATTTTAAATATCATTATTTATTAAATATTATTATTGTTTTTTTATTGTGAAGGTTGTGTTTATATTTATCTGTTCGATACTAATCAATTAAGAAATTGAAGTAGTACTACTTAAATATTTTTGGCATTTTTAACTGCTCATGCTAGAAATATTTAGGTACTACTTTATTGACTCGCAAATAATTCAGTGTCAATGTTAAACTTAATAATGAGTAAATAACACACAAATTTTTAACTTTTTTCTTTTTTCGTTTTAATGAAGCTTTCTAGTAGTTCAGTTCTGTGATGTGATTGAAAAAGGCTAGAAACAAAAAGAAATAATATTCTTTTTGGGCCAAGCCTGTTAAGCTTATCATATAAAATATAAACCAAGTGTTCCCAAAAATAAAAAAAAGTGTGAATAAAAACAAAGTAAACATGTTAAATATTTAAATTTATACTCCTAGTTGACAGCACTCTGTCGTCTTATTAGTGCTTCGTAGAAATAATCTATATTCAGTTAAAGATGTTTTGACACCTGTTTCTCGTTATAGCCTCACCGTGAGATAACTTACCTACTAAAACTGTTATAAATAGATTATATACTTTACTCGTTAGCAACGGGAGATGCTTCACTTATGTCAGTCCCTTGATAGTTTTATGTATCTTGTTGATTTTATTTCTTAATAACAATAAAAAAAACTTTTATACGTATTAAATCTTAAAAATAAATCTGTTCCCCTTATAAATAAACTTTTGTTGACATTATGTATATTTATAGGGTTGATTAAGTTTTTTAGCGATTTTTTTTTATTTAAAAATATATTTTTTTTAAATACTAAACAGGTATTAATTAGATAAGTATATCAAGGTTTACTTTGATTATTCGTATAATATTTTCAAATGAATACACAAAAAATCGCTTCACCTTCGACTTAACGCTTAGTTAAAGATAAAGAAGGCACCTAAATAGAAGCAATGCGTCAAATGACACAGAATAAAGAATCATTTCAATACAACCAGACAAAAGAAACATCAATATTATACAAATTGTATAATAATGTGTATATTTATATAATTATGGAAATAACAATACCTTCGCCTAGAAATTGATTTAATACTCACTTCCTCACTTAAGTGTTGTACAGCTTTATAATGTTATTACAACATATTCAAAGGTCTATTACAAACTAGCCATAAGTTAAAAGCTCTATAGTTAAGTAGCAATAGTAAATCAGGTTCACGATGTATCCCACACAGCAGGGTAGGTAGAGGGAACCTAGTGTTAAGGCACTCCGTTCCTCACTTCTCGCCGGATACTGGAGGCTATGCGTGTTAAGGGCTCGACACCAGAGCGAAAATTTATTCGGTTTCTTTTCATTTGAAAATATACATTTAAATAAATATTTCATATCCTCAAATGGGGATTGAATCCACAATCAGTCGCGTTTAGTCACACACTGGTGCCCCTGCACCACGACTGGCCTCAAGTAACAATATTACTTATATTATACTAGTAACTAACAGATGACGGTCAAGAAGCGTGCGCTGACGAATAAAACTGGGGTCCTTGACCTTTCAAGGTCATAGTATACTATCAACTAAATAACATTATATCGAGTGGTCATTGTGATTGCAAGTTCATATCAAATTTGGTAGTGGAATGTTTATTGTTGCGTGTTATTGTTGTATGCGTCCGTATGTAGGCTGTTGACATAGCCCTTATTACATATTAATTGATTGCTTTATATAGGGAAGGCAAGAGGAAAGTGGTCAGTCACTTTATCCTCCACTTTTCGAGGATTAAAAGGTATTGCTAGCTCAGTGGAAGATCTAATCCTCTATTGCACTTTCTTCTGATCTCATAATAATGCTATAGATTGGTACATTTGAACTACGCCGCGAGTTTTATTAAGAAAATCTGTTTTGTTTGGATACCATTTTGATCCCATTACTTAAACTTACCCTTAAAGAGACGTATCTAAGAGAATATACTTATTTAATATGAAAAAGCATGGCTGGTAATATATTACTCAAAACGATGTAAAACCTTGACCACAAATAGTCACGATTGGATATATTATAAAAAAATATAAATAATAATCTGGTGTGTCAACTGCTTTTTTTTACGTTTTGATCTTATCAAACATTCTTATCATTTCATTTTGTGTTCAAAGATAAACTTGCATTTACACTTATTCTTAAAAAATCATAAAATATTAAATGAATTCTTATATTTTAAATTTTTTGTATTTGAAGTTGCTGGCTGGTATAATTTATATCACGAAAAATTGAAATCGAAAGTCTTCCAATATCATAAGAGTACATAATTTTGCTAGTGCTAATTTATAATAATGGTTAAATATTTAAAATAATTTAAACAATTATAAAAAAGTTAACATATATATTTTATCTAGAACTGTTTATATCGAATTAATCAATTAAAGACAACTTTACTAGATTATTAAAGTTAAATATTGTAACGTGAAACAAGTTAAAATACAATAACAAAACCATATTACGCTAAGTGGCCACATATAAACAATTCATACATCGTGCATGAAGGAAGTAATTAGTGTGAAAATCCTCTAACAAGTGTCTCAGTGGTTTTGAAGTCCCCTTAGGGGTTGCGTGTTAGAATTCTACAGCTTTACAGTAGAACAGTAGTATACACTCTGTCTAATGATAGCTATTTATTCTGGAAAACCATTGTATTGAGAGAAACTCAGGTTACTGCATTAGATTCATTTAATATGCTAAGTCTGTACATATTTTAAATACGTAGGATTTACATAATCACTATTTAAAAAGTATAGACAAACAAAAATAATAATGAATACTTTTGTATTATTTTTTTTTATTTTTCCTTTGATTCGACAATGATATGATCATGCAAGCATGTTTAACACCAAAATCTAATAAAATATAACAGTATAACTCTTATATTAAGAAAGTGAACAGTTTTTTTTAAAGACAAACTTTTATGGGGGAAAGTAATCCGTCTCCAATTCTTATTTTCAGCTTGTTTTCTCGCCACGAATTTGTTTATTGAATAAGATGGCAGCAAGAATTAAATATACATAAAAACCATCGTAAAAGTTCCGAAATAAATTCCCAAAATGGCTATTAAAGTAACGCTACAGCTAAACTTGATTAACTTACACGACGCTAGCAGGACAAAAAAATAATGAGAATTTTTACCAAATATCTTACAAACACAAAGCAATTATGCCATAATCTTCTATTCTATTATACGAATGACTTGCTGAAATAAGTAATTTTGGTTTACTTTTAACAGTTTTTAAGATCGACGACAAGTCACACGCTGATTGCAATTCAATTTAAAAAATATTTTTAGTATTTCATACAAAACTATTAAGCAAAGGTTGTAGAAACAGATATATTGTTTAGATTATTTTTGTATTTTAGCAAAGAATAGTATGTTAAAATCTTATACGCATATTTTATTATATAGTAATTTACGTTTATAAATATGACTCAGTTGAGATTATACTTTAAGATAGGAAATCATCATCTTAGAAACCAGCTCTTACATAATATATCATAATAGTACCATCAGCACAACAAGAAACAATTAAGTGAGTTCTCACCGCTATCCCTGTTTATTACTTAGAAAAATACATGTCAAAATGATTTTTATCTAAAACTATAAACGTTCGGAACTAATGGCTGTGTGAGTGAACCTCAGGTGTGGGGAAGGAAACCACGCCAGTCGGCAAAGTTCACTGCTCCTTCAGACGCTCTTGAATAACTTGGCAAGGTGAAACAGACTCTATCACGTCATTATTTGATTGTTTTTGGGTTGACAATGTACCCTCATGCAATGATACGTCTTTAAAACTGATGAAACAAGACCACCTCCAACGATTAGTTACTAGGCGCGAGTTACATAAGCATAAGGATACATTCCGATGACGCCGCACTTGCACCTCGCGGAATCGAACAATAGTGTTTTAGTATTTTGCTGATTTAACTATTTTGAATTATATAAAATTTTAATAAAGATTCTCTGTCTTCAACTTGCTTTAAAACAGAAAGGTTGTTTATAAAATTAAATAAATAATTTTTAAAAAGCCTTTTTCTCGCCTGAGTAATTTAACTGGCGCAGTCGGTAGGATCGCGGCGTGTTTGGCTTTAATCAAACTCTTAAAGCCCGCGAACGGTTTCTATCGTTATTACCGCGATCTATTAAGAAGAATCTACGACGGCGAGACCGGCGGAGCACCTAAGCATCGGAGGTTCTGCCAAGCAGTTGAGTCCCGGTTGGAGATGCAGAGGTTTCTTTGGTGAGTACTTTTGTTATCCAAGTTCCTATGCTATATTTCCTTCCGTATTTTTGTATCTGTCTATATAGCTCAAATCGCGATAGGCATTTACTATTATTGAATAAGTTTATGAGAAATAAATGAAATAATAAATAAATGAAATAATAAATGAAATGAAATAATAAATGAATGAAATAATAAATGAAATGAAATAATAAATAAATGAAATAATAAATGAATGAAATAATAAATAAATGAAATAATAAATAAATGAAATGAAATAATGAATAAATAATTAAATGAAATAACAAAATATTATTTTAATAAATATTATATTGAATTGAAATATTTTATTTGTTTGAATTATTTTGTTAAATAGGTTAGTCGTGATTAAAAGATAAAATGTCTTTGGAAAATTGCGAGAATTCTAGTTTTAAGTTAATTTTAGATTTAATGCCACGTTACGATGGTAATTCAAAAACGTTGAATTTTTATATTAGAGAAGTAGATAATATATTGAAATTAATAGAGGGCGCAGCGAAACACCACCCCGCTATTGTGTGTTTGATAAAAAGTAGACTCAGTGGAGCCGCAATTGATGCAATAGCATACGAAGAGTTTCTAGACTCTTGGGACGCGATTAAACGCGCTTTGATTAGAAGAATAGGTGAACCTAGGAATGAAATCCAACTAATGCAAGAGCTAACTCGAACGCGACGTAATAAAAATGAAGACGCGGAAACTTTTGGGAAACGCCTTCGAGACATACTTGACACCCTTTTGTCCGTAGGTAAACATAGTAACAAAGAATATTATGAAAACATGGTTATAGAGCAATATACAAATCAATTAGACTTTCAAATTTCAATAGGTGTGCGTCTAGCCAGACCTACCACATTAGAACTAGCCATTGTAGCAGCTAGGCAAGAAGAAGCTAAGCTCACATACAATAGATTTAATAATAATTTTAATATGTCAAACTCTCAAAGTAAGGTTAAAGAAAATAATAGAACCTTTATTCCATTTCCAAATTCACAATTTAGATTGAATAATCCACCTATGCACGTAAATTCAAATTTTACCCCTAGACAAAATAACTGGACACCAGAACAACGTCAACAATGGGTTCAGTCAATGCTACCATGGAAAAACCGACAACCCTCAGGTAGTTATAGACCTTTTATTAATCATAGAGGTAACATCCCTCACCAGCAAATAAATCCACCCAAAAAAATATCAGATGTAACTATGAGGTCAACAAATAGACCAGAGAAGCCGCAGTTCGCAGTGGAGGAACTCTTCTACACAGACGAGCCACAGGAGCAACAACTCAATGAGTATTCCCAACACTACACCCCAGGTGAGTATTATTATGATAATATACATATACCAGACGAGCAGGATACTTATGAACCAGTTAATGACGAAATAAGTAACCAGCAGGATTTTACGTTAGGCATAGACCCAGACGTAAAGAGATAGTAAAAATAAATAATCATGATAAAGATCATTTACCCTACATAGTAATTCCCGAATTTAAAGGTAAGTTTTTAATTGACACAGGAGCTTCTAGATCCCTTATTTCATCAGAAGTTATACTTAATTCTATTTTTCAAAATTGTGTAGAATATGAACCATTTGAAATAAAAACAGCTCAAGCGACAACACAGCATAGTCATGTAGTAAATTTACCCTTACCCCCAATCTTTAATACTGACATTCTTCATAAATTCCTTATTTTTGATTTCGACCCTAAATACAAAGGACTTATAGGTCTAGATTTATTAAAATCATTATCTAGCAATATTAATTTGAAAAATAAAATACTACATACAGCGACAGCCGACATACCTATTTATTTCGACTATAATAAGAAACTTATAAAAATAGAACCAAAGTGTGAAAAACTTATCACGTTAAAAACAAACTATACTGACGGATTTTATATCTACGACGACTATATTTGGTCTAAGGGATTAACATTCCCTGCTGCTATTATTAATGTTAAAAATGGAAAATTTATAACCAAAGTCATTAATACTAATTCAGAAGGACGAACCATAAGTGACATAGGTACATTTAAATTACGACCATATAATATTATATATAAAAAAGGCAAACAAAATACAAAAGCTGACGAATCATTATCAACTGTAAATTCTAATAATAATAAAGTCGACAATATAATTGACAGTATATCCCAAGACTTAAGTGCACAAACTAGTGAAAACATAGCGCAGGTACCCCTTGTATCTAGTAATAATAACGATAACAACATAGAGCCTGACAACGACAGACATAAGATTCTCACATCAGAGACTGACAGTACGAGTATCGGTACTATTGTTCCTAATAACTTAGTGTCCACTAACCATTCCCAAATAGATAACGAAAATAAAGGTTTACGAATTAAATATAATGATAATGACAGACAAGTTAGGCAGTTTAACCCTGAAATAACACCCAGTTCAAAGTATAACACTAAAATAACACCCAGCTCGAAATACAGAGTAGACAATAGATTAACTAATACTAGGACATTGGTAAAAGACGTATTTACCAAAGTAAATAATACTGAGAAGAAAATAGTATCATCCTTAAGGAAGTACACAAGAAAACCACATAAGGTAGGTGAAAAAGTCTATGAGCAAGTAGCTAAGACGACGCTCAGAGATAAAGCCATACCAGATTTCAAAGGTCCGTATAAAATAATTAATTTGCACCCTTACAATAGAACGGAGATTATAAAAAATCATCCAAACTCTAATTCTAATAGAGTTCGTTATAAATTGCTACGAAGGCCTAATCTTATCTCAGGTCCCTCGTGTTTTACACAAGAGCCAAAATAACCCTAAATCCCATACATAATGGAATTTTATTATATTATTATTATTTAGATTTTATTAATTAAAGAATAACTCTTAAACAAAATGATATGTTTAACCTTGCTTTTACTTACTTAATAACGAATAAATATTATATATAATAGTTCTATATACAAATAAATATTATATATAATAATTTTATATACAAATAAATACTATATATAATAATATATAAAGAACTTATTTTGTTGTATGCGAGAATACTTCATCTTAAAGGATACATAAGGTTTATAGAAATAAAATAGAATATAAGTTAGATTTACTTATAAAAAAAACAAAAAAAAATATTTTTACTATTTCTAGAGTTAATCATGGTATTATTATATATGGTTTAGTTTCGATAGTAGTTAGATACTACTAATTATTATAAGGAAATTTATTAATTCATAAAAAATATATGTAGTTTTAATTTTGTAAACATTAAACCTATTCAAATAAATAAATCAAAGTGTCTATTATGATGAAAGCATATAGTACAGAACATTTCCTAATTTCCATCCTAGAAATTCCTTCCATTTCTAATGATAAATATAACCTAGTTATTCCTTATTTCCAACCTTTATACTTGGTAACAAAGGGTACTCTTACCTAAAAGAAGGATTTAGAACATATACCTCTCGATTATATACATCAACTTGCATATAATATCCAAACCCTAGAAGAAGAGGAGAAAATAAAGAAATAGAGTATTATCCTGGCTGTTTCAAGCTTATCTATGATTATTATATACTACTATAATAAATGTTATTTTTGGAAAAATCTACGACATTTTCCCAGAGTCCCGGAGGAAACCAGCAGCGAGGACGCTTCAGGAACCTGCAGGACCAGCTTCCATCTTAAGGAGGGAGGAGTTACATAAGCATAAGGATACATTCCGATGACGCCGCACTTGCACCTCGCGGAATCGAACAATAGTGTTTTAGTATTTTGCTGATTTAACTATTTTGAATTATATAAAATTTTAATAAAGATTTTCTGTCTTCAACTTGCTTTAAAACAGAAAGGTTGTTTATAAAATTAAATAAATAATTTTTAAAAAGCCTTTTTCTCGCCTGAGTAATTTAACTCGCGCTATGTTAATTTTTTTTACCAAATAAATAAATAATTTTTGAGATTTTATGCATGCATATTTTTTGATGAATATTTTATACGCTGCAAAGCAGCCACTGATCCTGGTGATAGACTATTGTAATCTCTAAACTCTCTCTTTTTCTAAAAATTAGACAAGTTAAAGCGAACCGTTTCCATGTCATTATATTTTCTCACGAGAACTCCTTGCTTGCTTCTTCAATAAATGATCTAAAATGACAATTTTTTATAGTAGCAAAATAGAAAAATAATATTTAAATGTAATTATTTATATTTTTAACAATGCAATATAATAAATGAAATATTATTATGAGAATTCGACAGTTGCCTCTTCTGAGAAGTTGACACAGCTTAAACCTAGTTCTTAGTTCTTAGTACGCGTTGTCGTTGCATGGCGTCATTGCATCTATTTTAAAATTATAATCGAATGTAGAATGCAACATCTAAAACATGTTTCTTATGACACTTAAGTTGTCAACTTGTGAATGTATTGCAAAGTTAAAGTTATACATGAAAAGAGTAAGGTCCTTACATAACTAGATAATATACCCACTTTTTAGAATACACAAAATAATATTTGCCTATTACATTATATAAGTACACAGGTAATATTTCTTTAAACTCCACACATTTCTTAGAAATTATGCAAAAGATTGAAGGTAAACAGTAGGAGAAAATATTGACTAGATTTGAATGTTATTTCAACCTATTTACATCATCTCCAAACCGAGATTAAATATTATAATCTATAATAATTTGATTGACATATTTATATTCGTTGAAAAGACCAACGGCCATTAATCCGTTGGCGGGAACGGACGCGTGTCCGTTAAATTAGCACCACGTTTATAACCGTCCACCCCCACGAAATACAAAGAGAAAACTTACTACGATCTGATAAAACACATATGCTTAACTGAATAGTTTGATAGAATATTATTAGCACCATAATATATTTTTATTTATATAAATACATGCAGCGAGCAACTAATATTAGGTTTACCAATAAACTGAGTAAATTTTTCCTTATGGGGTTCCCCAGCTTGATTTATACCATGTTAGGTATTGATTGTGAAGCGAGGTTATTTATGTTCTTGAAAAAGCAAACAAGAAATAATAATTGTTTTGTTCGATTTATCAATAAGTAACACACAAAGAATTTCTCACGTACAACATGTAGGTATAAATTTTTAAATTTTGGAATTTTGAAAATATAACGTAAAACTATTTCTCGTACTAAAAAAAATGTTCTGAGGCCATAGCATCATGGCCGTGGCGCAGCTTCCACTTCCTCGCTCTCGTAACAAGATAAAGCACAGAGTTGAGGTCCGCCATAACACATAATGTCTCGAAAATAGTGTGAAATGTGGGGAACAGAGTACTTACCATAAGGTTTAATATATATTTGTGGATAAAAACATTAAACCTTTTACTAATAGCGGAATTTAATAACTACAAATTATGATTTTAACAATAAAATATTTTCATCATTTACATTTAAATAATTTATTGTTGAAATTAAATTAAATTATTAATAATAATAACTATTAGGTAAGTTAATTTCAACAGAGTCAAGATTTTCCCAGTAAACCAAAAAACGGTTATCATTGACAACGACCTCTAAAAAGATGTGCTAAATTAGAATTATTAAAGTTAAACAAATTATATACATATACGAGTATAATTCATTTTTAAAAATAATAACGACAATTTTATATTATATTCATATAAATATAACGGTAGTAGTTTATAGTAGTTATTTACTTCATAGTTTTTTACCCCAAAATAGAACAGAATTGCAGTTCGTATATTTTCAGCATCTGTTGACAATGTTATACAGTTAAGAAACAAAAATCAAATTCGCAATTTGAGCAAAAAGTATGCAGGTCTGGTTAATTTTTGCGTGATAGCAAAAACGTTATCATTTTATTGTAATATTTTTTCTTCCATTTAGTTACTGTAATAGCCGCAAAAAACGCTAATCTTTTACTTCTATTACTAGGTATCAATTTTCTACGCACCATTTGAGTTACGAGAAATTCTAGTTTATTTTAATTTATAACTTTAATAAATGAGATTATAGGCTATATAGATAGTAATGTCTAAATATTGTTACCTCTAAGTTGTGCTTCTGTTGCTATATTATTACTATTATATTATATTCTGATACCTTTGTTATAGGTTTATATTTCATACGTACGTCATACGTCTTTGATAAAGTAACCGCTACGACGGTGATATAAGGTTTAAATCCGCACTTTTTATTATAATTATATTACTATTGAAGTAGGGATGTGGAAGATTTTAAATAGAACCTAATTGTTTTTTCAGCAAGGAATTCTCTGTCTCCTTTATCTAATGTTATCACCTAATATTAGTTTAAGAGTAAATTTTATACATTGTCATATTCAAAATTACGATAAATATAAAATTTACGCTTCCAGAAATAATAGAAGAAAACATTGTAAAATACTCTCATAATTGCTCCTGGTTATCTTGGACCCGCATTCGCCATCTAAGCAAACTGTAGGTACATTCTCATAAGGGACATTACCCTGCCTTATCAAGCCTTTCTCCTGCATTCTTGCTGCAGGCTGTGACTCGAGTAATTTGTTATAATAATTATTTATAACATTATCAGCAAGTACGATGATATATCACATATCTAAACGTCAGAGTTTTAAGAAGTATTTGCACTAGATAATTATGATTTATGTTTCCTGTAGCTTACTAATTTCTATTTTTACCGACGACTGCTAGTAGTATTTCGTACCTTTAGTTTCAGCTTTATGCTGTATCCCGCATTAAGTGGGGTAGGCAGAAGGAGCCTAGTGTTGAGATACTCCGCTCTCCATTTTTCGCTGAACTCTGGAGGCATTGTGTGTTGAGTAGGGGATAGTTGAACTAGATATTTCATTTCCTAAAGTGATAATCGAAACCATAACCCTTCAATTTATATAGCAATTTAATAGCACGATTCGGAAAATAAAATAAGAAAGTATTTTAATTTAATTTAGTAAAAGGAATAAGGTTGACTTCAAAAAATTAAATTATTAAATGAATACAAAAGGTATACATTTTTAAATTAAAAATATATTCCTTTACCTTTAATAACTAAAGTACCATTTTGGGAAATATAATAAGAATTATTTTAAAATGTGGAGCAAATATATCTATATGGATGTTGATAAAGATATTATAATTTGGATATCGGCGCCGGATTTCGTATCTTAACCAGATCATTGGAAGTTACAATTTAGTATTAAAATTAATATAAGTGGTTCCTTGCGGATAATTGAATTAGCTTTCAAGAAGAATTGATAGCATTCACTCGAGATATTTTAATCTGTATTGATATTAAATTTTAATTTATTGACATAATTTTTATATTTTTACTGAATTAACTTAATCCATAATTTTAAATATATTGTGTTAATATTAATGAAATTACAATTTTTCATTGTTACTATAAAAATAATATTCATATTTTGTTTCTACAATGACCTATGATTATTACTACATTCATGTTACTGAGGTATTTTAACGCGTTTGTATACAAATCAGTTACCAAACATCTATATAAAAAATAATTAATGTAATTAAAAAAGCTTTCACCATTTTATGTCGCTATTATGTCATGAGTTTAAATTTAATGTTTCCTTATTTTTGTATGTTATATTAAGGTGTAACTGAGCGCGGGAGTTGTGAGTTCGAGTACCACTTAGGGAGTCCCCTAAGTTGTTTAAAAAATATAGGTAATGGAGATCTGAATTATTTATCTTAACTAAATAACATATTCTCTATATCTAAAGTATGTATAAACAAAAAAATAAACAACTAAAATTGTTTTACATACTATTAATTTAACTACAATACCATACTATTTTCTACGAAATTCAAATAATAATAATATCCTTAGCACATGGCTGTTATGCAATAAACAGAAATATAGAGGGTGTCCCTTCTCGCCCCACTTGTTACGTCGATACTGTGACAGTGTGATGACATTATGGATTTCCAACTTTGTAAACGCTGTGTTAAGGAAAAGTAATATAAGCGAGTGTTTTTTGCGAATCGTTGTAAGCGCCGCATTGTTGAGCTGACCCACCAGCAGGCAAACAATAGGGGGTTACATTACGGATCTACTCGTACTAACCAAGTTACAATTCTATTTCATGTAGTTAAAAACATCAAATGGGGAACAGAGTGTGTTAACACTACGTTCCCTCTGTCGACCCTGCTTTGCGTGAATTAAAGCGTGAAGCTCATTTAATTTACAAAAAAAAAAGGATAATAAAATATGAAAGAAAATGAATATAATTATCTAACGATGGAAAAACTCGATTGCTAATGACAATACCCGAGCTGGAGAAACAAAAAAAAATAATAACAAACCATCATCTGACCGAGAACTGGTTTGTCGGCGGATGAGGCCTCACCATAGAAATAATATGAGAAGCTTCCTTTTTATTGCGTGTAGAATACGGATAAAAAAATAAAGCTTTAATGACATTTGAAAACTACTTATAAAAGTTATGATTTCGTCCAATAACATTATAAAGTGATTAGTTAAGAACTCGTAAATTGTAGTTGCATAATTACTTTTTATTGTATCTAATTATTATAATTAACAAAAAATATATACTTAAGAAATCAAAAAAATGTTATTAACAGTATTGTATATTTAGGATGAATTTATTAAATAACTTAACGAACAAATATTAGCTACGAAAACAAAAATAACTTTGCCTACCTCCGCAAACAGCAATTAGTGCACTGGCACAAACCGGGCCGCCGAAAACAAACTCAATATCCCTCTATTTAAGCACGAACACCATGTATATAATATACGCTATATATAGATGTTCAAATAAAGTATAATTTTCACTAGTTTCAACACACTTGCTGTCACAATTGGCGACGAAGCGAATAAATAAATAATTTCGACGGACAACACGTAAGCTCGAAACGATCGTCCGTTTCCGACTGACTGGAGGCGGACCGCGTTCGATGGGAACGGTTGTATTGCGAAGCCCGACTAAGCTTTGTACACTATAGGGTGAATTTAGCAACTTTTTAATGTGAGCTTAGCCCGGGTGCATATCAAATTAGCTTTTTGTTAGCCCTAACAGATAATTGGTGTATGTAGTGACTATTGATTTTATAGTTCAATTATTTATATTCATTTATTTTAATTTTACAATCATTGTATTAATAATTTCAATTACTAAATAAATTATAAGTTGATTACTTAATATTACATATATTAGTATTGCACTAGGAATGAGGAATGAAAGTTTTCAAAGAATCTTAATATAAATACGAAATTACGAAGTGTAAATTATTGATTAACAGACTATAATAATTCAATAATATTTAAATTGCATTAAAGTTATAAAATACAATCCTTAAATCATTATTTAACCAAAAAGAATCAAAATAAACAACAGCAAGGGTATTATTAATAATTATGTAGTATTTTTAAGCGACGCGTGTGACTGAACTGGTTGCCGGGGCCCGGATGCACCACATGTGCAAATCTCAAATCTTTTGTTTTGACGTCACTATCCACTACAGACCCGTACCGACGTACCCGTACATGTGCACCACAGATAATAAACGCATCCATCAATGTCAGACAATGCAAAAAGATCGGCGGTCTGCTTTTATTGTAACTGTGCTTTTTATACCTTTATACAATCAAATAATCTAATGTTATTTTATTGTTTTTATTACTAATTTTATTGTTGTAATAAATTTGTTGTTTAACATGTTATAATGATTTTCAGGCTCTAAATGTTTAGTAAATACATATAAATAAAATTAAGAAAATAGTATCTTTTTTCCCGCCGTTACATTGTCGCGTTGCCAAGTAGATGATTATGTATGTGCCGACCGCGCGTAGAATTTAGAGAAGAGGATTATTAAATAAAAAATTACAAAAAATTGTGCAAAAAGTATAAAAAGTCTAACAAAATATTTATTTGTTCGTTTAGGTATCTATCTAGAAACTTCATCTTTCAATCCTCTTCATTTTTTTTATAACGATATTGTGATAGTGTAGTAAGAATCTGTAAATGTAAACCCGGAAGGTTGTCGGCACCGTGTCACCTTCACTCTATTAATATAATATAGCCAGCGCAACCAATGAATCATTATTAGTCATATGTGGTCATTTTAATCATAGTAAAATTGAAATTAGATAGGAAAATTGAACCTACTTATATTACTAAGCTTCTTTTTTTCCTCAAAAAACATATTCTATAAAGCTAAGGTATAGAGCATGATGAGAATAAAAGAGTTTTAATGTTATATAAAATCTTCGATGGCCATATTAAAAGAGAGAATAAAAAAAAGATACAGGTACCTAATTTTTAAGTCGATTTTGAAGTAGATTTTTGAGAAGTCGTGACGTAGAGGCACAAAGTGTGAAATATTTATTTTAATTTATATTTTCATATCTTGGCTCTAGAATTGAGGCAAAGCGCGGGCATGGGTCCAGAAATCAGGAAAGTGAGGAACGCAATGTCAACACTAGGTTCCCTCTGCCTACATTATTGCGTGCGGGATACAATGAAGCTGATTAATTATTAATTTTTAAAATACTTTATACGCTTCTTAGTTATAAATGCGTTCAAAAAATATGACTTCACAAAAAAGAATTTGAAAATAACCAAAACATAACAAGTAGATAAAATTATCGCTTCGCTTATCAACCACATCGATATCTACGCTGTTATCATTAACCTGCATTAATGTTTAAATAGGTCAAGTCCCCTTTGCTTGTTGATATTTAATACGGGTCACTAAAAGATAAAGTGTAAAAATGATTCGTGTTCTATTTTACACGCTTAATGTCAGGAGTGTTTATTTAAGTGCACTTTAAAATATTTTTTATTTTTTTGCAGGGAACTATCTCAAGAGTAAAAATGGAACTTTTATAGGATTAGTTTGTTGTTTGCCTCCCTGTCAGTCTGTCGAGGCCATATATCTTAAGATTGTATGGGGATATTAAACTTATATTAATATCAAATAGAATCTGCATGTACAGGCAGACATTTTCCAATTGTCACGATAATATTATCGTTACTAAACCACACTACATAAGTACGAACATTAGATTTAAAATTACAATTTGTATTGAGTGTTTTAGTTTAAATCGAAAGAAAAAAATAAGAAAGCTTTTGAATATAAAATATGTGGGTATGAGTATGAAATAAATATTTTATTTGTGGGAACAAAAGTTCTTTGACTCAACTAAAAAAAATGTGTTTCAAGTTTAGTTGAAATAAAATAATAAATACATATTTATAGACATTTTCTACGAATTCCAATAGCTATATTCAAGATACGCCAATCCCTTGTCAAGAAGGAATTGAAAAGGAAATTCTTAATGTAATACAAAATATTGGAATAACTGATGTTGAAAATTCTATATTTTAATATAAAGATCAAGTCTAATAGTTAACAGTTAATACGATTTATATAAATATAAAAATTACTGACATTAAAATGATAAACTATAGTGACTCAACACTTGACTTTCTCAGTTACCTATAATGTAAGTAGAATAAATTAAAATATAAAATGAAAAAAGAAACAACATATTTATCACCGTCGTTTTTCAGTCAACTTGTCTTATTTTCCACGCTTATTTACCTTACGCTGACTAGGCCTCGAGTGGTACTTAAAAAAATATACAAAATAATATTATCACTATTTTCCATAGTGAATTTTCAATTAATATAGGTACTTTACTTTTGTTGAACTATATTTTTACATTAAATTGTAAAATAATAAGCTATGTAAATAGTATTAACTTATAACATACGTTTTCTTTGTCACAACACAATTGCCTGGACAAAAGATGACAATGTCCTTTGTAATTTTTATAAATCATGAAGTTTGAACTAAACTGTTCATAAATCGCTTATTTAAACGAATTGTAATACTTATTTATTAAATAAATGTTAAAAAAACAAAAACAAATATGTTTTAGAATACACGTAATATACTTTTTATTAGTACAAACTCCCACAAACGTGATAAACAAATCGCTATTCATTCAAAGTAAGGCGATTTCATGAGTTGCAAATGCACTGTAAAGTGTAGCTACCTGTTTATGATAATAAAATATCATTTTTTTGTTTTTAGTTCCGTGAAAAATCCAGGAATCCTGTATAGGTACTTCTTAAGTGACCTATGTCAATATTATGTATACATATGTCAAAGTTTTTGGCTGTTCATCATAATATAATCAAGACAAAGGTAATTTTTTAACTAATTTTTGAACCTAGTGTTAAGGCACTACGTTCCCATTAAGATACTTCCGTTCTCGTAACACATAACTGAGCGAGGAAATATTTCCTTTGTAAATATTTTCTTGAGTAGTAATCGAATCCACAACTTCTCACGTTTACAATCGCACGCTGGTTACACCACGAATTGCCTCAACAACTTCTTTCTACTTTAATGAAATTTTCCATATTTTCATCAACTAAAGAGGCTTGAGAAAACGTCATATATTTACCATTTAATATGCGTCTAACAGTTAAACAGTCTGTACAAGTTAGTAGGAGTTGTTTTGCAATATAAAACAAGAATACCTTACACGAAAACAGATGGTATACATTAATTAATAATATTGTTAAATAAGAAATTGACATTGACCTAAAATATATCTATTATTATTATATATATATGGTTATAATATACGTCGTAGGTGTTGTTCGAACCTGTTTTACTACAAAAAGCGGCTAACGTGATTAATGTGGCCGTGATTATAGAAAAAACTACTATGCTAATGACAAAACATTTTTTTTTCATATATATATTACGTGCATATAAGGCATGTAATTTAATTGTAAATGCGTCATATCTAGACATTATACAGATTTTTTGTTTATTTTGTTTCATACTTTACTGCTCGCTAATAACTAATTAGACACAGAAATAAGAATTAACATAGATTTGTTTTTTTTATTAGTTTTATGCTGTATTCCGCAAACAGCAGGATAGGCAGAGGTAACCTAGTGTTAGGACACTCCGTTTTGTTTTTGCAATTCTGGAGGTATTGCGGGTTGAGTAGCGGAACTCAACACCGCGCTTTTCCCCGACACCAGAAGAAGAAATGAAAATATACATTTAAATAATTATTTCAGTTCCTCGAGTGTTGATTGAACCTACAACTAATCGCGGCCTCAAGCCTCATAGAGCTTTAGACTGGCATAGATTTGATAATATTATGTTTATAATAGCACTTGTTTATTAAAATAGAAAAAAAAAGATATATACTTATATTCAGGCAGACTTTAAAGCTAGGTTACTAAAAGTCTCACATTTCGCAAGGTGTTACAGGTCATAGAATTTTTATTATCACACCATTACACAAGAGCATACACCATGTACCTGCTGCAACACTGTTATGTCTTCACAACCTGTCCCATTATTATTAATATTAAGAAATGTTTTATTTATTAGTAACCTTTATGGGTTACACATTTGCTAAGTCCCCTACCACGAGAATACATAAACAACACAACGTGTTGAACGGCGACCTAAATGGAACCTAACCAATAGATATCTATAAAGAGAAAGTGATGTATCACTTCGAATTATGCAAGCGAAGCGTGGGCCTAAGGATGTTATTGACCGGTTATATAAGCGGACTAATTTATTCTTTTTCTTATTAGATCAAAGTAATTGATTTGTTCGCGTTCGTTCGTGAAATTCACGATGAATGCTTTTTATGTTTGAGGGTGTGATGTATTGTAGAGTAACTTAGTAGGTATGTGTTAATGGGTTTGGATTTTCTCTTGATGTTGTGTAATATTTGGTATATGGGGCAAATATATTGATTTATTTAGATGTCAGATGTACAAATTGTTTGGAATTTAAATATTTAATATTTTCATTTATTTGTTCTGGTGTCGAGATAAAATTCAGCGGAAAATGGGAAACGGAGTGTCTTAACACTAGATTTCCTTTGCCTACCCTGTTGTATGGGTAATACAGCGTTAACTTATGTGTATAAAGTTACATGAACAATTATATTCCTGCTTAAACTTAATAGCTTCAGCAAAAGTATATGATGGTGCAATAATATAGGTACCTACGTACATTTTGTTACTTACGTAATGAAGAAATTTTATAAAAAAAAAATTGATGTAAAAATCGGAAATGAATTTCTACGAAATTACTTAACATAAAAGCCAGATATCGATATAAGCCGGGACTTCAAAGACTTATTCTTCAAACAAGTAGCAGACGGAAACCTCGCACTTGAGTCAATACTGGAGTTCAAGTACCGACTCCGGCGTATGGCTTCACAGAGCGAAACTAAAAACTCTTTCCTTCGAATCCTTCGACGCCTTTCCAAGGATCCTTTTCATGCTTTAATGTCTTTTATAGGTCTTAGTACTGTAGGACTTCTGTATATACATATTGAATTTAAAAATACTTAAGTACCTAATGTAATTTAATGTGCCTATTACCGTTATAATTTTCTTTCAATATATATATACTATATAAACATATATGTATGTTCATATTGTATCTTACTAGCTTAGATGCTTACATTATTGCATTGCATTGCTCCACTGAAATTTGTACTCATAATTTTGGGCAGTAAGACATTATCTTCAATTATAAAAAATAATTTGTCATATATTAAAAAAAGCCAGGAAAAAAAACTATGCTAAAAACTGTCATCGCATATGCACAAACACTCATGTCAAGCTTATAATGAGTGCCTCAAATATACATACTACATTCATCCCCTACCTTAATCACCCTGTGTGGTACCTGTATTTTGGATTGCACTACCGCTTTGATTGTAAAGTTTTAAACAAAAAATGGAAATATTTATTATTTTCGCTTCTTCGAGGCAAAGCGTGGCGTTGAGTTCCGTGAGTCAATACACCATGTGTACTTCAGAATTCGGTGGAAAGAGGGAAGCAGAGTGTCTTAACACTACGCTACTTCTGCCTACCCTGGTAGATGTTGTTTAAGGTGTGTTCATCTTATTAAAATTATCTATAGGTATAATAAAGATATTAATATAATTATACGCAAATTCAACATGCTTATACGTTCAAAGTCAAGCTTGGAAGATCAGATAAAAAAGGTGATACGTTATACAATATACAACAATCTAAGCGATCTGAATAATAAAAATCGACGTGCCTTTGTCTTGATATTAAAAATTACAGCATAAATTACGTATTCTAATATACGTTCTTGGTTCGCTGCCCTCGTCACGTAATCCAAACGTTATTTTGTGCCTGAGCAGGTAAGGTGAGGTGATGGGAAAATTTGAATATTCTATTGTATTTTGAGGACAGTCGTGGCGCAGGGTACGTTTCACTCTTGAGGATATGAAATATTGAATATTTTCATTTCTTTCCTCTGGTGTCGAGCCAAAAGCTCAGTGTTGAGTTCCGCCACTCAACACGCAATGGCTCCAGAATTCGGCGGAAAGTGGAAAGCGGAGTGTCTGAGCACTAGGTTCCCTCTGCCTACCCTGCTACATGTAGGTTACGGGGTGAAGCTGAAAAAACATCTGAATAATGAAAAACGACGTGCCTTTGTTATAATATTAAAAATTACTGCATAAATTATATACGTTCTTGGTTCGCTGCCCTCGTCACGTAATCCAAACGTTATTTTGTGCCTGAGCAGGTAAGGTAAGGTAATGGGAAAATCTGAATATTATGTTGTATTTTGCAACATCATGCGAACTCGTCCCGCCTTTATTACTGTGACCTAAATAAGCAACGTGCTTTTGAGTGTGTATTGTTAAAACAGGATGCCTGGTAAAAAATCCTATGGAAACCTGACTACATTGTTCAATATGGAATGTATGGAATTAATTAAATTGCATTTTTTTTTATTATGAAATGGATGTTTTGAAATGTTATTTAAGTGGTTCATTAGTAGAGTTGCAGGCCACAGTAGTATGGAGTCCAAAATTTTATATGGGAAACATGTGGAAATCTTATTGGAAAATATATACAATTTCATTTAATTTTCTGTGGAACCTTAAATACTCTATAAGACCACGAAATATATCAGATCCGATTCGGCCTTGCTTCGGTGAGGTCGCACAATTGGGCTATTATATTTATTTCGATCCCTTGTCGAAGTGATACTGTATTTATATTAGTGTTGTGCTGCGGATTCCTGCGACTGCTGAGCTGCGTGGCGTCCTGCTGCGCTGCGTTGCCCTGTGGTTGCCGAGTCCCGCATCGCTCGTTTCCAGCGTCCGGATTGTTTGTTCAGTAAGTGGATACACAGTTGTTTTTAGTTAGGTACTCACCTACCGTTCACCGACGGTAGATTTTGCTTGCCAAATATAGTGTAGCTTTAAAATACACACCCCGTCCCTCGCCGCAAGGTGAGGGGAGAGACAAAGTATGGCCGGCCTCAGTCGCTCCGAGCTGCTGAGGTACCTAGAGACATTCCACGGCGAAACGTTCAACGCCGTCGTCAAATTCGCGCAAACGCGCCATGATGCGCCTAGTTCACCTAGCGCGCCCGAAATCGGCCCGGATGCCGATATGCAGCCTTCAGCTGCCGGCCCGAGCGCCGATGATGAGCAGATGCTCTCCGGTGGGCTTTGCGACCTCGGAGTCGCCCCGCCGAGGGAGCACTCCCGCGATCCCTCACCGATCCAGTCTGGTGAAGAGATGGAGGTGGGCAATTGCCCTTCCTCTGATACGGACAATGATGACGGTTTCGAGACCGTCGGATCTCGCTCGGCCAAGCGTAAGGCCAGGGCCCCTAAGGCCCCCCCCCCGCCCAAAAAGGCGAACAAGCCCGACGGCCGCCGTTCCCGCGCGAACGACTTAACGGTTTTCCCCTCCCCTGCCCCCGCCTCTGCGGTTGAGCGGGAAGAGGACGACTCCCCCCGCGCGCCCCGCGCCCCCCGTATTAAACCGCCGCCTCCTATTTATGTGCAAGAGAAGCACAAATGGGGCAAGGTGTCGCAGTGGCTCAATAGCCACAATGTCCAATATTCCACCGCGCGCTTAACGCAGGTTGGAATCAAAATCCAAGTTAGGTCTTCGTCGGAACACCGACAATTTACCTCTTTCCTTCGTGAGTACCAGATAGGGTACCACTCTTACGCCCTGGAGGACGAGCGCCAATTGCGCGTCGTTCTCAAGGGCATTCCCAAAGAGATCGAAGTCGATCTCGTGTTAGAAGATCTTCGTAGCAAAGGCTACCCCGTGCGCCAGGCGCACCACCTATACAATTCTCGCACTAAAGCGAAATTCGACATTGTTCTTGTTATCCTGGACCTCACTAAGGAGGGAAAGGAAATTTTCAACCTGAGGTCGGTGTGTTCTCTCACCGGCATCAGAGTCGAACCCCCACATACGAGGGGTCTCATAGGGCAGTGTCATCGCTGCCAATTATACGGGCACTCTGCCCGCAATTGTTTCGCGCGGCCTAGGTGCGTTAAGTGCCTAGACGATCACGCGACTGCGGATTGTCCCCGCAAAGTCCCCGATCCCGCTGTGCCCCCAAGCTGCGTGCTATGCGAGACGCAGGGCCATCCCGCGAACTATCGCGGATGTTCCCGCGCGCCGCGCAGACGCACTAGGCGCGGAGGCAAAAAGCGCACCTCCAATAAAAAGGAGCCGGCTCCTACTCAATATGAGCCCGCCCCTCTCCCTAAAGAGAATGCGTGGTTTAAACCCGCACCTACACCGGTCGTCGCCCTCGCCGCGGCACCGGTACAACCGCCTACCCCTCAGGTAGCGGCTCCCCGCCCCGCGCTCGCGCCTTCCGGCGCGACCGCGACCGCGCCCTTACGCCCGGCGCCTTCCCGCGCCGCGCCCGCGCCCGCACCCGCGCATTCCCGCGCCGCGCCCGCCCCCTCTTCTAACGCTAGCGACTTAGCACTTGTGCTAAGATTCGCTAGATGTTTTGATTTCAAAGAAATCAAAGTCCTCGCGGCGAAACTTAGGAACACGAACGGTTCCGACGATCGCGCTCAAGTTATTATAGATCATATAGATCTCATCGAAGCCATTCAAGGCTTCGTCGCGGTTTAAATTTTTCCAATGGCGGTCATAAATAGATTTACCCCACGGCCCGCTGACTCGCAACTCGCGCGTATTAAACCTAGAGCCCTGTCAATAGCGACCTTTAACGCAAACGGTGTCAAACGCCAAAAAGAGGCTGTGAGCGCCTTCGCGCACGCCCATCAATTAGATATCTTATGTATACAGGAGACTTTTCTTAAACCTGCTGTTCGTAGTCCTGGCATTGCGAACTACAGGATTGTAAGAAATGATAGAGCCACCCACGGTGGAGGCACTATGATTTATTACAAGAAGAATTTACACTGTATACCACTCGACCCTCCGTCTCTCGAAGCAGCCGAGGCGTCGGTGTGTCAGGTATTCCTCACAGGCCATCAGCCTTTAATTATAGCTTCAGTTTATCGTTCGCCGTCTAGGCAATTATTAGAAAGCGACATTTTGGCGCTACTTAGTATGGGAGACTCGGTCCTTCTGATCGGGGATTTCAATTGCAAACATAGACTTTGGAATTCGTCGGTGACTAATGTCAGCGGCAAGAGGCTTCTAGCCTTCACAGAGAAATATAACGCTTGTGTTATAGGCCCGCCTTCTCCCACTCGCTTTAGTGTCCTCGGCACAGGCGATGTACTCGATATTGCCATACTTTCGAACGTTGCACTGTCGCAACGTTCAATAGATACCATTCTCGACCTAGATTCGGACCATCGTCCTGTCATTCTCAAGTTAGGTGACGAGCGCCCCTCTGGCCCTCCCACCAAAACTGTGGTCGACTGGAGGAGATTTGCAAAGCTCCTCCGCTCGAATGAATCCCCTCTTAAGGAATTAATACCTGGCATCGCCGACTCCGCGGCGCTAGCGATAGACGCGGCGAATAAATTTACCGATTATATTTTAAATACAATCCAGAGTTGTTCGAAAGAGGTAACAAACTTGCCCGACGGTAGGTTTGATATCTCAGAAAAGCTCAGGCGATTGATTAGACGCAGGAACGTAGCTATGCGACGACACGATACCTACCCGACTGACAACAACCGTAGGAAATTTTACAGATTAAAGAGGAGAGTTCGATTCGAATTCGAACTTCTGCGCGGTGAGTCGTGGGATAAGAAGCTCGAGGGGCTCGCTCCATCGCACCAGGCATTCTGGGCGCTGTCGCGAGCTTTTAGAGTCGATTGTCTCTCGACTATGCCTCCTCTAGTTAGGTCAGATTGTTCAATTGCCGCCGATGACACCGAAAAAGCGGAATGTCTCGCTGACAGTTTAGAGGCTCAATGTACCCCGAGTAGTCAGCCCTGCGATCCGAGCCACATTGCGCGTGTGGATTCCGCGGTCGCAGAATGGGCGCTGACGCCCCCGCAAGGGGAACCGCTCCGCCCGACCTCTGAAGACGAGGTCAAAGTCATCATCAAAAACCTCAAAGATAGGAAGGCCCCGGGGCCCGATAAATTGTCTAATAGAATGTTCAAGTCCCTACCGGCTCAGTTCATATCTCTATTGGTCATTATTTTCAATTCCCTTCTTAAGTCGTGCTCATTCCCCGACGAATGGAAGGAGGCCATAGTCATAGGCATTCCCAAGTCTAATAAGCCGCGTAATATCCCGTCCAGTTATCGACCTATCAGCCTTCTCAGCTGTTTAGGTAAAATTTACGAGAGAATCATTCTCGTTAGACTCTCAGAGGTGGTAGAGGCCGACTCTCTGCTCTGCAATGAGCAATTCGGTTTCAGAAAGAAACATTCCGCCATACATCAAGTCCACCGTGTTGTAGAGCATATAGCTCGATACAACCTTAGGGATCCCTCTCACAGCAATACAGCTGCTATTTTTCTCGATATAGCGAAAGCTTTCGATAAAGTCTGGCATAACGGCTTGATTTACAAGCTGCGCGCCGTTTACGGCTTGCCAGACTGTCTCGTACACATCCTGCGGGACTTTCTCTCGAATAGATACTTTCGCTATAAAGTCGAAGGCACTCTCTCTTCCCCCCGCCTCCTCCGCGCAGGCGTGCCACAAGGCTCTACGCTAAGTCCTATCCTGTACTCGTTGTACTCCAGTGATATCCCGCTCACTCCGGGTGTTCACCTGGCTATGTACGCCGACGATACAGCCCTCTTCACAACCTCGCGTTGTACTATACTATTAAAAGATCGACTCCAGAAAGCGGCCCGCGCACTCGGTGAGTGGTTCCGCCAATGGAGAATCGAAGTCAATCCCGAGAAGAGTAAAGCAATACTCTTCCCTCTCAATAAAAATGTAAGAGTCTCTACCATCCATCTCTTAGACAAACCCATTCCCTGGGAAAAACAGGTCAAATATCTAGGTGTCACTCTAGACTCTAGATTAACTTTCAAACCCCACATTACAAAAGTCTGCAATAAAGCAAAGTACATTCTCAATAGATTATATTATCTCATAAACAAGAATAGTAAAATGTCACTTAGAAATAAGCTGACACTATACAAAGCTTGTATTAGACCTGTCCTTACTTACGCTTGCGTTGCGTTCGCGCACACCAAGCTTGCTCCCTTGCAAAAAGTGCAAAATAAATTCCTGCGCATCGCATCAGGTTCCCCCTGGTACGTGCGTAATGTCGACCTACATAGAGATTTTGAACTGGAATCGATTCACGAGCACTGCAAACGCTTAGCGAAGCGCTACTTTGAGCGCGCAGGCTCGCACGCGAACCCCCTCGTCGCTGAGGCGTGTAATTACACGCCTCACGCGATTCGTAGACGCCCGCGTAGCGTCCTCTTAGACCCCGATGACGCCATTACCGTAGCAAACGGCCCGTACGTAGGTAGGAAACACACTACACACGCACGACACACACACCGTCGTCGCCGGTATCGACGACGTAGTCTAGCTTATCTCACGGCCCGGCGGCGCCTCGGCGCCGTCGAGTCCAGCGGTTAGGGACCGTTAGCTCCCTTAGATTAGTCTAATTTTATCCCCCGGTCGCGGCTTCTGTGTCGCGGCCGGCTTTGCTTAGAATAGGGAAACTCCCAGCCCGCTCGACGACCGCAAGCCGAGGTTACCCCGCAGGGGGCGCCCTTGCGTCGTCGGCACTCCCCACAGGCAGCCACACAGTGCCTGCATATTTTCAGGGACAGAGTACCCTCTTCCCTACCCACCCGGTGTCGCTGTAAAGGCCAGTAAGGCTAACAGCATTAAAGTCAAGTCCGAAAAAAAAAAAAAAAAAAAAAAAAAAAAACGAAATATATAGTTTAAGTATAAGATATCTTCGCTATAGTGTCGAGGCGATATCCGGTTGGTATTGCCTCCTGAATTGGGCGGAAAGTCACTACTTAGTACCACTGTTCTTAATGGGAAAGGAGTGTATCAACACTAGGTTCCCAGTTTTCCTCTGCCTTACCCTACCTATCTAGAAAATATATTAAACTACTCAAGGGCTGCAGAGTTTCATAAGCTTAGTTTTTAGTAAATTTGTATTTATCGCTCTTACCCCCCCAAAATGCAAAGTCACGATTGTCTTAGTTAGGAAGTAAATGGGTGTGCACGGACGCGTGAAGCCGCATTCAGCAAGGGGTAGAGACAAAAGCTATGTAATATGATATTAATTTCTTTTTAAATTACGCCCTACTTCTCTCTTCAGACGACGTATAAATAAATTTAGTCAGCTTTTGTAGGACGGAGCTAAATAGATATAAATACAATACAATACAATATACTTTATTGCACATAAAAAATTTACAAAAATTATATAGAAAAAACATGTACAATAAGGCGGCCTTATCGCTTAAAGCGATCTCTTCCAGGCAACCTTCGGTCGTTGGAGTTGTATAAAAAAGATGGTGGGTGGTGCATTAAATTGCAGGAGATTATTTAATAGTAGAGGCAGATCCGATTCGGCCTTGCTTCGGTGAGGTCGCACAATTGGGCTATTATATTTATTTCGATCCCTTGTCGAAGTGATACTGTATTTATATTAGTGTTGTGCTGCGGATTCCTGCGACTGCTGAGCTGCGTGGCGTCCTGCTGCGCTGCGTTGCCCTGTGGTTGCCGAGTCCCGCATCGCTCGTTTCCAGCGTCCGGATTGTTTGTTCAGTAAGTGAATACACAGTTGTTTTTAGTTAGGTACTCACCTACCGTTCACCGACGGTAGATTTTGCTTGCCAAATATAGTGTAGCTTTAAAATACACACCCCGTCCCTCGCCGCAAGGTGAGGGGAGAGACAAAGTATGGCCGGCCTCAGTCGCTCCGAGCTGCTGAGGTACCTTGAAACGTTTCACGGAGAAACGTACACCGCCGTCGTCAAGTTCGCGCAAACGCGCCACGACGCGCCAAGTTCGCCTAGCGCGCCCGATGTCGGCCCGGATGCCGATATGCAGCCTTCAGCTGCCGGCCCGAGCGCCGTGGAAGAGCCGATGCTCTCCGGCGGGCCCTGCGACCTCGGTGTCGCCCCGTCGAGGGAGCACTCCCGCGACCCCTCACCGATCCAGTCTGGTGAAGAGATGGAGGTGGGCAATTGCCCTTCCTCTGATACGGACAATGATGACGGTTTCGAGACCGTCGGATCTCGCTCGGCCAAGCGTAAGGCCAGGGCCCCTAAGGCCCCCCCCCCGCCCAAAAAGGCGAACAAGCCCGACGGCCGCCGTTCCCGCGCGAACGACTTAACGGTTTTCCCCTCCCCTGCCCCCGCCTCTGCGGTTGAGCGGGAAGAGGACGACTCCCCCCGCGCGCCCCGCGCCCCCCGTATTAAACCGCCGCCTCCTATTTATGTGCAAGAGAAGCACAAATGGGGCAAGGTGTCGCAGTGGCTCAATAGCCACAATGTCCAATATTCCACCGCGCGCTTAACGCAGGTTGGAATCAAAATCCAAGTTAGGTCTTCGTCGGAACACCGACAATTTACCTCTTTCCTTCGTGAGTACCAGATAGGGTACCACTCTTACGCCCTGGAGGACGAGCGCCAATTGCGCGTCGTTCTCAAGGGCATTCCCAAAGAGATCGAAGTCGATCTCGTGTTAGAAGATCTTCGTAGCAAAGGCTACCCCGTGCGCCAGGCGCACCGCCTATACAATTCTCGCACTAAAGCGAAATTCGACATTGTTCTTGTTATCCTGGACCTCACTAAGGAGGGAAAGGAAATTTTCAACCTGAGGTCGGTGTGTTCTCTCACCGGCATCAGAGTCGAACCCCCACATACGAGGGGTCTCATAGGGCAGTGTCATCGCTGCCAATTATACGGGCACTCTGCCCGCAATTGTTTCGCGCGGCCTAGGTGCGTTAAGTGCCTAGACGATCACGCGACTGCGGATTGTCCCCGCAAAGTCCCCGATCCCGCTGTGCCCCCAAGCTGCGTGCTATGCGAGACGCAGGGCCATCCCGCGAACTATCGCGGATGTTCCCGCGCGCCGCGCAGACGCACTAGGCGCGGAGGCAAAAAGCGCACCTCCAACAAAAAGGAGCCGGCTCCTACTCAATACGAGCCCGCCCCTCTCCCTAAAGAGAATGCGTGGTTTAAACCCGCACCTACACCGGTCGTCGCCCTCGCCGCGGCACCGGTACAGCCGCCTACCCCTCAGGTAGCGGCTCCCCGCCCCGCGCTCGCGCCTTCCGGCGCGACCGCGACCGCGCCCTTGCGCCCGGCGCCCCCTCTTCTAACGCTAGCGACTTAGCACTTGTGCTAAGGTTCGCTAGATGTTTTGATTTCAAAGAAATCAAAGTCCTCGCGGCGAAACTTAGGAACACGAACGGTTCCGACGATCGCGCTCAAGTTATTATAGATCATATAGATCTCATCGAAGCCATTCAAGGCTTCGTCGCGGTTTAAATTTTTCCAATGGCGGTCATAAATAGATTTACCCCACGGCCCGCTGACTCGCAACTCGCGCGTATTAAACCTAGAGCCCTGTCAATAGCGACCTTTAACGCAAACGGTGTCAAACGCCAGAAAGAGGCTGTGAGCGCCTTCGCGCACGCCCATCAATTAGATATCTTATGTATACAGGAGACTTTTCTTAAACCTGCTGTTCGTAGTCCTGGCATTGCGAACTACAGGATTGTAAGAAATGATAGAGCCACCCACGGTGGAGGCACTATGATTTATTACAAGAAGAATTTACACTGTATACCACTCGACCCTCCGTCTCTCGAAGCAGCCGAGGCGTCGGTGTGTCAGGTATTCCTCACAGGCCATCAGCCTTTAATTATAGCTTCAGTTTATCGTTCGCCGTCTAGGCAATTATTAGAAAGCGACATTTTGGCGCTACTTAGTATGGGAGACTCGGTCCTTCTGATCGGGGATTTCAATTGCAAACATAGACTTTGGAATTCGTCGGTGACTAATGTCAGCGGCAAGAGGCTTCTAGCCTTCACAGAGAAATATAACGCTTGTGTTATAGGCCCGCCTTCTCCCACTCGCTTTAGTGTCCTCGGCACAGGCGATGTACTCGATATTGCCATACTTTCGAACGTTGCACTGTCGCAACGTTCAATAGATACCATTCTCGACCTAGATTCGGACCATCGTCCTGTCATTCTCAAGTTAGGTGACGAGCGCCCCTCTGGCCCTCCCACCAAAACTGTGGTCGACTGGAGGAGATTCGCAAAGCTCCTCCGCTCGAATGAATCCCCTCTTAAGGAATTAATACCTGGCATCGCCGACTCTGCGGCGCTAGCGATAGACGCGGCGAATAAATTTACCGATTATATTTTAAATACAATCCAGAGTTGTTCGAAAGAGGTAACAAACTTGCCCGACGGTAGGTTTGATATCTCAGAAAAGCTCAGGCGATTGATTAGACGCAGGAACGTAGCTATGCGACGACACGATACCTACCCGACTGACAAAAATCGTAGGGAATTTTACAGATTAAAGAGGAGAGTTCGATTCGAATTCGAACTTCTGCGCGGTGAGTCGTGGGATAAGAAGCTCGCTCGGATATAGCGAAAGCTTTCGATAAAGTCTGGCATAACGGCTTGATTTACAAGCTGCGCGCCGTTTACGGCTTGCCAGACTGTCTCGTACACATCCTGCGGGACTTTCTCTCGAATAGATACTTTCGCTATAAAGTCGAAGGCACTCTCTCTTCCCCCCGCCTCCTCCGCGCAGGCGTGCCACAAGGCTCTACGCTAAGTCCTATCCTGTACTCGTTGTACTCCAGTGATATCCCGCTCACTCCGGGTGTTCACCTGGCTATGTACGCCGACGATACAGCCCTCTTCACAACCTCGCGTTGTACTATCCTATTAAAAGATCGACTCCAGAAAGCGGCCCGCGCACTCGGTGAGTGGTTCCGCCAATGGAGAATCGAAGTCAATCCCGAGAAGAGTAAAGCAATACTCTTCCCTCTCAATAAAAGATATAAGAGTCTCTACCATCCATCTCTTAGACAAACCCATTCCCTGGGAAAAACAGGTCAAATATCTAGGTGTCACTCTAGACTCTAGATTAACTTTCAAACCCCACATTACAAAAGTCTGCAATAAAGCAAAGTACATTCTCAATAGATTATATTATCTCATAAACAAGAATAGTAAAATGTCACTTAGAAATAAGCTGACACTATACAAAGCTTGTATTAGACCTGTCCTTACTTACGCTTGCGTTGCGTTCGCGCACACCAAGCTTGCTCCCTTGCAAAAAGTGCAAAATAAATTCCTGCGCATCGCATCAGGTTCCCCCTGGTACGTGCGTAATGTCGACCTACATAGAGATTTTGAACTGGAATCGATTCACGAGCACTGCAAACGCTTAGCGAAGCGCTACTTTGAGCGCGCAGGCTCGCACGCGAACCCCCTCGTCGCTGAGGCGTGTAATTACACGCCTCACGCGATTCGTAGACGCCCGCGTAGCGTCCTCTTAGACCCCGATGACGCCATTACCGTAGCAAACGGCCCGTACGTAGGTAGGAAACACTCTACACACGCACGACACACACACCGTCGTCGCCGGAATCGACGACGTAGTCTAGCTTATCTCACGGCCCGGCGGCGCCTCGGCGCCGTCGGGTCCAGCGGTTAGGGACCGTTAGCTCCCTTAGATTAGTCTAATTTTATCCCCCGGTCGCGGCTTCTGTGTCGCGGCCGGCTTTGCTTAGAATAGGGAAACTCCCAGCCCGCTCGACGACCGCAAGCCGAGGTTCGAGCCCCGCAGGGGGCGCCCTTGCGTCGTCGGCACTCCCCACAGGCAGCCACACAGTGCCTGCATATTTTCAGGGACAGAGTACCCTCTTCCCTACCCACCCGGTGTCGCTGTAAAGGCCAGTAAGGCTAACAGCATTAAAGTCATGTCCGCAAAAAAAAAAAAAAAAAATTAATAGTAGAAATAAAAATAAAATACATAGACATACATATATATACATATATATATAATACGAATAAATATTTATATAAATAAATATAATAATAAACAATAAATAACATATATATATATATATATATATATATACATATAAATCATAGATATAATATTTATACATTTCTAAAAAGTATTTTGAAAATTACAAATAAAAAGTAAAACAAAGGCTAAATTAAATATTCATATAGTGGTTTTTAAGTGAAGTTTTAAATTTTTGTAAGCTTTTGGCATGTCTGATCTCAATTGGTAAGGAATTCCATAGTCGGGCAGCTTTAATAGTGAAGGAGTTAGTCAGAAAAGAAGAAGAGTGAGGAGGAATTTCAAGTAATAGATTATTCTGGGAACGTAGGGAAAGTGAGTGAACATCATGTAGAAACCTGAATTGTTTCTTCAGATATGGAGGAGTAGAAGGATTAAACAGCACGCAATAGAGAAGATGAAGTATATGAGTATTCCTGCGAAGGCGGATAGGGAGCCACTTGAGCTTATCACGAAATTCAGAAATATGATCATATTTACGTATACCAAATATGAACCTAATGCAAAGGTTTTGAAGTCGCTCAAGTTTATTCAGTTGCTCCTCTTTAATGTCGAGATAACAAATATCAGCATAATCGAGAATTGGTAATAGGAGTGAGTTTGCCAGCACAATTTTGGTAGGTATTGGTAGGAAATTGCGCAGCCTACGCAGAGATGCAGAAGCAGCATAAATCTTTTTACTTATCTCTCCTATTTGGGGTTCCCAAGACAAATGCTTATCAATAACTACACCCAAGTTCCTAACAGATTCCTTAAATGGAATGGAAGTCCCATCGATCATTATAGTGGGCATATGTGCTAAGTCAATTTTCGACAGTATTCTAGGACTACCGATAACAATTGCTTGACTCTTTAAAGGGTTTATAGTAAGTCCAAAATGTTTGCTCCAAATTAAAATTTGCTTAAGATCGCTATTAATGTTCTGGATGGTATTGGGTAGCTCAGTGAGAGTACCTTGTGAGTAGATTTGTAAGTCGTCTGCATACAGGTGGTAGAAAGAAGAAATTTTAAGACAGATGGTATTAATAAAAATTGAAAAAAGGAGAGGGGACAACACGCCACCTTGTGGGACGCCAGCACTAGTGAAAGACCATTCAGAATATGAATCATCTATTCGAATGCGCTGTCGGCGTCCGCACAAGTAAGAACGAAACCAATCAATCACCTCAGGAGATATGTTAAGAGAAGTCAGTGATGCAAGTAAAATGTCAAAATCAACATTACTAAAATCTAATAATGTCAGCACCGTTATCTTCCGATCATCCATGCCATGTCTGATGTCATCGGTGATCTTGACTAGAGCAGTAGTCGTACTATGACCATGGCGAAAGCCGGACTGTAGGGAGTTTAGGAAATTGTGTTTTGAAAGGAATGTGCTCAGTTGTTTATGAACAAGACGTTCTAGCACTTTAGATAACAATGGAAGGATAGAAATCGGACGATAATCGGAAAAGGAAGACGGATTAGATTTTTTTGGTGCAATAGCGATAATATTTCTCTTAACATCACATACAGTGAATTGACTAAATTTAAAAGGAGGAATCTGTGGAGCGGGTAAAGAGGAAAGATCAATTAATGTTTTCAATTTATTCGTACTATCAATTGTACTAGAAGAAGTGAAATGTTGATTAAGAGAATTTAAATCTAAATTGGTTGGATAAACTGTTTGTTTTGTTTTACCGACTCCAAGGGATTTAAGAAATTTCCAGACTTTAGCTGGATCATCTTCTTCGATTACTGATTTATAGATATGGCGTCGTTGACTATCTCTACAAACCCTGTTGCAGCGATTACGAGCTCTCACATATTTATTTCTATTTGCCTCACTTCCGTCAGAAATATATTTACTCTTAGCGGTATGTTTTTTTTCCTGCAGTTTCTTTATGTCCGCAGTAAGCCATGGTGCAGGAAGATGTTTAATTCTAACCGGTCGGACTGGTGCATGAGTATCATAAAGAGTTATTAAAAAAGAATTAAATATAGTAATTTGTTCATCTACTGTTCGAGCATTATCAATGACAGTCCAGTCAATTTTACTGGCATCTTCAGTTAACCGCTCCGAATCCATACCTCCAAAATTGCGCTGCAGAAGAATTCTTGAATTTGCCTTAGGAGGTCTAACTTTGTAAGATACGTAAAGAAGATCATGATAGGAAAATGCTAGCGCAGGACATTGGCCATGCCTCGCGACATGGTCAATGGAAGATACTAAAATTAAATCAAGAAGAGAAGGATTAGAAAGTGAAAAGTGATGAGTTGGTGCTAGAGGTAAAATGTTTAAATTAGTTGAATTTACTAAAGTTTGTAAACGAGACGCTCGACTATCGTTTTTAAAAAGACAAGTGTTAAAGTCTCCCATTATCAAAGTATGCTCATAAGAGGGCATAAATTGATCGACCAGAATTTCAAATGACGAGAAATAATCAACTGTAAGGTTAGGACTGTAAAAAACCCCAAGAAGTAGTTTGGTATGATTTAATATCACTTCGATAAATAAATGTTCCGGATATGCGTTGTCCTGTGGTAGTGATGTACTTACAATTGAAAAAGGAATATGGGCACGCAAATAAATTGCAACACCCCCACCAACCCGTCCAGTACGATCATTTCTAATCAAGTGAAATCCCGGTAGTGAGCAGGAGGTTGACTGTAAGCATGGTTTAAGCCATGATTCAGATATTAAGATGGCATGTATGTCTTTACTATCGAAAGATGACAATAAATCAGGATAATGTGCTGGAATACTCTGAGCGTTTATATGGATAATATTAAAGTTTTTCGGGACATCCGAGAAGAATGAATTAAGATTTTCATTTAGTGATGGGATGCTGGGGATACTGCTGTTGCTGTCGCTGTCTTCGGAAATAGAAGATAAAGATAGGAAGGAATTATTACTAGTATCGTTCGTAGCCATTATTTATATATAAGATACAGAAAAATAAATTTGTATAAATATTAATAAATAAATATAAAAAAAAAATAAAATAGCAGTATAATATAAAAATATAAATATATATGAAATAATAATAATAAAATCAAGGTTTTATACAACAACATTCCCGCCAGTTGCAAGAAAGACATCAAAAAGAACAAAAAAATAAATTAAAAAAAAATAAATCTCACTTTAAAATAGTAAAAAACAATAAATAAAGGACAAAAAAAAATGAATGAACTGCATTAACTGAGAAAAGAATAGTAATGAAAAATATATATGTGTAAAATAAATATATATATATTAACAGTGAGTTGCTAAGTTCAGTAATGATTCAATTTATGTACAGTACAAGAATCCGAACTAAGCGCTTATCATAAGTTAACTGTGCTTCAAACAATGTTATTTGACAGATATTTACATATATAATACAACTCAGTCACAAAAGCAACAATTTTAGAAAAAGCTAAAAAGCTAAAAAATATATAATATTAAAACAAAATACTTTATTGATTAAGGTTTTATTTGTTTTTTTTTTTTATTATTTTTACTCTGAAAGTATATATTTTTACTTTACTAGGTATCTACGTGAAATATTATACGCGTCAGTCTGTAAGCATTCTATCTACGGCTTCCTTTTGTGTGTACCAGGAAATTTAGAATTAATTAGTAAACATCAGTCAAGCTACTTTTGTTACCACTGCCGACGTGAAAATATAATTAAAACTTAAAGCTAAATATTTTTGGCATATACCATTTGTACTAAAAAGATCAGAAATCATTCTAATCGGTATCAATAACATTGTTGATTGTAAAGTCAGGTGATTTTATATAACTAGTAGATGTGTATAACTTTTTTTCGGGTCCAAGTCATTTTTGTGTGATTATTTTGTATGACAGTGGTCTGTCAATACGGGGCTCATAATCACTATTTTCAGACAAATACCGCGCAGCCACAAAAATGTCGAATTTTTATTTTTAATTTTCCTATCATTTTCTGATATTGTTTTCCCTATTGAAGCCGGCTTCAAATAGTATAATAGTTTTTTTTATTTAAATTTTTGGTAATTTAAAAACATTAAATGTTAATAAGTTATATTTAATATTTTTTATATAAGCAGAATGTAAATAGCTTTTATAAAATGGAGAAAGACTCGGTATGAATATTTAGGTTATGTTTGACACGTGTCGCTGCGGTTAAGGCTGATATCGGATTCCCAGCTATCTCCTTACCTACTAATTGTGCTCCAGTTGTTTAACAGGCACTGCATTGTAGCGGGAAAAATAAAAAATATATATTTTTTTACTACTGTTGCTATGGTTACGCGTATTGTACGCATCAATTGGTTCTCTAGTATTATTCAGTGAGTAATTTTACACTTTGTTTAAATAAATAAAACTTAATTATATCTCAGTAAATAAATAAAATATATACATTCCTGGAAATGGAAATGAGATTCATACTGATGGAATTTACAGTCAGACATCCTTAATGTGTTATCACGGTCTCATTCCCATAATATATTGTATGTACAAATAAAGTAAACAATTTTTTGCTAATAAAACTGGTTACGCTAATACTATCTTTTTTAGCTTCGCATTGTATCCCACCCATAGCAGACTAGGCAGAAGCAACCCGAGAACCTAGTGCTAAGATACTCTGTTCCCATTAAAACACTTTCACTCTCCCCATTCCGCCGAATTCTGAAGACATTGCGTGTTGAGTGGCCGAACTCAACGCCAAGCTTTATCTATCAATATCGATTCATAATTTTAGTAAATAAAATAGTTTTCTTATAAGTATACAAAAGAAAAATATTACGCAAACGTTTAATAAATAAACAGTGACACCAGCTGTCGACTTTCGATCAATTCGCCAAGGCTAAAGATGTCGGCAAGGCAAATATTTTAGCTCTAAACGTGCGGCAGTCACGGAATGACCCCTTCAAAATTGTATTAGGTATAGTAGAAGCTATTCTTTCACATAGGCAAGGTTATCTAATCATACCTGGCAGGTTAAAATGTTTAAAACAATGTAATACTAGTTGTATTACTTCGGGCTCAGTGGAGCTTAAAATATGAAATGGCTAATTAAATTAGTAACTATTGTTGTTAATTAGAGTGTAGTATGGAGTTCGAATTTCTGTGGTATGTAGAGGCTATGTCATATTTTTTAAAGAATTTAATTTAAATATTTGGTTGTAGAATTTAATTTGTGTAAGGGAATCTAAATCCACTAAATTTATAATGTTAATTTTTACATTAAAGAAAGAATATTTTACTTAAGTAACTTTAATATATAACTTAACATATTTAAGAGAGGAAATTTAAGCATTAACTATTTATTTTTTACAACACAAAATTGAACAGCACAGTGCGGAAGTACCTATGTACGCATGCCACATGAAATTCCCATCTAGGTCAATAAAAACAAATAAAAACCAACCTGCCAGTATTTTTATAGCTGGGCAAGCGGGATATATCGAAATACAGGATATCAAGTGAAGAGAAATTCCCGGTACACAGCATCCTTTATCTAAAATGTTTTTCAGTTTTTAAACGTCACCGGCAGCACCTGTATCCTCTAAGTGTTTGTTTTTGTATTGCGGATTATAAGGCTATAAGGCTTCTGTTTAAATATTTTCTTAATGAATTTAAAATGTGACATCTTGGCGAATTGTTTGCAAAGTTTACGAGCGTTGTTTATATAGTGAGACTGGAGTGGTGACTAAAACTCTATCTCATAAAATATAGGAGATGTAAGTAGGCATTAAGGGGTCCACAAAATAAATAAGAATTTGAAATAAGATTATTATGATTATTATTATCGAATCCATAATTTTCGCATTGTGCATCTGCGCTACTATGGCCCATCGGTTCGGAGTTTTAGGTCAATTTTAAACATCTATCAATGAAATGTAAACACGTGTTAATTATATTTTTGATATTAAAAAAAAACAATGGTTGTATGAAACAGAATGGCTTCCACACTACAATACGAAGTGCTCTGACATCCAATATGTCTATTTTGATCACTAACTCTTGATCTATTTCTGTTCCTATATAGGAAATAAGTCAATCAGAAATATTAATCAACTCGGACAATGTTCCATCTGCAGATAGGTTCTTCTATAGCGTGTGTAATAGAAAAATGGATTTTCCCATTTCCAATAGCAATTAGGTAGATTTTGTTTTTTAGTTCGGGAGATATGTATATTGTGCATATATTCATTGTTTAATAATGCCTAATGGGTATAGTATTTGTTGTTCTAAATTACATTTATGTAGGTACGACACTGATGTACCTAGTGCAGATGATAAGTAATTTGGGGTCCCGTAGCCAAATGGCAAAAACCGCGTATAATTTCGCCATGTCTGTCTGTCCAGGCTATTATAACTATATGGTTGAATTGGTGTACGTTATAATTTTATGAACCGCCAGATCTTAGAGCCAGTCGAATCGCAGAAGCACAAGCTCGCGACTGTAAAAACGGGGGTTGTGGGTACAAATTATAATGTTCTTTATTTTATTATAATATTCTTTACTGAACTAAAAAATACATAAGTCATACAAAATTAAAAGGTAACCTTTCTATTTTGTATTACCCACAAAGAATAAGCCCAATTTCTAAGAGAAATCTCTTCCAGTAAAGTGTCAACCAATGGAAGTTACTTATACCTTGTTTTATTACAAAACAATGAATAAAATATCATAATACTACTGCAGCAACCCCTATTGTGGTATAAAGAAATATCCTTAATATATGTGACTGCTGGCAGCACCATCTCTTCTTCCTCCTGGCATTAATCCCGGCGTATTTGCCAGGGTCTGCCGTCCTGATTAACCTTCTCCACTTTGCACGATCTGTAACGGCAGCACCATCTATTGAGAAGTAATTACAACTCATGGAGCAAATATGTATAGTACTAAAATAAACCGTATTCTAGTGTATAAGAATTTGACTAGATGGCGCTTCTAAAAATTCGAACCTTCAAATAAAGTAATAATTGAAATGTACTGAACAAGTGTTTTCTTTTCCCCAAAAAAGTTACTATTGCATATTGAATTAATAAATAAAGTTTTATAAAATATAGTAAAAAAATGTATAATTAGGGTCACTAATGGTTTCAGATTGAAATCCTGGAAAGAAAGTGTTTAAATTGTTGTCTTTGGTCTTCTTTGGGTGACATGTGTTGTTAGGATGAACACACAATGTTTCTGTAAGTGTTTATACACACAATATTTTATTAGATTGCGAATATTTATAAAGATATATATATATATATTTAGCTAGCTTAGTGTAGGAAGAGGTAACCTAGTGTTAAGTTCCGGGTTCAAAGCATTGCATGTTGAGTAGCGGAAAGCAACCCCGTGTTTTGTCTCATTACCAGAGCAAATCCACAATCTTTGCGTTTGTGCCATTGCGCTATTTCTTTGCTTTACGTTATAACACCTTTAAAACAGAGTAAAGAAGAACTATATACAATAAATAATGGTAAAATATACCATAAATAATGGTAGGTACGTAATGAATGTTGCAATATTTCAGTAAAAATTATTTCAGTAAAATCAACATTCAGATGCAATTTAAAACTAACATTGCTCAACACTTTTAAGATGGAAGAAATAGGAGCAATTTCTCGCGTCATTGGCAATGCTTCCGATTGAGTCTAGGCGTCTCTTCGCTTCGCCCATTTATCACGCCGTGAAATGCGAAAAAAAATCACGAGCTTACTGACCCGTTCCATTTCCATTTACAGAGTGTTCTTCTTTATCTCATCCATGTAATACTTTTCAACTCATCTGGGTAAAGCACGCCGTGGCTAGAGTACTACAGATAACGTTTTTTCAGAAAGTGAAATTTCATTTATAAAAAATGCGGTACGATTTTAAGAGTTGTAAGATTCCTTCTAGTAAAATTTGTTACGTTTAAAATAGTAAAATGTTTTCTTAAATATATTTTATATTTGAATATGTTTTGTTTTTAATATTTCACGTCGCTTTTGGATTGTTGCGTAAGAAAATCTAACGACCTATGTGTTTATACTATAGACTCTATAGTGAAATGTATTCAACGATGTACTCGTATCATTCTCCACTAAGGCTAATTCTCTTGGTGATCGTAAATGCAACATGTATTCCGCCGTAAGAAATTAAATTTGAAAGTTTTAATCTCCGCGGCAACAACGTTTTTATATTTTTATTCAACAAATATATGTTTAAGCGATATCTGAAACCCAATTTACAATCTGCGTGTGCCGCGCAGCTGAAGCCGCTCGCGAAAATATTGGAACGGCAGTATAAATATGTATTAAAAATTACACCTGAATATATTGCTTTTAAGCATTTCCGCAGTTTTTATTAATACATCACGAAATGATTGCCTTTTGATGTAATCAGGTTCAATTATTATAATGCAAATTTGTATTCGATATCACTTTAATGTAGGTACATAAATAATAAATATTTTTTTTATGTATAGACTGACGCATTCACAGTCGTGTGCGTGTGACTAAACGCGACAGATTGTGGGTTCGATTCCCACTCGAGAATATGAAATATTTTCATATCTTCACTCTGGTGTCATTGGCAATGCTTCAAATTCTTCAAGAATTGGGCGTAAAAAAATATTCACTAGAAGTGTGTAGCATTAATAAGAAATTGGGCAAATGATA
The DNA here is from genome assembly GCF_056956725.1 of Heliconius melpomene rosina. Classification (NCBI taxonomy): domain Eukaryota; kingdom Metazoa; phylum Arthropoda; class Insecta; order Lepidoptera; family Nymphalidae; genus Heliconius; species Heliconius melpomene. The sequence continues at coordinate 11,288,788 of NC_140398.1, forward strand.
ACTATTTAAATCCATGCACAGACAAAAACAGGTTTACTCCTTAAAATCCTATAAAGAAAACACATGAACCATAAAATATAACAGCTCCCAAACAAAGAACTACATTGTCACATCGTATTTGGCGTAATGCTTAGAATGTTAAAGCGGAAGTTCCCGAAACTACCCCGGTTTTGGGGTAATCACCTCGGAAGCTCCCTCCGTGCGTACTGCTTCATGGCTCCGCGGAGGAATTCCGTACTGCCAACGAACATAAAGAATATATTTCATTTGACCTCTGAGCCGGCGAAGTTTGCTCTGATCCTTTTTATGAGGTCCCATACAACTGTCGTTATGGCAATGAATGTCGTGGAAATGTGACATTTGTGTTACAATAGAGCGAACTTGAGTCAAGTATAAGCTGCCTTTACCTTTATAAATGCATAATATATAGGTAGTGTAATTTA